>NC_069366.1:17220000-17845000 GCF_021730395.1 Mercenaria mercenaria | reverse complement strand
TGAACGAACGAGAATTATATGCTCATTATAATGAGCTCACCAAAACCACTGGCACCAGAACAGAAAGAAAATGTCTCTGTACATGTTATACCTTACCCCAAGTTATTCTGTAAGAATCATGGTCATGAAGGGGAAAATATACTAACCCGTTTCAATCGCGCATTTCATATCTAAAGCACGCAGTTCGGTAAATGTGTACTATGGATATCAAACAAGTGGTAATTTATCTTCCATTGTGTAACGGTCACATTTCTTCAATACTTCTTATCTTACACAAACAACGCGTAGTTTATAGTTTTTTTTCAACGTTACACAAAAAACTTGCTTGACCTTCCCTGGTGAAGTTCCGTTCTAGATTACAAAACCATTCTGACTTGCTGTTGTGAAAATGTTTGTCAATCGTCATTTCACTGCACGTGTCCGCTAATATGAGAAAATGCAGCATAAATGTGCAAAATGAATAAAATAAACAGAACAGATGTAGACCAATGCATGATTTCAATTTAAAAATCATATACAAGATGAGTTTCATTCATCATTTCGAGATTTAGTGTAAAATTGTGATTTTTTTTTTAAATTCTGTTTTTGTTTGTTTACGTTTCGCCTAACATGTGCATACTGCCGTGACCTCTAGACCGGATGTTCATTAGGAAAGGTCACGCAAGTTTTTTCTGTAACGTTGACGAAAGCATAAAATATGTTGATAATCTCAGCAATATGGAATATTGAGACAATGTGACTGGTACACGTTGGAAGATGAATTATCGCTTGTTCAATATACTAGGTACCAATTCACCGAACTGGGCGTTTAAGTTGAGAAATGTACGATTGAAATAGGTTTCTAAATTACTCGCACTCGCTTTTGTAATATCCTTAGGACTGCCGGCACATTTTTATGCAATCTCGCAAAGCACACGTATGTTTTTGACAACACAGAAAATGACGTCAGACAACCTTCAGCTCTTTCCGGAAGTATTGGTCTGTAGTCAGGGGTCACGCTCAGGGTTCACCCCGTCTAAATGTATGCGCGTGGAGACTTCCTTTTTTCTTTTTTTTATTTTGCTAATGGGGAGTCATTTTTTTTTTACAATACCTGGGCTTTAGTACGACATGTCAGCTTTTAATCTACGAAAAAAATATTTGAAATCGGAATAAACACAAATCACACAGGGGTCTGTAACGGAACAAGGGTATATGGAGATTTCTGGAACTTCGTGAAATCGTTCAAAAGGTCCTTTTTGATGTTGTCGAAAAGTTTCGTGATATGCTTCGGATGTAAGATATTCCCGTATTGGAGAGCTGCAGACCTAGACATTTCAAAATATTTTCAAAATGAGTTTCGTATAATAAATGTTGATTCTACGGAACCGTGAAAGGGCCATCATACTCTAATACGTTTTACTACGTTACGACAGCGGAAAAAATACGCAACAACAACGTGGCCTATGATTTCTTTCAACTTAATACAATCACATTGATGAAAGTGGCACTATGTTGTCCTATTTGCAGCAAAGTACCCTCGAAAAGTCAAAGAAATGCTTCAAAATGGGTACAGCGGCAGAAATACGTTTAAAACAATGAACTGATGTCATGAATATAACATAATTCAACCTAGGTTCTTACAAATATGTGATACCTGTTTGATCTATTTTTGCTACTTTTCATTTCTTGTCTGATATAAATTTTGTTTATGCAAAGTTGTGCGCACTGACAGGAGTATTCTTTAGCTAAAAGGCCAAAACTTAAATATTGTAATAACGGTTCTTTTAATTCGTAAAATGGATGCCTTTTTAGTTTTGATTCAACAAAAGCCATAAGGTCGACTTGTAAAAAAACTTTTGCGTGTAAGCCGTGAGAAAAGTCTACATGTTCTATTTTGATTACAAAGAGTTTTAAACAAATGTGGGCCATACTTTATCCACCTGATCAGTTAATTGGAAAAGGGCCTATTTCGTTTTTCTATTACTTTTGATCACTGCTTTTATGTTGGCTTTATTTGTTTTAGTCATTTCAGAGTTGTTCCCTTTAAATCTTGTTGGGAAAGTACCATCTCTACATATAGTGATCCGCTGACGGTTCAGTCCAACAAGCTCAGTGCCACAGCCATAGAGTAATCCAATTTGCGCTGCCAACTCAGCACCACTAGCTCAGTATGACAGCCTTAAAGAGATACAATTTGCGATACGACACACAAAAATTATATCGTAGTGTCACGTCACATAGACGCCTTTCAAAAGCGCGATAATTCGCATTGTCGCGTCGCATTGTCATGTGTCGTGTCGCATTGTCGCGATGTGTCGCATTGTCGTGTGTCGTGTCACATTGTCGCGATGTCGTGTTGAATTGTCGTGCGTCGCGGTCTGACTCTTTTGCTTGTAGCGACGCGCGAAAACGCGACACGACACGCGACAAAGCCACGCGACGCTCGACAAAGCCCCACTTGCTCAGTATGACAACAATAGAGTGATCCAATTTGGGCTACTAACTCAACCCCACATGTTCAGTACCGCAGTGTTCTAATTTGCGCTACCAGTTCAGCCGCACAAGCTCAGTATCACAAATATAAAGAATCATATTAAGGTGATCCAAATTACGCTATCAGCTCAGCCTATCAAACTCATTACCAAAATCATTAAGTGATCCAATATGCACTACCACTTCAGCCCTACAAGCTCCATTCCACAAACATACAGCGATCCAATTGATGATGATTACATTCTTAAAAATGCAAATACAGAATTTTATGATAAGGCTGATTCTTATGAAACGTAACCTTCACTCAGAACATAACATTAGTCTCCAGAATAGACAGGGCAAAACCTGTGAAAGCTAATATCGTTAATTATTCCTTTTTTGACACTAATGAACCGGCGAATACAAAATAAGCAAATTGTAACAACCTTATTCTTCATAAAAATCAAAATGTTTAAAGTGCTGGTCATGTTAACTGTACAATACTCTCCAGGTAATGATTATACTGTTACTAATAATCCTTGGAAGTAGCTGATCTTTGGACAAAACACATATCGTAGTACGCAAAGTAAAGTAAACGGCAGACACAAGAAACACCTTAAGTAATATTAAGGCTGAGATTTGAATGAAATCATGGTAATGAATGTCAATGTATGCATTTAAGAAGGTTTCTGTATAGACTGTAACATTTTGATATTTAACTTAACATTGTTATGACTGTGCCATTTAATAAATATAAATTTCGTTCTCTACAGATTCTACTTACTCGATTGGTTTGACTGATGTTGAGACAGAGGGAAAATTTAAATGGTATGGTACTGACGACGTGGCTTCGTTCACAGATTGGAATGCTGGCCAACCCGATTATTCTAGAGGAATTCAGGATTGTGCTATTTTTAATTATATATGGGCTTTAAATGGGATGACGCAAGTTGTTCGACTAAATGTAAATTTATATGCGAAAAGAAAGCAGACTAACACATGTTTGAAAAATATTTTCTAACATTCAATATTAAATATTGGACCATGTTCGCCGTAACATGTACAATTACGCTGTTTTTGTATGTTTGTATGTAACTGTATTTTTGTTTGTGGCAATTTCCTCAATTGAACACATTTTTTCTTTTCACACGAGATTACTGTACGATGAATTTTGGTTATTCTTTTAATTCCTTACGCATCCACAAATTTAGTACCGATGTCAAAAATTCTTTTTCTGCGTTGAAGACATACGTATGAATCTGTGGGCTGTTTCACAAAAGTTTATAATTTTCATCCTAAGTTCTCTAATAGGTATGAACTTTTAAAACGCGTGTGTTTCACAGAATGACTTTTATCTTTCTAAAAATATTTAAAATAATGTTCGTGAAACATCTTATTCCTAAGTTCATTTGTCCTAAGAAGGTTTCGCGAAGATTTTTAACAGTGGATTTAAGTTAAGATTATTATTGTAAATATTCTTGTCTGTATATCAATGTTTATCAAGCCAAACCTATTTATTGCTGATACATATTTCAAAGCCAACTTTGATTTTAAGGGTGACTGGGGAAAGTTTTTTTTTGCAATTTTGAAAAGCTAAAAGACTTTTTACAGGACTTTACATGAATCACTTTGACGATTTTCAAGAAACTTGGTCTGTAGATGCCACCAGCGCTTAAATGCAAAAATGAACCTTTGAACAAATTCTCGTGTGTCACTTTGTGGATCTTCACCAAACTGAACTGTAACAGTTTATGGTTTGTAGCATCCCTGTTCAAATCGTCACGCTTGATCACTTTTAGGGGCTCTCAGAGCTGAAAATAAACCTTTAAACGACTTCTTCTGATTAAGCAGTTAATGGATCTCCATAGCATCTTATGGTGCAAAGCATCCTTGTATTGTCCTCTTTCAAATTTGTTCAAATGGTTTTGCTTGACCACATTTATCGGTTGCCAAAGTCCAAAATAGAAAAATTCTTAAATTCTTAAATGCACATCTGACAGTTTCCTTCTCGTAGACAGGAAAAATTCTGAATTTTTCTCTCATTTGTCGACTTCGACGATATAATAAAAGTAACCAATATATTTATAGCTCACAAGGTTTGTTTAATTTGAACTCCCTACTACAGCAGATTTGTCAAGAATTAGAAGGTAAGACTGAAAATGATTTAGTTCAATGTTTTAGTGAAAAATGCACTATTTTGCGTCTAGAAATTAACTTTCTCAAGAAATACAAATTGACATATATTTGTACGAAATAACTTCTTTTAGAAAATATAAATCTTTTAAAATGTGTAAAAATAATAACAGGTAACGCTGCTCATTTTGAAGAAAACAGTAACTTTTGGTTAGAAATCTAGCTAAAATGGCGTAAAAAATGAAAAATAAGGACTTTTTGGACCTTTAGAATTTGACAAAAACTATTTGGCCGAAAAAAGTCAGATGAGCCTTTAAATAACTTATTGTCATGAATCACTTAATGGTGCTTAGGATACATGGATGTACTTGCCCAAGATTTTCAAGTGGCTCTTCTTGACTGCACTAGCGTCGATACGGGACAAGGAACAAAACATATCGGACAGCTGTCGTTGTTGTTAATGATAAAAATGGTGAAATACCAAACTATTGGAAGACTGTCAATACAAGAGTTGTCTAGTTTAGGTTCTGTAAAATAATTGCATTTTTTTCGAATGATTCCAATACAAGGTGTACGTTTGCATTTAGTATCTATGCGCTTTAAATTTGCCCCAAATCTTTATATATGTTCCAAGAATGAAAACGGACAAAACTGGTTTAAAACAACACGTATTCTTGCAGAAAATTTGGTCATGACCACTCTATAGATTGATCAACAGCAAAGGTTTTGCTGTTTTCAGAAACTGTTGATGATGACAATTTTTTTTACTAATGTAAGTCCAGTTAACAATTCCATCAGCAGGAAACTTACCTGTTTTCGTAGTGGATTTTGTTACTGGATGTCCGACTGCAAATAAATACCCCTTTCCTCTGCGAGGTCGAATCCCCACACGAGGTGAAGATTTTGTAATGCGAAGAAGACAATATATATTGTTGTAACAGAACATCACCGTTAACGACACTTGCGTATAAAGGAAGAAATAAAACGTCATGTGGGACATACAATATGGTAGTTAAGTGTAGTTATACAGTCATCAAACATAAATACGGCACAGCTCATACTGTATAGATTAGGTAAATTAAGTTGAAAAGCTGTGTTCTGCTAATAACATTAGAGCATTGCCCCGTTAATGTTTTCTTCTGATGTGCGAGATGTCATTAGATCTCTCTATATATTTGGCTGTGACGTCTTAGCTACTTGTTTACAACAAGCATAGTGTCAATTATACATCTCGTTGCATTTCCTACGACTGTCTGAAAAAATAAAACGCAATAGCTCTTGGCCAAAATAACTTCTGACCATCTGTAGCTTCAAATTAATTATAAATATACATGTTTTGAACAAAAGTTAGTAGTTTCATGAACCTACATCTTCGAAGAATTCCAGTATGATTTTTTAAGAACCCAAGCAGTTTCTCGTTTTCAAAGTAATCATTTATTGTATTGTAAAAAAACATTTTTAGCAGAAACAACTATGCAACAAAGTAGTTTACTGAAAATGATTATTGATGACATAATGCTTGTGTCAGAATGGTTTAGGTACAGTGCAATACAGTACAGTACCTTTGTTATGCTGTATGTAGGAGTGAGTGAAAATGTCTGCATGCTAGTTACCTGATATCTAAGTCTGTGTTTGTCTGTGCCTATTGGTGAATCTAGTTAATGTTAAATCAACGCCGACAGTGGCATATTGGAAGCATCATATAACGCAATTGATAGCAAAATGTAATGCAATGGAATTATATTATTTTGAATCATATAGATCTTTATTATATACCTTTATAAATTCTGTCAAAAGTACAGCTTGCATTTCACAAGGAAATACGAACAGGCTGAAAAAAACCCGTATTGTACCTTCCGTATTGTATGTTGCCGGACTACTTTCATTAATATGCATGAGCTGACACAGTTATATAAATAGCGCCCACAGAAATATAACTCATTTCATTTTAACGTCAACAAACATTTAAGATTTCGTTCGATTACAAATAAACAAACAAAAAGTAGGAGGTACATAATAAAAGGGTCAATACAACAGTAGCTAGATCTGGGATTCTGTATTCGGCTCTCGTGGATTTTGCAAGGACGGATCACACTCGGCGCATGCGCGCCTCGTGAAATCCGATCTGGCAAAATCCACTCCAGCCGAATACAGCATCCCAGATCGAGCTACTGTTATAATAACCATATTATATTTTATATTTTACATATATCATTTTAATAATTTACATTCTAATAAGACTTGTAAAAGTCTCTGTTCAAACCTTGTTTATTTTTATCATATACATTAACATGTCATACCTTGTACATGCATCATGGTATTTTCTGTAGAATAAATTAGCGGAAATATACTACTACAAGGAAGTATTCAGCAGAATTTAGTCGAGGCATTGGGATTCGAGACTATGGAAATCGTGGTTCAAGTTTTCAAGTTCATTTCATTTTCAGACAGAAGGTCTTGGACCCGTGAACAATAATATGGACAAATATGGCGTCATATATCCAAATAATATTAACAGAAAACAAATACATTTCTAATGACCACATAATTTCAAGTCATATTCTATTAAATTAAGAATTTATATGTATATTACCAACTACATAAAAACATATTATAGTATCATATAGTATCACCTTGAAATTGTACATGCATGTGTAAAGTAAAATATGTCGTGTAATATATACATTTCGTATCTTAACCTTTAGACTGCTAGCGGCAAGTGATTTTGCCTTTGCGACCAGTGCAGGCTGATCATGTTCTGCACTGTGTGCTATTCAGTCAGTCAATTTTCAGTGAACACCCCTTCAGATAATAAGTGGAACTGTCCAAATTAAATGATGGACCAGTGCATTTTATACATTTAGCAAGGTAAAGGTTAAACTATTAATTTTTCTATTGTAATGTTTTGAAAGTAGTTCCATTTTATAATTTATGTGTGGATCCTTTAACAATTAGGGTCCAATATATAGAGATTAAAGGAAAAGTATAGAATGTGCAAGTCAGCCGTAATGGTATGGAAGTCCACACGTTGTCACTTTTTTGTCCGAAAACGAAATAAAAAATGCGACATGTGGATTTAATTTTAATACTTGAAAACCCAAGAAATTACTGTTTGTAAGCGTCTTGGTAAGCATAATATATAATTATTATTAGGTCAGTAGCCTTGTATTTGCGATATTCCAAAACTCCGTAGCAATTGTTCTGATTCGTAAACCATTTCAAATGTTCTCAGACAAATACTTACTAAATGGTGTAAAAATCCTTCTCGGTGCTAGACCCTGATATTTTAAGCGAAATTACACTTGTAACACTTACTAGTTTGTCTCGAAAATCTCCTAAATATTCGACCAACAGCAACTTGCTGATTTGTTTGTCAAGTGCAATCTTACCCGAAGTGCATACAGTCTGATTTCTGAGGCACCAGCCGCGAAAATAAGGACGTTTTTACATTATTAGTAAATCACTTCGGTTTCAGTAAACGGTACAATGTCATTCAAATAGACACATCTACTTTTCCTTCTCATTCTAGGCCGAATCAGAGGTCAAGGTCATTGATTCCATTAAGGAAAGTGTTCCCCTTACTAGAACCAGAGTAGTTGCGTTCAAGGTCCTTTAGGAATATAGAAATTCGTTTTGTACATATAGAGGCTTGCATATTGAAATATGTTTAGTCTTTGTCTTGGTCTTGCTCTTGCGTTTTTAGAAAGTTGCCGATAACCTTTTCCTGAGTACAAAAATGGTTATCCATTCCTCATATATCATTTACTGCTGTATATACAATGTGCTTTCTATAATAAAAACTGACTAAATTATTTACTTTACAATATTTCATCGTAATCAGCCTTTATATAATGTAAATGTTTGACAATTTCAGAAGTAGTTTGTGGGAAATTACCAAAACCGTTTTTTTTTTGTTATTTGTAAGTGGTAGGAAAACCACAAAATTATTTTGCTTGCGTTAGTAAACTGAAATAGCTTCAGTACATTACATTCCCCACTAACACTGAATTTATTTTATCTTGGACCTTAGCAAAATGATTAATTTCAGAGTTTTAGGACTTGTTACTATATTAGCGTATTTTTCTCTTAGTGAAGGAGAGGAGAAACAATGTTCCCGTTACCACTATGAGGAACAAACACTGTCTAAAGTATTAAGACTTGAACACAAACTGGAACTTTTAGAGGATATAGTCAAAAACACGAAAGGTAATTTTTGTTGTTGTCAATGTTGACTTTGTTAGGTATTTGAGAAAATTTGGAACTAGGTTCTTACATATATGGTCGATTTATACCAAATATTCAAATACAATTGGAAGTATGTGGCAATGTTTCGCATTAATGTGTACACATACACAACTCTTCGTG
Source organism: Mercenaria mercenaria (assembly GCF_021730395.1). Lineage (NCBI taxonomy): Eukaryota > Metazoa > Mollusca > Bivalvia > Venerida > Veneridae > Mercenaria > Mercenaria mercenaria. The sequence continues at coordinate 17,836,048 of NC_069366.1, read as the reverse complement.
CCTAAAACAATGATGAAAAATGTTAATTGCCAGGATAATTTAGAGCATGATTTTACACATTTACTGAAATTTACCCAGTCATTTTTTGATGTTAAATTATAATTACACATACGGCATTTTATAACAGATAATTTGCAAAATAATTTTTACACCATGAGGCGTATTCAATGTTAAGGTAAACATACAAGATAAATATGTGTAAAAATTATAGGATTTAATCAAATTATCATATTTATCCTTACCTACTGACGTAAAATAGATATTGTTATGTTGATTATAATGTAAAGATAAATAGACTAATATCTGAAATTCGCACAATTTTGACCAGATGAAGCATAACTTTACACTTCTAATTTAAGTAATGTATTCCTTCCTCCTCCTGCAAAACGAAATATTATTTTTTGAATACTACAAGATACAGTATGCACAAGTAATATGCTTTAATACTGAGCACCATTAAGGTTGCTGAATTCAAATAACTTATTATAAACTTTTGTTTGATCAAGTCCCTTAAAGATTTAAAATCCTTCCATTCATTCAAGGGCTCGCAACAGGGCACTTAGGGTTAAGCTTTTACGCTTAAAAGCTTGAATGCTGTCATACCTCATTTCGAAGTTCTTAACACTCATTCTTATTCAAGAAATAATATACAAAAGCATTTTATTTTTAAGTCAGTTCTTTCTCTCTTCCCCTGTGTAGGAACTGAGTGCAATACACGCGGGCCACGTTGGCCAGATGGGTGGATATCGTTTCAGGGATCTTGTTACCTATTTCAATACACTCCGAAGGACTTTGTCAGTGCAGAGGTAACACTTTTCTAAGCGCTTACAGTTATTATGCTAGCTACAATGTTCGATTTATTTAAATGTGTCGGACTTTACACAGGTTCAACATTTTATTGGTCAAATTTTAAGATATAAAAAAGATTATCTGGAAGCATAGAACACATCTAAGCAACATAATAACAGACTCGGTTTAACTGAGTCTCTTCATGAGAGGTAATGAAATGTGCAACACCGTTCACCACCTGCTGAATTTTATGAAAGTAAAATTAACTGCTCTCCATGCTCTCAAAGAACAAATAAATAACAACACTTGTTGTTGGTCAACTTTCTATGGTGGTCAGTCAGGGCTTTAACATGTTGATGATTTCATTGGACGCTTCAAGCTCCATCCATTTTACTCAATTGCATTACCCGGGTATCTAAATTGTGCATTTCTAACCTAATTGCCAAACCAGATTTTCTTTTTAATTGTTATCCAGTTGAGGCTACCAATTCAACCCCACAAGCTCAGCCCCCAAAGTCCAAAGTGACTCAAAGTGCGCTACCAATTTAGCCCCTCAAGTTTAGTACTACGACCATACTGTGTTCCAATCTTCACTTCTTGTTCTACCCCTCAAGGTCAGTCCCAAAATAAGTCAATGATCGAAATTGCACAACCAGTTCAACCGCACAAAATCAATGCCACAATCATTATAGTAGAGATACCTTATAATCTTAAGTTTTTCTTAAAGTGTGATATGATAGTTTCACGCACTAATTTACTTAATATTTATACATTTCCTTCATGTTTTTATAAAAAAACCCAGAAATATTTGATATAAAAGGCTCCACAGGATAATACTTTCAATAATAGTATCCGTTCAAAACTCTTTAAGAGACTTTATTGAAATTTCTTTTGTCTTTTGTGAATTAAAATCCAAGAGTTTAAAACTCATACAACATTCTGAGTGAACGAGAATTATATGCTCATTATTATGAGCTTACAAAAACTACACCAAAAACAATCTAAAAGACGTTATTAAAATATTAAAAATTTTATATTGCAAACAAGTCCATAAATCATTTTACTATCAATATTTTATCCACTGATGAATGCACCCAAGTGGGTGATAATTGTTAAGTGATCGTTTGGGTATAATCCTAAATTGTTTCAAAGTTATATAAACAATTATGAAATTTATGGAGGTTGTGAAAAGCCGTGGGTTTCTAAAGTTACTCGCACTCGCTTAAATATCCTTAGGACTGCTGGTACATTTTTATGCAATCTCGCCAAGCATAGGTATATTTTTGACAATACAGAAAATGACGTCAGACGACCTTCAGCTTTTTCTGGAAGTAAAGAAAATGAAAATAAACTGGCTAAACTTGGAAACGAAAGTTGCATTTGCATTGTCTGTAGTCAGGAGACACGTGTAGGGTTCACCCCGTCTGAATGTATGCTAGTGGAATTCTTTTTTGTTTGCTAATGGGAAGTCAATTATTTTCTAAAATATCTGGGCTTTAGTGCGGCATGTCAGCTTTTCATCTACGAAAAAAATATTTGAAATCGGAATAAACGCAAATCCCACAGGGGTCTGTAACGGAGCAAGGGTATATGGAGATTTCTGGAAGTTCGTCAAATCGTTCAAAAGGCTATTTTTGATGTTGTCCGAATGTTTCATTATATGCTTCGGATGTAAGATATTCCCGTAGTGGATGGCTGCAGACCTTGACATTTCAGAAATATTCTAAAAATAAATTTCGTGTAATAAATGTTGATTCTATGGAAGCGGGAAAGGGCTAATACGTTTTACTACCTTACGGCAGCGGAAAGGATATGCAGCAACAACGCGGCCTATGATTTCTTTTAACTTAATAAAATTACATTGATGAAAGCGGCACTTTATATTGTCCTATTTGCAGCAAAGTACCATCGAAGAGTCAAAGAAATGCTTCAAAATGAGTACAGAATCTGAAATACGTTTAAAACAATGAAGTCATGAATGTAACATCATTCTACATAGGTTGTTACAAATATGGGATACCAGTTTGATCTATTTTTGCTACTTTTCATTTCTTGTATGATATACATTTTGTTTATACAAAGTTATGCTGACTGACAGGAATATTCTTTAGCTAAAAAGCCAAAACTTAAATATTTGCAATAACTATTCTTTTAAGTCGTAAAATTTCTTGTATGACATTGATGTATTTTTGATTTTGATGCAACCAACTAAACTTTCTTGCAGGGCATCAGGGCGACTTGAAAAATAGCTTTTACATGTATGCCGTGAGAAAGTGCACATGTTCTATTTTGATGGCAAAGAGTTTTAAACAAATGTGGGTCATATTTATCCACCTGATCAATTAATTGGAAAAAGGCCTATTTCGTTTTTCTATTACTTTTGATCACTGCTTTTATGTTGGCTTCAGTTCTTTAGTTATTTCAGAGTTGTTCCCTTTAAATCTTATTGGGTAAAAGTACCATCTCTACATATAGTGATCCGCTAACGGTTCCGTCCCACAAGCTCAGTGTCACAGTCATTGAGTGATCCAATTTCCGCTGCTAACTCAGCCCCACTAGCTCAGTATGATAGCCTTAGAGTGATCCAATTTGCGCTACCAACTAAGCCCCACTGGCTCAGTACGACAACCATAGAGTGATCCAATTAGCGCTATTAACTCTGCCCCACATGTTCAGTACCACAGTGTTCTAATTTGCGCTAACAGTTCAGCCATACAAGCTCAGTATCAGAAATATAAAGAATCATAAAGTGATCCAAATTGCGCTATTAGCTCAGCCTATCAAACTCATTACCAAAATCATTAAGTGATCCAATGTGCACCACCACTTCAGCCCTACAATCTCCATGCCACAAACATACAGTGATCCAATTGATGATGATTACATCCTTAAAATTGCAAATACAGTACTTTATGATAAGGCTGTCTCTTATGAAACGTAACCTTCGCTCAGAACATAACATTAGTCTCCAGAATAGAATAGGCCAAACCATTTGAAAGGTAATATCAATATTTATTCCTTTTTGACACTAATAAACTGGTGAATACAAAATAAGAAAACAGTAACGACCTCATTCCTTCATAAAATGAAAACGTTTAAAGTAATGTTCATGTTAACGGTTCAATGCTCTCCAGGTAATGAATAAATTGTTCCCAATAATTCTAGGAAGTAATAAAACACATGATGCAAAATGTAAAGTGAAAGCAAAATGTAACAATAAAACCTTAAGAAATATTAAGGCTGCGATATGCATAAAATCAAGGTAATGACTCTCAACGTATGCACTCAAGATGGTTTCTGTACTGACAGTAACATTTTAACCTGCTGGCGGCAAGTGATTTTTCCTTTGCGACCAGTGCAGACCAAGATCATCCGTGAACACTGATCATGGTCTCCACTGTTCGCTATTCAGTTAGTAAATTTTCAGTAAACACCCCTTTGAATAATAAATGGTACTGCCCAAATTGAGTGATGAACAGGGCCATTTTAGAAATTTAGCTTGTTTAAGGTTAACATGACAGTGTGATGTCTGTGCCATTTTATTAATAAAAGTTTCATTCTCTACAGATGCTCATTACTCGATTGGTTTCACTGATGTTGAGACAGAGGGAACATTTAAATGGTATGGTACTGACGATGTGGCTTCGTTCACAGATTGGAATCCTGGCGAATCCGATAACAATGCAGGAATTCAACATTGTGCTATTTTTAATTATAAAATGGGCTTTAAATGGGATGCAAGCTGTTCGAAAAAATGGAAATTTAAATGCAAAAAGAAAGCAGACTTATATATACGCTCGCAGCTATTTTCTTGAAAAAGATTTTTTTCTTGCGTTGCTTTTGGAACCTGTGTTTATATAATCCTGATTTTTTTATGGTGACAACGACATTAAACGTTTGCTGTAAACATGATTGTGTTTTCAAAATACAGAATCTGTAAATCTTCACAGCACGTGCTGAACAGGCAGATTTCACGTTTAACTGTTTTCAATGTTTTAAGTTTAATATGTTTTCAAAATACAAAAAGCTGTGACAAACCAACAATTATTATTTATCAATACGTTAGTTAGTAAAATCTTCTACATAGATAAATGTTTGCTGATAATGACAAAATGTCAAATTTAGCTTCTATCTATCTATCTTCCGTTAATGTCAAACCCCTAACGGGGGCGTAGACATTTGGATGAATTGTTATCTTATATATTATAAAGTAATGCCTTTAAAAAGCCTTTACCTGTTTGAGAATATTCTTGGCTGTATATTAAAGTTGATCAAGCCAAACCTATTTATTGCTGAAACATATTTCAAAGCCTACTTTGATTTCAAGGGTGAATGGGGAAATTGTTTTTCGCAATTTTGAAAAGCTAAAAAGACTTTTTAAAGGACTTCACATGAATCAGTTGGACGATTTCTACGAAACTTGGTCTGTAGAATCCTTGTATTGAACCTACAGACTTAGCTTGGTCTCTTTTAGTTGCCACTAGTGCTTAAATGCAAAACTGAACTTTTGAACAAATTCTCGTGTGTCACTTTGTGGATCTTCACAAAACTGAACTGTAGCATTGTATGGTTTGTAACATCCATGTTAAATTGTCGAGCTTGATCACTTTTAGGGGCTGTCAGAGCTGAAAATAAACCTTTAAATGAGTTCTTCTGACTAAGCAGTTAATGGATATTCATAGCATCTTATGGTTCAAAGCATTCTTGTATTGTTCTCTTTCAAGTTTGTTCAAATGGTTTTGCTTGACCATATTTATCGGTTGCCAAATTCCAAAATAGAAAAATTCAAAAATACGTAAATGCACATCTGACAGTTTCCTTCTCGTAGACAGAAATTTCTGATTTTTTCTCTCATTTGTCGACTTCGACGATGTAATAAAGGTAACCAATATATTTATAGCTCACATAGTTCGTTTAAATTGAACTTCCTACTTCAGCAAATTTGTCAAGAGTTAGAAGGTAAGACTGAAAATGATTAAGTTCTATTTTTTTAGTGAAAAATGCACAATTCTACTTCTAGAAATTAGCTTTCTCCAGAAATACAAATTGACATATATTTGTACGAAATACCTTCTTCTAGAACTTTGAAATCTTTTAAAATGTGTAAAAGTAATGACAGGGAACGTTGCTCATTTTGAAGGAAACAGTTACTTTTGGTTAGAAATCTAGCTAAAACGGCGTAAAAAATTAGGGCTTAAATTTTTGGACCTTTAGAATTTGGCAAAAACTATCTGGCCGGAAAAAGTCAGATGTGCCTGTAAATAACTTATTGTCATGAATCACTTAATGGTGTTTAGCATACATGGATGAACCTTGCCCAAGATTTTCAAGTGGCTCTTCTTGTCTGCACTAAGGGGCCATTAGAGCTTCAAGAGGAAAAATATTTTTATGTAAACAATTTTTTATGAACCACTTGGCGGACAGTCGATAAACTGCGTAGAAAGCATCCTCTCGAGCTTGTACAAAGGATTCCGTTTGACATCCTCCTTCTTGCCAGGTTCCTGACTATTGGGTGAATATTTTTTTTTGCATTTAGCCATATACATGTATTTAAGGTCAAAGGACAAGGTCAGTCGAATTTGAATTATAGACCCACTATTGTGAGAAAAATGTGTGTGTGTGTGTTTTCGGGTTTAACGTCTTTTTCAACAATTTTTCAGTCATATAAACGACGGAAGATCCGGCAATGATATTCTGAGCTAAAATGTACGATTACTGGGAACGGGACTGAATTCAGAATGGAATAGGTGCGGAAATGAGTTCGTCGATATGCGACAAGGCACAAAACATGTCGGACAGGTGTGGTTATAAATGATACAATTGGTAAAATACCAAACTATTGGAAGACTGACAATACAAGATTTATCTAGTTTAGGTTCTTTCAGGTTTTTAATGATAGATGTAAATAGTATTTTGACCTAAAATATGGTCAAGCTCTAAGAATCGATGTTACGTAATGAGAATATTGCATTTTATCGAATGATACAATACAAGGTGTGCGCTTGCATTTGGTGTCTACGCGCTTGAGAAACGCCACAAACCAACATGCATACATGACTTACGTAAGATATTTGCAAAAGTTACACGTTCTGGACAAGATTTTTGTTTTATATAATATGTTCAAAGAATAAAACGGACAAACTTGTTTATAAATACACGTACATGTATTCCTGTAGAAACGTTGGTCATGAACACTACATATATTGATCAACAACAAAGGTTTTGCAGTTTTGAGCCACTTTTGATGATGACATTTTTATTAATGTAAATTCAGGTGACAATTCAATCAACCATCAAAGTGGATTTTGTTACCGGATGCCGGACTTAAATATCCCCTTTTCTTTGTGCGCTCGAAACCGCACACGAGATGTAGAGTTTTAAATTTGAAGGAGACATCAACCTACACTGCGAAAAATCTGTATCTGCTTATGCCTACAGAAATTCCGACAAGGGCTGGCGGGTCCTCCACAATTAAAAGCAAGAAAGAACTTTTGAGGCACAAAAGAGGACTTGTGCATTGCATTGTTAGTTTAAATTGGTCATCGTCTATTTTTTGCTCCAAGACATTAGAACACTTGGTCAACTATTTCTGCTTAAGTATGTGACTTACATAAACAGGAATATTTTCAACTGTTTTTCAGTTTCTGTCAGACATGGTTTGTTTGCAATTTTCTCTAAAGAAAACGTCCACTTGACAGAAGAACTAAGACCATTATGTCCAGGCTTGGGGCTGATTACACGTGTCAGTAATTGTTTACATTACAATTACTTTGATATTTTCTAATTACTATTACATTTGACTTCTCTAAATTTGCATCAGTAATTGATTACATTACATTACTTGCACTCTAGTAATCATGATTACATTTGAATACTTTCAATATAACCATTTGTTTGAACGACAGAAAAAAGGGCATATATAACTGAATATATAGGGGTTTAACTTTTACAGAATTGATAATGCAATGAATGATTCAACAGATTTGACAATGCAAAATGTGAAATTTATTGCATTTGTTTAACCTTTATTGAAAGCTGTGGCAAACAAACTAAAAAATTAATTTCCATTTTCTAATATTTGGTATTTATGCTTCCAGGTAATTTTATATAAAATCAATTACATTTATTAAAAGCTGTATATAAACTTATAATCTTCAAATGGGTTGAAAGGTTAGATATCAACAATGCACCCACAGAAGTTATGGATGGGCACATTGTACATTTTGGCCTTTACGGGCCCAGAGCAACACTTGGATAAAATGAAATAATACAGCACCCACTATGACATCTTTCAGTAAAGTGTTGAAAGGAGTGGTTGGTTACAGAGAAGGGACTGCTCACAAAAAACTCTGACAGTGCTTTTTGAATTATAAATTAGCCTTAATCTAATAATTACATTTTGATTTAAATTCAGGCATGTCATGTTTGCATTACCCAGGGGCATTGTGTAAATTGTTGGTATATTAATTGCTAAATGTCATATTTTCTTACCTGTGCAGAATACCTATACTATTCCTCCATTAATCAGAGAGTAATCAAAAGTAATCATAATTACAGGCAGAAAATTCACTGTAATTGATTAAATTACATTACATGTAATCAGACTGAGGTGAGTAATCAAATACATTTGAATACTTATATTTGAGTAATCAATTACAGGTGAATACAATTACTGTATTCGATTACCCCAAGACTGATTATGTCATCGTATCATGACATTAAAATGATTTCTATTTTATAAATTCGAAAATATACGACTTTCGGTATCATAATAGTTGATCAATTTTTAATGTAAATTAAATACGTATATGACAACTGACCTAGTTGCACCGGTATGTTTGAAAGAATTTTATATAGAACACTTTTTTTCTGCAAAGGCTTTTTTTTGCATACATCAAAACACAATATATATTGCTGTAAAACAACATCACCATTAACGACATTTGCGTATAAAGGAAGAAATATAACGTAATGTGGGACACAGAGTATGGTAGTTAAATGTAGTTATATAGTCATTAGACATAAATACGGCACAGCTCACACTGTTTAGATCAAGTAAATTAAGTTAAAAAGCTGTGTTCTGCTAATAACATTAGAGCATTGACCCATTAATGTTTTCTTCTGTGTGAGATGTCATTAGATCTCTCTATATTTTTGGCTGTGACGTCTTAGCTACTTGTTCACAACCAGCTTAGTGTCAATTATACATATCGATGCATATCCTGTGACTGTCTAACAACGCAATAGTTCTTGGCAAAATTAGCTCCTATCTGTAGCTTCAAATTAATTTCAAACGTACATGTTTTAGAACACAAGTTAGTAGTTTCATGAACCTATATCTTCGAAGAATTCCAGTAAGTTTTTTAAGAACGCAAGAAGTTCCTAGTTTACAAAGTAATTATTTATTGTATTGTAAGAAAACCCCAAAAAAACTAACAATTTTAGCAGAAACAACAATGCAACAAAGCAGTGTACCTAAATGATGTTGATGACATAATGCTTGTGTCAGAATGGTGTAAGTACAGTGCAGTACAGTAAAGTACTTTTGTTATGCTGTATACATGTAGGAGTGAGTGAAAATGTCTGCATACAAGTTACTTGATATCTAAGTGTGTTTTTGTTTGTGCCTATTGGTGAACCAAGTTGATGTTAATCCAATGCCGAAGGTGGCATATTGGAAGCATCACATAACGCCATTGATAGCGACCAAAATTGCAAAATGAAATGAATGGTTTTATATTATTTTGAATCATTTTAATAATTTACATCCTTATAAGGCTTGAAATAGTCTCTGTTCAATCTTGTTTATTTTCATCATATACATTTACATGTATTACATACCTTGTACATGCATATAGGTACCACATAATTTCAAGTCATATTCTATTACCGACTACACAAAAACTTATATTACAGTATCATATATTTGAAATTGTACATGCATGTATAAAGTAAAATATGTCGTAAAATATTTTCATACTTGATTAACCCAATATTTCATATCTTTCACTTCTCATTTTCTCGTGTAATGTTTTGAAAGTAGTTCCATTTTATAACTGATGTATAAACAAAATTCGATTTAACAATTAAGGTCCAATATATCGAGATTAAAGGAAGAATATAGAATGTACAAGTCAGCTGTAATGGTATGAACTTCCACACGTTGTCACTTTTTGTCATAAATCGAAATAAAACAAAGTGCGGCATGTAGATTTAATTTTAATACTTGAAAAAAAGAAAAGAAAAAATAAACAAGAAATTACTGTTGTAAGCGTATTGTTAAGCATATTATATATTAATTATTATTAGGTGTGGTGGTAATTTCGTTTGAACATGAGTGTGAGCCTTTTAACTGCATTAAATCATTGAAATAAGTTACAATTTAAATGTCTGTCTGCCTGTATTATACCGTATCACGTTATCAGAAACCTATTCAAAACTCTAAAGCAATGGCATTGATTCATACACCGTTTCGAATGTTCTCAAACAAATACTTAGTAAAATGTGTACCACTGAAAAAATCCTTCTCGGTGCTCCACCCTGATATTTTAAGCGAAATTACACTTATAACACTTACTAGTATGTCTCGAAAATCTCTTAAATGCTCGACCAACAACATCTTCCTGATCTGTTTGTCAAGTGCAATCTTTACTGAAGTGCATACAGTCTGATTTATGAGGCACTTCAACATTTACACCATCCCTGAAGTTAAGGACGTTTTAACATTATTTGTAAAGCCATCCGGTTTCAGTAAATGGTACAATGTCATTCACGGTACAATGTCATTTACATAGACACATCTACTCTTTCTTCTCATTCTAGGCCGAATCCGAGTTCAAGGTCATTGATTTCGCTAAGAAAAGTGTTCCCCTGACTGCATGGAATCATAGCTGTTGTATTCAAGGTCACTTAGGAACATAAAAAGTGATATTTTATACATATCGAGGCTTGCATGTTGAAATATGTTTGCTCTTGCTCTTGTGTTTTAGAAAGCTACCAGTAAAGACAGTACATTTTCCGTAGTTCAAAGCTGGTGATCCAATCCTCATGTGTTTTTTACCGCTGTATATACAATGTACATTCAATAAGAAAACCTGACTAACTTATTTACATAATAATAATTGCATCGCATAAACTTTTGAGAATTATTTTATCACTTAAAATACAACCCTTATATAATGTAAAGGTTTACAGTTTCAGCAGTTTGTGAGACATTGTTTTTTTGTTATCTTTTAGTGTTCGGAAAACCAAACATTTATTTAGTATGTCTGCTGAGTATATATAATTAGCTTTAGTACATTACATTCACCACTTAGACTGAATATTTCAACATTATCACTTGGATCTTCGCAAAATGATTATTGTCAGAATTTTAGGAGTCGTTTCTACTATATTTGCGTATTTTTCGCTTAGTAAAGGAGAGCAGCAGCAATGTTCCCGTTACCACTATGAGGAACAAACACTGTCTAAAGTCTTGAGGCTTGAACACAAACTGGAACTTTTACAGGATATAGTCAAAAACACGAAAGGTAATTTTTGTTTTCAGTGTTTTCGTTGTAAGGCATTTGAGAAAATCTGGAACTAGGGTCTAACATATGCCGTTGCTGTATACCGAATGTTCAACTACAATTAGAAGTACGTGGCAATGTTTCGCATTAATGTTTACACATACACAACTATTCTTGTCTAATACGATAATAAAAATGTTAATTGCCAGGTTATTAAGAGCATAAATTTACACGTTTCCTGAAATTTATCCAGTCATTTCCTGATATTAAATTAAAATTACACCTATTATAACAGATAATTTGCAAAAAACATTCTATTGACGATGGGCATTCAATATTAACGTACACATACAAGATAAGTAAGAGTAAAATTCATTAGTTTTAATCAAATGATCATATTTATTCTTACCTACTGGCGTGGATCAGATATTGCCATGTTAATTATAATGAAAAGATAGATAAACTAATATCTGAAATTCACACAATTTTGACCAAATGAAGCATAAGGTTACATTTCTTATATTTTTATAAAGGTTTATTTCCTGTACTACAAGATTCCACTTCAGTGATAAACACTGAAGTTTTCATTCGTTTAATTAAAGTCTTCCACAAAAGAATTTTTTTTAGATTACTACAGATAAACAGTACGCACAGGTAATATGCTGGAATATGAAGCACTCGTAAGGTTGCTGAATTCAAATAACTAATTAATAATGTCTTCTTCCCTTTAATTCAAAGGATTGCAGTTGGGCATTTTTTGTACATCTTCTACACTTAAAAACTTGAATGCTGTCATTCCTTTATCCGAACTGCTTAACCATTATTCTTTAAAAATATATACAAAAACATTTTATTTAAGAAATATTTTATAGGAAAAGAGTGTTATATCACTATTATGCAGCCCGAGTGAAATTATTTGTACGACGTATTACCGCCCGAGTGTATAAATAGTGTTAAAACACTCTTTTGCCATAAATTATTTCTATTCTAATATGCACTTAATCTAAAACAGTAGATAAAATATAGCAGAACTCTTTCTTTGTCGCAACAAAAACTTTGACGTCATCGCACGTTAACGTGACGTCATTCTAGCGTAAGAGTGTTTCAACAAAGACAAGCATATTAGAATTTTAAATCAGTTCTCTCCTATTTATAGGAATTGAGTGCAATGAACATGGGCCACGTTGTCCAGACGGATGGATATCTTTTCAGGGATCTTGTTACCTATTTCAACACACTCCAAAGGACTTTGTCAGGGCAGAGGTAACACTTTTCTAAGCATTTACAGTTATTATACTAGCTACGAGTCCTCGATTTATTTAAATGTATCGGACTTTACAAAGGTTCAACATTTTATTGGTCAATTTTTAAGATATATAAGAATAATGTTTGGAAACATGGAACGCATCCAAGCTATATAAAACTGACACTGTTTAAATGAGTCTGTTCATGAGAACTAATGAAATGTGCAAAACAACTCACCCCTTGCTGAATTTTATTAAGGTAAAATTGACTGCTCTTCATGATACCAAAGGGCCAGAAAATACAACAAAAAATCCCCAACAAAAATGAGTCTGAAGTATGCAGAAAAATAATGCAAAAGGAATATAAGAGGTTTAAAATCTGCAAATAATTTGTTTTAAAAGTCATACGCAAAGCAATAAAGAACAAGTGCTAGGATTTCCCTTTCATATTCCTTGTAAAATGATGTAAAATGATGCAGTTGTTGAAATGTTCAAATTAATGTGATTAAAATTGTATAAAGTAAGACATTCAAACGTATATTTCAGGGTATTGCACATTTGCACCTTTAGGATCCTTAAAGATTTATAATAGGGTATACTACGAAGACTAGAATATTTTCATAAAATGTTGTTCAATTACGATCGGCCAGCTTTGAACTTAATATACACCATTCAACTCATGCTTTTATTTTTAGCTTCTTTGTGTGGAATACAAAGCTCAGCTGGTCCGTATTGATAACGAAATAGAGAACACTTTTCTGAAGGATCACCTGAAAGAGTTAAAAGGTTAGATATGCTGTCATTGAAAGAGAAAAAAATACTTTACGTTAATACAAATAAATAGCTCGTGTTTTCTTTTCTGCCAGTTTAGTCTCAAAAGTCCAATACCACAATTATTTAGTGATACCCTTGGCGCTACTTGTTAAGCTCAGTACCACAATTATACAGTAATCCAGTCGGTGCTACCAGCTCAACCCCACAAACTCAGTACCAAAATCACGCAGTGATCTAGTTGGCGATACCATTTCAGCCCCACAAGCTCAGTACCACAATTATACAGTAATTCAGTTAGTGCTACCAGTTCAGCCCCACAAGCTCAGTACCAAAATCATGCAATGATCCAATAGGCACTAATAGTAAGGCTCCACAAGCTGGATGTGATAATCATTCGTAATCCTATTTGCCCTACAAGCTCAATGCCACAGTGATCCAGTTGGTGCTACCAGTTCAACCCCAAAAGCACAGTACTACAGTGATACAGTGACACAGTGATACAGCTGGCGCTACCAGTTCAAGCATACAAGCTCACACCGTAAACTCCAGTACTAGAATCATACAGTGCTTCTATTTGCGATAACAGTTTATGCTCTCAATTACAGTGCTACAATTACAGTTTATTATTATTATCCAATATTCACTTCAAGTTCAGCCTCACAAGATCAGTGCCATAATCAGTCAGTGATCCAAATTGCACTACCAGGTCAACCGCCTAAAATAAATGCTATCATTATAGTAGAGATGGTACCTTATAATCTCAAACAAGACTCACCAGGGTCAAAGTGTGAAATAATAGCTTAACGCACTAATTCATTATCTATGTATATTTTCTGCATGTCTGATGTAAAAGCAGAACTATTTGGTATTAAAAGCCTCCACAGAAAACTACTTTCAGTAATACCGGTGGTATCCGTTCAATACGAAGAAGCTATAATGAAGGTTCCTTTGCCCTTTTGTGAATTTAAAATCTAAAACTTTCTAAATGTCTTAAACTAAAAAACATTCTGAATAATCGAAAAATATATACTCATTATTATGAGCTCATAAAACTACATCAAACTGTTTCTAAAAAAGGTTATCTAATCTAAGATATTGTATTGTAAACAAACTCATAAATAATTTTACTATCAATATTTTTTCCACTCATAATTCGCTCAAAGTGGGTGATAATTCTACATAGGTTGTTATAAATATGTGATACCAGTTTTATCTATTTTTGCTGTTTTTAATTTCTTGTATATAAATTTTGTGCAGCTGACAGGAGTATTCTTTAGCTGAAAGCCAAAACTTAAATATTTGCCACAACGACTCCTTTAAGTCGTAAAGTTTCTTGAATGTCATTGTACTTTTTTAAAACTAAAGATTCAATAAAACCTTCTTGCAGGGCATCAGGTCGACTTGTAAAATAACTTTAACGTGTAACTCATGAGAAAATTGTACATGTTCTACTTAGATGACAAAGAGTTTTAAACAAATGTGGACCATACTTTATCCGCCTGATGAATAAATTGTTCTATTACTTTTGATCGCTGCTTTTATGTTGTTTTCAGTTGATTAGTCATTTCAGAGTTATCTTCTTTGGTAGGTACCATATCTACATATTGTGATCCGCTAACGGGTCAGTCTCACAAGCTCAGTGCCACAGCCATAGAGTGTTCCAAATTGCACTGTTAGCTCAGCCTATCAAACTCAGTACCAAAATCATTAAGAGATCAAATATGAACTACCACTTCCGCCCCACAAACTCAATGCCACAGTCATACATTCATGAAATTGTAATGATCACATTCTTAAAATTGCAAATATAGAAATTTATAATAAGGCTGTTGCCTTCACTCAGAACTCAGAAAGTTTAAAGTATTCATCAATTTAACGGTTCAATGCTCTCCAGGTAATGGTTATATTGTTCTCAAGAATTCTGGGAAGTTGATTTTTACCTTTGCGACCAGTGCAGACCAAATTCATCTTGCTGATCCGTGCAATCTGATCATGGTCTACACTGTTTGCTATTAAGTCAGTAAAGTTTCAGGGAACACCCCTTTGAATAATAAATGGTACTACCAAAATTGAACGATGGACCAGTCCATTTTAGAAATTTGGTACATAACATAACATTGTGGCTGTGTCATTTTATTAATAACAGTTTCGTTCTCTACAGATGCTCATTACTATATTGGTTTGACTGATGTTGAGACACAGAGAACATTTAAATGGTATGGTACTGACGACGTGGCTTCGTTCACAGATTGGGATGCTGGCCAACCCGATGACAGTGCAGGAATTCAAGATTGTGCTATTTTCAATTATAAAATGGGCTTTAAATGGGATGACGCAAGCTGTTCGAGTAAACGTAAATTTATATGTGAAAAGAAAGCTGACTAACATATACGCTCGCAGCTATTTTCTTGAAAAAAGAATTTTTTCTTGCGTTGCTTTTGGAACCTGTGTTTATATTATCCTGAATTGTTTTATGGTGACAACGACTATAAACGTTTGCTGTAAGCATTAGTGTTTACAAAATACAGAATCTGTCAATCTTCACAGCACGTGTTGACCAGGAGGATTTCACTTATGACTGTTTTCTATGTTTTAAGTTTCCTAAGTTGTCAAAATACAAAATGCTGTGACAAACCAAAAATATTATTATTTTATAGATAAATGTTTGCTGAATATGAAAAAAGTCAAATTTAGTTTCTATCTATCTATTTTTCGTTAATGTCAAACTCCTCACGGGACGTAGACATTTGGACGGATTGTTATCTTATACATTATAAAGTAATGACTTTAAAAATCTTTTACCTGTTCTGTTTTGACAATATTCTTGTCTGCATATTAAAATTGATCAAGCTAAACCTATTTATTACTGAAACATATGTCAAAGCCATCTTTGATTTCAAGGGGGACTAGGAAAAGTGTTTTTCGCAATTTTGAAAAGCTAAAACGACTTTTTAAAGGACTTCACATGAATCACTCGCACGATTTTCACGAAACTTGGTCTCTAGAAATCTTGAATTGAAGCTTCTTAGCTTGGTCTCCTTTAGAAGCACCAGTGCTTAAATGCAAAAACGAACCTTTGAACAAATACTCGGGTGTTACTTTGTGGATCTTCACCAAACTGAACTGTAACATTTTATGGTTTGTAGCATCCATGTTCAAATCGTCACGCTTGATCACTTTTAGGGTCTCTCCAAGCTGAAAATAAAACTTTAAATGACGTCTTCTTATTAAGCACTAAATGAATCTTCATGGCATTTTATGGTGCAAAGCATCCTTGTATTGTCTTCTTTCAAGTTTATTCAAAAGGTTTTGCTTGACACATTTATCGGCTGCCGAAGTGCAAATTAGAAATATTCTAAAATTCTTAAATGCACTCCTGATAGGTTTCTTCTAGTAGACAAAAAATTCTTAATTTTTTTCTCTCATTTTTCGACTTTGACGATGCAATAAAGGTAACCAATAACATTATATAGCCCACAAAGTTCGTTTAAATTACTCCCTACTACAGCAGATTTGTCAAGAACTAGAAGGTAAGAATGAAAATGGTTTAGCTCCATTTTTAGGTGAAAACTGCACACTTCTACGTCTAGAAAATAACTTTCTCAAGAAATACAAATTGACATATTTTTGTACGAAATGCCTTCTTTTAGAAGTTTTAAATCTTTTAAATTGTGTAAAAGTAATGACAGGTAACGCTTCTCGTTTTGAAGGAAACAGTAACTGTTGGCTAGAAATCTAGCTAAAATAAGGACTTTTTGGACCTTTAGAATTTGACAAAAACTATTTGGCCGAAAACAGCCAGATGTGCCTTTAAATAACTTATTGTCATGAATCACTTAATGGTGTTTAGCATACATGGATGAATAATATCTGGGCCTAAGGAATGGTCAAGCTCGGAGATCTGTAATGAAATAATCAACAGATATTACTTCCATTGTTACATAATGAGATAATTGCATATATTTTCGAATGATTACAATACAAGGTGTACGTTTGCATTTAGTGTCTCTGCACTTTAAACTCGGCCAAAACCAAGATGCATACATGACTTAGGTTATAGTTTTGTAATAGGTACACGTTATGGACATGATTTTTGTTTTATATATGTTCCAAGAATAAAAACGGACAAAACTGGTTTTAAATAACACGTATTCTTGCAGACACTTTGGTCATAGCCACACCACAAATTGATCAAAAGCAAACGTTTTGCTGTTTTCATAAAATGTTGGTGATGACAATTTTTTTTAACTAATGTCAGTCCAGTTAACAATTTCATCAATAGGAAACATACCTGTTGTCTTAGTGGATTTTGTTGCTGAATGGCCGACTTCAAATAAATACCTACTTCCTCTGTGTTGTCGAATCCCCACACGAGGTGTAGATTTTTTAATGTGAAGAAGACTTCAACCTAGAATGCGGAAATTTTGAACCTGCTTATTAATACTTTCCGACGATGGCACAATTAAAGGCTGGAAAGAACTTTTAAGACATAAAAAGTATTAGTGCATTACAAATTTAGTTTAAATTGATTATAATCTATCAAGGGTGTACCTGCATTTTTCCAAGACATTAGAACACTTGCTAAAATTGTTCTACTAAAGTATGTGAGTTAGACATACAGAATTATTTTCAATTGTTTTTCTTCTTTCTATTTCTGTCAGACATGGTATCTTTGCCACATTTACATAATACGTCAACTTGGTGGAAGCACTAAGACCATCATATCATCGTGGCATAATTTTAAAATGTTTTCTACTTTATAAATTCGAAAATATACGACTTTCGGTATTATATCAGTTGATAAGGGTTTAATGTAACATCAAATACATATTTGACAAGTTGCATCGGTGTGTTTGACACAATGTTTTTTATATAGAACGTTTTTCTGCGGCAAAGGCTTTTTGCATACATCAAAACACAATATATATAATAATTGCTGTAAAACAACATCATCGTCAACGACATTTGCGTATAAGGAAGCAATATAGCGTCATATGGGACACACAATATGGTAGTTAAGTGTAGTTATACAGTAATCAAACATAAATACGGCACAGTTCATACTGTATAGATTAGGTAAATTAAGTTAAAAAGCTATGTTCTGCTAATAACATAGGAATATTGTCCCGTCAATGTTTTCTTCTGATGTGCGAGATGTCATAAGAGCTCTCCATATATTTGGCTGTGACGTCTTAGCTACTTGTTTACAACAAGCATAGTGTCAATGATACACCTCGTTGCATTTCCTACGACTGTCTGAAAACTAAAACGCAATAGCTATTGGTCAAAATAATTTCTGACCATCTGTAGCTTCGAGTTAATTATAAATATACATGTTTTTGAACAGAAGTTATTAGTTTTAAGAATTTACATCTTCGTAGAATTCCAGTAAGATTTTTAAGAACCTAAGCAGTTCCTCTTTTTAAAAGTAATCATTTACTGTATTGTAAAAGACATTTTAGCAGAAACTACAGCAATGCAACTAGGCAGTTTGCTGAAAAAGATTGTTGATGACATAATGCTAGTGTCAGAATGGTTTAAGTACAGTGCAATACAGTACTTTTGATATGTGAGGACTGTATATAGGAGTTAGTGAAAATGTCTTCCTGCAAGTTACCTGAAATCTAAGTCTGTGTTTGTTTGTTCCTATTGGTGAATCAAGTGAATGTTAATCCAACGCCGACAGTGGTATATTGGAAGCATCACATAACGCCATTGATAGCGACCGAAACTGCAAAATGTAATGCAATGGAATTATATTATTTTGAATTATATAGATCTATATTTTAGATAAATCATTTGAATAATTTACATTCTTATAAGACTTGTGGAAGTCTCTGTTGGATCGTTGTTTATTTTCATCATATACATTTACATATATTACCTACCTTGTACATGCATCAAAGTACTTTCTGTAGAATAAATTATCGGAAATATTCTACAAGTCAGTCTTCAAAGACATTGAGATTCGAGACTATGGAAACCGTGTTTCTTGTTTTCAAGTTTATTTCATTTTCAGCCCGAATGTCTTGGACCCATGAACAAAAATATGGACAAATAAACGAATATATTTCTAATGACCACATAATTTCTAGCATATTCTATTAATTTAACACATTATATGTATATTACCAACTACACAAAACATTTTATAATATCATACATTTGAGATTGTACATGATTGTATAAAGTAAAACATGTCGTGTAATAGTGTCATATTTGATTCATTTTTTGTTGTTATTTTTGAAAGTAGTATATTGTATGTATGGATCCTGAAAAAAATTCGATTTTAACATGATACAACATATAGAGATTAAAGGAAAAATATAAAATGTACAAATCAGCCGTAATGGTATGAAGTCTACATATTGCTACTTCTTATTGGAGAAAACGAAATATAACAAATACGACATGCGGATTTTGGTCTGAACAAGTGATGCTGGTCAGGCTACGCTCAGAGCTCAACAAGCTCAATGCTCACATGTACAAGAAATACAGACTGGTACCATCACCAACCTGTCCATATGGTGAGGAAAATTAGACTACGGAGCATATACTCCAGAAATGTAAAAGGCTTGACAAGGAGCGAGCTGCGACTTGGCCGATAGATACCTCAGTCCACCAGAAACTGTATGGAGGCATTGAGGATCTGCGACAAACCGCAAGTTTCATTGAGGCTACAGGTCTAACAGTGTAGGGCGAATATAGAAGACATTTGACAAGAAATCACTGTTTGTAATGTCTTGGTATGCATAATAATCATATAATTACCATACCATTATGCCTGGTAGTGTTGTTTGAACATGAAAGTGATCCTTTTAACTGCGTTAAATTATTGAAATTAATTATAATTCAAGTGTATACCAGCATGTTAGAGATATTATCATGTGATCATTAGCCTGGTGTTTGCGATATTCCAATTGGCCTGATTCGTATACCGTTTTAAACGTTTTCAGACACATACTATTGAATCGTGTACCATTGAAAAAAATCCTTCTCCGTGCTCGACCCAACGAAATAAAACGCTTACAACGTCTACTACTATGTCTCGAAAGTCTTTTAAATGTTCGACCAACAGCTCATTACCTGCGGCCCGGAGGCCGCATGTATATTGTAATGCAACAAGTAGTGTAGCACATGGAGACTGGGTGATTTCACGTGATTTTTTACCGATTTGGCTTATCGCATTTATGGAACGCCGTTATTGCACTATAGCTGGCACTCTTTATGATATATAGAGAAGTGCTTGTGATCTGAATTTCTTTCATTATATTTCACGTAATTTATTCAAACTTTCAGCAATAATCTATATTAATACATAGTGGTCCATAAGGGACTTTTTAATTGCTCTTTAATCTCCTGGATTAAGGTTTTGTGCTGTTTTGCTCTATATATCAAAGGCATGAATCACATTTGTGACAGCTCTAGTAAAGTATTTCAATAGTCAAGGAAAGTGACCAATTTAGCTAAAAGTTATGTGAAACAGTTATACATGAAAGGGAAATATAGTTATTTTTGCTAAAAACAATAACTTTCAGAATTATGAAATACATACTTCATTGATATACTTGTAAAACATGTAGAAAGGAGTAATATTTCCTACATTAAAGAGTAGTGGTATAATAAAAAACAAGCACACTATTCACCCATAAGTTACTTTATCGCACAATGTAACCGGATAATCTTGAATCTGTTCAGCGAACCTCACTCAGTGCCAACATGGCGGATGTAAAGCCAATACAACTTTGTTTTCTATATAATTTCGATGTATAAAGGAATGTTTCAGTTGTTATATCTGTCTCCATTGATCAAGTGTATATCTATTTTAAAATGTATCAAGTTAAATTACCATCCCTTGTGTTTTCAGGTGGAATACTGACGAACAAGGCAAACTATTCAACAATTAAAAATTTTACCAAAAAATCTTACAAAATACTTATATGTTTTTGTTGCCCCTATTATTTTGTTGTTTGGAAGCAAAAATATACTGCTTTATAGGCCCGTTTATACTATACTTAAAAGCAAAAGAAACTATCCAGATGTATAACTGGGGTATTGTTTAATAAAAAACTTAAATTTATAAAGTTGACTTGTTTTCTTTATACCACATTACACTTCGCGTCGTGATAAATTAAAAAAAAATCAATCAACCGTGGTCAGTAGTCCCACACTAGCCGTTTTGCATGAAATTCACGTGCGCGTGTAATTAAGGATATTCTTTGTAGAATTTTATTGTCATTGGAAACGTTGATGATTGACTCACTCGAAAAACAGCATATAGGTTAAAAAATATTGTTGGTTGCATTGCACGACTGAATCAAATTCAGCGCGAGCGCGTAATTGGGATGTAACAATGCAACTGTTGCGCAGAAGATATAGCCAGAATTTCATGCATACTGACTTCTTGGTTGACTGATTTTTTAAACCTAGCACGCAAAGTTCTTCAAGTGTAATGTGGTATGAAGAAAACAAGTCAAATTTATAAATTTAAATTTTTATCAAAATACCCCAGTTATACTTCTGGATAGTTTCTTTTGCTGTTCAGTATATGTTGTTAACCCACTGTATACTGACACAATACACGTTCAAATGTTCTGACAGCGAGAAAAGGGATAAAAACCTAACTTCGAGTTGATAAAAACCGAACTCGGTTTACATGAGGAATGGATAAAACCTAACCTACACGAAATCGTGGGAAGGATAAACACCTAACTGACTTATATTCTATAGAAATGTACATGGTCTGATCATTGTACACATTACTTTACTTTATAAGAGGTCTTCAAACTTTGTCATTAATTTTACAAGATGTTATATGTACGCCCATTACAGTCAAATATTTTTCATAATGTTTGCAAAAATCTGGATAAACCCTCGAAAATAATTTAATATATTAGTCAAAATAATTATAATTATATAAGAAATTATTTAATATTACAGATGTTCGAAGTTCTATGACCCCCAATCCTCTCTCCCTCCATCTCTCTCCCTCTCTCTCCCTCTCTCTCCCTCTCTCTCTCTCTCCCTCTCTCTGGTTGTCTCTCTCTCACCGCTTCAGAAGAATTGCGTTTGTTTCAAATCTTGTTATCTTATAGCGTAAGATATTTTATAGAGGTGCTAATGGAATATTTTGATATTGTTTAAATGGGACTAGATTTATGACTAGTTATTAACTATAATATGATATTTTTCAGACGGTTAGTAGGGAAGAAAAGTGGGGGGATGCATGGACTGACAGGGCAGGGGTGTGGAAATCCACACATTTTTCGCTTGTTTACTGACACTTAAAAATCCACTTGTCCGCAGTCAAACTTCACTCGCCCGGATTTGTAATTGAAACTGACAATAGACTGGCGAGTTCTTTATTTAGGACAATGATATACAGGCATTAACAAAAGCATATTACAGTAACTGTGGTAAAAAATAAGCTGTTAAAATGTTTGCCTGTATAGAAGTCTGAAATCGCGTAAGCAAGTTTAGGGAACTTTTGGTTCCATGCCCAAAACACCGTCCGCGCAATGGTGCAAAGCCAGATGAATTCAGAGAAAGACTCTGATGCTAAATTTAGAGGCAGATGTATGTTTTTTTCTAAAACTGTACAATCGAGAGGACCTCAGCGGGTACATCATGGATTTTGTACATTAAATTATCTTTATCACCTTCATAAACTTGAAGCAACACACTTTCTAAATAATTTTCCATTTTCTCATTTTATACCTGAAAAAGTCTGCTTGTCTGCGGACAAACAGAATGAAAAATGCACTTGTCCGCCGGCAAAACGTCCCGAGTCGGACAAGTTGGACATAGGAATTCCACAACCCTACAGGGGTGGGTGGGTGGATCACAGAACTTCGAGCATCTACAGTTCATACACGAAGCACGAACGAACAGCTGTTTTCGTTTGGTTAGGTATTTATCCATTCTAAGTTCGTAATTATCCAGCACTGTTTCCTATACCAGTCAGGAATTATCCGCAAATCTAAACCCACCTCATAATCAACACAGTTTTTAAGCTATAAAAATGAAGTTCAAACTTTGATACTGTTAAACATTGTCAAAGAGATGTTTATTGAACTAATACAGTTGATAAGTAAGGTATTACTGCAGTTTCTGGTACTTTAAAACGGTCGGAAACATAAAACATGTTCATTTTGTAGACTTCTTCGGGTACATTTTAATGAATTCCAGCGACATAAAGTGATTTGTCGAACCAAATATTTAGTATACAAATACAGGATATTATGGCTATCATAAGTTTTACGCTAACATTGCACACTAACATAAAACATGAAAAAAGACAAGAAAATTAACTACATACATCGTCTTTCTGTCAGCCTTGTTGGCACTGAGTTAGGGTCGCTGAACAGAGTCAAGATAACCCGGGTACATAATGTGTTTATAGGCTGAGTGGTCACACATACATCCATAAAATATCTGGTCTGTATAACTTCTGGCCGAAGGAAATCTTTCGACTTGTTTCATATCTGTTTGTCAAGTGCGACTTTTCTTAAAGAGATACACTTTGATTAATCATTTAATGAGGCACTCCAACACATTATTTGTAAATCCATTCGGTTTCAGTAAACGGTACAATGTCATTCACATAGGCATATCTACTCTTTCTTCTCATTGTAGGCCGAATCCGAGGTCAAGGTCAGTGATTTAAGAAAAGTGTCTCATTGACTGGAATCAGAGCTGTTATATTCAATGTACTTTAGAAACATAGCAAAGTGTTATTTTGAACATATCGAGCAACCCGTCTATAATATTTTTTTCCGTTGGCTGTATTTGGGGTGCTCTGTGCTTCTGGGAAATCTTCCATTATCTTTTACCTTGCATATTTATATATATTTGCTTTCGCTCTTGCGTTTTAGAAAGCTACCGGTAGACAGTATCTTTCCCCTAGTACAAAAATAGTGATACATTCCTCATGTGTCATTTACCGCTGTATATACAATGTCCTTTCCATAATAAAACCAGACTAAATTATGTACTTTACAATATTGCATCGTATATATTTGTAAGAATTGTTTTCTCATTTAAAAAATAATCAGCCTTTATATAACGTAAATGTTTAATGATTTCAGAAGTAGTTTGTGAAACATTGCCATTTTTTGTTACCGTATAGCGGGTTACTTCTGCGGGTTTTTATTTCTGCTTATTCTGCGTGTCGAGGCTGTCACGCAGAAATAATTTCCGCACATTTACACTATCAGCAAAATCTTTTGACGCAGAAATAAACTTGATCCGTTATCTTTATCTCACGAATTTTTCGTGTACTATAAAATTATTCACACCGTATCGATTGTGGTTGATTATTTTTGTTATTGTATCAATCTTTTGTCCACGAATGAATGGTTACCGTTTCGGGCGTGTAATCTTTACAAGTGTGTATCACAAAACACTTTAGGTTTATGAAAAGTTAAACAAACTAATTAATTTAATGTATGTTGTAACTGAATGGACAGTGAAAGGACTATGTACTAGATTTTGCATTTGTATATATTTGTAAATAAATCGTATTTTTTTCTACCAGCAGTGTTACATTTTATGAAAATGACTTTCGAAATGAATTACCGGTACTAGACCTACAGTATTTAATACTTTTAACTCTGATTTCTGATCATGCACGGTAATGAAAAGAAATCAGATTTAAACATATATCAGCTGCGCCAACTTCACTGTCCTAGATTCCGACATAGATAATGCCATCAAGACATAACTGACGTGAACGATAGGCATTTGAGTCGTTTATTATGATGTAATAAATGCGGTAGCTTTTTTCTCATGCGCAGAATTTACTTCCGGTTTATGCAAACCGCAAAAAATAATTCCTGCTTTTCTCGAATGTCGCAAAAATAACAAACGCAGAAATAAACTAGGCCCATTTTAGGACGAAACCGCAGATTTTTTTTGGCCCGCAGAACTAACCCGCTATACGGTATTTGTAAGTGGTGAGAAAACCACAAAATCATTTTGCTTTCGTTAGTATATGAAGTAGCTTGAATATATTACATTCACTACTTACATTGAATTTATCAACATTTTCACTTGGATCTTAGCAAAATGATTATTGTCAGAATTTTAGGACTTGTTACTATATTTGCGTATATTTCTGTTAGTGAAGGAGAGGAGTAGCAATGTTCCCGTTACCACTATGAGGAACAAACACTGTCTAAAGTCTTGAGGCTTGAACACAAGCTGGAACTTTTAGAGGATATAGTCAAAAACACGAAAGGTATTTTTTGTTCTCAGTGTTGACTTTGTAAAGCATTTAAGAAAATTTGGAACTAGGGTCGATTTATACCACATGTTGAAATACGATTGGAATTATGTGGCAATGTTTCGCATAAATGTCGCATAAAACACATACACATCTCTTCCTGGCTAATACAATAATGAAAATGTTAACTGCCAGGATATTTTAGAGCATGATTTTACACACTTACTGAAATTTATGCAGTCATTCTCTGTTGTTAACTTATAATTACATATACGCCATTTTATAACAAACAATTTGCAAAACAATTTATTCGTGAAGCGCATTCAATGTGAAGATAAACATACAACGTAAAGAGGAGTAAAGATCATAAGATTTAATCGAATTATCGTATTATTTTTACCTACTGGTGTGAAACAGACATTGCTATGTTAATTATAATGTAAAGATAAATATACTTATATCTGAAATTTACATAATTTTACCCAGATGAAGCATAACTTTATACTTCTTGTATTTCTATATAGGTTTATTTCCTGTACTCAGTGATAAACACTGGTTTGTGTTCATTTAATTAATGTCTTCCATTCTCCTGCTAAAGCAAAGAAAAATATTTTAAATTACTACAAAATACAGTATGCGCAAGTAATATGCTGGAATATGAAACACTCGTAAGGTCGCTGAATTCAAATATCTAATTCATAACTTTTCTCCTTTTGGCATTTAATGCACATCTTCTACGCTTAAAAACTTGAATGCTGACATACCTCATTCCGTATTGCTTAACACTCATTCTTTTACAAGAAATAATATACAAAATCTTTTTATTTTTAATTAATTTTCTCTCCTTTGTAGGATCTGAGTGCAATACACGGGGGCCACGTTGTCCATATGGATGGATATCTTTTCAAGGATCTTGTTACCTATTTCAACACACTCCGAAGGACTCTGTCAGTGCTGAGGTAAAACTTTTCTAAGCGCTTTCAGTTATTATGCTAGCTATAAATGTTCGACTTATTTAAATGTGTCGGACTTTACACAGTTTCAACATTTTATTTGTCAATTTTTAAGATTATAAGAAAACCATTTAGAAACATAGAACACATGCAGGCAACATAAAAGCATATTCGATTTAACTGAGTCTGTCGATGAGATGTAATGAAATGTGCAACACCACTCACCCCTTGCTGAATTTTATCAAGGTAAAATTAACTGCTCTCCATGATCCCAAAGGGCCAGTAAATACAACACTTGTTACTGGTCAACTTTCTATGGTGGTCAATCAGGTCTTTAACATGTTGTTCATTTCATTGGAAGCTTTAAGCCAGATCCATTGTTCCCAATCACATTAACTGAACTTTTTGTACATGTTAGATATTGACGTGTATCTAAAATGTATATGTCTAACCTAATTGCCAAACCATATTTATTTTTAAAAATGGGTTTAAAGTTTGCAGAAAAATAAAACAAAAGGAATATAAACAATTACAAATGATTTGTTTTAAAAGTCATACTTGTCAGCAAAGCAATAAAGAACAAATGCTGGGATTTCCCTTTCATATCCCTTGTAAAATGATATATGCAGTTCTTGAAATGTTCAAATTACTAACAAATGTAGTATGGAAGAATTTTCAAAATTTTGTATAAGACATTAAAACGTATATATTTCCGATAGGGTATTGCACATATAGGTTCCTTAAAAATCTATAATAGGGTATAAAATGAATACTGGAGCATGACATAAAATGTTGATCGACAAGCTTTAAACTTAACATACACAGTTAAATTCATGTTTTTGTTTCCAGCTTTTGTGTGTGGAATACAATGCTCATCTGGTCCGCATCGATAGCGAAATTGAGAACACGTTCCTGAAGAATCACCTGAAAGAGTTAAAAGGTCAGATAAGCTGTCATTGAAAGTTTTAAAAACACATTTGTCCGTTAATATAAATAAATAGCTCGCATTTTCATTTTTTTATTTGCGCTGCAAGGTCAGACCCAAAAGTTCAGTACCAAATTTATGCAGTGATCCAGTTGGCGATACCAGGTCAGCTCCACAAGCTCCATGCCACAATCACACAGTGATCTAAATTGCACCAACAAGTTCAACCCCTAAAGCTCAATACCACAGTCATACCACAGTCACACAATGATCCAATTGGCGCTTCTAGTTAAGTCTAACATGCTCGATGTCTATCATTCAATGATCCTATTTGCACTACAAGTTTAGCCCCTTAAGCTCAGTGCCACACTCATATTGTGATCCAGCTGGCGCTACCAGTTCAATCCAAAAGCACAGTACCACAGTCATACAGTGATCTAGTTGGCGTTTCCAATTCAACCTCACAAGTTTAGACCCTGGCGTGCTTCAATCTTCACTTCTAGTTCTGCCTCTCAAGGTCACTGCCAAAATCAGTCAGTGATAGAAATTGCATTACCACAAAATCAATGCCACAATCATTATAGTAGAGATGGTACCTTATAATCTCAAACTAGACTTATCAGGGTCAAAGTGTGATATAATAGCTTAGCGCACTAATTTGCTATCTATGTATATATTTTCTGCATGTTTTATGTAAAAGCATAACTATTTGATATCAAAAGCCTCTACAGAATAATATTTTCAGTAATACCGGTGGTATCCGTTCAATATTTTAGAAGAAGCTATATTGAAATTTCCTTTGCCCTTTTGTGAATTCAAAATCTAAAACTTTCTAAATGTCTAAAACTAATAAGAATTCTGAATGAACGAAAATTATATGCTCATTATTATGAGCTCACAAAAACTACACCAAACTTTTTCTAAAAAAAGTTATCTAAGATATTGTATTGTAAACAAACTCATAAATAAGTTTACTATCAATATATTTCCACTCATTATTCGCTCAAAGTGGGTGATAATTCTGCATATGTTGTTACAAATATGTGATACCAGTTTTAATCTATTTTTGCTATTTTTCAATGTCTTGTCGTGTATAAAGTTTGTGTACACTGACAGGAGTATTCTTTTGTTAAATGCCAAGACTTAAATATTTGCAACAACGATTCTTTTAAGTCATAAAGGTTTCGTAATGAAATTGATGCTTTTTTTTTTTAAATTCAAGATTCAACTAAACTTTCTTGCAGGGCATCAGGTCGACTTGTAAAATAACTTTTACGTGTAACTCATAAGAAAAGAGTGCATGTTCTATTTATATGACAAGAGTTTTAAGCAAATGAGGGCCATACTTTATCCGCCTGATCAATTAATTGTTCTATTACTTTTGATCGCTGCTTTTATGTTTTTAGTTTACACATAATTTATTTTAGGTCGATTGTGAAGGAAGTTCTACAACTTATATTAATCACTCTCGACACCTCATTCCTGATGGAATCCATCGCCACGAGGGTATGAGAGAAGAGGCCAGTTTCCCTTTTAATGCTGAGCGCCAAGCAAGGGAGCTACTGGTGCCATTTTTCACGTCTTTGGTATGACGCGGTCGGGGATCGAACCTACGACCTCCCGCACTTGAAGCGGGCGCTCAACCACTAGGCTATCGAGGCGGTTAAATGTTTTCTTCAGTTGATTAGTCATTTCAGAGTTATCTTCTTGGGTAGGTACCATATCTACATACTGTGATCCGCTAACGGGTCAATCTCACAAGCTCAGTGCCTCAGCCATAGAGTGATCCAATTTGCGCCATTAACTCAGCCCCATATGTTCAGTACCACAATCATACAGTGATCCAATTTGCGCTACCAGTTCAGCCACAAAGGCTCAGTACAACAAATATAAAGAATCATAAAGTTATCCAAATTGCACTATTAACTCAGCCTATCAAACTCATTACCAAAATCATTAAGAGATCAAATATGAACTACCACTTCCGCCCCTCAAACTCCGTGCCACAATCATACAGTCATCCAATTGATGATGATCACATTCTTAAAATTGCAAATATAGAAATTTATAATAAGGCTGTCGCCTTCACTCAGAACTCAGAAGGTTTAAAGTATTCATCATATTAACGGTTCAATGCTCTCCAGGTAATGGTTATATTGTTCTAAAAAATTCTAGAAAGTTGATTTTGCCTTTGCGACCAGTGCTGACCAAAATCAGCTTGCTGATCCGTGTAGTCTGATCATGGTCTGCACTGTTCGCTATTCAGTCAGTAAATTTTCAGTGAACACCCCTTTGAATAATAAATGGTACTACCAAAATTGAACGAAGGACCAGTCCATTTTAGAAATTTGGTTCATAACACAACATTGTGACTGTGTTATTTTATTAATAACAGTTTCGTTCTCTACAGATGCTCATTACTATATTGGTTTGACTGATGTTGAGACAGAGGGAACATTCAAATGGTATGGTACTGACGACGTGGCTTCGTTCACAGATTGGAATGCTGGCCAACCCAATAACCATGCAGGAATTCAAGACTGTGCTATTTTTAATTATAATATGGGTTTAAAATGGGATGACACAAATTGTTCGAGTAAACATAAATTAATATGCGAAAAGAAAGCAGACTAACATATACGCTCGCAGCTATTTTCTTGAAAAAACAATTTTTTCTTGCGTTGCTTTTGGAACCTGTGTTTATATAATCCTGAATTGTTTTATGGTGACAACGACAATAAACGTTTGCTGTCAACATTATAATTGTGTTTAGAAAATACTGAATCCGTCAATCTTCACAGCACGTGTTGACCAGGAGGATTTCACTTATGACTGTTTTCAATGTTTTAAGTTTCCTAAGTTGTCAAAATACAAAATGCTGTGACAAACCAAAAAATATTATTATTTATGAACATGTTAGTTATTGAAATTTTCTACATATATAAATGTTTGCTGATTATGAAAAATGTCAAATTTAGTTTCTGTCTGTCTGTCTGTCTGTCTCTCTCTCTCTCTCTATCTATCTACGTTAATGTCAAACTCCTCACGGGGACATTGACATTTGGACGGATTGTTATCTTATACATTATAAAGTAATGACTTTAAAAATCTTTTACCTGTTCTGTTTTGACAATATTCTTGTCTGTATATTAAAATTGATCAAGCCAAACCTATTTATTACTGAAACATGTTTCAAAGCCATCTTTGATTTTAAGGGTGACTAGGGAAAGTGTTTTTCGCAATTTTGAAAAGCTAAAACGACTTTTTAAAGGACTTCACATGAATCACTCGCATGATTTTCACGAATCTTGGTCTCTAGAAATCTTGAATTGAAGCTTCTTAGCTTGGTCTCTTTTAGAAGCACCAGTGCTTAAATGCAAAAACGAACCTTTGAACAAATACTCGGTTTCACTTTGTAGATCTTCACCAAACTGAACTGTAACATTTTATGGTTTGTAGCATCCATGTTCAAATCGTTACGGTTGATCACCTTTAGGGGCTGTCAGAGCTGAAAATAAACCTTTAAATGACGTCTTCTTATTAAGCACTAAATGAATCTTCATAGTATTTTATAGTGCAAAGCATCCTTGTATTGTCTTCTTTCAAGTTTGTTCAAAAGGTTTTGCTTGACACATTTATCGGCTGCCGACGTCCAAATTAGAAAAATTCTAAGATTCTTAAATACACAACTGATAGGTTTCTTCTAGTTGACAGAAATTTCTTTTTTTTTCTCTCATTTGTCGACTTCGACGATGTAATAAAGGGTAACCAATAACATTATAGCTCACAAAGTTCGTTTAAATTACTCACTACTACAGCAGATTTGTCAAGAACTAGAAGGTAAGAATGAAAATGGTTTAGCTCCATTTTTAGATGAAAACTGCACACTTCTACGTCTAGAAATACAAGTTGACATATTTTTGTACGAAATGCCTTCTTTTAGAACTTTTAAATCTTTTAAAATGTGTAAAAATAATGACAGGTATCGCTGCTCATTTTGAAGGAAACAGTAACTGTTGGTTAGAAATCTAGCTAAAATAAGGACTTTTTGGACCTTTAGAATTAGACAACACTATTTGGCCGAAAACAGCTAGATGTGCCTTTAAATAACTTATTGTCATGAATCACTTAATGGTGTTTAGCATACATGGATGAATAATATCTGGGCCTAAGATATGGTCAAGCTCGGAGATCTGTAATGAAATAATCAACAGAGATTACTTCCATTGTTACATAATGAGATAATTGCATATTTTTTCCAATGATTACAATACAAGGTGTACGTTTGCATTTAGTGTCTCTGCTCTTTAAACTCGCCCAAAACCAACATGCATACATGACTTAGGTAATAGTTTTGTATTAGTTACACGGTATGGACATGAGTTTTGTTTTATATATGTTCCAAGAATAAAAACGGACAAAACTGGTTTTGGATTACACGTATTATTGCAGACACTTTGGTCATGGCCACACCACATATTGATCAAAAACAACCGTTTTTACTGTTTTCATATTATGTTGGTGATGACAATTGTTTTTACTAATGTCAGCCCAGTTAACAATTTCATCAATAGGAAACTTACCTGTTTTCTTATTGGATTTTGTTACTGAATGGCCGACTTCAAATAAATACCCACTTTCCTCTGTGTTGTCGAATCCCACTTTCCTCTGAGTTGTCGAATCCCCATACGAGGTGTAGATTTTTCAATGTGAAGAAGACTTCAACCTAGACTGCGGAAATTTTGAACCTGCTTATTAATAATTTCCGACGAGGGCACAATTAAAAGCTGGAAAGAACTTTTAAGACACACAGAGTACTAGTGCATTACAATTTTAGTTTAAAATGATTATAATCTACCAAGGATGTACTTGCTTTTTTTCCAAGACATTAGAACACTTGCTAAAATGGTTCTACTAAAGTATGTGACTTAGACATAGAGAATTATTTTCAACTGTTTCTCTTCTTTCTGTTTCTGTCAGACATGGTATCTTTGCCAAACTTACATAATACGTCAACTTGGTGGAAGCACTAAGACCATCATATCATCGTAGCATAATTTTAAAATGTTTTCTACTTTATAAATTCGAAAATATACGACTTTCGGTATTATATCAGTTGATTAGGGTTTAATGTAACATCAAATACATATTTGACAAGTTGCACCGGTGCGTTTGACACAATGTTTTTTATATAGAACGTTTTTCTGCGGCAAAGGCTTTTTGCATACATCAAAACACAATATATATAATAATTGCTGTAAAACAACATCATCGTCAACGACATTTGCGTATAAGGAAGAAATATAGCGTCATATGGGACACACAATATGGTAGTTAAGTGTAGTTATACAGTAATCAAACATAAATACGGCACAGTTCATACTGTATAGATTAGGTAAATTAAGTTAAAAAGCTATGTTCTGCTAATAACATAGGAGTATTGTCCCGTCAATGTTTTCTTCTGATGTGCGAGATGTCTTAAGAGCTCTCCATATATTTGGCTGTGACGTCTTAGCTACTTGTTTACAACAAGCATAGTGTCAATGATACATCTCACTGCATTTCCTACGACTGTCTGAAAACTAAAACGCAATAGCTCCTGGCCAAAATAATTTCTGACCATCTTCAGCTTCGAATTAATTATAAATATACATGTTTTTGAACACAAGTTAATAGTTTTATGAACTAACATCTTCGAAGAATTCCAGTAAGTTTTTAAGAACCTAAGTAGTTCCTCGTTTTCAAAGTAATCATTTACTGCATTGTAAAAACATTTTAGCAGAAACAACAATGCAAAAAAGTAGTTTGCTGAAAATGATTGTTGATGGCATAATGCTAGTGTCAGAATGGTTTAAGTACAGTGCAATACAGTACTTTTGATATGTGAGGACTGTATATAGGAGTTAGTGAAAATGTCTTCGTGCAAGTTACCTGAAATCTAAGTCTGTTTGTTTGTTCCTATTGGTGAATCAAGTGAATGTTAATCCAACGCCGACAGTGGTATATTTGAAGCATCACATAACGCCATTGATATCGACCGAAACTGCAAAATGTAATGCAATGCAATTATATTATTATGAATTATATAGATCTATATCTTAGATAAATCATTTGAATAATTTACATTCTAATAAGACTTGTGAAAGTCTCTGCTCGATCCATGTTTATTTTCATCATATACATTTTTATATATTAAATACCTTGTACATGCATCAAAGTATTTCCGGTAGAATAAATTATCGGAAATATACTACAAGTCAGTTTTAAGAGGCATTGAGATTCGCGACTATGGCAATCGTGTTTCAGGTTTTCAAGTCTATTTCATTTTCATGCAGAAGGTCTCGGACCCATGAACAATAATATGTACAAATAAAGCGTCATATGTCGAAATAATATTAATATTAAACGAATATATGTCTAATTACCACATAATTTCAAGCATATACTATTAATTTAACACTTTACATGTATATTGCCAACTACACAAAACATACTATAGTATCATTTTCATATTTGATTAACCCTTTGTTTCGTATCTTAAACTATTCATTTTTTGTTGTAATGTTTTGAAAGTAGTATAATGTATGTATGGATCCCGGAGAAAATTCGATTTTAACAAGATACAATATATTGAAATTAAAGGTAAAAAATAGAATGTACAAATCAGCCGTAATGGTATAAAGTCTACATATTGCCACTTCTTATTAAAAAAAAAAAAACAACAACGGAAAAAAAACCAAAGCCAAAACCGAAATATAACAAATGCGGATTTGCGAATGTGGATTTGGGTCTGAACAAGTGATGCTGGTCAGGCTTCGCTCAGGGCTCAACAAGCTCAATACTCACATGTACAAGAAATACAGACTGGTACCATCACCAACTTGTCGGTGTGGTGAAGAAGATCAGACCACGGAGCATATACTCCAGAAATGTAAAAGTCATGACTATGTGCGAGCTGCGACTTGGCAGATAGATACCTCAATCCACCCAAAACTGTATGGAAGCATTGAGGATCTGCGACAAACAACAAGTTTCATCGAGGCTACTGGTCTAACAGTGTAGGGCGGACATAGAAGACATGTGGATTTAATTTTAATAATTGAAAGACCCAAGAAATCACTGTTTGTAAGCGTCTTGTTATGGATAATAATCATGTATTAACCATACCATTATGTCTGGTAGTTTCGTTTGAACATGAAAGTGAGCCTTTTCATTGCGTTAAATTATTGAAATCAATTATAATTCAAATGTATATCAACATGTTAGAGATATTATCATGTTATCATTAGCCTGGTGTTTGCGATATTCCAATGGGCCTGATTCGTATACCGTTTTAAACGCCTTCAGACAAATACTATTGACAGATAGAATCCTTTTCCGTGCTCGACCCGGCGAAAAAACGCTTACAACGTCTACTATATACTTACAAAGTCTGTTGAGATCAAATAATCTGTAATAATACTAATTTCTTCATACTGACACTGATATTTTCTGAGAAAAACATTTTCTCTCTAGACTTATCTCAACAGACTTATAAAATGCAATTCTGAGGTTATATAACATCATGAAGAGCCATTAGTAGCACCTGTCAATTGCCACCTCAAACTGACCGGCAACAAAATTAATTGAATGAACTATTTCAATTGACCTGAACGGTTGTACCAGATGTTTGATTTTTCTCTAAAATTGAAAGAAAGTCAAGCCTTTTTCCTGCAGAAGTAATTGGTTAGACATTTATAGTTGCTGAATAGCTGCTGATCTTTATTTTAACATTCACATCTTTCGAAATGTTGTTTTTTAATTGTTTACATTATTGTAGAAAATATGACAGGAATTTATGTTTTCAATATGATATCATTAAAATTGCTTTAGAAATCACTGGTTTGTCTTTAAGAAATGATTACAAATGCAAATTACTTTAAAAAAAAAAGAAAATTGATGCATCATAACAATCAAGGCTGCCAGTAACAAATTCTGCCTGTAACAGTTAATAAAAAATAATTAAAGGCTCATAATAAATCATTATGGACCTTTAAAACTACTTATAGTTTAAACTGCGCATTATTCTTACGATTTACTAATTCAATTAACAAAAGAACAATTTTATTTTTATACTATCAATTTCTTTTTCTAATTAGTAACAGTGGCAAATCTATGTAGCCAGACGTTCTGTACAATTTAAAAATTCAAATAAATATTATGGCATAATCATTTCTGTGGTCATTTAAAACATGGACATGTTTTGATACCCTGAGATGTAGTTGATGGAAATACAAGTAGTATGAAATTTTACCCGAAACGGTGTATGTCATAATATTATGGTGGCATTTAATGCAGAGGAAGATCCAGGCATTCTATCCGACATGGGTAGACATCAGTCTATAACCTACATTTCCCATTCTATTAAAAAATATGTCCACAGGCCCATTACAAAATCCCCTTTTCCTCTTTCTGTGACTCCTGCACCCACCCATTTACTGTGGCTTATCTCAACAGGAATTCAACATTTAATTGGTATACTTTTGTATGTGTGTTATTTGATTGAGGATAAATTGCATATCATTGTACATTACGTTTTCATCTGTCTGTAATGTGTTATAACATATTGTCATGCAATTTCCTTAAAACCATGTGCATTTACAATATAAATATTTCTTGCATGAGTTCTTTTGACCGCTTAATTTTCATTTCAGCCGCGCCATGAGAAAACCAACATAGTGCGTTTGCGACCAGCATGCATCCAGACAAGCCTGCGCATCCGCGCAGTCTGGTCAGGATCCATGCTTTTCGCTTTCAAAGCCTATATATTGCAATTAGAGAAACCGTTAGCGAACAGCATGGATCCTGACCAGACTGCGCGAATGCGCAGGCTGGTCTGGATCCATGCTGGTCGCAAAGCCACTATGCTGGTTTTCTCATGGCAAGGCTCATTTATTTCTGTCAACAGTTGAACTTAATTTCATAAAATTACTACTTATCAAACACTGCAGACGTGATTATTTTTGTACAGAAATATTTTACCAATTTCAAATCGCGAATTCAGTTAAAATGTACGCGTAACACATCTCGGTTTATATTAGGAAAAGTAGTCTAATTAACATGAATCTGCATGGGGACTGTAGATAGGAAAATAATTTTAT
Source organism: Mercenaria mercenaria (assembly GCF_021730395.1). Classification (NCBI taxonomy): domain Eukaryota; kingdom Metazoa; phylum Mollusca; class Bivalvia; order Venerida; family Veneridae; genus Mercenaria; species Mercenaria mercenaria. The sequence goes on along the minus strand of NC_069366.1, from coordinate 17,799,492 downwards.
GATTTATTGCAGAGATTAATCTACCCTCTGACATAAGTAAAAATCACTTTGGAGGTATATTGAATAAAATGTATTTAATTCATTCACAAAAATGATTTGAAGGTATCTTGAAAAAAAATGTTTGTTTTTTTCAGTTTCCAATATCAAACAATTCATAAATAGAATTAAATTGACAGTATTTTGATATATACATTTTCAAATTTAAATTGTAATTTATTTATACTAACAGGGATCTTTTACAATTAGTGAAAATTGATTTCTCTTTCTATCTTACTCAGAGACAGAGGCAAGAGATACTGTTTTTCAGAAAGTGGTATCAGAGAGGATTGATTTTATAGCCATGTGTTTTACATTTTATGACTCTAACGACTGATGCCAGTCTACGTCTACTACTATGTCTCGAATATCTCTTAAATGTTCGACAAACAGCTCATTACCTGGAGGCCGCAGGTATATTGTAATGCAACAAGTAGTATAGCACATGGAGACTGGGTGATTTCACCTGATTTTTTACCGATATGCGATTGGCTTATCGCATTTATGGAACGCCGTTATTGCAATATGGAAGCAAATGCTTGTGACCTGAATTCCTCATTCATGATATTTCATATAATTTATTCAAACTTTCATCAATAATCAATATTAATACCTAGTGGTGCATAAGGGACATTTTAAGATTGCTCTTTAATCTCCTGGATTACGGTTTTGTGTTGTTTTGCTTTATATATCAAAGGCATGAATCACATTTGTGACAGCTCTAGTAAAGTATTTCAATAGTCAAGGAAAGTGACCAGTTGAGCTAAAAGCTATGTTATACATGAAAGGGAAATATAGTTACTTTTGCTAAAAACAATAACTTTCAGAATTAAGAAATACATATTTCATTGATATACTTGTAAAACATGTGGAATGGAGTAAAAATTCCTACATTAAATGTTATAATAAAAACAAGCACACTATTCACCCATAAGTTACTTTATAGGCAGAGTGCTCACACATACATCCATAACAATTTCTGGTCTGTATACATCTGGCCGAAGGAAATCCTTCGACTTGTTTCATATCTGTTTGTAAAGTGCGACTTTTCCTGAAGAGCATACACTTTGATTAATCATTTAATGAAACACTCCAACACATTATTTGTAAAGCCATCCGATTTCAGTGAAAGGTACAATGTCATTCATGTCATTCACATAGACACATCTACTCTTTCTTCTCATTCTAGGCCGAATCCGAGGTCAAGGTCATTGATTTCGCTAAGAAAAGTGTTCCCTTGACTGGAATCAAAGCTGTTGTATTCAATGTACTTTAGGAACATAGCAAAGTGTTGTTTTGAACATATCGAACAACCCGTCTATAATATTTTTCTGATACAGCATCTTTTTGTTGTAGGCCTACTTTGCAATGCATGGCTCTATGGCTGTATTTGGGGTGCTCTGTGCTTCCGGGAAATCTTCCCGTACCTTTTATCTTGCATATTTATATATGTTTGCTTTTGCTCTTGCTCTTGCGTTTTAGACCGGTAGACAGAATCTTTCCCCTAGTACAAAAAAAGTGATCAATTCCTCATATGTCATTTACCGCTGTATATACAATGTCCTTTCCGTAATAAAACCAGACTAAATTATGTACTTTACAATATTGCATCGTATAAATTTGTAAGAATTATTTTATCATTTAAAAAGATAATCCGTTATATAACGTAAATGTTAATGATTTCATAAGTAGTTTGTGAAACATTGCCAATTTCTTTTTTGTTACCGTATAGCGGGTTAATTATGTGGGGTTTTATTTCTGCTTATTCTGCGGGCCGAGGATGTCACGCAGAAATAAATTCCGCACATTTAATTTATCAGCAGAGTTTTTGACGCAGAAGTAATCTTTGATATTTCGCTTAATATGATGACCAGTTATCTTTATCTCGCAAATGTTTCGTCTGCTGTTAAATTATTCACACCGGCCGATTATGGTTGATTGCTTTTGTTACCGTATCAATCGTATTGTCCACGAATGGATGGTTACCGTAACCTTTACAAGTGTATATCACAAAGCACGCTAGGTTTATGAAAAGTGTGAACTTTAAAACAATTTAGTGTATTTGCAAGTGTTGTAACTGAATGGACTGTGAACGGATTATGTACTAGATTTTGCATTTGTATATATTTGTAAATAAATCGTAAATTGTTCTACCAGCAGTGTTACATTTTATGAAAATGTCTTTCAAATTAAATTACCGGTACTAGACCTACAATATTTAATACTCTTAGTTTTGATTTCTGATCATGCACGGTAATGAAAATAAATCAGATTTAAACATATATCAGCTGCGCCAACTTCACTGTCCTAGATTTCGACCCCGATAATGCCACCAAGACATAACTGACGTGAACGATAGGCATTTGAGTAGTAAATTATAATGTAGTAAATGCGGTAGCTATTTCTCATGCGCTGAATTTACTTCCGGTTAATGCAAACCGCAAAAATTAATTCCTGCTTTTCTCGCAGGTCGCAGAAATAAAAACGCAGAAATAAACTAGGCCCATTTTAGAACAAAACCGCAGAAATTTTGCCCGCAGAATTAACCTACTATACGGTATTTGTAAGTGGTGAGAAAACCACAAATCATTTTGCTTGCGTTGGTATTCTGAAGTAGCTTGAGTACATTACATTCACTACTTACATTGAATTTATCAACATTTTCACTTGGATTTTAGCAAAATGAATATTGTCGGAATTTTAGGACTTGTTACTATATTTGCGTATGTTTCTCTTAGTGAAGGAGAGGAGCAGCAATGTTCTCGTTACCACTATGAGGAACAAACACTGTCTAAAATTTTGAGGCTTGAACAAAAACTGGAACTTTTAGAGAATATAGTCAAAAACACGAAAGGTATTTTTTTTGTTCTCAGTGTTGACTTTGTATAGCATTTGAGAAAATTTGGAACTAGGAACGATTTATACCAAATGTTCAAATACAATTGGAATTATGTTGCAATGTTTCGCATAAATGTTTACACATACACAACTCTTCCTGGCTAATACAATAATAAAAATGTTAATTGCCAGTATATTTTAGAGCATGATTTTACACATTTACTGAAATTTATCCAGTCATTTTCTGATGTTAAATTATAATTACACAAACGGCATTTTATAACAGATAATTTGCAAAACAATTTATTCATGAAGCGCATTCAATGTTAAGGTACACATACAAAATAAATATGAGAAAAGATCATACGATTTAATAGAATCATCATATTATTCTTACCTACTGGCGTAAAATAGACATTGCTATGTTAATTATAATGTTAAGATAAATAGACTTATATCTGAAATTCATATAATTTTAACAAGATGAAGCATAACTTTATACTTTTTGTATTTCTATATAGGTTTATTTCCTGTACTTCATTTAATTAATGTCTTCCTTTCTTCTGCATAACAAAAGAAACATATTTTAAATTACTACAAAATACAGTATGCACAAGTAATATGCTGGAATATGAAACACTCGTAAGGTCACTGAATTCAAATATCTAATTCATAACTTTTCTTCCTTTGGCATTTAATGTACATCTTCTACGCTTAAAGGCATGGGTTGTTCCAATACTCCCGCTTTCATAGCCTTGGGTATTGTATAATCACCCCATTGATATGGTGCCTGCTTTTTAATTTTGTCTTTTGACAGTTCCTGTGATACGCAGGCTCCATAACCTCAGATCCCCTTTCTAAATTCCAGTTTGTTTTGTTCTGCCCATTGTTTTCCCGTTTGGGGCAAACCCTTTACTTTATCTGGGGACCAAACGCCGCTCTCCATGGAATTACACGCCTCAACACGTGTATCATTGAAGGTTCCATGTTCACCGCCGTTTGAATACATCTGCGGATGTCTCTAAATTGATTTTTGTACTTTTAGCATGTGTAAGTGTTGAGTTCTGCTCAACCCGGGGCTAGAGGGCGTGGCTGGTAGCATGCATTTCCACTACCGTCCATGAACAGGCTCAATCAAACCGAGCCTGCAACATTTTCGTTTTTGTCGTGTTGGGCGACCTGTGAAGCTTCCACTTTTCTCTATTTTGAATGCTGACATACCTCATTTCGTATTGCTTAACACTCATTCTTTTTCAAGAAATAATATACAAAATCATTTTATTTTTAAATTAATTTTCTCTCCTTTATAGGATCTGAGTGGAATGTACGGGGGCGACGTTGTCCAGATGGATGGATATCTTTTCAAGGATCTTGTTACCTATTTCAACACACTTCGAAGGACTTTGTCAGTGCTGAGGTAAAACTTTTCTAAGCGCTTACAGTCATTATGCTAGCTATAAATGTTCGATTTATTTAAATATGTCGGACTTAACACAGGTTCAACATTTTATTGGTCAATTTTTAAGATTATAAGAAAACTATTTGGAAACATAGAAGACATGCAGGCAACATTAAAGCATATTCGATTTAACTGAGTCTGTCCATGAGATGTCATGAAATGTGCAACACCACTCATCCCCTGCTGAATTTTATCAAGGTAAAATTGACTGCTCTCCATGATCCAAAAGGACCAGTAAATACAACACTTGTTATTGGTCAACTTTCTATGGTTGTCAGTCAGGCCTTGAACATGTTGTTGATTTCATTGGAAGCTTTAAGCCAGATCCATTGTTCCCAATCAGATTAACTGAACGTTTTATACATGTTAGATATTGACGTGTATCTAAAATGTATATGTCTAACCTAATTGCCAAACCATATTATTTTTTAAAATGGGTTTAATGTTTGCAGAAAAAACTGCAAAAGGAATATAAACAATTGCAAATGATTTGTTTTTAAAGTCATACTTGTCAGCAAAGCAATAACGAACAAGTGCTGGGATTTCCCTTGTAAAATGATATATGCAGTTGTTGAAATGTTCAAATTACTTACAAATGTAGTATGGAAGTATTTTCAATTTTTTATATAAGACATTGAAACGTATATATTTCGGATAGGGCATTGCACATATAAATCTATAATAGGGTATATTATGAAGACTGGAGCATGTCATAAAATGTTGATCGGCAAGCTTTAAACTTAACATACACAGTTAAATTCATGTTTTTGTTTCCAGCTTTTTTGTGTGGAATACAATGCTCATCTGGTCCGCATCGATAGCGAAATTGAGAACACTTTCCTGAAGAATCACTTGAAAGAGTTAAAAGGTCAGATAAGCTTTCATTGAAAGTTTGTTTTAAAAACACATTTGTCCGTTAATATGAATAAATAGCTCGCATTTTCATTTCTTTTTATTTGCCCCTCAAGTTCAGTACTACGACCATACTGTGATTCAATCTTCACTTCTAGTTCTGCCTCTCAAGATCACTACCAAAATCAGTCAGTGATAGAAATTGCATTACCAGTTAAACCCCACAAAATCAATGCCACAATCATTATAGTGAAGATGGTATTTTATAATATCAAGGTTTTTTAAAGTGTGATTTGATAGCTTCAGGCACTAATTTGCTAACTTTGTATATATTTTCTACATGATTTTTTTTTATAAAAAAGCAGAACTACTTGATATCAAAAGCCTCCACAAGTAAACACTTTCAATAATAGTATCCGTTCAACACTTTGGAAGAAGCTAAATTGAAATTTCTTTTGCCTTTTTGTGAATTCAAAACCCAAAAGTACCTAGAAGTCTTAAACTCCTTAGAAATTGAATGAACGGAAATTATATGCTCATTATTACGAGCTCACCAAAACTACACCAACATTAATCTAAAAGAAGTTATTTAAGAAATTGCATTATAAAACCCATAAATCATTTTATCATCAATATTTTTCCACTCACGAATGCACTCAAAGTGGGTGATTATTGTTAAGTGATGGTTTGGATATAATATTAAATGTGAGGCTCCCACAGAAAATTGTTTTTAAAATCATATAATGAAATTTATGGAGGTTGTGAATTACTAAAGTTACTCGCACTCGGCTGCGTACGTTGTTAATTCGAGCAACCAGCTGGAAAATACCGAACTCTCATACGTCAGTACGTAAACGTACGGAAATTGTCGAAAGTTATTACGGGTCCATTTCCTTGATAAAATTACATTTGCTGAAAACGGCACATTATGTTGTCCTATTTACAGCGAAGTAACACCCATCCGGCCCGAAGAGTCATAAAATGCTTCAAATTGAATACAGCATCTGAAACATGTTTAAGACAATGAAGACAATGAACTGAAGTCATGAATATAACAACATTCTACATAGGTTGTTACAAATATGTAATACCAGTTTTATCTATTTTGCTTTTTTTTCATTGTCTTGTCGTATATAAGTTTTGTTTATGGAACGTTGTGCACACTGACAGGAGTATTCTTTATCTAAAAAGCCAAAACTTCAATATTTGCAACAGCGATTCTTTTAAGTCGGAAAATGGATGTTTCTTAAAACGTTTGATTCAATTAAACTTTCTTGCAGGGCATCAGGTCTTGTAAAATAACTTTTACATGTAAGCGATGAGAAAAGTGGGCATCTTCTATTTCGATGACAAAAAGTTTCAAACAAATGTGGGCCATGATTTTTCCACCTGATCAATTAAATGGAAAAGGGCCTTTTTTTCTTTTGCTTTTGATCACCGTTTTTATGTTGGCTTCAGTTTATTAGTCATTTCAGAGTTGTTCCCTTTAAATCTTCTTGGGTAGGTACCATCTCTACATATAGTGATCCGCTAACGGATCAGTCCCACAAACTCAGTGCCACAGCCATAGAGTGATCCAATTTTCGCTAGAAACTAAGCCCCACTAGGTCAGTATGACAACCACAGAGTGATCCAGTTTGCGCTACTTACTCAGCCCCACATGTTCAGTACCGCAGTCATACAGTGTTCTAATCTGCGCTACCAATTCAGCCGCACATGCTAAGTACCACAAATATAAAAAAATCATAAAGTGATCCAAATTGCGCTATCAGCTCAGCCTATCAAACTCAGTACCAGAATCATTAAGTGATCCAATATGCACCACCACTTCAGCCCTACAATCTCCATGCCATAAACATACAGTGATCCAATTGATGATGATTACATTCTAAAAAAATGCATATACAATAGGGTTATTATAAAAGTAGCTCGATCTTGGATACTGTATTCGGCTCTCGTGGATTTTTGCAAGATTGGAGCTCAGGAGGCAGGAAAGCGCCGAGTGTGATCCGACCTTGCAAAATCCACGAGAGCCGAAAACAAAATCCCAGATCTAGCTACTGTTATAATGACCATTTTTATATGCCTCCACATTTTTTATTTTTGCTTATTATTGAACGAAATCTACAGTGTTTATCGATGTTAAAATTGAACTTAGTGAAGTTTTTTGTGAGCGCTATTTATAGATACATATTAACGAAAATAGTCCGGCAACATACAATACAAAACGAACAATGCGGATTTTTTTCTGGTTGTTCATATTTAGTTGTGAAATACTAGTCATATTTTGACAGAATTTATATATGAACTTTATGATAAGGCTGTCTCTTATAAAACGTAACCTTCACTCAAAACATAAGAATATGTCAACACCTGCTAATATCTAATAAATGTATTTTATATTAACTAAAGAAATACTGTATTCTATCAGTTAAATATTTTTATATCTCATCACTCACACTGTGAAAATATGAAATCTATATTTTCACACTGTGAGAGATATAGCTCCGCCACCCCTTGTAGTCGCACTTTGTCCTTTATAGTATACTTCTCGATTTAAATTATATTACTTAATGAGAATTTCATAACGTTATGCAGCAAAAAATAAAATAAAATGGAACTTTATGTTATGTGCGTCTTTCTAACTTCACAACACGTGTGACGTCATGTCTGTTTCCCGCGCTGAGATTAAAAATTGTTGCAAACTGCACATCTCAGCGTAATTGAGCATAAAATAAAAAGAAAATTTGTTTGATTTTAGTGAATATTGAATATATCTCACCTCGAAGTGAGAAAATGTTCACATTTTCACTCGCGCTACGCGCTCTTGAAAATATTTGAAATTTTCTCACTTCTCAGTGAGATATATTCCATATTCACTCAAAACAAACAAGTATCCTCTATTTATTCTTTTTTTGACACTAATAAACTCGTGAAAACAAAATAAGCAATTTGTAACAAATTCATTTCTTCATAAAACGAAAAAGTCCCAAGTAGTGGTTATGTTAACGGTTCTATCCAGGTAATAAATATATTGTTCCCAATAATTCTTGAAAGTAATTGATCTTTGGTCAAAACACATGACGTAATATGCAAAGTAAAGTAAACGACAGACACAGTCAGAACCTTAAGTAATATTAAGGTATTAAGGTTGTAATTTAGATGAATTCATGGTAATGAATGTAAACGTATGCACTTAAGATGGTTTCTTTATAGACTGTAACATTTTGATATTTAACATAACAGTGTGATGACTGAGCTATTTTATAAATATAAGTTTCGTTCTCTACAGATGCTCATTACTCGATTGGTTTGACTGATGTTGAGACAGAGGGAACATTTAAATGGTATGGTACTGACGACGTGGCTTCATTTACAGACTGGGGCTCAGGCCAACCCGATAACTATGGAGGAGGTCAAGATTGTGCTTTATTTCATTATGGAATTGATTTCAAATGGGATGACGGTGGCTGTTCCAGTGAACGTAAATTTATATGCGAAAAGAAAGCAGATTAACAATATTGAGTATTGGACCATGTTCTCCGCAACATGTACAGATATGCTGTTTTTGTATGTCTGTATCGATATGTAACTGTATTTTTGTTTGTAGCAAATTCCTCAACTGAACGCATTTTTCTTTTCACACGAGATTACTGTACGATGAATGTTGGTTATTCGTTTAATTCCTTACGCATCTACAACTTTGGTACCGATGTCAAAAATTCTTTTTCTGCGTTTAAGACATACTTATGAATCTGGGGATTGTTTCACAAAAGTTTATGATTTTCATCCTAAGTTCTCTCCTGGTATGAACTTTTAAAACGCGTTTGTTTCACAGAATGACTTTTATCTTTCTAAAAAATTATAAAATAATGCTCGTGAAACATCTCATTCCTAAGTTCATTTGTCCTAAGAAGGTTTCGTCAAATTTTTAACAGTGTATTTAAGTTAAGATAATTATTTCATTCATCCATTTAATGTAATGTCTAGAATATTTTACAAGCGTATCAAAATTGACAAGTTATAGTACAATCTGCCAACAAGCAGTGTAGTGTGCTAAATGCTAAAAACAAAAAACATAGTAATATACACAATCATATTCAATTACAAACACTCTTAGTAAAACATTTTGTATGCAAAAGAAAATGAGTTGTTTTTCATGCAAGTAATTTTCAAAACTCACTTATCAAACAATATGTACAGGTATTTGTGCATCCTTGAAATAAATATTGATTTGTAGACCTGTATCCGACAAAAATTACTTGATGCTCATTAACTCTAAATCTGGTGTGAGCTGTAAAATGTAAAACATGATAAAGGCAATATATATGAAAGTAAAATATTATGTATGTAACTGCAGAAATATGAGTATTTCCGACTTTTGTGATGTGTCACTTGGTTTTAAACAAGGAGAACCGCTTTCTCCCCTTTTGTTTAGCTGTTTATTTTATCTATTAATGATATGAAAACATGATTTTGAAAACCTTACTGCTAAAGATATAGAATTGTTGTAAATATATATGCTGTTGTTCGCTGATGATATTGCTCTTTTTACAACTGATCCCAACAGTCTTCAAGCTTTGTTAGATAATGTGTATGAATATTCTTGCAAATGGGGCTTGAAAATTAATGTTTACAAAACGAAAGTATGTGTATTTGAAAAACGCAAAACTAGACATAATTTGTTGTGGACTGTCAATAATGCAACTATTGATTTTGTTGATTCTTTTACGTATCTTAGTATTACATTTCACTATACAGGCCCCGTGTTCACAAAACATTTTAAGTCTTAGCTGAGTTTGATTATGAAACTTATTAAGTCATTTCTATCTAAATAGCATGTTTAAAACTGAATTTCAAGTTAATAACTATTTTCAAGTGGCTATTCAGTATTTATGGTCAGTTTCAGTTGGAATTTAACCTTGAAGATTTCCTGAAATTGAAATTTCAAACTCAAACTCAGCTGAAATCGAAAAATGTTTTGTGAACACGGGGCCTGGTTGTATGTAGGTAAGCTGTACAAAGCAAAACATTAGAATGATGGGGCGATTGAACAATATGTTTTGTTGTATGCGGAAATATATTTATTGCAAAGTTGTAAAAAACTACGTACTAAAAGGTTTATCACCGCCTCTGTAGCCTAGTGGTAGAGCGTCCGCATCGAGTGCGGAAGGTCGTGGGTTCTATCCCCGGCCGCGTCATACCAAAGACGTAAAAATGGTACTAGTAGCTTCCTCGCTTGGCGCTAAGCATTAAGAGGATAGTGCTAGGACTGGTCAGCCCGGTGTCAGTATAATGTAACTGGGTGGGGTATCATGTCATGTGTCTACGGCGTGATATTCCAGTGAGGCAGCACTATAAAGTTGGGCATTGTGCTCACTGCTACAAGTAGTCACCGTCGTTTATATGACTGAAAAATTGTTGAAAAAGACGTAAAAGCCGAACACACACACACACACGCGCGCGCACACGCACACGCACACGCACACGCACACACACACGCACACTAGAAGGTTAAATAAATCTTGACAGTTGGCAAGGCAGAATGATAATGAGACTTTTATCAGACAATGATACGTGTCACGAGTGTCTGTGTCATAATAAGGTACTTTTACCACGCCAAGCAGAGCTTCAAGAATCACCAAGTGACTTCAAATATTTCTATCACATTTCAACGATATATATCCGCTAATAAATGTTTATGTTATTTATCGAAAATTTAAAGTCCTAGCACTAAAGGTTGTCCACTATACCGTTTACGATCAGGAAAAAGCATTGTGAACCAACTTTGACTAGTAACCAGCAGAGGATGGAGCAATATTCAATATGAGGCGAAAGACAACTTGATGTTTAAATTTCATTAACTACATCATTTGCAAACTATATCGCAGTCGTAATTAAGGACAATTATCTGCCACAAGTTACGTGCCAGAATTAGACAGTTGTTGACCCTCCTTAATGTACTTTGAATATATGAGCCATGAGAAAACCAACATAGTGCGTTTGCGACCAGCATGAATTAATACCAGCCTGCGCATCCACTCATTCTGGTCAGGATCCATTCTGTTCGCTAACGGTTTCTTTAATCGTAATAGGCTTTGAAAGCAAAACAGGTTAATGAGCGTTAAATGCATACGGAACCTTCTGTTGTGTGACACTCTGTCTTAATAATTATTCTATTCTGTTCTATTCTGTTCTGTTCCCAAGCGTCAAACTTGGTTCAATGTTTTATAGAGATTCGGTGATTTTTCGGTCAAATTAATGAGATACCTACGACTGATTTGATTATTTAACTGTAAGAGAGTTCGAAACGGTAAAACCAATAAAATATTTATAAAGAATAGTCAAATGTCTCCATTGTATGCGTCAAACTAAACTGGTCTGCTGTAAAAAACAATATGGAATTATCAAACGTTACTTTTTGTACTTTGTGGGGTCTGATTTTCAGGATGTTAAACAGTTTGTCATAAGTTTATATGATATTATTAGCTTTAGACTACCTATTTTAATGGTAAGTAAATATAATCTGCATTTAGCAAGAATAAGTGAGAAATATTAAAAAGACAATAAAATTAGAAAAAAAATATTGTAAATTGTAAATACATAACGTCACTGTCAATTTATCGTTAAAGCATTGTCTCAGAATGTTTTTGCTTATCCGTTATATTTGGGTGGTGGGGGCTCCGTGGCCGAGTTGTTAAGGTCGCTGACTACAAATCACTTGCTCTCACCGATGTGGGCTCGAGCCTTGCAAGGGGCATAGAATTCTGCACATGAGGAAGGGATCTAGCCAGCTAACGGAACGTCGATAGCTCTTCCCATGTGTCCACCTGTGATAAAATAATGCCCGAGGGCACTTTGTGTCTTCCTCAACCACGAAAAGCTGGAAAGTCGCCATATGACCAGCTATTGTGTCAGTGTTACCAACTTACCAACCAACCAATATATAAAATCATAACAAACGATCTCGTAACAATCTTCTCCCACATTTAAACGTTTAAGAAAGAAGTCATGCTGCTTTGTTACAAGTATGCGAACGCTTCGTCTGCATTTTCACGTCTTCTAGATTTATTGAAAAGGTGAAGCAAAAAGCTTCGAATCATAGTTCCTATTGTTGTAAGTTCTAACTTTCCAGACCAGAGATTTCGTTCACAAAGATTGTCTAATAAATGCATTCTGTATATCTAGTTACAGTGATATATGATTGTCATTCATTCAATTAAAGTTTTAATGAAACGATTAAATTACAATATTGTGAAATTACACGATTTAATACGAGAATGTGCTTCATAGATACGGAATTATTTCTAGAAAAGATCCATAATCTGGGCACAACTGGCATACAGTTTGATGAAATACAGAGTCTGTAATATCAATAACAGTTTATTTTTTCACAGTTACATAACTGAAATACTGTTAAAAAACGGCGTTAAACCCAAATCAAACAAAAGTTTATTTTTAGGAATCAAATGCAGTAAAACAGTGTTTTAAAATCATTATGTATTCTACAGCGGCGGGTAAAAGCAAGAGAGGAACTGCCGTTTTCGCCTATTTTTTTAATGTTGATGTTTGTTCGAAGACATAGAAGTAAAATGATTTAGCTTCGCGTGACATTTGTTAAACTCTTTACTGTCTATAATAACTTAAAGGTTATAAGGCGCGAGAGGGGTACCTCTCATTAACAGGTTCAGTCCAACCCAGTCTGCTATTATTTTTAAATATGCTTTCAACGGATATTCTTACAGATTTAATTTTTTCCTTGTTCTATACAAATGGTCATTATAAATTTGTTCAAAACCATGTATACATTTTTTCACGATATCATTACTACATGAGAGACAAAAGAAAGATGGAAGATATCGGTCACAACGTGAGTAAATAGATAGTTGGTGTTGATCAAATTAAGGTCAGTAGGTAAATTAAAGACATTGTTCAGCTCTAAGAAGGAGAAATACTCTCAAAAACAATGTTGAGAATCAATTTGCATCTGCCATTAAGTTAGATATAGATTTTCGTTTAGAGTGTGTGTGTTTCTGTATACAGCTTTTAATAAAATGTTTGTTTTGTTCTGTTCTCGTCATACCTTTCTGTTGAATAATCTCATATATAACAATGATTGATAAGAGCACTCTCCTATTTCCAGTCAGTAGAAAGAAGACAATATACAAATAATTCCATTAGCAAATTGTCAAAGAATTACATTTTATTGTTAAGCTAGTATTCCCTGTATACACATTTTTATTAATGTTGTCAGTCATGGCGTTACCTTAGGACTTTTTTCTTGATTGAAAGACAGGAAAATAATGCCTTCTAATGGAACATGAACAGCAGCTTGGTAAATTGTATGAAATATGACATTTCTGGATGCGTAGAAACTTTGGTTTTCAGATGAAAGTTCACTTGATATTGTAAACAGCAGAGAGGTTCTGGCAACAGTAAATAAGTTTGGATGAATATGATCTTGTCTCAGTACTCAGTAAACCGTAGAAATATGTACAGAATCAAATTTGTTGGCTAGTTTCATTCAAAACTGTAATACGTAATGTTTCCTATTTATCTGTTCTGGTATTAAATTGCGGGCATAGCTTTAATTTACCATCTCAACATTGTCATGAATGATAGCGAGTTTAACTGGGCTTTCAAAGTATACACAATAATCATAAAGGAACACACGAAAAATAACTTATAACAAATGAGGTAAGTCAGTTTATCATTTGCTATTTTTTCAAGTAATGCGACCGATGTGTCTTAAACTGAATGCTATTATGACGTTATATATGGAAGATTGTTGATATTGTCCTAATAAACATAATATTGTGATCAAAATGTTACCGAATGTATTTCATAAGCAAAGTTAATAACCTGTAAGAAAATGAGATATAAAAATGATTTTTAACTTCATACATTTTTCAATGAACTTTGAGTAGCTCCAAAACAACATCCCCGCCCCTTTAAATCCAAAGGCAAACAGGAAAATAATGACTCAGATAATCTTCGATAGTTTCTATGCACCTGCTGTTCATGTTTCTATACAAGCAGTTTTGTCGCTGTATGCTCCTGGTACTACAGGCGTAATCGATCTGACTAAAGTGCTTGATCTTCTAAATGAAGACCTGAGGATGACCCATTTACATTAATCTTTCTGTATACATGTATTTGGATTTCCGATAATGCAATTTTTATTTTTCGCAGATCTATTTTTATTTGAACCAATCAGACGACTCGTTTCAACAAGCATTTGACTGAACCATCAAAATAGTGTTGAATGTCCAAGGGTGAGAAAAAATGTCCAGTCAGTCCGGGGTTCGAACCCGAGTGCTCTACCGATTGACCTAACCGGCTGCCTGACACCTTACGTGACTAAGTCCGTACCGTGACATATGATTCCTCTCAAAACACGAGGGCGCAGTCATGATGTGGTCGTCATAAGAATTGTAAACATGAGAAACCCAGGCTAAATATAGACTTTTTAAACTTCTACTTTCACTTTCAAAATGTTGAAAGCAAGGCTCTGATTGGCTGGCGGAAGGGTAGTCAAAACGAGGCTATCAATAGCATGTCTTCAGATCCAAAGTGTAGCGTTAATTGGAGATGTACTTTAGTCAGATTGCAGGCGTAGTTTGTGTGATTAACACGTTTTACGGACCTACGAAGGGTATGCCTTTCATGTATTTTCAGTTTAGTTAAGTTCAGGTATGCATTCAAACGAATGAATTTAGCCGGTCAAGATTTACTAACTATTTGTCAAGAATAACTAACGAGCGTGTTTTTATTTTTCCATCATCTTCCGAGACGGAAATAGTCCGCGATATCAAAGGAAAATTATGATATGGGGTCATAGATTTTGAGTGGAAATCATAAACGTCTGCTAAATCCTCACAAACTAAGGAACTATGAGCTTCCAGATGCACAACATGCTACTTTTGGAAACGAATAATTTAGATGTGATGAATAACTTTCCTAACTATCCTTTCTTGAAATGGAAAGTGTTGGAAACAACGAACATTTGTATTAAAGTGTGATGAAATAAGATATGGTTCAATTATGTTTCCTGGCCCAGCCGATATGATAAAAGGGAATTAGATATTTAAGATCCCAGCTCAACCTAAGTCAAAGTAAATTTAGTGTCCTGTGGTTCAACTATGTTTGGCCCAGCCGATATTACGAAAAGCGAATTGGATATTTTAGTTCCCAGCTCAACTATAGTCAAAGTAATTGCCCTATCAAAACAGAAGTATTCAGTATGGATAGGGGGAAATTTTGTCGTCTTTATCTACCTTTGGACATATGTGGATCTCCAAACAGGAGTATGACGACAGCTGACCTGGAATAGTTCTTTGAAAATACATTTCGCTCATTATGTGACATGCGTACTTATGTATATATACTAATTTACGGACACTGACACTAGTAATGGTTTTTCCAGGAAGCGAACTCGAGAGTTGTTCAAGTAAGCTTTAAGCTTCATCAGAATCTAACTAAATTATGTATGTATACACAGCATGTAATACATATTTTCTAAAATGTATGTGTATGTAACTGAAACCGGGAAAGGAACATGACGCCACTGATATTCTTTGGAATATCATTGAGCAATAAAGGAATTCTGTCTTTGAAGTTTGTAGAAGTCTTCAAAGGATGTTAAATTACATATAGGACACACGACTATTATTTGTATAATTTTGAATTTGAAACGTGACGTCTGACATAAGTAAATGAAAAAGAGACCTAGTTTGACTGAACCTGTTTACGAAAGGCGTTAGAATGTGTAGCACCTCTGACACTCTAAGTACAGGCCTGAACGGAACTCTGTTATAAAATATCATAGGGTGGTTTCCGTGCTCACAAGGACCAGAAATAGTGGCTACTGAATCCGGATCGATTTTAAACAACCACAACAAGACACTTTGGACTGTTGCTATGAAAGTTAAGACGTTCCAGAAATTGTTTATACATATATAAGTAATTGATGTAATTGGCAGTTTGCCGATTTAGCGGGGTTCTCAAAATCTTCGTTACCCTTTTCCTGCTTAACGATAAAAACTTGTTCATTGTAAAATTGCAATACATTTATTGCTTTCGTACAAGGCTATACAGACAAGGCAATTACGTGTTAGTGAGGCAAACGCTAAATACCATTATTTTGCTTACCAGCACAGTCCTTTTCACCGCTGCTGTACTATAATTGGAGAATGCATATCAAATCACTTATCTGCGGCATTTCTCAGAAATATACAAAGAATATAATAGCCGACGCATTACGTTAAGTAAACTCAGCCATCTCGAGAAGGAAATTTATTTGATTATACAGCTTTTTAATCAAATGTTAAGAAATTTTTTTAACTTCATTTATCAAGATTTTGACGGGAAATCACTAAATGGTAGTGACACTTCGACACTTTTCACTTTTTTGGTTGTTAATGAAGTATTGCGGAAGTATAAAGTACAAAATTGCAAAGCTATTCACTACTGGATGCACATGCCATTAAATATGGTTTAAAACCCTGTAAAATACCCATTAAAATAGACAAAAACCGTTAATTAACCCCATTAATTCTTGCATCACTTTATTTAACAGGTTTCACAATATTAATGGGTTACATGTTAAAATACCATTAAAACACCCATTTTTGACCATGAATCATGCCATTAAAAATTAAGTTTGGTAGCTAAAGATGTTAATGGCTTTGCAAAAATAGTGAAATTCTGTATATTTTGAATTTAACAGGATTATTCATGGTCCTTAAATTTGATTTAATGCCCATTAAATGTTCAGGTTCTGTACGATTTCATTTAAGAGTAAACTTAATGGCCCTTAACAGCAATGTTATGCCCATTAAATCCTTCATTCTGTAAAATGTGATTCGTATATTTTCTTTTTTTTGGTTTTTGGCTTGCACTCCCTTTGAATGCTTATAATTCCAGTCCCATATTGTTCTAAAATGGACTTTAATCACAATAAATACATACTACGCACACATTATCTATAATATATCATGATGTTATATTTAGTTGCATTAAAGTTATTTCCCCTTGATGCAGTTTTTTTTTAAATGTTTGCCAAATCGTGTTCCTACAAAAAATCGGATTTATTTCAATGAAAGTCGGATGAAAACATATTAATTTATTTGATAACATCAATCTACATTATTTTGGTAAAGGTAAATATGTATTGATGCATGCCACTTTTCTGTTTTTTTGTTCTTCCTGTCCAAATAATCAGCATTTGTATAAGAAAATGGGTGGGGTAAGGAATTTACATTATAAAATGTGTTCAGACCAGTTTAGATTTTCAAAATAATTTTCCAATCCTTGAGTAGAAACTAAGGTTTATAGAGAAGTTAACAGTACACATGATTGTGAAGATTTACAGTCTGACTTAAATTCGTTTTGGGCATGGGCAGATCAATCGCTTCTTCGTTCTATTGAATCAAAGATTGTGGAAGGGGGAACTTGTGATGCAATCCCTCATACGTTTGCTCTTAGCTGTTTAAGTGCATGCACCTGAGCACAAAGTACTGAAGTAGAGCTAAGTTGTGATTGCCCATTGTGCGCTGACATTGTCATCAACAGTTGCTTTTTGGAATACACCTGATGCCTAATGTCTGTACCAGTAAAATCTTGGTCAGAATGTTTGTCAATATTTTAATGTTGAATAGTTAAAACTACCCACATGGTCACTTGATCTATTAAACCGGTACCTGTAAACCCTTCTCAGTACAACACAATACAATGCAATGTCCATTTATTTTCTCATTTCATATGAACATATGACAGAATAAGGATACAATATGACAATATGTACGAGGCTGCTACATGTGTTTACATTACAAAATAATGAGAAAAAAGAAGAAACAAATATTCTTCTAGCATTTTACAAAACAGTACATATGTATAGATACTATTACACGTGTAGTAATACGTAGTTTAAATCAATACGGCAAATATAAATATGAAGTTGTTTATCTTAAGATGTCTAATTCTGATGGCAAATTTTCATGGCCTTTAATTTGATATACCATTAAAATATTACGAACCCATTAAAATTGAAATTAGCATATTTAATGAGACCATTAATCAATTTTTTAATAATTAACGGGCATTAACAGAGTATTAAAAGAATTAATGACCCCATTAGTTCTTACTAATTAATGTGGAATTAATGGGTATTTTTTAATGGCACATTAATTTCATGCCAATTAAAAATTGTTCATGGAGTTTTGAGGAGCTGTTAACTTATTTTAATGGTTTATTTTAAGCAGCTTTTCATGGCCATCAAAGCCATTTTAACAAGGTATATTTTACCAGGGTTTTAATATACTTATTTCATGGCTTTTTAATGTATGGCATTAAAACTATGGTCATAAAAATCCCATTAAATAGTAAGAAGTAATGGGTGAATTTTAATGGTGACCTGTTAAAACTCTGTTAAAAACGTTTGAAAAAATTAAGGCCAATTTCATGACCCTTTTAATGGCATATGCATGCAGTAGTGATTGCTAGTAGCTTTTGTATTATTACTTAGGTCGATCAACACCGTATGGATTTTTTTGTAACATACCTGCTTTAAATGATATGCCATTGAGGAACATAACTAAACCAGGAGGTAAGCAGGCATCCTTAACTAGTTTCTTTGAAAAGCAGATGAAATAGGGATTATTTTTGTCATTACTACATCTTTCTTTTTTATATTCATAATTCTTGTATCTTTTGAGACGTTAGTGAAATATGCCAGTGTTAGATTTTTTTGAACGACTGACAAGGTTCTCTATAATAATATTATATAGGAAAGAGGTTTTAACACAATCTTTTAGCTTACTCCTCAATCCTATCACATTAATATATGTTTGTATGATACATACCGGTATTTGGAAAATAAATATGGTTTAAACCAATATTATATAAATGATGCATCATCAATACGTGTGTTTTTCCGTGATGATCTTCAACATATATAATATTGTAGTTTTGGAAAAAGCTATTAAAATAATAATTAAATTTCAAATTTGAAATATGCAAAACCGTTTAAAGATTATGAATGATATTATCCCCCAAAATACATTTTGTAAGGATATGTCTTTCGTTCGATTAGTTTGTGGAATTATTTTTTTATAAATATAATTGTTTTATGCATTATCTTTGATAAATGAAATACTTGGTTTGTACATGTTTTGTATTTTCATTAATTTTGTATGACATTTGCATTGTGTTCTACAAATAGTCCTGCGGACGGCAAAGACTTTTACATGAAATGCATTTTTACACAATTGTTGACACCTTTGTTAATTTTGTTATTATTCTCATTCATTTTTCATTTCATTTCTGTTACACCATGTGAATAATAACATGACAGGGTCTGCAACAAACGTTTCATAAAATTTGACATTTTCCTACGTACGCATGATACAAACACGGGATATGTACCGTAATTGAGTGCAGACGAAAGTGCTCTGTCACACTCACATAACGTAAACATAAGTTCACTTAATATGAACCGTACTTGAGATAGCGGGAGTGTTCTGTCAAACTCACATAAATTAAAATGCAGTACAGACAATATCTGAGTGCACACTTGCATTATTTCACACGCGATAGAGATGGGAGTTAGTTTTCTGTCATACCAGCATGACCTAAACAGTCGATATGGACCTTAACTGATTGTAGATGGGAGTGCTTCTCACACTCACATGACCTAATTGATTTGTAGATGGGAGTGCTTCTCACACTCACATGACCTAATCAGGCAATATGAACCATACTATATCGTAGATGTGAGTGCTTCTCACACTCACATGACCTAATTGATTTGTAGATGCGAGTGCTTCTCACACTTCCATGACCTAATCAGGCCAAATGAACCATACTATATTGTAGTTGGGAGTGCTTCTCACACTCGCAAAACCTAATCAGGCAATATGAACCATACTATAATGTAGATGGATTTGCTTCTCACACTCACATGACCTAATCAGGCAATATGAACCATACTTTGTTGTAGATGGGAGTGCTCCTCGCACTCACATGACCAAATCAGGCAATATGAACCATACTTTATTGTAGATGGGAGTGCTCCTCGCACTCACATGACCAAATCAGGCAATATGAACCATACGATATTGTAGGTGGGAGTGCTCCTCGCACTCACATGACCAAATCAGGCAATATGAACCATACATTATTGTAGATGAGAGTGCT
Source organism: Mercenaria mercenaria (assembly GCF_021730395.1). NCBI lineage: Eukaryota > Metazoa > Mollusca > Bivalvia > Venerida > Veneridae > Mercenaria > Mercenaria mercenaria. Next base: position 17,779,112 of record NC_069366.1, on the reverse strand, counting down.
TCTCGCACTCACATGACCTAATCAGGCAATATGAACCATACTTTATTGTAGATGGGAGTGCTTCTCACACTCACATGACCAAATCAGGCAATATGAACAATACATTATTGTAGATGGGAGTGCTCCTCACACTCACATGACCAAATCAGGCAATATAAACCATACAATATTGTAGATGAGAGTGCTTCTCACACTCACATGACCTAATCTGGCAATATCAACAATACTTTATTTTTGATGGGAGTGCTTCTTACACTCACATGACCTAATCGGGCAATATGAACGATACTATATTAAAGATGGGAGTGCATCAAACACTTATATGACCTAATCGGGCAATATGAATTATATCATATAGTAGATGGGACTGCTTCTACCACTCGCATGACCTACTCAGGCAATATGAACCGATACTTTATTGTAGATGGGAGTGTTTCTCACATGCAAATGACCTAATCGGGCAATATGAACAATACTCTATTGTAGATGGGAGTGCTTCTAACACTCACATGACCTTATCAGGCAATATGAACCAAACTATATTGTAGATACCTAATCAGGCAATATGAACCATACTATATTGTAGTTTTCTAATCAGGCAATATGAACCATACTATATTGTAGACGGGAGTGCTTCGCACACTCGCATGACATAATCAGGCAATATGAACTATACTATATTGTAGATGGTCGTGCTTCTCACACTCACATGACCTAATCAGGCAATATGAACCATACTATATTGTAGATGGACGTGTTTCTCACACTCACATGACCTAATCAGGCAATATGAACCATACTATATTGTAGATGGGAGTGTTTCTCACACTCACATGACCTAATCAGGCAATATGAACCGTACTATATGGTAGATTTGAGTGCTTCTCACACTCGCATGACCTAATCAAGCAATATGAACCATACAATATTGTAGGTGGGAGTGTTTCTCACACTCACATGACCTAATCAGGCAATATGAACCATACTAAATTGTAGATGGGATTGCTTCTCACACTCACATGACCTAATCGGGCAAATTGAAAGATACTATATTGTAGATGGGAGTGCATCTAATACTAACATGACCTAATCAGGCACTATGAACCATATTATATTGTAGATGGGAGTGCTGCTCATACCACATGACCCAACCGGGGAATATGAACCATACTATATTGTAGCTGGAAGTGCTTCTCACACGTACATGACCAAACCACACGTACATGACCAAATCAGGCAATATGAACAATACTATATTGTAGATGGGAGTGCTTCACACACTCACATGACCTAATCGGGCTATATGAACCATACTATATTGTAGATGGGAATGCTTATCACATTCAGATGACCTAATCGTGCAATATGAACGTTACTATATTTTAGATGGGAGTGCTTCTCACACTCGCATGACATAATCAGGCAATATGAACCATACAACATTGTAGATGGGAGAGCTTCTCACACTCACATGACCAAATCAGGCAATATGAACCATACTTTATTGTAGATGGGAGTGCTTCTCACACTCACATGACCAAATCAGGCAATATGAACCATACAATATTGTAGATGAAAGTGCTTCTTACACTCACATGACCTAATCTGGCAATATAAACAATACTTTATTTTAGATGGGAGTGCTTCTTACACTCACATGACCTAATCGTACAATATAAACGATACTATATTGTAGATGGGAGTGCATCAAACACTTACATGACCTAATCGGGCAATATGAACTATATCATATAGTAGATGGGACTGCTTCTACCACTCGCATGACCTACTCAGGTAATATGAACCCTACTTTATAGTAGATGGGAGTGATTCTCACACTCACATGACCTAATCGGGCAATATGATGCATATTATATTGTAAATTGGAGTGCTTCTCACACTCACATGACCTAACCGGGCAATAAGAACGTTACTTGATTGTAGATGGGAGTGCTTCTCACACTCAAATGACCTTATCAGACAATATGATCCATACGGGCAATATGGACCATACTATATTTTATTGGGGAGTTTTTCTCACACTCGCATGACATAATCAGGCAATATGAACCATACTATATTGTAGGTGGGAGTGCATCAAACACTTACATGACCTTATCAGGCAATACGAACCATACGGGCAATATGAACCATACTATATTGTAGATGGGAGTGCTTCTCTCATTTACATGACCTAATCAGTCAATATGAACGATACTATATTGTATATGGGAGCGCTTCTCATACTCAAATTACATTATCAGGCAATATGAAGCATACGGGCGATATGAACCATATTATATTGTAGATGGGAGTGCTTCTCACACATGACCTAATCATGCAATATGAACCACACTATATTGTAGATGGGAGTGCTTCTCACACTTACATGACCTAATCTGGCAATATGAACCATACGGGCAATATGAACCATACTATATTGTAGGTGGGAGTGCATCAAACACTTACATGACCTAATCAGGCAATACGAACCATACGGGCAATATGAACCATACTATATTGTAGATGGGAGTGCTTCTCTCATTTACATGACCTAATCAGTCAATATGAACGATACTATATTGTATATGGGAGCGCTTCTCATACTCAAATTACATTATCAGGCAATATGAAGCATACGGGCGATATGAACCATATTATATTGTAGATGGGAGTGCTTCTCACACATGACCTAATTATGCAATATGAACCACACTATATTGTAGATGGGAGTGCTTCTCACACTTACATGACCTAATCTGGCAATATGAACCATACGGGCAATATGAACCATACTATATTGTAGATGGGAGTGCTTCTCACACTCGCATGACATAATCAGGCAATATGAACCATACGGGCAATATGAACCGTACTACATTGTAGATGGGAGTGCTTCTCACACTTACATGACCTAATCAGGCAATATGAACCGTACTATATTGTAGATGGGAGTTCTTCTAACACGTACATGACCTAATCAGGCAATATGAATCATACTATATTGGAGATGGGAGTTCTTCTAACACGTACATGACCTAATCAGGCAATATGAGCCATACTATATTTTAGATAGGAGTGCTTCTCACACTTATATGACCTGCTGAGGCAATTTGAATCATACTATATTGGAGATTGGAGTGTTTTCTACACTTACGTGACCTTAACACTCGATGGGATCCGTATCTAATTGCATAAAGCTTTTCACATACTCAGACAAATATGTCATAAACTCGAAATAGAAACAGCATTCGTGTGTAAATTGGAGTGCTCTGTCGCGCTGAAAAATACGTTAACAGGCGATAGGAACGGAGTGCACAGTTACACACTTGCATCATATAAACACGCAGCAGGGATCGTATTAGAATGTCAACTTGAGAGCTCTCCCATACTCACATTATCTGAACACGCATTAGCTACCATATTTGAGGATAAAAGGATGTTCTCTCTTTCGAGACTATTATGATAAAAATGACTTTTGTGATATAAAACTGAAAGTTACTGAATATTTTTTTTACTAAATAAGGTGGATGAAGTACTAAAATACCATTTTTATCATTTTTCAATTAGTTTGAAAAATTGTAAAGCAGTTATTTTTTTATTCAAACAACATTATAACGCCACATGAATCTAACAACAAAATGAATATAACGATAGAAGTATGATATCCTTTATAAACATGTCTAAATGTCTTACATTTCAATTTTAAACAAAAACGTTCACAATGAACTTTTATCGTCGTAAGTAATAAATAAAATCTGTTTGACAATCTTATAGAACGGAATCAAGAAATATAAAAGTTAGAATACTTTGTGGTTCATCAGTGATAAAAGCAAAGACCAGTAAGGTTGGTATATTACATATACAATAGATTTCCATCCAACGGACACGCCAAAACAACGGACACGCCGAAATTGCGGCCACTTTTTCAAAGCACAAAATAAATTTGTTCTTTATTCATTATAAATATTGACCAATTCAGCGGGCACGTCGTTAATGCGGCATTGCAAACGCTTTTTGTGGAACAAATTGCTTATTTACTATGATCTAACTGACCATAATTACGGACATACAAAAAGATGAACCCAGACATCCTTTGTTTATTTAACACATTGACCTTGTTTATTTGACAGAGTGTAAATGATCCCCTGCCTCAGGCAATTAACAACAAGGTACATCGATCAATACATGTATTTCAATCAGGTTCACTTAATCGGTATCGCCTGGACGCTTGTTATACAAATGTAACAGCAAATTCAAGCGTTTACAGATCCTTGATGAAATGCTGTAATTATTTTGTCAATTTTGTGAAAACTTTAATTGTTGAGCAATTAGCAGCAGTTATCATCATGTATCATTTTAACCTTTTTGATCACAAGGAAGAAATTGATTGTATTGAATGATACGATAATTGTGTCAATTATGCAGGGGATTTTTCATCTTTAATTTCGTTTGTAGGCCTAGAAAATCATTACACTCTACATGTACATAATTGACCCGAAACATGGATTAAGATCAAACTCCACATCCAAATCAAACATATAAATGAAGGATTTTAAGTATGACACTACATGGTTATATCTAGGAACATCATTATGGCCTCATAGTACAATGGTTGTTGACCGGTAAGTAACACGCGAAATCTCAAATTCACTATTAAGGCCAGAACATTATTAAGGCCACTCTTGGTCAGACCGCTGGGTGCCCTTGATAAAGAGAATCCTGTACTATTATGCGAGCAAATCCATAAAAAGACGCTAGTACATCATCGAAGTTATTTTAAATGTATATCGATAGAAGAAGTCAATCTTGTTATTACAGTTATACATAGAGAAAAGTAATAATGAGGTCAAAGAACGAGCAGTATTTTGATAGCAGAAATAGTCACTAACTCAAATGCATAGTTGTCATTTACTTGCGGAGAACAAGTCAGTTTGGGTTCTGTTTTAAAGAACAAGCTAGTTAGGTTAAGTGACCGCCGTAAAATGAATGAAATAAAGTTAAAAATGGCCATACACCCATATTAAGCGAACAATTTAACAAGTTAATAAAAGATACTTTTTCCGACATTTTGACTGTATCAACTTTGATATGATATTGATACACTTTGCAAACTCAGCACCTCAGGCCTGACATTACTGCCTCTTTAGTATGGCTTTCAAAGCGGCTTCCATTGTCAAACTCTTTTGATATTGATTCTTTAAGAATATTATTAATGATGTTGATGTCACTGCATATCTTGATTCTGGAGACAAATGCATTGATTTTGTCGACAATTGTTCGTTTTCACATGTCATAATAAATGCTTTACTAGACGCATTGTAAATCTCTATGCCTTTCAAGTAAAACGGATGAAATGAAAAATAAAAATTAACCCGTATGTGTTGTGGACAACAATTTAAATTTTCATATTATTGTTATTTTTACTGACATTATTATCGTTGTATTTTCTAATTGAAACCTTACAACGCTGGTGCTCAAATTATGGATGGTAAATAATATTTATGTAATCTTGTACTGCAAAAAAAGCAGTATACACTTTTATATTTTTGGTAATCCGTAAGAGGTAAAGATATCTATAACTTGCAGTATTTTTTGTACAACTTGTTTTCATTTCAATAAATATTAACATGATCAAAATAAAGAGTGAAGTTTACTTCTTTTTGGAAAGTTTGCTTCCCATAAAACAATAAAAAATGATCTTTACATATGGCGTATCAGTCAATGAATAAAATATATTTTTGTCTTCGATATGCGGCGGCTTAGAACAGAAATATATGCTACCAAACAATACGGACAGTTATTGTCCTTGAAGTTTCGATAATTTGAGATTTTTTGTAATTAAAATCTATCATAAAAAGCTAACTCTAGAAATATTTTCAGCAGAAATACAATTCGCCAAGCTTGCTTTTAAACAATGCCGAAATAGCTTGTTTTGAATTATCTATTGACTTTCAGTAAAAGCCAAGACCTCATCAGATATTATGACCATCTTATCGAAATTAACAAGAAAATGATTATTAAAGATTTTATAATGCATCTAAAGCATTAATCGCCTTCTGTTCAAGTATCACGCGCGCGGTCAAAGCATGTGTAAATTGTAATGGTATGTAGAAAGCTGATTTGTCTGGATATATGCATTTGCCCCCAGAAAAAGGTTTGTTTTGAATTGATATCCGATTCACATAAAACAAATTTGAGGTCATGTGCTTGTTTTTAACTGATGTAAATCTTGTTAGGCTTACTCTTGTTTTGGTAACCACAGTCATCTCAATATTAGTGCATAAATAAGATGAATTGCTTGCTATAACAAATACACCAAATTAAATGCTTGTTGTTGAACAGAAAACAACGTGCAAGAAGCTAATCTAACATGATAACCTTTTGTCAGTGTTTGACCCTCAAGCAGTTTATACACTCGAGACAATTCCGTTTCTAAGCATACCCAGTTGCACAATTATCTACGCCATGTTATCCATCACATTAAATCGAATTACAAAAATAGATGACTTCAAACTTCCTTGACATAATGATGTCTGAAGGGAAAATTGTTTTGCTTTCTAAAGACAGAGAACAGTTGTTTATGGGAATATTACATGATTACAAGAAAAAGCATTTTGATCAAAATAATATGAGCCGTGCTATGGGAAAACCAACATAGTGGCTTTGCGACCAGCATGGATCCAGACCAGCCTGCGCATACGCGCAGTATGGTCAGGATCCATGCTGTTCGCTAAGAGTTTCTCTAATTGCAGTAGGCTTTAAAAGCGAACAGCATGGATCCTGACCAGACTGCGCGGATGCGCAGGCTGGTCTGGATCCATGCTGGTCGCAAACCCAGTATGTTGGTTTTCTCATGGCGCGGCTCAATTATAATGATTGATGAGCATGTGTAAAACCTGCATCAAAAGTAGTGCAAAAAGATGAACAAATTCAGAAAGTGTCTAATTCGTAATGGAAGTTGACGGCCAACTAAATAAAACATGCAAAAGCTTGGAAATCAATCCCAATGGTATTTCCTTCAATAATATAAAAAGTATTCATCATGAGTAAAACAAGCTTTTCGCATGGAATGAACTCCACTATTTTAGACCATCTTAGCAGAGCACTGACATAAAAACAAAGAAGACATGGGAAATATTATGACGAAACGGCACATATTTGCCAGTTTGATACATGATCTTATTTTATTTCTTGTACTTTTGAGAAATATCTACACGAAGTTGCATTTTCCTCAACAAGTTAAATTTGTGTTAAAGGCCACAATTAAAAAGATTACCACATGACTTTTTGTGCATTATTCAATTATTTGCAGTGTATCCTAAATAAAGACCACCTACTATTAAAGGGACATACCCTATATCGAGCAGATTATATTCTCGAAACATAGATAATGTGTTCAATGAACGTAAACGATACATAAATAAAATTTTAAAGAACAACATATGGCAAAAAATGCCTCATTTTACCACAGTTTTTCAATATCGAAGCATTCTGTAATAAATTGCTTTCCATCCATTAATTCTACAACAAGAACTTTTACATATATTATTGAAAGGTACATATTTTTAAATGAGATTCTACCGATAATGACTGAAATGCATAACGTTTAGGATAAGTAATAATACTTCCGAATATTCTATTATTTATGTTTTTGAGGTTTATTAGTCCCCTACTGGTTGAAAACCAGTTTTGGGGTCTATAGGAATGCACTTTTCCGTCCGTCATTCCGTCATTCTGTCATTCAGTCCGTCCGCAGTTTCGTGGCCGGTATATAACTATGTTATTCATCAAGGGATTTTAATATACTTGGCACAAATGTTCCTTATGATGAGACGACGTGTCATGTGTAAAACGCGGACCCCTGGCTCAAAGGTCAAGGTCACAATTAGAGGTCAAAGGTCAATAGGGCTTTTTTTTCCTGTCCGGTTCATAACTCTGCAATCCATGAAGGGATTTTAATATTTCTTGGCACAAATGTACCCCATAATAAGACGATGTGTCTTGCAAAATTTCAGACCCCTAGATTAAAGGTCAAGGTCACACTTGGCAGTCCAATGTTAATATCGCATGAACAGGGTGTGTTTCGTGTCCGATCCATAACTTGCCCTGTGTCTGTCCTAGTAGAGGATGAATTTGGCACCCTGAGCGGCTTCCTTTGCGCTACATCAAGCGCATTTGAATAAGTTTATCGTAAAAAGGGCGCCATATAAATTTGGTACAATATAATTCCACCATAGTTTACATATTAATTCATAAATAATTACAATATCTGTTAATTTAAGCAATATGATTGGTTTAGCCAAGATGTTCACACATTGACGAACACCTTGTTTTTTGTTGTTGTTGTTTTTTTTTTTTTGGGGGGGGGGGGGTATCCGTGCAGCAATGCCGAACCAGATAGTAATTCTGGAGAGTTTTTAAAAAAATTTTGAACGACATATTTATGTGTGAGCACTTATTTTCATAGAATATTTCCTATTCAATGATCATGGTTTCGATTCAAAATTTGACGAAGTTGTTACGAAATTTTTTGCACAGAGAGAAAAATTACTAAAAAAGAAAAAGTCTGTCTGGAAAATTGAATTACAAGGATTAAATACTTTAGTCATTGTATCATTGTTATATACCGACTGATCTTGTTTTATCCAATTAATAACAACAGCAGCGTTAACAAATACAGATGCACGTTAAAATGTATAATACAGAATGTGGGGACACAAAAGTGAGAGTGTTCCGTCCTTGATAGATTACTAAAACCAGTAGAATTATATTATTAAAGATTAAAGTCTGTACATTTTGTCATGTAGGAAACACAATGCAGCCGTCAAAAAGTCTGTACACTTTACAGATATGTAACGAAAGAACAAGTTACATGGCAAGCATGTCTAACTCAAAACCCCAAAACTGCTTCATATGTAGATATAGAGATTATGCTGACAAGACCTTTCTCCAGGTAATAACCTTTTACAATATACTAACCAACATATCTGACATTGTCAGTGAGAACAAATGCGTAGTGCCACTTGGGAAATAATCATAATGGTAAGCTAAATGATACTTTCAGGTTAATAAACTTTTTTGGTCTAAAGATGATGGATTATCTGAAAATCTGTCAATATAGAGAATGTATGCATATTGCCTTGTGTGATATTCTAGTATATCTGTGACATGCAGGAACAGCTAGATTGGCAGAATGTGAAAATATATATTAGATCTTAATGAACATATTGTCTGTTTCATCTGACAATAATGAACTAGAGGAATGAATGCATCGGCGTTGTTTTGCCCTTCTTCAGCAATATCGCTATGTGCTAATGTTTGATATCTGTCTTAGATATGTCTTAAACATTTGTTGGAATACTGAATTGTTTCCTACTATCTTAGCTTAATTAACTTAAAGATAAGTAGATAGATGTTTATATATGTGTATCCTTGTTTAAGAAACGGATACAATGGCTTTGAGGGCGTGGACGATAGCATGCATTTCCACTACCGTCCATGAACAGGCTCAATCAAACCGAGCCTGCAACATTTTCGTTTTTGTCGTGTTGTGCGACCTGTGAAGTTTCCACTTTTTCTATTTTATTTTGATATTTCACACAAGATATCTAGAGAAGACATTACTTTGAATACTTATAATTAATATTTAGAGGCGGTTCTAGGATTATTGGTTAAAGAGCGTGAAGTTTCACTTCAGTTTTAATGTGTGTGCTGTTTTAGGGGTATAACGCCATGATGTTAACCTTTTTTTAATGGAATGTCTAATACCCTTTTTTGGACTTACCTTATAATGTTACATGGCTAAAATTGAAATATATTCTATCTCTACGGACTAGGAATTCTATTTTAGGAAATGCATATGCGGTATAAGCACAAGCATTGGCACACCTCTACTTCTTAAATATGGACAGAAGATATGCAATGAATGTTTAAAAGTACCCGAAAAATCTCGGTTTAATAATGTAAAAACGTTCTCCACATTCCCCAGTTGTTAAATTTGTAAATAAATTTCTGAGACAATTCCTATACACTATATTTTAAAAACACGACAGAATTCTGTGCCAGTTTCCTTCTTTTATTTGATGATGGTTTTTCTACTTCGACTTGCTTTTTGTCAACACTGTTATACTTATTTCATGTTTTGTATGTTCAAGGCACCACAAATAAAGCTAAAATAAATAATATACAACAGACACAAATAAAGCTTAATTGATTTTAAAAAACTTATAACAACAATTAATAGATGGATGTGTCATATGTGCATCTTTGTTAACTCAGTTACGGACAGTTACGTCAAATAGGCCACATCCGGAAATATCTAATTACAGATGCTACAAAATCGCTCGTAAATTCTCTCGTCCCGTCATGCCTTGGTTATTGCAATGCGGTCTTGTATGGCGTTCCGAATAGACCTTAAACTCTTCAGAACACTGCAGCTCGCATCATAACGAGAAAATCGCCTTATGACCACATTACACTGGTCTTAAAAGAACTGCATTGGATAACAGTTACTAACCGAGTGGACTTTAAGATTTTAGTTCACACATACAAAGGATTACATGACCAATCATCAATCTATGTAAAAGACTTGCTAGAACCCTATCAGCCAGCAAGAAATTTGAGATCCAAGAACAACTCAAAACAATTAGTTGTTCCAAAAAAGCAGAACTGTAAGGTACGGTGATCGTAGCTTTTCATCTGCACCGAAGTTATGGAATGCTCTTCCGGCTACCATTAGAAACGCTAAAAGTTTGCATGTTTTCAAAAGATCGTTAAAACACACTTTTTTCAAAATGTTATTAATAATATATTTGAGGCTGCAATAAGATCTATAGAAGTTATTTTGCTGTTGTTTATTGTTCTTTATAATATCTAGTATTAATATACTTAATATGTATAGTCAAACCTGACTTTAGCTAACTTCCTCTGGTAATTTTAATGCTGATAGTTTTAATGTATTTTTTATGCTGTATTGTGTATCCATATCATTCTGTTATATGTAGCTTGTACAACGCTTTTGAACGTTTATTTTATAGATGAAAAGAGCGCTATAAAAGTCTGGCTAGTCAATTGATGTTGATCACACGAGTCTGAAAAAAAATTTTCATTGCAAAAGTTGCAAAATGTCATTAATACATATATTGATGCTGCAATAATGGTAAGAGGGCCATCGTGAACCTAGATGTGCCAGTATGGCCTGAGGGCACGTCCAAGCTGTTTATTGATCTTTTTACTATATACGAGCACTTCCTTATGGCTTTAACGGCATAACGCGTGCTCGTTTCTCCAGGGGCAAGAAGTGTATAAAGAGCATGTTATCTCACATAGTGTGCCAATATCGCTTGGGAAAGTCAATCGGAATTGTTTATATTGTAACATGAATTTTGATAGAAAGATAAACAATATCATTTGATTATGTCTGTCTGCTTTGGAACAGGACAATCTGTAACTAGGTCGCTAATGGGAACATAGTAAGCGTTGGTAGATGAGAACTATAAAAGTAAGGATAATATATTTAAAGAATCAACAACGTTCTTAAAACGCAGCCCTCTTAAACTATCATCCTAAAGCAGCGCATGTATGAACATGCTCAAGGCATTTATAAAATTCACAGACAAAAAATCTATATTGACAATGGGGACAGAACAAACTGTCAGACTCCGCTTTGGAATGGTCACACTGTGAGTTTAACCCGGTTAACTGTGTATAAAACCCCATTCCCAAGGAAGTTCCAAAGTAACACGATAGTGTAACTGAAGCGATCCCAGCAAGGAGAATCCCTTTTAAACACAATACAAAATTGAACGAGCCATATCACATGTACTTAATGGTTTGCATAAAGCAGATCAACAAAACAAAAAAGAAACTAAGATCAAGACTGGAAGGAAGACATATATCGAGCAACTTTAGTTCAGTTATTATAAAGCTGCTTTCCATGTAGTCCATCGTCTGTTTCGTAAAAACATTTTAAAAGGAAAACATACGCCAATCTGTAAATTGGTTAACAACAAACTTTTGGCGTGTGTTAGAATAGCCTGGACACGAAACTTTTTACATACACAGCGTGTTCCGTATAAATCAAAGACCCTCAGTATGACATCTCTTGATGATCTGCTACAACTCTTCAATAAAATATATTTAAATCTTAAGTAGGCTACCAGAAGAATTGCTAGAGTGACGACATTCGATCCCAACGATAACACCAGGAATGTTTGTACATAGCATAATTTAGTAGCGATGCCTTTTCTATTTGTACGTAGTCATATTTACAACAATATACAGATAACTATAGTCCCACTAATGACATAATTACCGCTTTCATTTCATTTAGCTTAATACTAAGCCCAGCTTAGCCACGATCGTTTGCTGTGTGGCGACAGTTAAAATACCTACCCGTACTTGGAAACAAGTGTTGCTAAATTTTCTGTTCCTTTCAGATCATTGTACTATGATAGAATTTTGCTTAAGCCTGTGTAAGTTGGCTTGAGGGTTGTTACATATTTCATTACCTCTCATGAACAGACTCAACCAAACGAATCTACTATTATTTTGCTTGGTTCCACTTTGTGCTTACAAAAGATCTTCTTGTTGATTTTATTACTTGACTGATTTTAAACAGAACTGAAAGTGCAATTAGTATGGGTATTGTTTGTCTTTCTCTTTAAGTCTATACCCTGCGAGTGTCATTCAAACTTGGATAAGCTGTATGTTCTCTTTCTCTGTGCCAATTGTAGCTATGTTCATTCACCGTAAACATACAACATGATTGAACAACCGTGGGCAGTTCCGTAACTACACGTATTGATTACAAAAAGAATCAAAATTAAGATTACGAAATATTCATGCTACCTTCAGTGTTTCAAGAGTTATAATGATTTTAATTAAGACAAGGACCGTGTTTAGGGGCGTGACTTCGAGAAACATTGTTAAACATTTTGTATATTTCACGTCATTTATGTGGCAAAATATGTAAATCACTTACTTTGCATATATCTGAATATTTCCAGACTGTTTGAAAATATTGTTAGAAGATAACTTAACCCTGTATATTTGATTTCAGCACAGGTACTAGTATATAAGCTTTAAACCTTTGTCTTCTCCTGATAAATAGGTGTTTTAAAGTATTTGTTTCCATTACAACATAAAAAATATTTATTTGTAAAATATCCTAGAATATGATTGTCTTATATAAAATATTAAATTATCCTAATTTCTAGCTACTGTGTGAAGACCAGCAAAACATTGATTTTATAGTATTTATACTATTTATTATGCAATAATTATTTAATGTCACTAATACACACTCTCTGTTGGAAGGGGTATATATATCAAGATCACATGTAAGCAGATTACGCAACCAAGGAAAACGATAGCATACACGGCTTAACTGACCCTGTTTATGAGAGGTAATGGAAAGTATATCATTCACACTTATTTATAGATGTAAGTCAAAAAGTCAACCGTATGATGCTACCTATCATACACAGAAAGAAACTAACTTGGTATTGGATAAAGGAAGGCCGAATAGGTAGCCTAAATAACGCTGTTATCATAGAGTTTCTACATTTAATGCGTAATGTCGTCTTTCAGTATGCATCTTCTTTATTCAACTATGCATGACATTTACCTTTATGTTCGAGCATTATTCTCTTCAATAGAAATGTCGTTCCTTTAAAGGTCGATCCTGCTTGCATAGTTGACATCGGTACATGAGATACAAGCATTTCACATTTGCGCATGAATTATGCGCCTTGTGGTAGATAGGGCGGTTAATATATCTGCCAAACTAGGCTGAACTATATTTTATCATTTGTAATGATTATCTCAGTGTAATGAACATTTTTAAAAGAAGAAAAGTGCAAGAATAAAAACCCAACAGGAAAAAACACGTTCCAAGAACGCAGCCTTCCTAAAACCGCACCCCGATAACACTGTATTAATGGATCTGTACAGATAAACATATAACTAAACAATATAAACGTAGTAAAAAATAAAAGGTAAGGGTAGATTTCCCGGAGGCATAGAGCACCCCAAACACAGCAATAGAGCCATGCATCGCAAAGTAGGCCCGCAACAAAAAGAAACAGTAAAGGAAAAATATAGCAGACGGGTTGCTTTAAAAATCCAACAACAAGAACAATTTAATTAATATGCAAAATGCATAAATGGGTAAGGGGTAGATAAAAAGGTAGGAATAATGGGGAAAGTAAGACAAATTAAAACATACAGACAACTAGGAAAATCAAACAAATAAAGGAACAGAGTGGGGCACTGCCTTAGAACAGTTTGTGGGAAAACCACCAATTTAGACCTTAAACCGGTTATGGTGTACCAAAAACTCGCCTTTAATCCCAGTCGTGATCCATTTTTACCAGACAGTGTAAATAAAAAAATAATCCTTGCCAGGTAAAACGCTTCAGATTTTAATCATCTGAGTTATGAAACAGATAACGATACAGGTCACTGTCGGGAAACGTCTGGCTTACGATGATTTAGTGCTTGAAACAAGCAAAAAGGAAAACCTAAGAGATAAAAAAATGGACATCAAACGATTCCATAAATGTTAACTCTCAATTTAGTTAGTGTGTAAACATCAAAAGAGTGAGACATGTTTCAATGCCACGGAAACGTAAAGTTGTTTACGATGAGACGAACACATATTATGAAAGCATTTTAACGGAAATAAAGGAGCGGGTGACATGCCTGCTTGATTTAAGAGAGCTTGATATTAAAATACGTTTAAACTGAATCCTTTGTTAAAATACTTTGCCTTTTAAATGTAATCTAGTAGAATATGAACAAATAGTGTTAAAATAAGTGTTTCGTATAAGCAAGTTTTCACAGTGCCTGGGTCAAATGTATGAATTGCTTTGACATTCAAGACGTATCTCTTTCAAAGAACGGAAGGAATGTTACGTTGACCTTGAATGAGGTATCCAAACCCTAAAAAGAAACAAAGAACGAACGGAATGATACGTATACCTTGAAATGAATGATACGTATACCTTGAAAGAAGTTTCCAAACTGGTTGATTAGTTACCCGATCATAACACTCTTAGTCCCATTCAAAATATTTGAGGGTATACATGTTTTTTAACAAGGACTAGATATCTAAGAGTTTCAATCTTGTTAAATGTGAAACAGAAATGCTTCCAAATGTGTGATAAGGAGACGAATAAACCAATACTGTCATATATTTATACTTGCCTTAATAAGTGTGCCGCCTTTTCTTTAAGGACATTCAAGATTTAATAAAAGTGATATGTGATTCTGAATTTTACGCTCTTTCGGTCAATTGAAACCAATAAATGTCAATATTGTGACATTATATGAGATTTGTATGTTTCATTTTCTCAGACAAATATGGAAACATCCTTACAATCAATATATAAAGTCAGAAGTGATTTTCGTAAAACTGATACAGTAAGCAGAGAACGTGGAATGTTGATTACTGGGTTAAGAGTCACACCAAAACAATTTAGGTCATATGTCGACTTTTCCAGTTTTGATGCCGGGGGAAGATACCACGGAATTATGTCAGCAATGGGCTGGCACCTGTGTAGAACCATCGATCTTCCAAAAGCCAAATGAGCCGTGCCATGAGAAAATCAACATAGTGGCTTTGCAACCAGCATGGATCCAGACCAGCCTGCGCATCCGCGCAGTCTTGTCAGGATCGATGCTGTTTGCTAACAGTTTCTCTTATTGCAATAGGCTTTGAAAGCGAACAGCATGGATCCTGACCAGACTGCGCGGATGCGCAGGCTGGTCTGGATCCATGCTGGTCGCAAAGCCACTATGTTGGTTTTCCCATGGCACGGCTCAAATGAAAAATGAACTTATACTTCGGTATATTAATACTAGCCATCTTGCCTTGTAAAAATAATCATGTTAATTTGAAAAGGTCTATCTCTCAGAGATTTTAGATATAGGGAAGTTATTGATATATTTCTTCACAAGGCTTCGAAACGTTAGTTTCTGGCAGATAATATGTTATGGAAACACATGAGGATTAGTTTGTTACTATTTTTCGCATTCAAAATTGAAAATCTTTGCAACTGGGTACGGAGGTAAACTGCTTTAATTATAAATCTTTATATTTAACGATCGTAAAGTACGTACTCCTCTGTGGAGTATTGGTCAAGTACGCGGGAAAATTTTTATTGCTGAGGCGACTCTGGTTCGATTCCCGGCTCGGGCATGCATATTTTCTTGATTAGACATTTTAAGATAAATCAGAAACAAAAATCCATATTCTAATGCTCATGATATGACCAAACTGCAATTTTAAAGAAAGATATTTTTTCTGTCAGGAGGTGAGTTTCTTTCAGGTTTCGTTTTTCATTTTATAAATTCTGTGAATTTAATTATGCTTCAAATTAAAACAACAAGCAAATAAGATAAATTTGAGAACCAACAACATTGTTAGGATATTGTATAACTATATAATTCATCAGAAACATTTTATCTTGCACTACAGCGAAACCTTGAAATGTTACTGTTCATTCTATCTATAAGCTACAGTAAAACCGCGAAATGTAAATGTTCACACTGTATCAGATTATTGCATATTTGTTACCTTCTGCTGATTTTGATATTGCCTTGTGTGGAAATATACACAGAACAGAACAGCTTACCCGCCATTTATTATTTTGCCTAATAATATGTCATAAAAGTTACAAAAAAGTACCTATATGAAATTCAGTGTACTCTTAGAACAATATGTTGTCGATAAGACTGCACAATTTCAGGAAGAAAATACATTGCCATCATATAAATGTACTCATTTTAGGGTTTCAATTCATTTTGAAAACCTATAAATTAAAATACACTTAAATGTCTAGAGTTTACAAAACAAACGAAAACTTTATAAGGGGAGAAAATGACAGCAAAAAAAAAATAACGTGTTGTCGTGCCAGATCGAAAGAGTATTTAATACTTTTGCGATATCTAAGTATTTTCCGAATTAAAATCTACACATCTGTATTCTGAAAAATGGTATATATTCATTTTCTGAAAAACATAATGTTTATGTTTATTTTTTTTTTACGTTTAAAAATGGGATGTGGTAGTAAAATGAATAAGATTATGCATCTGTGTAATTCGATATTTTACAAATGGTTTGATATGTCATTCACAACGTTTTGATAAACACGTCTGCTCAGTTTCCAAAAAGTACTCTTGGTCATTTATCAGATATTTGCAAAATAAAAAATGGCCGGGTTTGCTCTTTTGTTCAGTGTATTTGTGTCAAGTAGTATTATTCTAATTTACTAACCTTTATTCAATATAAAATTAGAGGCGGCAATTTACATCTGAGATTAAAATAAAAAAAATCATTTTCATTTTCTTCAAGAACAACACATGAAACAAAATCAAAGAAGTTGTGACTGACGTAAGAAAGTTGCAGTACATTTGGCTGTGATTAATTCGAGTCAACCTTGTGCTTATTATTCTCGAGATAATTATGTTCCAGTGATAAATTCTGGCAATTTAACCCTTAGGCTGCTAAATTTCTAAAATGGAATGGTCCATCATTCAATTTGGACGGTACCATTTATTATTCGAAGGGATGTTCAAAGAAAATTGACTGACTTAATAGCGAACAGTGCAGACCATGATCAGCCTGCACTGGGCGCAAAGGCAGAATGACTTGCCGCTAGCAGGCTAAAGGCTAAATAATACTACGAGGACGTACGTACCCTATAATAATTTAAAAATAGATACCACTTTTAAGAAATTATTCTTGAAAACAAAATGTTGAGAATAGTTTACATCAGGCAATATTTTAGATGTACATTGAAATACTGAGTTGATAGTTTGCTTATTGCAATATAAATGTTTTGTTCTGTTTGACCATACTTTTCTGGAAAATAATCTTGAAAAAATCTACTTGAACATCATTATTGCAATAAGCACGCTCCCATTTCCAATCAATAGAAAGAAGACAATAATAAGCAATCTAAAGAAATTACATTTTTGTTAACCCGGCATTCCCCTGGTACAAGTTTTTCTTAATGTTGCCAATCACTGTTTTATGTTATGATTAATTTCTCGATTGGGAGACAGAAAAATCTCACCTTTCAGTGTAACGAGAAAATTAAGCTGGCAAATTGTTTTGATATGACATTACGGTCTCCCGGTAGAGGAAACGTAGAAATATAAGAGAAATTCACTTTCAATACTGCAAAAATAATCCTCTGTCACTAATAATACGAGGTATGCGTATTATCTCTTACAAAATATTCTTGATAATTTTAAAAAGTAATTAAGAAATCCCAAACAGTACTGTTTTGATAAGTAACTTAGTAACTAAAATACATGCATTACTTTAAACTCAAAATCATATAAAACCTTTTTAGAAAGAAATTCTAACATGCATAACCATATTATATTCCCTTCTTTCTTACTTTTAATGTTTTTCTATCTCAAATCTATTTAAATATTATTATTAGCTAAAAACAATTCATTGATACAACAACTTGTGTCTTTCAAAAGAGTTAAAATATTATAGAAATAGAGAGCTGTTTCAATTTAGAAAATTTTTAAAAAATCCATAAAAGCTTTTTTCACATGGTGGTCGTTCTAAAAATAAGCGAGGGTAGATTTCCCGGAAGCACAGAGCACCCAAACACAGCCAAAGGGCCAAGAATAAACATAGTTCTTTACATGTATACTCAACTCTGACTTTTTAGAAACATAAAAAAATAGGGATATGTTAATGACATCACTTCAAAAGTTATATAAAATTGATCAATTAGGATAAATTGAAGATCGTTTAAATTCAAAGAAGCAAACAGAGACTTTGAATGGACCTGTTTTTACGTTTCTATATAGTCATGCTTCTGTACGAACTATATGCACAAGTTTCAATTCAAGGGACAGTGTTTCTCACTTTGTTTCGATCAAGTTCTTAAAAAGACCGATCGAAGAAAAACTATATCACTTCTATAGGACAAGATCAATTTCCAAA
Source organism: Mercenaria mercenaria (assembly GCF_021730395.1). Taxonomy (NCBI): domain Eukaryota; kingdom Metazoa; phylum Mollusca; class Bivalvia; order Venerida; family Veneridae; genus Mercenaria; species Mercenaria mercenaria. The sequence continues at coordinate 17,760,136 of NC_069366.1, read as the reverse complement.
TTGATGGTAGGTGTCTATGCAATCATATGCACACTTCCTACAAGACGATGTTTTAAAACGACCTTAACAAAGATTCAATGAGAAAAGCCAAATTTTGTTTGATTCAATAAACTAATTTCAAAGACAGAAAACGTCATTTTGAGACTGAAGACGCCTGTATAACAAAATGGCTGTATACATATCAGAGGTTCTTTTTCTGGAATCAAAAAGGTTCAGGCTATCATTTAAGTAAATTTGTGTCATGTTGAATCACTACAACTTACGGAAGCATTCAGTCAAATTTGGTTGAGTTCTTTAAGTAATTCTGGAGAAAAATCGGTCAAAGGAATTGCAGACGTATAATTGGACAAACAGACGGACAACAGACGCCACATTGTCTTTCTGGACTAAGGTGCGTATCTTCGGGTGTAACATAACAAAAAACCGTAAAGAATGATAACGATTTAGAATCTTGAATCATTTTAAACCCATCAGCGCTCAACTGCAGAAACTAATTTACAGCTTATAATTGAATGCCTTGAACAAATGATAGCGCACATGAAGTACTACATATTGCCACTGAAAGACAAAGAACAGGAAACCGTCGTTGCAAATCAAACTTTTCTTAACTGAAAAGTTCAGTACTTACTAATAATCAAGCAAAAACTCGTGATAGAAATATTCTAAGGTAAATTACTAAATATAAGAACGAGATACGTATAAAATACACCATATCAAATGGTATTGATGCTTACTTCAAAATTTGCTGACGTAAAAGAATTTTGATACTTTCTCTAAACTAATCAATGGACAAATTATTGGGTATATGTCCACAGTCAATCAAACACATAACAGCCATTGTCTCAATAGATTAAATGTCAGAATTTTATTCGAAATTACAGACATAAAAGACAGTAACAATAAAATAGATACTTTTTCAATTTGACAAAATGGATTAATAATGTACCATTGAACCTTATCTATGTTTACATTTCTTACTTGTCAATAAATATTTCTCGTGTAATTAAGCTGCTGAAGGGATGAAAAAAACATTTCTGCAAGTTCTGGATGAAATGCATGAAACCAAGCAAACGATTTTTACGGTCCCCACTCAGTTATGCTGTAAAGACTTTTTAAGATACTGTGTTAGAAATCGCTGCGAATTATAATTTGCAGATTAAAGAGTCTACTTTATCTATAAACTATACCAGCATTTTCCTTCAACACTGGAAATACTCATTACAAATCTTTTTTTTTCAAATGATATCTTAAGTTGTTGTTATACAAATCTATACAGAAAAGATGATAAATAGTTTGAATGACAGACAACGAATATCGTAGCGTATATAATCAGCTAAATCCACATTCATCAAAGCAAATCAATGACATTTTCCCAATCATAACCTGTTTATTACGTTAAAGGTGGATAATCAGATTTTGGCCATGTAACGGATTTGTTCGAAACTTTAGCATCTGATCATTTACACACATTTATGTTCACTTAACACTTAATACAAATTAGATTTTCACTGGAGGTATTTTTAAAATTTCATTTTCCTATCCTGGTTGCCCAACCAAGATAGAGTTATTTTATCATAAGTATAAATTTGATAAACATACTTTGCCTAAGGAAATGTATAAATATTAGACATATTGTAATATATTTGTAAAATATTTGCATTAAAAATGATGTATTTAGATGGAATTCATTAGAAACGCAAGTTTGAAAAATTATTATTACCTCCCTTTGCCTATCTTGGTTGCGCAACCAAGATAGATTGGAAATAAATAATTTCAGAAGCTACACACAGCTTTTAAACTTGCATTTTGGTTCAGATTGTTCAATATTTGATATGTCTATCAAATGCAAATGTAAAACTAGACGTTGTATCGAAATAAAAAGAAATACCCAGCTTTTTATATACTTTCATATTAAAGGGGAGTAATTACAAAATTTTATAAAAATAATAAAATATACATTCCAAATAGGAATCTAACTCTATGTAATCGGTCTTTTTATTCCTTAAATAATTCTCTACCAGAATATACAAAAAGTACAAAATGTCATTAAATGTTGTTTAAATGTGATTGACCACCTTTAAGTAAATACCTAAACATTCCGTAGTTTTTCATATAGTTTGTTCAAATCAAGTGCTGTTTGAAGAAGATTTCTGATTTTCTTATTTTCCATTACAACTGACAGTGATAATTTACATGTTTTCTAAAGTTTATCATGGAGTGAGGCGAGGAAGGGGGATGGGGGGGGGGGGGGGGGGGGTGGTGAGGCGTAAAATGACTAATACGAAGGAACTTTTTGATTATTAGGGAAGGTAACACCATACTCACATGCACTGTTTCATTGGGTCTTTAATCGCGTTTCTCTTGTTGTTCCGCAAAAATATTATGTTATGCATTAATTGTTCTTCTTTGATACACAAGCAATTTTTACAACGGTACAAATGAGTAACATCAAAAAAGAAAAAGTGAGTGAATTGTGACATTTAAGCAGTTTTAAGGTGTATCCAAACCTGGCAAACGAAGGTCAGGTTAGTTAGCAAAAAGCATGGAATTGTGCACCCACATATTAAAAGTAAGAAAAAATATATCTATTTTAACTAAGCAGGACAGTAGAATGTGAGAAATGTTGTACTACATTGTATTGAGGGATTTTTATCTTTCGGCTACAATTTTACCCATGTGTCCCTTTTAACTAGTTTGTCGTGTTTTAGCCGTTGACCGTTTAAAGGATGTACTCTATGGTGCTCCTTTTTCTGTCGACCATGAAATGGGAAACTTTATTTAATACACTGATCATTGATACACATTTTTATATAATTATGATTTGTGAAATCGTTTGTATACATGTGTATTGTTGCTGTTGTTGTTAACTGAAGTCCATACTGAAAATAAGTATACGTTTCATTTGCATGTTATATACACTTTGTATGTTACCTTCATTAAATGAGCCGTGCCATGTGAAAACCAACATAGTGGGTTTGCGACCAGCATGGATCCAGACCAGCCTGCGCATCCGCGCAGTCTGGTCAGGCTCCATGCTGTTCGCTTTTAAAGCCTATTGGAATTGGAGAAACTGTTAGCGAACAGCATGGATCCTGACCAGACTGCGCGGATGCGCAGGCTGGTCTGGATCCATGCTGGTCGCAAACCCACTATGTTGGTTTTCTCATGGCGCGGCTCAAATAAAGATTTTTTCATTATTATGATTATTATTATTATTCTTATCATTATTATTAGACCATGTGTTGCAGAGTATGTTATTATCGTGTACACATCCAAACATACGCTACTGAAGGATTTTGTGTTTAAGGGGCTGCGTTCTTTAAATATAAGTATTCATATTTGATTTTGTCTTTGTTTCTAAACACACGATAGAAACGACACTGAAGTGCAAATGGTCTCTAACGAAAACAATCATTGTAAAAATTTACATGAACATTTATCTTAAATTAACTGTCATTAATAAAAACTGGAGATATTCGAATATCATTTACTAAATAAATCGCTTGCTATGTTATCAAATACTGATTTCTATTTTTTATCAGTTAAATATGAATAATAGAAAGAAGTGTCATTCACATACAAACTCTATAAGTCGTTTGAAAAGATAAAAATGTAACACTTTTAAGACGTTGAAATTTTTATGAAGTATAGTCACGAGAAAGACATGCATAACTATACAGTTTGATTTCTAAAGACTGTAAAATTGCTTTCAAATGGGTCAAAGAATAAACGTCCACACGTTAATAATAATATTTTATAACGTTTTACTTCAGTTTCATATGTGGATTTCGTGATATGTCTTAAAACGTTGAGGGTGGAAATAAGGCTCAATAAGATAGATGTTTTAAATACTAAAATTTAGAAGGGTAGATGTGCATAATCATAAACAGATGCTTGCGCAAAATCTGTGTGATAATGAATGTTGCTTTAAAGGGAAAGGCAATGCTGTTCTCATGTTAATTCCGTCTTCTTTTATTTCTAAAATCATTTTAAGAAGTGAAAGAATTTACGAAATCGCCTAAAAAATGGGAAAGGTATGAGCATTTGAATATATGATCATAATAGCGGCCCTTTGTTTCCATGGCAACAATCAAAACAAAATGGCGGATTTATTAAAATTCTAGATACATATCTAAACTAAATTTACTTACTTCTGTAAAATAATTTCTCTACTTTTTCCAGCTATAATTAAAGAAATTACCATGTTTTACATCTTACACCAACGATACATATGAAATTAATTTATTTAAAAGGTTATTTGCTAGATAAAGAATTCATCACTGTGTAAATGACGTCATAAACACACTAAAATGGCTACCTCCATGATCAGCCATTATCTTAAATTTTAAATTGCTATATCTTTTTCAATATAGTTCCGATTTCAAAATATATATTTAAGCGTTATGAAAAGCTTGAGGATGGCTTTCATATACAATCAACTTACTGTCAGGCATTCCTTGCCCTTTAAGTGTACAAAGAGAAGAGCATGACTAAAAAATGTTCTCCATGATGATTTCTCAGAAAGTACCTGCTTTCTGTATCTCTTAGATAGATGCTAATTATCAGTTACCTGTAAAGAACAAGTCAATGCGTATGCGATACACTTGTTACGTTTTAACTGCCATATGGTTGTTTTGCCGCTATTGAGCTTTGGAAGGAGCCGACCTACCATTTACTTTATCGTGTGTGTTACTGTCTATATGTTACACATTTACTAATGTTTATGCAATAATATTTTTGATTTTGATGTACACAGCCTGTTTGCAATTTTGAATATTTCCATGTGAAGTGCTGTTTGGATAGGCGCTTTGTTTTTTTTTCTGTTGGATTCTTGTCCTTGTAAATTTAAATTAAATACTGTTGACAAAGAAGAAATGTTCAAACCTGTTCAAGATACTAAGTACTTTTCTCGAATAGTATGACCGAGACAAGAAATTTGTCCAATATCAAGCTTTTATCCATATTAATATGAATTCAAACATTTTGCAAACTCAGCATATCAGATTTTACCTTCTAATACTTCTGTAATATAGTTATATTTTTCAGTAAAGCTATATTTGTAGAAATCTTTATTGATTCTTAAATGTTGAACTTTCAGCGTTTAGTAACAGACATGGACTTTTACTGGCAAATTGATAAACACAAATGTGACGTCGATCTAGCATCTAGTTCTGCACAAGTTAGATAAATACGAGTTTATTGTATCCTATTATTCTCATCCTTGCACATCAAAACTAACACGATAATGAAGGCAGTTAAGTCAGAGAGCCCTTTGTAAGTGTGTGGCGTTCGAGCAATTTATATGATTGGGACATGTAAGGAAATGCTCAATTATTTACACGATGCTATACATCAAATGAAATCAAATTACTTCAGATTACACAGGAATGCCTAGATATAAAACTGCTTGAATAGAAATTGTTTTGTTTTCGAAATACAGACCAATGACGATTATAAGAAATTTACATTACTACCATTAAATGTCATGATTTCGGATCGAAATACCATAATGCATTTTTCCATGTGACCAAAATCTGCATAATTTTTAACGTTGTCAAGTAATAGATTTGTTAAAAACTTGAACGTCAATCGTGTACACTAATTTTTGTCACAGAGCGCTTATTGCTTGTTAGATTTTCACTGAAGCTGTTTCTTAATTTGATTTTTCTGCCTTAATAGCCCAACTAAGAAAGAGTTGTGTGAGCATGAATAAAAGAAAGACTTATATATCTTAAGTTGCCTAAGAAATGGCATGACCGTTGCTGCTTTAACTTTTCAAAGATTTGCTTTGACAGATATATGCGTCACCGAAAAAAACCAGATATATTTATCAGAGTTTCACGACCAGGATAGACTGGAAAAAAAATAATTCGGAACATATAAAAAGTTTTAAAAAGTTGCCTTTCAGTTCAGATTGTTTACAGTAGTTTAATATATTAATCCAGCAGTAAGACGTCGGAAAAGAAAACATTGGATTATAAGTGAAAGAGTCCGGTTTGAGAGTTTTACATTTGCAAAGCAATAGTTGGAGAAACTGTACTTTATCCTAACCCGCGCATATGTGCGACACGCATACTTACGTAATAACATACATTCTACTTATTCCTACACCAACACGAAATTAAATTGATGTTTTACCAGATAGTTTTATTTAACACAATATAACTTGCTTGCCTGTAGCAAACGAATGTAGTTCTGTTACATAAAGTAAATTTTTTTTTCTATGAAAGATCATGGCTTCTGTCACCAGAAATGCTTGAGGATAGGAGATTGTCGGGAAAAGGGACGCACAAAAATCGTTTGAGATTGTTTAGAAAGTCTGTAATGTAATGATTACTTAAACAACTGAGACAAATATCACTCACTTTTCAAATGAACAATCATATACAACATACATTGATATATAAATATTACTATTGCGTCGCTCTTGTCAAGTAATAAGAAGATTAATACAGAAAAATAGAAACAGTCGTGCTTGTGGCTCGCTTAAAAGATATCGAATGAAATTATGAAAGGAGAATTCGTTGAAAGAAAAGCGGTTTGTATTCATTACTGTAAGCTAACTTCGATAACATAAACCCGTAAACATGAAATACACGGATTACTCACGGACATCTTAGTGCCTGAAACAGCAAGGACAAAACAGTTTAGTAGAAAATGAAATAAATTTGCAGCTATGTTTAAAAATATCTCAAATAAAGAACTGTCAGAAATAAAGTGGTAATATTAATATATGTGCGATTTGTTAGAACTTGTATTGTCAATGCCTCCGAAAACTTACTGTCCCTCCGTCGGTACCTAAGTAAGATTTCTCATATTAGTGTTACATTAATATGGTACGTGTCAATTTACCCTTCAGTAAATTGCAGTATATAATGATTAAAAACCGATGTTTTCTAGAAAATGAGATTTTCTTCGTGAATATTAATTGTAAAAGTCTAATAACAGAAATAAAAATGAACATGTAATAGAACACTTTAAAATTAATTACTATCATTATTAAATGATGACGGAACTGTGAGGGAATCTAGTTGATAGAGAAGACAGTTTTAGTAGATTTTTCCTTATCCATACACGTACACTTCCAATTTACTGGAAATGATGCCAATCGTAGGTTTTCCCCGATTGCTTTTCTTTCAATTACGACATTAAGGCTTGTCCGTTAGGGGTATTTGTGTGTGTGGAAAACCTCTTAAGCATGAAAATCTCTGTTCCAGTTTTAATGTTATATAAGTTTTCAAAGCATTCAAGTAACATGTGTCTGCATATCCGTGGATTTGCCTTAAGGAAATGACATAAAGCCTTTACGAGACAATTATTCAAAATATGAAATTCAGGTATATTGCTATATGACGAATATAGACTCAACTAAAAGGATCCGTTTCATAACAAGAGGCCCATGATGGCCCTATATATATGATCACGTTTTGACATAGAGCACAAAGGCATACACATTAAATATCATCAGGATAAATATTTTCTTGTAACAGTCCCTTTTGACCTAGTCAGGGCCAATTTCCGTACCAAGTTTCAGTGTCCTAGGCTCAAATGCTGCATTTTTGTACTAGCATGACTATTCCTTACCTTGGAAGACTTAAATAACATTTAAAACCAATCTCATTAGATGCTGCTGAGATATATTCATTTACATAAATAAACGGAGGTAATTTGTCATAAGTTCAGTCAAAAGTTATCTTCCCTTATTGTCCAAGTCCATCTGATGGCATAAATGACATTTCAAATCAGTATCTTCATTGGTTACTGAGATACACCCATTTTGATTTGAAACAAAGGGAGGTAATGTGACATAACATCAGTCTATAGCTATCTTCCCTGATTGCCTCAGTCCACCTAAAGACAATAATGAAATTTCAAATGAGTTCTATAAATATTTACCGAGATAAATCCATTTTTATTAAAATCAGGGGAAGTAATCATGCATTGGTATACGCATGTAGAAGATACAGAGTACAAGCCTATACAACAATATATTAGAAAAGTATTCATATCGATAAATGTTCAATCAAGAGTTATCTAACGTGACTATTTCTTACCATGGAAGACATAAGTAACGTTTCAAACCAATCTCATTAGAAGCTGCTAAGGTGTATTCATTTAGATAAAAAATAAAGGGAGGTAATCTGTCATAAATTCAGTCAATATGTATCTTCACTGATTATCCAAGTCCGTCTGTTGATATAAATGGAATTTCAGATCAGTATCTTCATTAGTTACGTAGATATACCAATTTTAATTTGAAATAAAGGGAGGTAATTGACATAAAATCAGTCCATAGTTATCTATCCTGATTATCTCAGTCCAACTAATGACAACAATGAAATTTCAAATGAGTCCTATAAGTACTTACTGATATAAATCCATTTTGATTACAATCAGGGAGGTAATCAGATATAAAATAACTCAGGAACCTATGATTGGATCTGACAGATTCGTCATGGAATCCAAGATTTATTATTGTTGAAGATATTTTGCAAGTTTGTATCAAATCAAACTATGAAAGAAGTCTCTATATGGATGTAAATGCCAAAATAGCAAATTTTGGACTTTTAAGGGGCCATAACTCTGGAACTCATGATGAAATCTGGCCAGTTTTCAATAGGAACCAAGACATTATACCAATACAAGTTGTGTGCAAGTTTGATTAACGTTGATTGCAAAATGTTGTCTCTATCGTGTTCACAAGCCAAAAATAGCAAATTTTGGCCCTTTAAGGGGCCATAACTCTGGAAGCCATGATAGGATCTGGCCAGTTTTCGAAAAGAACTGAGATATTATGCCAATACAAGTTGTGAGCAAGTTTGATTAAAGCTGATTGCAAACTGTGGTCTCTATTGTATTCACAAGCCAAAAATAGCAAATTTTAGCCCTTTAATGGGCCATAACTCTCGAACCCATGATGAGATCTGGCCAGGTCTCGAACAGAACTGAGATATTATGCCAATACAAGTTGTGTGCAAGTTTGATTAAAGCTGATTGCAAAATGTGGTCTCTATCGTGTTCACAATAAAAAAATAGTAAAATTTGGCCCTTTAAGGGGCCATAACTCTGGAACCCATGATGGGATCTGGCCAGATCTCGAAAAGAACTGAGATATGATGCCAATACAAGTTGTGTCCAAGTTTGATCAAAATTGATGGCAAACTCGTGTTCACAAGAAATTGTGGACGGACGACGGACGGGCGACGGACGGACGACGGACGAAGGGCGATCACAAAAGCTCACCTTGTCACTACGTGACAGGTGAGCTAAAACAGGTTAGGACAAAGCTAGATCCTAGAAGTAACGTTTTTTACGAACATCATTTTAGAAATATTCATTTTAACTACTGGACCATTCTTAGAATCTAACCCGGACAAAGGTAGATTAAATATGTTATGAAAATCGAATTAACGTCACTTTTTAAAAATGAAACATGTTATATTTTAAGAAATAAATTTATAAATATGGCAGAATTTAAGATAAAATTTATAAACTTTTTTTTGATACGTGCCAGTGTTCAATTTTCTGCCGAGATTTCTTTGAAAATATCAAACCATATCCTTTAGTCATCTTTAACGTACTAGAAAAGGTGCATTGTTTGCAGGACATGAAAGGTACCTAGACACGTAGAACTACAATAAAGTTTTAGCGGAGTTGTCTCCATTTTTCTAAATATTTTACCCAGGATAGTTTTGTTCCGCTCATTAGATTCTTTTTTTGTTTCAAGTTGTAAAGTTTAATGCTTTCAGCTACATATCGCGGGCTTAGCGCAAAAGGGTTGTTACTTATATGAAATAAAGAAGGAGTTATAACCGTTTTGCGCTAAACCCGCGATATATATCTGAAATAACTAGCTGCTACTCAAAGTTTTAGTTACACTGAGTTACACTAGGCTCAATTTAACAAAACTATGACAAGGTTGCCTAACATGTTCCCATGTGTATACAAACTACATTCTGGAAATTTCATTCTAAAACCTGACGTAAATTGTGTTTAATAAAAAGCAAATTTCGTCATTAGTCCGCATAGTGTGATTTTTTTTGCGATGCTTCTGGTAAAACTAACAATGTATGGAAATAACATGTAAATATGTAGCATTTTCCTTGACAAAATTACTTAATTAAAGCAGTTAGCCTGTCGTTAATTAAATCATCTGAGAAGGAAAATAAAACCACCTCATGAACAGATTCAGTCTGATCGAGTCTGCTATTATTCTGCTTGGTTGCATTCTGTACTTCCAAAGGCTCCAATTTCAAGGCAGTGCCTCTAGTTTTAACCTCATCTTGACTGTGGTATTTCAATGTTTGTGGACACAATTATTGTACAAAAATATGCAACATATTTAATAATTCTTAACGATAAAGTAATTGCTGTGTCATATATGCTGGAAGATACCTAGCGGGCAAAGGAATTGTACTGGAAGCAAAGGTCGTTGGTTAGCACATAAAAAGATAGTAATTATTTATATACTTATGTTTGGGTTTCGTATGAATGTGAAATAAAAAGACAAGACTCTATGGAAGTACATCATTTGCCTCTTCCACTCGATACATAAACATGTTGCATTCAAATACAAACTGAACTTAGCCATTGTTTTTTTTTCGTAGAACACAAATGTGTCTTCTTTTGAAATCACTGAAATTTACATTGATGTCGCTTAATGTTTTCATAACTAGAAACACTGAGCAAATATTCCTATTTTGAAACATATTCGTTTTCAGCAAAGTAAATGCATATTAAGTAATATTTTACCAGGTCCCTTCTTGACAATAAACCTTTAACGATGATTTGTATTAATCTGAAAACGAATGGGTGTAGCGGTTTTCTAGTTACCACCAATCCTATCGTAAAATGTATTACAGTCTAGGAAAAAAAATGTTGTTTTGTGACATTGATTTAAACCTTAGATTTAAAGGAATGGGTTTGTAGGAACTAGCTCTCGTTTATCAGTGTCCTGCGTTTGGAAAGAAAGGATGGGCAACCAAGCCACATGCAAAAGTAAAGTATATCACCTATTCAACACTGAAACCTAAGGGATGGTGTCCACGTCTAAAAACAGTAACACGCTAGGTACCTACGGGAACTAAAGGAAAAACATCTAGCATTTTGTTGTGTTAATCATGAAGGAAAATAAAATTATCTTAATAAAGAAACATTGCTTATTGTTATTTAATAAACACTCACACATTAATTTGTATAAACTATTTTTTTTTTGTTCTTTAAAGTACGTACAGAGATTGTTTAAATTCTTAATTATATCAAACAAAACCTTGTCATTTACCGATTGGAAAAAGATGCTGCTTTTTACTATTTACACTAGTATCAACATACATACAGGGCGACAATCTTGGTAGATTTAGTCGTCATATTTTAATGTATTTGTTTTGTAAACGAAATGGTAACAGTATTATGACCGTTTATACTTTGAATAGTAAATGTTACATTTGCCTTTTATTTTAATAAGGTATATCTTGGCAATATATGTACGACCTTCGATGACGATGCGTCAAACCATAGAGAAAAATGTTTTAGAATCTCTTAAAGCAGACTCAGAAATGACCTAAAATAGACAGAGTATAATAAAAACGTTGGTCATGTGTGTGTATTGAGTTGAGATAAAGTAGAGATGGTAACTACAAATTCAAATTTGTCTTTACAGATTTTCTTTCAGTGACAACTAAGTGCCCAATCTCTTGTATTTTGAAATTCAAATATGACTGATATAATGAATTTTACCTTCATACTTTCAGTTCCTTTTTAAACCCTGTACTGTAACGGTAAATACATTCCTGTAACGTGACAATTAATCCAATTACTTTATTTAGAGATGGTACCTACCCGGAAGATCAAAGGGGAACAACTCTGAATTGACAAGTAAACTGAAGCAAACATAAAAACAGTGGTCAAATGTTAGAGAAAAACTAAATAGGTCCTTTTCCCAACAAATGATCAAACAGACAAAATATGACATACATTTGTTTAAAACTATTTGTATTCGATATGCAACAAGCCCACTTTTCTCATAGCTTACACTGACAGTTATTTTATAAGTTGTGCTGAGGCCATGCTAGAAAGTTTAGTAGTGCATCAAAATAAAAAAGCATGGATTCCATTCAAGAAATTTTACGACCTTAAGAAACGTTATATCAGATATTTCAGTTTTGGCTTTTTAGCTAAAGCTTTTTTTGTACTCAATGATTTTAACTTGGTTTAAATGAAATTTGATATATTAAATTGTAAAATGTTTATCCAAAAATGAGACATTACAAAAATGAATTGGTATCACATAATAAATGGTGTAATCTGAAATATCTCGTGTAACAAGTGTTAAACAGCCAGTGCTTCTGTCTTCTTTTGTAAGGTTAATTTTAATGATAGATAGGTTTGATGTAAATTTATTCAAAATAGTAGCATTAAATCTAAAGCAATGTAAGGACTAAAACAAAGCACAAAGACTTATACATTTTATGTCGCCATATGATTGAAAATGACTAAATCTGCAACTAGGAAAAGTTTCATTAAACTCTACGCAAAAAATGTCACCATTGTGCAATTTTCCGATAATAGCCGACTGTGAAAATTGACCAGACGTCCAATTATTTCAAATAGGTTGAACAAAAAATCATCCACACAAACCTATATTTTCCTCGGACGCAATGATGCTTTAAAATATGGTTGATAAAATTCTACCATTGCACAACAATATTATTTTCAAATGTGCAAATTTACCATAAGCATTTTTCTTGTGTTTTCTAGATATTGAAACATAATAGTAATTTGCGCATTCAGCTTTAGCAGAACACGAGGTCGAAGAAAATTAGTTCATTCGTATTGATTTATTGACAGCCTATTTGGTTTCATCTTTTCCAAATTGCTTGGTTTAATTGTCAAAAGATAATCAAAGCGGGGTTATACATCTCATATTTCGTGTATTGTAAACAGTGTACTATAATAGTTTGTTTCATTTTATTTCAATCTGATGAAAGCGCACTGTCCTCGAAAATCAAATAGTGTGAAAACTTTACACTTTTCCTTTTAACTTATGTACAACCGAAAACGTCACGTTGAGTGTTTTTAACCAGAAATTAGAGAGAAGATACTCACCAAGTTTATCTAACTTCAATCATTTTGAATAACATTTATGCATTTCTAATGATCAGATTGTGAAACGTGCCAACATTTGTAGGTTATTATATTATTGTTACAGATAAATGATAATTATAAATTCTTATGATTAGTATTGGTAATACATCTAACTATATAAGAGAATATTTTGAGTTCTTTTCACGTAAGAAGTAATAAGGCTTAGTTAAATTTGAGCCGCGCCATGAGAAAACCAACATAGTGGGTATGCGACCAGCAAGGATCCAGACCAGCCTGCGCATCCGCGCAGTCTGGTCAGGATCCATGCTGTTCGCTAACGGTTTCTCTAATGGTAATAGGCTTTGAAAGCGAACAGTATGGATCCTGACCAGACTGCGCGGATGCGCAGGCTGGTCTGGATCCTTGCTGGTCGCCTACCCACTATGTTGGTTTTCCCATGGCACGGCTCATTTTAGTTCTTACATTCTAATATTTGTTGAAGTTACCTGGAGTGTCAGCGGTTATTTCCTGGTACCTTATAAAGTAATGCTAACCCTCGGTAGCCTAGTGGTAGAGCGTCCGCTTTGAGTGCGGGAGGTTGTGGGTTCAATCCCCGGCCGCGTCATACCAAAGACGTAAAAAAAATGGTTCTAGTAGCTTCCTCGCTTGGCGCTCAGCATTAAGAGGATAGTGTTAGGACTGGTCAGCCCGGTGTCAGTATAATGTGACTGGGTGGGGTATCATGTCACGTGTTTACGGCGTGATATTCCAGTGAGGCAGCACTATAAAGTTGGGCATTGTGCTCACTGCTACAAGTAGACACCGTAGTTTATATGACAGAAAAATTGTTGACGTTAAACCCGAACACACACACACACACACACGCTACACAGTGTAAGTATAGTTTACCTTATCTTATTATTATTTACAAGTAATTTATGCGCATGAACTATCAAACCTAGTCTTATCAGGTGAAAAGATCGATAAGCTTTATGATTTCCCTTGAGCAAAGAATTTTCATTTGCAGAATATGATTTCATGACAACTTTAACAAGAAGTGGAAGTTAATATTGCGTCTTTCTTTCAAGAAAACCGATTGTAACTTGAAGCAACGGAATTCAAATTGCCTGAAAAGATAATGTTCTTTTACAGGCGGACACTGCCATTCCCTGAATCTGATAAATACACATTCTGTATTTTTTTTTTTATATTTTATACTAATTTTGTTTGTGAATCGATATTTTTTTAAAAAAACCTCGAGAATGATTAAGTTTGCTGTAAATTCGCTTTTCTGTGCTCGAAATTTCAAAAAATTTTTGAACAGCGATAGAAAAAATTATCTTCGTAATCCTTCGCTTCGAAAACTAAGTGTATATCTTGGACATGCTCAGTTAGCTTCAACTACCTTCACTCAGACAGAGAAGAACGACTCGTATGAAAATATTCATCATTGGACCTTTTTTTGTTATTTTATCATTCGCTTATTCCATTACATTTCAGAATAGTTTCAATTGAAGTTGCAGTATTAAGATAAGATTTATTTATTACACATTTATTTATTAAACATGTAGATAAGGTTTAGGGAACTAGAGTAGATATATAGAATAAAACAGATATTGCTTACATAATTTCATTTAACAGATACAGTTTAAGATGTTTTTAATTGACTTAGAGTCTCACGATTTTGTGGTTTGTTAGGGGAGTTCATTCAACATCTTTAGACCACCAACTGAGAATGACTTCTCATATAATGTTGTTTTTTTCCCTAGGAATTTTGAAAAGTTCATTGGCGACCAATATGAGGTTCCTATTTGTAGAATAGGAAGCACTTGTGATCAGTTTATTAATGTATTACGATGTCATATTATTTAGTGATTTATAAGTTACATGTAGCAGGCATGTGTAGTAGGACAACTGTTTAGAGATTGACTGCCACCCCAAACTCCTGAACATGTCCACCAAGGGTGTCATAATATCAGCTTTAAGGATCATTCTAACAGCACTTGTTTGTAAAGTTTAGACTATCTGTCTATGTTGCACCACCCTTAACGACACAACCATAATAAAATAGAGCAAGAATATATGAATTATAATATGCAGGTAAAGATTTTTTGGAATATATTTTGAGTGTTATTTGATTAATGTATCTTACGTGAAACACTGGTGAACAACTGATCTATCTGTTTATTCCAAGTTAAGTGGTATCAACGGTTTGTAAGTTTCTACATATGGTAGTATTTTATTATCATATGAAATATCAATCTTGTCGTGTTTTTGCGTTTTTCTGTGCAGTACATGAATAAACTCTTGAGTGCTGACATTTCTACATTTGACATGCGATCTTATCTGATTGTGTGTTAACGAATTTATTCGTCGTTAAGCCTTATAAGTTTTGGATTCTTTTAGATATTTAATTTGTAATAGACAGGTAAAACTATGACTATATTCCCATTTCTTCTACACCCTGATTTTCCTTTGCGCACTTGCCACTAGCTTAAATAGCCAGAGTAATAATATTACGGTTAGCTTTATCTGATTTCCCAAGAGAAAAATTGTTTTAGCAAAGAATGCCATTTACCTACATCTCTTTAAAGAAGAGGAAATTGTTGCTGATATTTTTCAGCCGAGTAAATGCATTGCTTCTTGCTGCGAAGGAAATTGTCTAAAGAGGACAAGATGATATTATAACAATAATACTTCGATTTCCCAAAGGACCTGCAGTTTGTGTTCAAGTTCACTGTATATTATCTAAACCCGATATTTTATAGATTGATTTAGTAAGAATATGTATAAAAATTGTTAAAAGATGTTATTATCCGTATATTTTGAGACACATCGCATGTTTTTGTAGAGCTCTTTTATCTTCTTTTTATATTTGTTTTACTTCGTCTATTTTTTTTTCGTATATGCAATGTACACACTGATATACGGTTTTGTTTTAAGAAGGCTTTTAAATAGAAAAGAAGAAACTTTTTCCTCACTTAAACTTTCTCTTCACCTGATCACATAAACCACTTTATGACCTTAACCCTCCATCTTCTGATCACATGAACATTCCCTCCTCTACTGATCACATAATTCTTTCCTCAGGTAAACCATCTCTCATCTTCTCTCACACTCTCTTGATAACCTAAACCTCCCTTTATTGTACAAACCTTCTCTCACCTGAATCCCCTCCTCTCCTGATCAGCTGAACCTTACCTCATTGAAATATACTTTTCACCTAACCTTTTTTCAGCTTAACTTTCTCCTTTTCTGTTTACCTGAACCATCCCTAATACAATCTTGTTGCTCACTAATGTGAAATAAAAAGGAATGAAAAACCGTGACATATCAGTTATGTCATTTTTACGTAGACACGGAACAATAAGATATTATAGGATGGATGTTTTTCTCTTCTTTATTTCCATTCTTACGCATGAAAGTACACTATTATACACTATTATTCAGTAAAACAGACGAGACTAACTCATAATATTTCTAATTCAAAAAAGCGTTTATTCATTATTTAGTATTTATCTGTACCAACGGTCGACACATAAAAGAAAAATACGGGTTTGTTTGGCTGTTTCTATGCGATCCATATCCATGTTTTTTGTGAATTACAAGATATTCTTTCAAACGCTATAACGTATTTAGGAATTTCTTGGCTGAAAACTTTTTTCGCCCAGTGCGAAATCTCAGTAAATTTGCTACTGATGACTGGCATTTTAGTAAAGTGCGGGCGTTTCATATTATTGTTTTTTGGTATGGAAAAGAAATAATGGGAGGTTATAACATTAGTAACGTAATAACGAATTACTTCAAAGAATTTCAATATGTAGCAATAATCTTACGGTTTATAGTACTGGTTCATACAATGTTCAATGCAAATGTATAAATGAATGATAAAGTGATCCAGTGTGAATATTCACGTTCATAAGCCCGAACCCGATATCAGTATATATATATAAACATGTATAGTATCAAAGTATACGCAAAAATATGTGAACAAAAAAACAAACGGACAGGCAATGAAAACAAACCAAATCAATAAAAAAACACAACACAGGAACAATCCTGAAACTTTAATGGTCACAACACCTCTTGGTTGTTTAAACCGGTCAAACCAAACTTACTCCAGGTAATGTTCTTAACGTACAGGACGATGTAAATAAAAGTAATCCCCGCCAAGCGAATCCAAAATACATGATGATAACAAAAATAACAATCAATAAAGCAAAGACATATATAAAGCTAACAGGCATGAATTCAATGACCTTATAGAATGAAGGGTAGCAAGAAAAACATTAAGGACCCTCCGCTGTTCCGTCAGACAAAATAAAATGTGGAAACTGTAACGCCTAACTGTAAAATGTAAAGTTCTGAGCCGCAAGACTATAGCTGTAGTTTGAATGTCTTTGAAAAAATCCTAAAAAAAGTTACAAGTGTATGCATTCAGTATAAATATACAAAATTGTACATAAAATAATAAAGAAGTGAACAACGACTGTGCACGACCGACAGTTGTTGGCATTTTAGTACGTCAGAACATATATCTATCTCGAAACGAATCCAACATATTTTAATCCAATCAGATGACAACAATACGATAAACTTCAGAGGAGACCAACACATATTCTCGGGCGTTCTCTGAAATAGTTTCTTTATTTATTTATACTGTTGCAAGCTCGATTTGACTAAGGTTGTTCATGGACAGGAGGAGAACTGTATACTACCGTCCGTACGTTTTCGTCCCGGATTGAGCCGAACTCACAGGACAAAGTGGAAAATTGTTTGTTCGAGTTTTGAAGATAGCAAATCTTGTTAGTGCATTTCTGTCACTTATTTGTTTAATATCTGGGACTTTTCATAAATTAAAAATACGATTTTACATTAATTCTAAACATTCAATTTTTAAGAAAAATAAGAAAAACTTTAAAACGCTTTGTGACAATATCTCAAGGGTAAATAGCTTTATCTCAGTTTTCTTTGTAGTTTGCATCTTATATACTGACGAGATCGAAAGTTGGTGTTATTTCCGTTACATAGTTTAAATATGTTGGACAATGCCAGAAATGTACATGTATTCTGACCGGCAAACACAGCCAAAAGAAACTCAAGGGTTTTATTCAGCCCATTGTTAAATTCATGTACTTGCTCATGATTTCCTTGTGCAGCCCGTGTGTGCCAACCAGGTGGTTTTATTGAGCGAATTTTACACGGGTACATGTCCTAGTCGACATACGACCACATTTTACAGAGGTTGTCTGACAATTATCAGGTTTTGATAATGCCAAGGCTACATTTCGAAGAGAGGGTCTAAGTTTCGACCATGCTCGAATGTGGGCGAACGCAAGAACAAGTCGCTAGACGTTTTAACGTCTCCCGTTCGACAGTACTGCAGCTCGTCCGACGTGTCAGAGACACTGGAACGCTTGTCGATCGGCCTCGTTCGGGTAGACCTCGACGCTAACAATTGCGTTCTGCAGCACAATCCTTACGGTGGGGGGATAGTTACGGTTTGGTCAGCCATCAACTGTTGGTTTAAGTCCCAACTCGTCCTGCGCCAAAATAATCTCACAGCCAGGCGTTACATCGACAAGATATTACGTCCTGTGGTTGTCCCTATATTCTGTCAACGTCGAGGCTTGGTTTTTCTGCATGACAACGCGCGACCTCGCGTCACACGTGTCAGCAGAAACTTTTTACAGGCGAGCAACATTGACGTTTTGCGTTGGCCGGCGTACTCATCGGACTGCAATCCAATTGAACCCGCCATGGCGGTTACGTCAACAACATCCTCAGCCTGTAGTTGCCAGTAGAGATGGCCACGAGCGCTACTGATTGTGTCAGTGAAATTCCTCTGACCAGTCTCTTGAAATTCAAGATATGAAGCAAAATGCGACTATGAAATGATGTCTAATGAACAATCAATTCTTTAAATCATCAGATTTGCGCATGGATTTGTTCTTTTCTGATTTTGAATCACGGTTAACAAAATATTGCACAATGCGTTTGAATGAGGTGGTTTTATTTTCTCGTCAGTGAACAATAAAACATTCAGGTCTGCACGCATACGTATATATTTGGGGAATAAGCGATACGTTAAGCAAAGCCTTTGATCAAATTACCTTTTTCTCGTGACTCTAGAAATATAACAATATTATATCAACTATAAAATGTCATTACGCACGATTACACCTGGTTAGTAATAAACTATATAGACGGCAAAATCTTTCCTTTCATGTTTGGGTATTAAATCATTTTAAAGCAACGATAAAATAAATATTAATTTAGCGTTTATATCATGCATTGTCGGATTTTGAAGAAGATTTTGTGATGTAAGGCGGCCTTACAAAAGCAAACTGTACATGACTCAGCGTTCTTATCATTTCATTTTCATTCATAATACAGGGGCCTCCGTGGTCGAGTGGTTAAGGCCGCTGACTTCAAATCACTTGCTTGCCCCTCATTGATGTGGGTTCGAGCCGCACTCGAGGCGTTGAATTCTTCGTGTGAGGAAGCCATCCAGCTGGCTTACGGAAGGTCGGTGGTTCTACCCGGGTGCCCGCTCGTGATGGAATAATGCACGGAGGGACACCTGGGGTCTTCCTCCACCATCAAAGCTGGAAAGTCGCCATATGACTTATAATTGTGTCGGTGCGACGTTAAACCCAACAAAATAAAACATTCCTAATACAGTTCCTTTTAAACCGGTGCTTGGGGATGTGACGGTTGTATAGTTTTCATAATTTCGTAGTAAAAGGCTTTATTTAACTAAGGCTGCTGTCAATATTTTTGTTATATCTGCGTGAGTCCTTTAAAATGCAACGAACTATCAAAACAACAATTAATCTCTGAGTGCATTATGATGGCTGTTTTTGACTTTTAATGCTCGTCCATTTGTGTACGCAAGCTTATTTATATCCGCCAACGGTAACCTACGACTCCAGTCATATTGAAAGGAGGATAGTGCAAGATACAGAGGACGCTGCAATAACAGAAGTTTCCTTGGTTCTTCATCGTGCTAGGTGTAAAACACCCATAAATTGGATTTTTATCCCAATGTTGTTAGTACTTTTTAGTTGCAGGTGCAGTCGCTTGAATGCGCGACTCCTGGTTTTGTAGGCAGACCACAGAGTCCATTAAATGCCTATTTATATAGATTTATTTTAGCAGGTGCTAGCGACGTGAGGGATGTTTCAGTGAAATAACTCCTCGTGTACAGATTCTTATGCTTGTAAAGGGTCTAAACGTATCTGGAACATTGATAAAAAATATCTCTTTTGTAATAAATCTTTGTTTAGATAAAACTGTTATGTGCAGAGAAATGTAAATCTATGTTATCAAAGCATTTTTAACCCCAAATCGCGAAATTTCATTAAAATAAGTCAAGTGAAAACAATGCCTGAAAGACACGAAAATAAACGAAAATTGTAATCTTACATTAAAACTTATGCCAGCTATCTTGAAGACGTAAAATACAATACTTTGCAAGCCGTTATTACACGTTACACTGTTTCATACGTACATGTACAAGATGTATTAAAAAAGAAACCACAGCTTACTTCTATGATCAAATTAAGTTGAAAACTGGTATCATTAAAAAATCATTATCACTGTCATCTTGTTGTTTGGTACCTACGTATGATTCTGACTTCTAAAAAGTACCAAAGTTTATCAGATGGAAAGTAATATAAAGGATATTTGCTTGTTTTCAGTGAGCCTGAGAGAAAATATCAATATCAGAATTGTCTCCCTTATCGCTGAAGATCTATTTCACCGGTATCTCACAGAAAACAAACACATTTTCTTTTTATTTATTTTTTTCTAATTTGAGAAGATAAACGAATTTTCTGCTTAATTGGAATGAGACTGATACATTATGACAAAAGTCAGATTTATTTAGACTACTGTATTACATATGACACATCCGCTAAAAAACCACTGGTCACTTATGCACACTGATATCGAATATTGGGAATTAAGTTCATGAAATAAAAACGACGTAATTTGTTTTTAAAGACAAAAAAAAAATGCATCTAGATATTTTGTTAAAATACAACTCCCACCCCTCCCCCTCACACACACACAAAACACACACACAATCCGCGGCTAACAGACAGTGGCAAATTTTAATAGTTAAGTATGCATATTAACAAGAGTAGTCACTATTAGTGTCAAATGCCCTCCGAGGCGTGTCCAAGAATGCTACAGTTGTCTTCGCATGATAAATTAACTAATTATGGAGAACATTCGTGCCAAATAATTTTAAAATCCCTTGATAAATGGCAGAGTTATGGACGAGACAAAAAATAGACCAGGTTAACATTTGACTTCTAAGTGTGACCTTGACCTTGGAGCTAGGGTTCTGAAACTTGCGCATGACACGTCGTCTCATTATGGGGAACATTTAGTCCAAGTACTTTCAAAATCCCTTGATGAATGGCAGTAATGGACCGGACAAGAAACATACCATGTTAACCTTTAGCCTCTTAGTGTGACCTTGACCTTAGAGCTAGTGGTTTGAATCTTGCGAATGACACGTCGTCTTTTTATGGGGTCATTTATGCCAAGTAATTTTAAAATCCCTTGATGGCAGAGTTATGGACCGGATACGAAACATACCCTGTTTACTTTTGACCTCTAAGTGTGACCTTGACCTTGGAGCTAGGGGTCTGGGTCTTGCGCATGACACGTCGTCTCATTATGGTTACATTTATGTCAATTTATTTCAAAATCCCTTTACGGCAGAGTTACAGCTCGGACAAAAATACTTGGACGCACGGACGCACGCACGGACGGACAGTGCGATTTTAATATGCCCACCTTCGGGAGCATAGAAACCTTTCGGAAAAATGCCGTCAGTTCGTTGAATGTCCGGAAGCTTGCATTGTTTACCAAACAAACCCAATGCTGAAAGTCAAATCAAATAACAAAAACGAAAAACGTAAACAACTGAGAAATAACCGGCCTATGTAAATTAAGAGCTGCTAAATAAAATATTCTCATGGATTGAATAGAAATAAAAAAAAAGGAAATACTGATCTAGGAACTGCAAAACATAACAAATTATGGGTCACGAAACTGGGATGGAACACACTGGCTGGGAAAGTACTTTGACGAAAATGCTGGCATATTACGTAAGGTTGAGTTCGTATCTTGTGATAATTAACTAAGACAACAACTAATTAAATGTGCTGTCGCCAATATCTACTGAACGATAGTAAACGGATGAAAAATGGAGAAAGTACACATCGTGTCACATGCGTGAATGGCAAGTTGAAACAACAAAGGTAACATTTCTAGAACCATACCATTATTTCCTTTGAAAACGTTAGTATAGCCAGTTTGTTCTGTATAGGATTGTCTACCTGTACATGACTCGTGTATGGCTTGTAAATGCGTGGCTCTGGGGCTGTGTTTTTGGTGCTCTGTGCTTCCGAGAAATCTACCCTTACCTATTATCTTTTGAAAATTTAGATAACCACAGCGTTCCAGTATTTCTACAGGCAACAAAGTGAAATAATTGTTATGAAATATTTTTCAAGGGAGACATTTCGTTCTGGAAAAAAAACAGCAAAACAATAGCACACTAAGTTCTCGTCTAGGGGTGTCGGTCACACGAAGAAAATATTCTGGAAAAGCCTTGGTGGTAACTGATTTATGAGCATGGCCACGGACTGAAGGACGAATTGTGTGTTATTTGCCGTCTTCGAAAACCAAAGTAGGTTGGCATTTCACAGAATTGATAAATGTTTTATTCTTAACTATTTTTGGTAGCAAAATGAACCTACTTTAATGTTAAAGGTTTCATGACGACCCAATTTTCCATGTTACTGATTTCTGTCTATAGCATGGCAGATAATTGTAGTATATTAAGTATGTGTAATTTGGACATATCCATTATTGAAAATTTGGCCGTGCACGTGATATATGAGACAAGTAGTTCTTATATCAGAAAGTTACCATTACATTTTTCAGTTAACATTGGTGACAGTTCATTTAAGAACACATTCCCATACTGAAATTTAACTCCTGTTGAAATCTTTTGTCCACATCCATACAAACTTCTATGACTTGGAAATTGCTATTGATATATTTTCCAACGCTTGGATATTTAACAGACTAATACGTTGTAATGGCGCCGTTTCTCTTCGCGCCATTTTATATCTTGATGGTTAAAGTTTTAAGATTATGTTTCATGTTTTAAATCCGTATGTACTTAATCTGTTAACGGCAGCTTTCAAAGACGAACTTTGTATGAAATATGTTTTTTTCAAAGCGAGACTTCATTTAACTTACTTGGCAGACGTCTTCTGAGAAATGCTTTTTCAGATGAGCTAATTTTACACACTTACTATTTGCTGAAATATTTTTCTTGAAGCTTTCGTATTAAATGATGACCAAAATGTTTCAGCGTTTAGGTACAGTTTAAAAAATATTAGCAAAATGTAAGAAAATGATTGTTTACGATAAATTTCAGTGCAATTACTGCCATTTTCAAATATAGTAGGAAGTGTGATTTGCAATACCTATGTTTTCTTTTTGATATTTTGGTGTTTTTATACGAATTACTGCGCTATTTTTTTTCCCAAAATGTCTGTAAAAATGGTGATATCGTGAAATAAATTACTGTTGCCATCAATAAAGTTTTCAGAGGTTTTCATTTCTTCAAACCTATTTGTTTGAAAGAACAGCACACATTTTTTTAACTAAAGTTATACGATACAAGGTGTCCAGGCAGACTTTAATTTCTTGTCATTCTGCTACATGGCGGGATATCACAACGTGAATGTCGGTGGTATGAATAATCTAAATACATACGAATGACTTACTTAAAATATGTCTATAAGCTGGTTTACGTTTAATAGTAGAAATGAATGTTACTTATATTAAATTAAACTATGATTCCCGAATATGAATACTTGTTATTACGCCACTTTACGTTACAGTAGTTTCATTTATCTTAGTTTTTTCTTGAAACTTTTCCTTTTCCTGAGCAGGTACATCTCTGTACAAACATGTGTCCTCACAGGATCTACAACAAGACATAATTATGTTTTATTCAGCAAATAAATCGTACTAGTCGAAAAACGTACAAGAATAATTTTTATGCAATAATTTATTATTGCGTCTGGATTTTTCTTCTGATTTACGTCTTCCAAAACTCCCTGTAGACTTAGCTGGAACAGTAATTTGAAAGTACAATAGAATCTCATTGACTGACAGAGAAACGAGATCAATTGAAATGAGGAGATTTATGGAAATTGTTACCATTTTTGCGTCACTGGTGATCATCTATTTTTATTTGCCGGTACAGTTTGAGCCATAATGCAGTTTGAGCAACGCTGTGATTGTCTCTGCTGAAATTGTGGATTTCCTACTTCGAGTGTCACTTTCACTTAGTCTATTTATTATAGTCAATAAAGTGGAATTATTTTACTGAGACACCACGACGATTCCAAAGAAGTGCACACATTTTTTTCGAAACCCACTCATACCTGACACAAACACCCCTGGACAGAACACTGCACTCTAAAAACGAAACGCTATTGCACTGTATACATGGATCAGTACGTAATCGATATTTAAACAACTAAACACATTTAAAGTAAACAATTAGGCCATCGAGGACAAAACAAACAAACAAAGAAACACTGTGTATGTGTTTCTGTACGTGTGGGGTTAACTCAATAATTGTATACAAACCTTACTCATTATACCCACCATGTCCTATAACTGTGGACGGGTAAATTTAAAATTATTCCCACCAGTTTAACCTGTAACGCAGGCAATGGTAACAAAGGCACGCGGTGTAAAAACAGAAATATAATTATATATATATATATATGAAGGGAATAATACTCTTACATGTTTTTAATATGCCTTTAAATCTTGAAAAAAAAAAGCCAAAGCAGTTCAGTCTCTGTAGGCTTTGAAAGTACCTGAAATCTTCATTGGTCTTTCCAGAAATAATCGTGAAAGGGTAGAATACAATGCATTTTGTCTGTCTCGACTGGCCATGGCTTCTTTTATTTTTAAGAAGTTGGTAAACATAACGAGGATTGTAAATGAAGTATCAAAGACAGGTTGTGATATGCCTTGACATGTGTTTATATTTAACTTTACGAAATTGTAAATGATACAGCACAACTTTTAGATATTAATACGTAAGATACCAATAGTTAAAATCAAAACATTACACCGTTTAATCAGTGTACTTTGCCAAATTGAAAAAAAAGTTTGATATTGATATTGTAGTTACTTTTTTCTGTAATACTGTCAGGATACGAGTTATATGACCTAGATATGTGCCTATGCCTTTAGTATCTTGAACAATGAAATGGGTCCAATCGCTAAGATGACTATGTTTTAGACTAGCTGACAAACGATGTAGAATAGCCCTTTGTTAAAACGTAGATCTGGTGAGACCTATATATCTCATATATATATTTTTTTCTCTGGCTACCTAACCTAACAATCTGACTAAAGTACTTGATCTTCTAAACGAAGATCTGAGAATGACCCATTCACATTCGTCTTATGTACATTTTGGATTTCCAATATTGCTATTTTCATTTTTGCAAATCTATTTTTATTTGAACCAATCAGACGACTTGTTCGAATGTCAAAGAGTAAGAAAAATGTGCAGTCAATTCAGGGCTCGAACCCGGGACCCTTCGCTTACAGAGCAAGTGGCCTACCGGCTGAGCTAAACGACTATCTGACACATTACGACATTAGAATTGTAAATATCAAAAATCAAGGCTAACTATAGATTTGCAAAATGTTGTAAGTTAATCTCTGACTGGCTAGCGAAAGGGCCGTCAGAACAAGGCTATCAATAGCTCGTTCTCAGATCCTAAGCCTAGCGTAATAGGAGATGTACTTTAGTCAGATTACCTAACCTAAATGATTCGTGTACCAATGATTCGTAAATGATTTCAATTATGAGCTAGATAAGTTCAGGGATCAGGCAAATCATTCAATGTAGCAACCTTCAACTAATGCTAATCTGTTCAAACTCCTATAGGCTGGAGATATTATACTTCACTGGTCTTTTTGTTGAAGTTCCCGTCAGACTATGTCTTTGAATCAACAACATATGAGTCCTATTGCATTGATGTTTAGCCTATATCCTGTTAATTGAAACTGCAACTCAAAATGACCGCTCTAACTCCTAGATGCTCAGCGCCTATATGCTATCACATATAGCATTCAACTATCCTAAAGGTATAACTCCGATGTCTTGGCTGTACTTCGCCTATAACAATGAACCTCGTCTATAGGCAGGAACTCGCCTACTGTCTCAGTAGATTAAAAAACTCTGTGTTTCTGCCTCAGCTTTATTTGCTATCGTCTATAGCATTCAGCTACCGTTAAGGTAAAGCACTTATGCGCTGGCCCTATAGCTCAAAACGTTGTTACAATTCTGCAACTCTTCTTTAGTTTATAAACGTCAAACGTCTTCTTTAAATAATTTGTCCGCCCGGACAGCGTAGTTGCAATAACTTTCTCATCAAGGTACTGGGATAAATTATTAATTCAATCCTGGATGTGTCTACATCGATCGCTGGAAACAGAATGAATTCTCTGTCATCAAATCTACCTATTTATACCTTAGCATAAGTGAGCTTTGATTGGTGCTATTTATAGGACTTGTTTCTGATTGGTCCAAATTAGTACATAGTA
This sequence comes from Mercenaria mercenaria, assembly GCF_021730395.1. NCBI lineage: Eukaryota > Metazoa > Mollusca > Bivalvia > Venerida > Veneridae > Mercenaria > Mercenaria mercenaria. The sequence continues at coordinate 17,733,376 of NC_069366.1, read as the reverse complement.
TTTTACAACGGGTACTTGCTTTAACAAATAAGTGGGCCCCTTTAACTATTATATATAACATAATGTGTGATTCTGGGATCCAGCTATCACTGTAATTAGCCCAGATCGACCACAAATGACCCAAAATCCCAAATATTATTTACAGCAATTCAACTATAATTGTAGCAATGATAGAATGAAAAAGGAGTGAAGCACTATCTGTGCTTACTTGTTACGTTAGCAATATATCAAGTGTACAAATTATTCTGACAAATACAATAATTGCTATAATTAAATTCCTTAACTTTGATAAAACGTTTGCAAAACGAAAGGATTGTGATGTATAGACTCCGTATGATATTGCTTGAGAGACGTCTCCGTCCAGGCGGGGGTCTCTTTTATCATTTATCACTATTGTAACTCACTATTAGAATATACAACATAAGACAACTGACCACGAGGTGTGATGTTTCATATACAAAATCTTAAGGAGACCTTTTACGATCCACACATACGAAGTCAACAGAAGACAATTGTTATTGTCAAGTTTAATATGGTAACAAATCCCTTCTCCTTGAAACCAATACAGACAACTGTTGAATGTTTAAAAGTAGATGTTTCATTATAATTCTGTCTTTAAAGGATAATACCATTAATTAAGACAAATATACAGTTGCCGGTTTAGTTGTACATACTTTATACCCTTTTCTGCGTTTGTCTCATGAATGGTAAAAAGTACTATTCTAACACGACCAGCAAATAACCTACATACATGTAGAGCAAAATCTAACTCGGATTATTCTGCAATAAACCACTCGCGTGCAATGACTTCATCCGATCCAGGTGCGTAGCACGGTCGTAAAAAGTAGTTACCATTTTTTCTAACACTGTTGATACTAGTATGTCGTGTTAGAATCGAAATAATAAGTTTCCAAGTGTGATTTATCGTAGAATAACCCGAGGTTTTCGTTCTTATGCGAAACAATATATCACACAGGCCTACGGCCTTCGTGATATATTCTTACGCATAAGAACTCAAATCACGGGCTATTTTACGATAAACCACGATTGGGAACTTATTATTTCTTAATTAATAATACCATCAAAGTTCAGGTACTGTACACTTTTAATCAACCGTTAATGAATAATTTTGATTTTTGGCAATTTTGTCTTATAACGAAAAATAATCTTATATTAGGTCTGATATATTTGTGTTTGTTGTATTTCGTTATTTTTGCTTACACAATGTAGCACATGAATGTGAGATCTTTAAGCGTTATCGCAGAGAAAGCTACCTGAAGTAATCGTACAAGATCAATAGCGTGAAATGTGTTGATATATCAAGATCAAATGTCACTCCTACCACATGATTTTAACACTTTACTTACCCTTTCAATTATTCTTATCTGTCTAGAATATCAAATGAAACATTATTGTTGTACAAACCAGAACTGTACCGTAACCCCGTTTACTATTGACTGTGAATGTGAAACACACTGACGGTAATAAATAGTCTTATAAATCAAAATGGCGGCATGTCAAATACAATAATGTTTTCACAAGAAAGAGCATGATAGTTTGGAATAACAACTGTCAGAACAAGGACGAAAGATACTCAGGAAAAGTTACTATCAAAGAACGCAGTCGCCTATACAGTACTACCACATTATTGAAAAAGGAGTACATGTAAATGTCTACATCTGCACATGTATACGTAATATAATAAATCATAGAAGTAACAAACATACACAAACATACGTGAAGAAGGAACACGCAGCAGGGCACCGCCTTTTACCACCACAGGAACATCCTGTAAAATACAAATATAAATAAATCAAATACATATTGAACAGTTAACATATGTACTCAATGAGTTTACAGAAGTCAAAGCACAAAGAGAAACAACAATTAGGGTACGGCGAAGCAGCAGAACTGCAGAAGCTCGTTCCTTGACAGGGATCAGCTATTGCCTTCCATGCTAACTGAACAAGACAAACCTACTAGTTAGTACCGAGCAAAAAGTGTAAATGAATTAAATTAATTATTCTATAAAGATAAATCATGCGTGTATTAACGGATGTTTTGGTAGAGCTCTTTCAAAAGAGTGTCTTTGGAAATTTTGAGGTATTGTCAGCTATCATTACAAAGCACAGTTGGAATTTGTTGCATTGTTAAGTGACTCATTAAAATTGGGTGACTCATCAAAATACAATGTAGCTGATAAGAACCCTGCCATATCAATAATTGGATAACAAAATAAATTAAAAAATTCAGAAAAGAAACAACATTATGATTTCAACGTATTGCTTATTTGTTCCCGTAAATAATAATTACTAAGTGAAAGTGTTATTAACGAATAATAGATGATCAATACGATATTTTTTTTTCAAGTTTATCGGGATGATGTTATGACATGCCTTTTGCACAAGTGGTATTACAAATAAACTACATTCTTTGGTATCACCTGCATGAAATCTGTTGCTGGATGAGTTATTAACAGAACCATATGACATACTTCTTAGTTTGAGAGGGGCTTACTTTTGTAAGAAAATATTTCGTTCTTTGTCAGCTCGCTTTTGAAACAACATACATGTATTGTATAAATCAAATAAAGTCATGCTTATGCAGTTAATGTAGTTCATTTAGCGGATATTATCTTCTGTAAACGAAACTTTTCATGATTCCTTTGTCATTGAAGTGCTTTTATTTCTCCTGTGGTAAGAATTTATTATAGATATCAAATCAAAATACCTATAATATCTAAAATGATGAAACTGACTGCCATTACGAAAACTGATTTTGTCGCCAAGGGAAATTATAACTGAAACACAACCAATTAATCAGGCACGCCAATTTGCGTTATTAATTTCCTTTGAAGACAAAACTTAAAATTAAATGTCTTCATTCGAATTACTTCATTTAACTTTGTATACTGTAACAGGATGAGCATGTATACCTTGTTTGAGAAAACATTTCAAAGGTTTTATTTTATACCTTTTGACTTTATGTCATACCTACGAAATACTAAAAGAATAAAATGCTATCAGAAAAAATAATCATCCAGAACACCACATTGAGTTTCACACGTTTCTACGTATTTAGTGGATTTGGTTTTGCACGATATTTTGATGAAAAGCAAAACACTAAATACTGTTATAAAATTGTTTTGATTACATTTAAAAGTCCTTTTGACACATTTCAGACCTCATACTGTAATAAAAAAAAATCAAACACATTTGTTCTATGTATACTGAAGTGACAACAAAAGTTGTTTTTTTAGAGAAAATCGTCTAGTTGAAATACTTCACTATTTTAATTTGAGAAATGGAAAAATGGAGCTACGCACTGTGTTTGAAAGAAAATTTCAGAAGTACATTAGTGAGGATTATCAAGATTGTGGAGAATTAATGCTGTTGAAAATCAACATTCATATACGGCAAAATTTAAGCGGTTCTTTGGTATTCTCGTAATAAACGTGTTTCGTTAGCATAAATCGTTCCTGTTAATACACAGGTATGGGATTCCAAAAAAGAGCAATATGCTAAATAAATTTGTAATTTAAAATTACATGGTTTCTTTCGTCAGTACATATGAGCTCTCTACATTATATAATATGAAATTAAATTGACGACAAACTTATCGTTTGTCAGATGAGGTACATTTTTCTTGTATCATATAAAAGAGTATACTATGTAGATCTGTGATGAAGTTGGTACAATCCTTTTATTTTTGTTTATAAAATTTATATTTACTTCAGGTGTAATTATGCATTTCTCTAATAAGTAATTTGTATTTTCGTCGGAACATATTGTGCATCTCTTGTCGCGGATTTGTTAATATTGTTATGAAAAATATTGTTTCCAGGTAAACAGACAAAAATTATTCCTGCATTTAACAAATTTAAATGGGTGATATTCTTAATATGGATAATATTTTAATGCTCTTATGTTGGATTCTATTTATCCCTAGAAGCTCTAGTTAATATGAAATTGGGATACCATTGCATCTATTTGTATTGAATTCCGCTAATTCTAGCTATTTTTTTATTATACAATTATCGACTTTTTCATAGGTTGATATCAGAATTTATCAACCCAAAAAAGGTTATATTCACCGAGCCGAAGGGTTGATAAATCCTGATATCAACCTATGAAAAAGTCAATAATTGTTTTATTACATGAATTGATGTACAGTCAGTCTTGTTATTACAGTTGTATTCTCATTTAATTGAACGATTGAAATTGGCCCAAATCAGGTTGATATTGACTTTCCAAGCACCTACTTCGATCTATTTTTATATCATGCTATTTATAACCCAAGATAAATTGATATAATATGTACTCAGTTTACCGTTTTCAGCCAATCAGAGAAACAATAGAATACAGTCATGTAATAATTGAGTTTAAGGTCACACAACTCTATGTCATGCGGAGCCTTTCCAGCAACTCTTCATGGTGGAGCAAGATATAGGCAACATTGCAGGCACGGGGGCTGGGGAACCTTGGTAGATGTACCGACCTTTCGTAAGCAAGCTTGATGATTCCTTCTCATGAAAGAATTCTACACCCTCTGCGAAGTTTCAGATCCTCAGCATTGATTGGCAGGAATTCCAATTCAGCTACCCTATCCACTCGATCACGGAGACTGTATATAACAAAAGTATATATACACCATATTATGAAATTGAGAAGATTTTGATTTTAATATTACAAATTGTACCCAAACAACATCTTATTTGAGATACAGTTCTCGGAGTTTGTAGTTATGTTTAGGTTCATGGCCCTAAGTAATTTATTACAAATAAATTTCGTTTCCAGGTCTACCTTTATTTTGAATTGCTTAAGTTAATTATCATTATTAAGACTTAGTGTTAAAATTTTAAGATAAGGTTCTGTGACAAGGTAAATAAAACTCTGATTTGTATGGGAACATTTTTTTTTCAAGTTATAAAACGTTATTTCTGCACAGTAGAATGCTTCGCTTTCCATATTAACTGTGTCTACCTGAGCGAGTGCAGGATTCCATGATAGGTAGTGTTCGTAAATGCTTCTGGACTGGGCTGTTTTGATATCTCTCTCTTGTCCTGTTTTGCCTGGATCTTAATGGTGTTTCCCTAAATGCTCTGTCTTCTGAGTATATGCGTTAATGATTCTTTAGGCTGTTTATATATCAAGTTACAAGAGCATTTTCACGTTTTACTTGTCATTTCTTCTCTTACCATTGCAGTGTTCGCTTGTCGGGGATAATTTTCATTTACATTATAATTTTGGAACACGATGGAGATTGAGGTTAAGTGCAGCATTGACAAATTTAGATACTAATTTGCCATTGACCGTTCCAAGGCGGTGTGTTAGTTCATTTCTTTGTTTTCTCCTCATTGTATTTATGTATTTTTTAAAAATATTTTTGAGGTGTTTATGTTATAGGCATATGCAGCCTTATATACACTGTTACTGGTGTGGCGGTCCGAAGGAGCTGCCTTCTGAGAACATGGATTTTGCAACTGAACATTAATCAGTTTATTTGACCATGTTCATGAAATGTAATGGAAACTTTCCTCCGAGAAATCATATTACATAGCACCATTGAATGGACCCATTTAATACCATTTAGTAAAATATTTGTCCACTGGCAGGACATGTTAACTCATCTTTTTCATAGAATAATTTCAAATGATCCCGACATCTGATGTGATCACGTGTTTCACAAACTCCTTAATGAAGCCATCACGCTCTGCTGAGCTTATTGTTCAATAATCGTAAACGTTGAACGTGTTACATGTACCTATCACAAAAAAAGTAACGCAAAATTCACAGAATATGTGGAGAACGAATTTTGTTCTATATGTATAAAACATGTTTGTCGGCGCTAATTAAAATTTACACAACCGACTGCATTCATTATGCATTTTTTGTCTCTTGCATAGGTATAGAGCCAATGTATCAAGCTAGGGTAAACGAGACAGCTAGGCAACTCGGACACAGGTGTTGATTATCTACTTATTCGTTTTTCTGTCCGTCAATCCGTCCGAATTATCCGACATCTATGAACAGGGACGAAGTCACCTACATGTTTTCGAGTTCCTTTGAACTTTTAACTACTGAACTAGGCAATGGCAGAAATGGCAGCAGATGGCCAGTTGTGTGTAAAAGGAACTGACTTAACTATAAGATGAATTTCATTAGGCTATTAGAATAATATCTATATCGTAAGCTTTATAACTTATCGGTACAATCGGACCGGCCCGATCTCGATCGTAAATTAGAATGATCTTTAGTAACTCACTCCAGAGATTGGTACCTTCATTTTAATCCTAACTCAAGGTAATTCGAATATGAATTGTTTTTTTTTAATTGCCATATGGATATGCTTTTTTGTTGGAAAAAGACCACTTATATCCATGTAGAAACTGATCAAAATTCTAGGACTTTCAAGAATCAGTTGACCTTAATACGACCGGACAGACTGTCGTTAATTCGAGCCCTGCGAGTCATGGATTTTGACCGCATTGCCTCTCTATCTTCGAAGTCGATTCGCTCTGGAGTGAGTTTTGAGAGTTATATAACTCTTAAGCTTTCAAAACTTGTATCTTTAGCGATGGAATATAAATTTAAACAAGACGAATCAGGTGAACTGGACAGGACTATAATTTCGGTCATGTACGTAACTGGCAATGCCAGCGCGTGCTGATACCCGCCATTCGAATGCTGAAAAGAAGTATACATTTTCTTTCCTTTCCAATACTCACGATAATTGTCATGCCAACTAGAAAGCTGGAAACGCCTTAGTGCCACGCGTTAAATATTCATAGTATTCGCTAAGCATACCATTTAATTTGTACCGTCCATAGAATCCATTGTTTCATATAGAAACTTAATTTAGAAATCAGTACGGACTAGCTTTTGGAGCAGGTCAGTTACAGCACTCTAGTAAGTCCTCTACCTGTTCCACCAAAAAGGTATTTAAATAATACACGTCATATTACTTTTTTTCATGTGATTAAATGAATGTCAATTTCTTCTTATTATTATTACTTACTATTCTTGATCGAATGAAAGTAGTGATAATGTGCTTTTATATTTTCTGCTTCTTCTACTACTGCTACTTATTCTTTCGTTATAACTACTACTACTACGACTACCACAACAACAACAATTACTGATACTATTCGTACTACTCCTACTACTAGTAATACGGATGCTACTTTTGCAGTGTACTACAATTATTACTACTACTACTACTACTACTACTACTACTATTGCTACTACAACTACTACTACTCCAGTATACTACAATTATTACTACTTACCTTTTACTACTACTACTACTACTATTACTACTACAACAACTACTACTACTCCTCCATAAATTTCTTTCTGTTGTACCATCTGGTGCATTACCGTTCTTTATCGTTACATAATTCAAAACTGTCAACAACTTATGTGACATATACATGCTTTATATTGCAAAATATTTGCACAATAAGCCATGCGGGTAGGAATAATTCACACATGTTTAGCATATATAATAAGGCTCAACAACTGAAGCTTACTGTTCTCAATGTAACCATTACCTTTAACCATACATTCAAATGGAAAGAAATCAATATGCATACTCGCTGTCTTGTATAATTTAATTGTGGTATGAATATAAAGTGGTTGCATGCTTTGTCCGCTTTGCTGGTACATTCGGTCACGTTTCATCTCCTTCACTCTATATTTCACTGTTATTTCCAAGAAAAGTATGCTCTATAAATAAGAAATATTTGTTTACTAGCATCATGCCACACGCTTAAGAAATGTCATGCCAATTAAGTCGCTTATTTCTGAATGGGAGTTATTTTGCACGAGGTGTCAGTTTACAGTAAAATTTTTAATAATGAAAATATCATGATAAGATTTATGTCAACATCTCGAAATATGTTTTTCTCTTATAGATTCAGTCTTAAAAATACTTTCATGTTGAATTCTTCAAAATAAATTTCAATTTACATGTATTTGTTTGTTCTCAAGCAAATAAGTGCGTACTACCATAATTATTGGATAAGTCTATTATAAAGAAGAAAGTTCTGCTTATTTGGCAATATACCATTCTAGGCAATATTAACTAGCAAAGTTTACTAACATTGGTACCTTTGTTCTTATTTAATGTCATTTTTATAACTATTTAAAATTTTAGTAAAAGTGTTGCTGTTTTGAATAACATATCACTCATTTCATGTACAAATCTGTTAAACGGACAATTAATCTATTTGGCAGCATTTCTTTGCTGTGCGTTATATAAATAATTTGTACGATTCTGTCTTTGTTATTTTATCACGAGCCAATGTTTTTTTAAACGCGACAACTACAGTGGTCCCCTAGCGGAATTATTCTAATAAATATTTAATGAACAAGAATGTAATTAGAATAGAAAACGTGGAAACTCCACAGGTCGATGACCGTACTGAATAAATATTTTCAATTTATAATACATGAGCACTTGAGTGTTTTAGATAGCTTACTCATTTAGGGGTTTAATAGACTGGCATCAGTCGTTAGAGTCTTTTAAAATAAATATCTCTGTCATTAAATCCTCTCAAATAGCACTTTATGAAAAAATAACCAACAAAACAAAACAATATCTCTTATATCTATGTTTAGAAGAGCCTAGAGAGAAATCGGTTTTCTTAGAAATTATCAGTGTCGTCATGAAGAAAGAAATAAACTTTATTACAGATTACTTGATCTCAACAGACGGTGTAAGTCTAGGGGTTTAATGACGATAACAAAGCGCCTGGAAAGAACCTTGTACTAAGTATATGCTTATATGATTTTTTTTCATTCCATTCATATAAACTGTTTTAGATCTTTGTTGAAAAATGGCGAAATTACTGTCGATGAAGGAAATAAGCAAATATAGTTCAGCCATAACAACAGTAAGATCAAAATATAGTAGTCGTTAACATTATACACTATACAAAATTGCACTTTCAAACTAAGCCGAGCATACAATATTAAATTGAAACGTTATGGAATGTGGACATCAAATATCATGTTTAATTCAGACAGTCTTTTATAATACCGGATAAAAAATCACTGGGTCATAGCGTAGTGATAAACAATGAAGAAGAGCTAATAACTTTTGAATGTTTACACTAAACGAGTATTTTCGCTTATAGATATATCACAGCTATTGCATGATGTTACGTATACTACAAAGAGACTTTGAAATGGGTTTTCATTTCTTTGCCTTGAAACCTACATAAAAGGCGGGAAAACACAAACGAAGTCTCGATAAAACGCAAAATTAAATTAACACATTTTTCTTGATACAAACAATATAATAAAAATCTATTTTCCTGACATGTTCTAAGAGAAAACTTTTACGCTCATAAAAAGCTATATCAACGTTTTAAGGAATATGTACTTTATGCAAAATGTAGAATTTATGACGTGGAAATTGCTTAAAACAGAGGTAGTAAGTCATCGCCATTGTCACTCTGTTTTACACGTCGTCTCTGGTTGTTTTTAACTTCTTCAGAAACCTAGCAGCCCGAGGGTGCTAAACATTGATTCGATCTATTATTGATTGGCAGGGTATTCTCGGCTGCAATGAAAATACTTGTATTTAACTGTATGAATGCTGCCCATTAAAAAAAAAAGAACAATAAAAACAAAAAAAGCCCAAATAGGTAACAGTGACGTTTTCTACACAAATTCAGACATATTTCTGGATATAAACACACAAGGTATTTTAGGCAAATTATTTGCTTTAATTAAAAATAATCTTTGCAATTTAAAATATTTCAGTTATTAACACAATATATCATGAACAATGTATGTGTTCAATTTTGTCATAATAGTTTATTACTGAAATATTATGAACCTTTGCCACAGTGAACAATATTGTGTTACATAATTATCACAAGGGACAGGAAAATAATATAACGTCTCAAGTAAATAGTTCACTGCACTAATATTTACGTATGCAAGCCTATTGCCCAACATGTAATGATGTTTAAGTAACTTGTTGTATTGAAAAATAACTGGCAATCTCAAGCAAGACTAAGACTATTTTTATAAGATTTCAAAAGAAAATTGAAAATATGAAAACAGTGCATGATGTAACACCAGGTAGTCGTTTTTATATACTTAGTTTTGAAAAGTTGGGCTTAATATGACATTTTTCATATCAAGAATTATGTAGCCGGGTTTTAAAGCAGCACATACTGAATTTCAGTTTGTAGCTGTTTTACACACGTGGAGTTTGTTTTTCTGAGTTCCCAGGTTTTGTCACGGCTAGCCAGCCCAGGCGTCGGATTCTTTTTAAGAGACGTTATGAATGTTGACCATTTTGGTTGTATAATTAATTGCTCCATGTTTGGACCTTTGTATGAACTTCTTGAGCCAAAGGATTTTATTTCTAGTTATCTTTAAGAAATCTTCTCAATTATTAGTCGATGAGTTCCTTTGATTGATTGTTCTCGCATTCTGAGACACATGTCATTATTAAATCGCTTGAGCACAAGCTCCTTTGATTGATTCATGTTTCTGGAGTATCACGCGCATTTTAGATACAAATATTTGTATTCACAGTCAAGTAGTAATTCATCATTGTTTTCCATTTCCTTATATCACTCTGGCATTTCGTTTTCTTCACCTGAAGCTATATTTGGACGAGGTGTATCAGACATCTTTGTATTATTACTAAGGATGTTGCCTGTGCTTATGGTTCAGTTATGCTATAAACGTCGTCCGTTTTATTCCTACTAGACCTGATATCATGCCATATTTGACTTTGTTCATGAAATCGATCTTTTGGATCGATTTCTGTTTCAGCTGACCATTTTCAAGTTCCTTGCTGAATAATTTCGACTCAGAAACTTTAGAAATTCAATAGCTCTTCCATCATTTCAGGAATTCTGATAACGTATGCACTGTAAGTAAAATATAAATTTAAGTAAAATACTACAGTAACTTTAGATATATGTGTAGTTAAATACATCAAATCTTTTTAAATCTGGATCGAACCATGCATATTTTACTTTTAGGTAAGGATAGAACAGGTATAATTATCACAAATGGATTTGAACGTTTTTAAGTGTTCAGAAATCAGCGTCATGTAATAGGTCAAGTCAAGAAATGTCCCGGGGAAATTGTGGTATTTTCTGTATTGAGTTGTGTAGAAATAATATTAAGTTCAAAACTAAAGAGCTTCACAAGGTGAATGTGTTGATAAAATTACAAATGGAAAGAGAAAAACCTCTGTAGCCAATAAAATTATATGTATCGGAGAGTCCAGAAACAAAACTATCCGAAAACTGTGTTTATCTTTATTGTAAACAACATAGATAGGTTATTTTTCCACAGCTTTGAAATAACAAAATTTTAATGTTGCACTGGATCCATATTTTGTAGAAAGATATGAAAATGTTGCCTTGGGTAACGAAAGTTTAGACAAATCGAAATAAAAGTAGGTAGACTCCCAGAAAGCATTTCTCAAAAATAATTTTAAATCGGATCAACGGTGTAGGAAATTTCGTTTCAAGAACGTGCTAATTTAAGCTCAGGAGGTCATACTTTTTTGACAAATCGGAATAATTTGAACAATCTGAAATTTTAATGTTTGTACAAAGTTAGTTTAAAATAGCAATTATTTGTAAAATATCTTTTAAACAATTTCGCTATAAATATATAGGTAAAGTAGCAATTTGTTTCAATTAATCAGAATAATTTAAACATTTTATAAGAGATAAATTAAAACCGAGACAACAGTTTCTGTCAAGATTATTGAAGTTTCCACTAAATACATAAAGGAAAACATAAAAACGCCCCCTAAATGTCATGCTTTTAAAAAGTGTAAACACACGATAGTCATGGGTCACAAAAGGGTCATTGGCGTGAATCCTTATTTTTCCAAGAAAAGGTCGGCTGTGTCTGACAAGAAGTTTTGCTATTGTTCCAACAATACACATATTGGAAAAAATGAAACCTCCCCTTCTCGGAAATATTGTTTAGACGAATTGTAATAATATTGACAAAAGGACGCTCAGAGAAAACTTGCTTGAAGTTACTTCAAAATTGAACCAGTGGCTCGTTTAAGATGTTCTGGCGACATCTGTGTGCAACCAAGCAAAACAGTTTCAGTAAATGGAAGAGGACTATCCAAGGAACATCAAGTTCCGCCGTTAGAAGAATGGTTGACTCCTTCGGACGACAGACGGCGATTATCAATGTCTCACATTAGGCACGTTGTGCTCTGGTGAGTTGAAAAGATTAGTAAACATTAACTGAACAGAATAATTCATTTGAAGTGTTACTATTTCTGCTATTTCTTATCTCGTAAACGGTAATATATCTTAATGTGTCAACAAAGTCAATATTTCTGAAATTAAACAAGGAAATTTCTGGTGATTACTGCTGCTATGAAAGGTAATTATATTCTTGTACCACATGGTGAGAGCCAAAAGCAAAGAAATCAATAAAGTAAATGTACTTTTTCGTTCTAACATTAGACAATAATCACGTAAAACATGATATATTCTATTTTGATCTCGGACATGTGAAAACTTGATACAAGGTGAAATTCTCTTATATTTTGATACTACTTTATAGGACTGATCAAAAATTCTTACGTTACTGCGACATGTTGTTAGTTTTATCGCCATTTGGAAATAGATTAATTTACGACAAGGAAGAACATGTTTGTTTTATTTTTTGGTTTGAACGCCGTTTTTCAACAGTATTTCAGTTATGCAATGACGGGCAGTTCCGATATTCTGTGCCAGTATAAACCTGTTCTTCGCAAGTATCTGCCAACTTCACAGAGGTGAAGGACGAGGGATTTCAGACACAATGTCTTTTTATCAAATCATCACGAGGAACCTACGCCCCAACCGGGAATCGAACTCGCAACCCCACGTTCTGTAGACCATAGCTCTCCCTACTGAGCTAAGCGGGTGGGCAAAGGAAGAACATATTCTGTAAATAAGATAATGAATAAATATTGTTTGCTGTAAATCAAGTTATATCCTTTGATGCCTATGGTAACCTATTCAAACCAATTCACGTATATGTTCTGCGCGCACTGGCAAAACACTTTCGCCATATTACAACATGCGACAAATTCTTACTGACCTCTACGGTATTGTCAAGGAGAACAACTTAGTCATGTTAGGTAGTAATAATGATAAGCCCTTGAGATACTACTTTCAATTAGTAAATTACTTTCAAATTGTCTAAATATGTTAAATATGGTGAAATCCGTCAATATAAAACGGTATACGTATTTATCTAGCCTCCTACAAGTTTCTTGCATTTCTATTGGTCAAAAGACGTGACATGGAATCAGGATATATTCCATATCCTGCTAGTACATTTCAGATATGAATTTTGATAAAAAAAAAATGGCTGCCGCTTTGTTAATTTACAAAATATTAGATTATAGTATGTAAGTAAAGGGTAGTCGGCAAGATAAAATCTTTACACAGCTTGTTGGTGACAGGATACGGGATATACGCTGTCTCGAAAATCCATATGGATTTCCTCGACAGCGTATATCCCGTATCCTGTCACCAACAAGCAGTGTAACTAATAGTATCCTACCGTGCATGCCACACTAGCATATTCGTGTCATGTAATGATAGTTACAATTATGGTGAAATGTGAAATGCTAAGCACATTAGCTCTGTAAATTGTCCATATAATTATGATAGATGCTATAGTAACTGTATGGAGAATGTAATCTGGCTGTATAGTTTTACATGCGTTATATTGTTTCATATGGGAAATCGCGTGTTTATAATTTACTATTATATTTTACATAGATACAGATGAAATCACAAGACTCCCACAATAAATCAATTTGAAAGTGGAAGTAGAAAACACAGACAGACTGTATCGGACCTATTATAATTAGATGTAAAAGGTAGAAGCAGATTGTTACCTGAACGGTTTGAAGCGAAATCACCATATACTTCGTGATTATTTTAAATTACCCTTGATTTATATCAAAATTTAATGGTGTAGACTACTGTTTCCATTCCAGAATTTAAAACAAGGCAATGATATCAAACTAACCGATGAAAACAAATAACATGCATTAATATGGAAATATAGATGGAAAGTGTTATCATTTTGTCGTAATCTTATACCATATTTTCAACATCACTTTCGCTAATGAAATTAAAAAATGAACAACATATACATTATGAATATATTTTTTTTTGAAACCGCTTAAACGCTTGATGAGTGAACGCAGAATTAGCCTGTCATTTGAACGTTTATATTGACAATTTCAGCATAACACACCGAAATATCTGAAATAATTTTATGATTAATGATTTCTTATCAAAACGCAACTATCATTACCGGATTTATTTTAGAAATACTTACAAATCTTTACATTTCATTCTATACAACCGGTTGTTTAGTCACGTATTTTTTAGTTTCGAGCAGTGGAAAATAAGTTTATTTACATCGTTACTTTCATCACGTTGAATTTAGCGAACGTTAGCGGTGCCCAGCCAGAAACCCGGCGGTTATTTGACATGTGTTAAAGATTGAAGAGACTTAAATAAAGATTTTACGATATGAAAAACTTGTAATATCGAACGGATAGACATGTATGAAAGCTATTAGCAAAACTCCTGTAATGGAAATGTTTTACTGGTACGACGGACTGCATTATTTATTTTCACTTCTTTACAAATAGCACTATTTTTTCAAGGGGGTCAACTTTTTGAAAATATTTTAAGTATCCATTCGTACAGGATGTTACAATAAACATATATTAGACAGGTAGATTGCTGGTAAAGATGTTGCTCATTTACCAATAGTTTCTGTGATTTGGTTATATACTGCTAAATCTTAATCAGTTACGTGAGGTAAAATTAGTAATATTTAACGACTACCTCCATTTTTTCAACAACAAAAAATCAGCACGATCCAATCAAAGAAAGAAAGAGTTGGTTTACTTAAAAATTGAACATAGTATAAAACATGCATGTCTTCTACAAAACAACTGTCAATTTACTTATACATAATTATATGGAATTTCAGAAAAGGACTGCTTAATGTATCCACACTTTTGGACAGTTCAATACCTTTTAAATCTTACCATTACATATCTTCGTTTCGATGCACTTTCAATAAAGTCCCAGTGCTAAAATTTAACATGACGTTTAACGTACTTTTCTGTGAGTGTTTGTTTCTATTTTTTACAAATGACATTCTTTTCTAAAGGAGGAAAATATTTGGGAATATTATAAGTATCCAGTCGTAGGGGACAGTACGATAAGGCATGCATTGGACAGACTGTTGGTAAATATGTTGTTCGTTTACCAAACATTTCTGTGTTTTAATTGGCGATAAACTGCTAAACCTTAAGCTGAGATAAAGATCACATAAACGTTTTCGAAGAGAAAGCAAAAACGTTCAAAAGCCTTTCAGCTAATTACAAAATCAAAGAAAGAAATAATGGAAAACATGAAACATATTTCAATGTGCGCACATTATTTTTCTAAGTTAAACTGTCAATAATATAGCGAGAGACCATTCAAAACCATTTTTATAAATATCGAACGGTTAGCTGATACCGCAAATTGAAATGTGCTCTAAATGCTCTTCGTGTATAATTTAAATAGAATATTTGAAAATAGGAACTAAATATATTGGTATCATTTGCAAAGTAGAGTATACTTATTTTTACCAAATTTGGTGGTAGTTCACATATATTAACATTGAATTCGAAATAGTAAATAACGTCACACTTTTAAACGTAGTTTACTTGTTCATAAAAACAATTTTGCTTATAAACTTGCAGAGATATGGATTTGAAACAATAACAAACCATAACATAACGAGCAAAAATAAGAATGATAAAACAGGGACGGCAGCAGCAGAAAAGCCCGCCATGACGAAACTCCCCGGAGCCAATGCGATATCGCAAAGATAAATATAGTCAAATTTTGCAAAAAGTAAACATGATATGCATCGTATGTAGTCATTATTTCTAAAGTCGATACAAGCCTTGACAAATAAAACATTGATTTGTAAAAACTATCATTAGTCTCGGCACAAGTTATGCTTAATATCAAACAAATAACCACTTCAAACCATTAAATAATATTTTCCCTGTATTACGAGATAAATGATTTCCAGGCTGACGTGTGATCAGCGGCAACGGACATACTTGATGTTTCCGCTAAAGCCGATTTTGCACGAACGTATGAAATATTTCATATGCTCTGCTCACAAACAATATTTGCAGTCACTATTTTCTCATTATACTGGAACAGTAAAGAATAAAAGTATTAACTTGGAAGCCATGATATATGCATTAACATTTAACAATGTACATAATTAGCGCTTGAAGTTTTTTGTATACATTAAAGTATTCACTTCATTGATTTCCATACTGATGCCCTGTGATTGGATACATACATTTGTCGGACGGTTCGTTTCTCGGTATAACTGCAGTTTTTCATGTTAATTGACACCCGTTCTAAATATGCCACAGAATCAGTCTAAGTAAGTTGTGTAAAAATACATTTATAATAAGTTTGATAAGACCCGAGATGCCCCTCCGGGCATTATATCATCACGGGAAGGATTCTGGGTTGACCCATTGACCTTCAGATAGATGACTTCCTTGCATTAAGGAGCGAGGGGGCATATGGGCTTAACCACTCGGGCAGGTCAATAATGTGCAAATATCGTCGGTTAAATATCTGTTACAGATTCTCCGCTATTCGACGTAGAGAACAACTAAATGAGAGGAGTAAAGACCGATACGTTTTTTAAGTATTTTTCGCTCTATCATTGTTGAAAGTACAAGTATTTATTTTTACGCTTGAATTTAGCTTACTTCTTTGAAGCAGTATTGAGATTCAGAAACAAATCAGCAGAGGATATTATGGAGTTGCTGTACACGTCAGCTTATTGTGTAATAAGTTCTTATTTTGAAAAGTTTCGAAACTTTTAAAAATAATTTACCTAGACGAATAAGGCTTTCTTTTGTGTTTTTGTGTTTTACATGCCATGCCTTTTTGTTTCCATTACGTGTGTTAGAGATTCACCTGGAGGGGATTACTTTTATTTACACTGTCCCGTGTCTTTGGAACATGGTGGGGTTAAGAGTGAGGTTGGGTGCGCACCATAAACCGGTTTAAGCTCCCCAGTGGTGTTTTTGCCACTGACCGTTCCAAAGCGGTGACCCACTCTGTGTTCCTTTGTTTGATCATTTTGTCTTAATACGTTGGCTTTGTATATGCGTGTGTGTGTGTTTGTGGTGTATTGGCTTTGTGTGTGTGTGTGTGTGTGTGTGTGTGTGTTTGTGGTGTATTGGCTTTGTGTGTATGTGTGTGTGTTTGTGGTGTGCACGTCTGCGTGCTGTAGGTTTCGTTTTTGGTGCGTGGCATTCCCTGTTTGATATTTGTCTTTGTTTTTCATTGGCTTTCATGTCAAACAAATCTGGTCGAAATCAGAGAAGGCTGAATGGAATACTACAGTATGAATGCTAAACTGTTGGGAAACCAACCCTTAAACGCTCAAGGGGTTTCCGGCTAAATCTAGACATTAAGGAATACATTTTTACACTTTAAGTATTTTTCTGAAACCGACAAATTTATCTTATTAACTTATACATTACGTACTAACATTAGAGGTTTAAAAGCAGTATACTGAAAAGTAAAAGTATACAGTGTCTATAAAAACTAAACCTAGTTTGGAATGTTCGTATTATGTCGGCTTTTTATTATCATTTTATTTATTTTTATGCAATAATGTGACTTTTAAAAGCCTGTCTAATAAAGCTTTGCCCTCGTTGTAGTTTGATACAAATTGTGTCTAATTGTGCTGATCGACTTACGTATTCCATTAGATGCCTGGATAAATTTTTTACCAAAAGAAATGTTGTATTTTCGAATAAGTGCTTTACTCCTCGCGATGTGAACAAGGAAGGAGACTGAAATCCATCCATGAGAATGGAAGGAGTGCAATTAGCTTGGTTATTTCAAAGAAACTTTTATGGACCAAGATTTTCGACCAGTCTTCTAACTAATTGTGTAAACATTTGCAGGACCTGAAAAGTAATGCGATAAAGTCAAAGATAACAAGTAGTTGTGAATAAAAATGATTGTTTTCATTTGAATTTTGTTCCGGAATAAAAATTCATCAATTTACAAAAACATTCATAAGAGCATATTTTGGAAGTCTTTATTTATCATATATGACGTAACAATGCAAAAAAACAACAACACAACAATTGATTAAAGTACGTGTTGCAACCAAAGGCCCCCTAAAATGCTTGTAATGTTGCGATACTGGCTTACAACTTTAATCATTTATATATATATATATTGAACAATTCAATACCTGAAAGATACTATATAATATGTGTAAAGATTGCAATAACCCTGTAGCGGAAAAACTGAAACGGCGCTAAAATAATGGATGCTTGGGACTGGATTATAGCACTTTTACTTTGGTTTAAACACTATTTTATTCAACAAATAACGTGTGATTACAATATACAAAAGCAAGGGATCGAGTAGTAAGCTATTAAGCTTTTTTAGAAACTCTTTCTTTTACTGTAAAGAATCTGGTCGCCTTAAGGAATGTATATAGGGAAACAAAGACAAAACACGAATACTTCTCTTGTAATGTTTCTCTCAGTTTTCTGTTAGTTTGTTAACTGAATTGAAATAAAAATCCAAAAATGTAATCTTGTTTTATGTTGACAAAATTACTTGGATATTCAAACGTATAGACTATTTCACGTACATAAGTTAGGTTAACGACCACAGATGGCTTAAAAATGATAATAGGTTAAGAAATTGTATTTGTTTTGTGCCATTTATGTTTCTGTAGTCAAGAGAATTTTGACCCGTGTTCTTTCGTCTGTTTTAAGCTTCAAAATGTTTAAAGGTTTATATTTCTTTCTACCAAAGTGAAAATTCTTGAAAGATTTTAGAGAATAAAAATTCATGAAGCGTTGTACATAACCTTTGATTTGACCTTTCACGAGGAACATAATATTATTATACTCTTACGTAATGGCTTGCACTTTGAATGCTGTAATCTGACTGGGTATAAACGAAAGAAAATGGAATCAACAAAATGAATTATTGACTCCATTAATCTTCCAAATGGCTATTGGCCCTTGAAATATGTATTGAACACTTATCCATTTGAATCCAGATTTATCTGGAAAAGGAGTCAATATTCCATTCTTCCGTTGTTCTGCAAACTAGTCTGTTGCGAGAAGAAATGTAAACTGAGCCTATGTAAGCATGCGAGAATTTAAATATAAATGTTTGATATATTCTCTATATTTAAGAAATAACACCAAACATGGATTCATAATAATTCTAATTATAATTTCATTGACATTTGGCCTGATAAACAGAACGGTATTGAAAAGGACGTAACGTCAACGGACAAAAAGAGCGATGGTGCTGGACATTGTAAAACGTTTTTGTGTAACTCTTTACCTCACAGTGATAGTAGGAATTAGACATTCCATTTTCCTGCTTACATCTTCTTATTAATGGTGCATTATGCATGTTTGATTTAAAATAATATACCTAAATACTTCATTAAAATTTTATTCACACAACTCATGTATTAGTGTCTAATTCAAATAGGATTTTTGTAATTCATGATTCGGTTTTGCTAAACGGAATCACATGGTATATCTTTGAGACGATAAAAACAGCAATGTCAGTATAAACTTATTTTGTATGTTCTTTGATTTATTTAATTAATTAATGCAAACAAAAATTCAGTGCTTAAAGCGTTTGGTGTTTTTTTCAAATAATTTAAAACCAGTGAAGATACAAGAGCACATGTAAGAGAAATGGCTGCAGTTGTTGACTCTGTCATACACCACATTTATGGATGAAACGAGATAACGATATGGTGACTTTTAACGTTATTGACTTTTCAGTTATATTCGAACTCCAGATATTTATATCATTTACATTTCTAGATGTTTAACAGATATTAATATCTGTCTCCTCTCTCGCGAGCGTTTTTTGTTTTGTTAAAATGAATTTGAAAGGACTTATTAAAACTTGTCTAAAACAACTGTCACTCTATGCAAGTTTCGCGTAGTTGTTATGCTCTGCACACCAACTTGTTTGCCTTCCTTACGACTCCCAACGCCCAGCTTCTCACATTCGCAGAAGAAAGTATATTGTTTAGCTCGACCTGTTTGTCTGACTGTCTTTCTGTCTGTCTGTTGGTAGACCATTTGGTTTTCGACCAGTAACGAAAGGATGCTTAGTCATGTGACAATCAAGCTTTAGACGAAAATAGCAAAAAATGAGACCTATTGTTTTGGTAGATAGTGCAACTTTGAAATCAGGTACCCTGTGAAGTTTCGAGAGGCATGTTCAACTAAAGTGCATGCATAACATTACCTTGCATGTTATATAGAATAAATACTGAGTGTAATGCACGTAATGTATTCGTCCTTTGTTTCGATTACTGAAATACACACGGTTTCACTAAAATGATGAATGCGCCGATTGAACAAAACGTATCAGTTATTCAAATGAAGAAATAACAAACACAATCGGTCGAAGCGGAAACGAAATTCACGTCTATTGCTATTGATCGCACGTCACCATTGAAAGCTTTAAAGCGGTAAAACTGGAAAAATATGAGTCATTTATTTTATGTGGACTAGAACTTGATTATAATGTCACTTAAAACTACTGCATATTTATAAGAAAGCTACCTTACTGGAATGTCTACCCTATTACAATCAGTTTCTTCAGACCGCATAGCTTAACTACTTATTATTACATACCTTCGTATATAAATATTCGGTTCAAAGTCTATGCGATTGATCAATCCATAGTTTAACAGGCTTAAATCAAAACTTGAAGAAAAACTATGAAAATATATTTCTGATTTCACATAATAAGAACTTAAACCTCGGTCAATAGTTTTGACTACTGACCGGGAAGGCATTCAGTAAGTGTATATTAATAAGCATATATTTTTTTATAATTATGATTTCGTTTTCTATCAGTCTAGCATCGGCTTGTTTTCCAGTTTCTCAAATCTGTCTTGTTGTACAAGTTCTAAAATAGCACTAGCAAGAACACTGGCATAAAGGTTTAAGAAAAAAACTTGTTTAAGGAGGGAATTGAGTTTATATGTGCTGAAAATTCAAGACCTGAGATTTTACTAAAATGCACTTGTCTCACCGCCTAATTCATGCGGTGAATTGGCATTTGTGATGAAGTTCTTAAAATCTAGTTAAATCCATTTGTTTTTCAGAATGTTTGGCAACATAACATAATAAAAACCATGCTTTTAAACTCACGCCAGTTTGTGAGGTATATTGAATTCTTTCCCTTACCTTCAGTTTTACGTTTTGGTTCAATATCATTTACACGAATTAAAATAGCTGTAATATATGAAACAACTGCAAGACAAAGCTGTCCATTATCTTTAAAATTTTGATCTTAAGAGTTTAATTTCATTGTTGTATAAGTACACTGAATGGTATGATTTAGTTTCTTTTCATCTACTAACAAATACTTATTGTTTAACTGGAGGGACCATACGCCTCTTTTCATGGAATACACGCAAGCGTATCATTGAAGGTTCCATGTGCACCGCCGCATGAACACATCTGCGGATCTCTTAATTGTTTTTTGTACTTGTAGCATATATGTTGAGTTCTGCTCAACCCGGGGCTAGTGGGCGTGGACAGTAGCATGCATTTCCACTACCGTCCTAAACAGACTCAATCAAACCGAGCATGCAACAAAAAAAAATTCATTTTGTCGTGTTGAGCGACCTGTGGAGTTTCCACTTTTTCTGTTTTATTTCCTTTTCATAACCATTTACAACAAACCTGCTGATCTGAGAAAAATCATTATCTTAAAATCTTCAGTGCATGAATATTTTATCGTAATATAAATTCTTTACACACTGATACATTTTCCGTTTAAAAATATGTTTTAGATGTGTATTTTAATACCTATGCAAAATAACTTATAAGTAAGTAGTAAGTAAATAAGTAAGTAAGTAAGTAAGTAAGTAAGTAAGTAACTCTTTTATTATAATGACCTCTGCATAATGATTTACATGTAACATGACAATACAAAATATGCAATAAAACACCCGGCGCACTGGGCCTATAAGTCACTTTCAAACATTATGTATACCTTTATACAATAGCCGCCGGTGCCGGTATTTGGCAAATTCAGCCTATATTTATACGCGCCTCACAAAAATGAAAATTATTTTGAATTGTTGCCTTTACTGACCTGCTTCAAAGTTAGTATGATTTCATTTCATATCAGTACTATTTTTTTGTAAATCTGTATAAAAAGATTGCATTTGCCATGTAAAATAATTTTGCCTGGCAAGAAAAATCATCATTTTGCCCATGGCAATTTCTTCTGTTTTCCCTATTTCTGGAAATTGTTTAGGTAGAGTTATAACTTTGTATGTCATTATCTCATTTAAAAAAATTGACATGGCAAAATTTTGCAACTGCCATGGAACCCTAAATACACGGCAGGAAAGCACAAACGACAAGATCTAAAGTAAAGAAACCTATTTTTTTCTGTCATGTTTTAAGAGGTAATGAAGACTATATCAAAGTTTTAACAAAATATATGTTAAGTAAATGTAATATTCATGACGTGGATGGACATTACTTTAAACGGAGTAAGTCATTCATTAATAAATAGTATGAACCATTTCGCTATGTTTACACGTTTTATTTCTCAACCTACCAGCCTGAGGGCGCTAAATATGTATCTGATATTGTATAAATTTGCTAGGGATTCTGAACTGCAGTTAGAATAATTATATATTTATCTTTAGGAATAATACTCATTTTATTGTTTTAAAACAATAAAATAAATCTCAGTGACATTTCTTATACAAATTCAGGCATATTTCTGGATATGAACATACAATGTAATTTAAGCAAATTGTTTACTCTAAAATTTCAGTTATGAATATGTTATATCGTGAATATTGTATGTGTTTAAATTCTTCAAGTAAATAGTTCGTTACAATAATATTTACATCTGCAAGCCTATTACACGACATGTAATGGTGTTTAAGCAACTTGTTGTGACAATTTAAAGTATGATTTAGTAAAGTGTTGTAAGGTTTTAAAAGAATAACAAAAATATGAAAATAGTGCATGATAATGATTTAAAAACATGTCGTCGGTTCTTGATATTTATTTCTAAAACGTTAGGCTTAATACAATATTTTTATCATATTCAGTATCATGTAGCCGGGTTTTAAAATGCTGTACACTCTGTATAGCATTGTTTTTTTTTGTAATTTTCAGTAGGTACGATTCTTGCCAGTAAAAGTGGGAAAAAAATCAAGAATATACTGAACTTCAATTTGTACTTGTTTTACACCTGTGGAGTTTGCTTTCTGAGTTCGGCGAGACAGCCAAGACATCAAGTTCTTGTTTTTATAGTAAATTTCTCCATTCGTGGACGAATATGTACACTCATCATCTACAATTTTTGGCATTTGTAGGCACTTCTTGAGTCATAATAATCCTTGAAGAAATCTTATCAATTATTGGTCAGGATTTTCCTTCAATTCTTTTTCGAATTCTGTGACACATCCCTTTGAGGAAAATCTTATTAATTATATGTCGCAGTTTTCCTTCGATTCTTTTTTTTATATATACTGTGACACATGTCTTTGGAGAATTTGTCGGTGTTTTCCTTCGGTTCTTTCTCGTTTTCTGTTACACATGTCCTTGAAGAAATTTTATCAATTATTAGTCGATGTTTTTCTCCGATTCCTTTTTTTTGCATTCTGTGACACATTTACTTGAAGAAATTTCATCAATTATTAGTCTGTGTTTTTCTCCGATTCTTTTTCACCTTCTTTGATACATGTCCTTGAAGAAATTTTATAAATTTTAAGCCCATGTTTTCTTTCGATTCTTTTTCGCAGCAATACATTACTCCGAAATAATAGTGTTTCAGCTCTCAATGACACTAACCATGTTTGATTCATGTTTCGTTTCTGGAGTATCACCCGCATTTCCTTTATTAACATTAAGATCCACAGTCAAGTAGTAATTCATTATTGTTTTTTATTTCCTCGTGTGACTCTCGTATTTCTTTTTTCACCCGAAGCTGTAATAAGACGAGAAATCTCAGATGTTATATGTATACTAATGCTATAACGGCTGCTTTTAGCTCAGTTATACTCAAAATGTCGTCCGTTTTATTCCCACTAGACCTCTTGTAATGTCGTAGTTGACCATGTTCGTGAAATCATTTTCAAGTTCCTTGCTGAATAATTTCGACTCAGTTTCGACTTCAGTTTACTTCAATAAAAATTTAATAGTTCTTCCATCGTTTCAGATTATAAGATTCTTTCACTGGTTGTAGGTGCAGATGAGAATTTTCGGCCTCTCGGGTAACTGTTTATGCGGTAACGAGGCTTCTGACGAGTTACCGTCTAAACAGTTACCCGAAAGCCCGATATTCCCATCTGCACCTTTAACCAGTGACAGAATCTTTTTCTTGCATACTACATCAAGAAATAATCATAAAAATAAAATCAATCGAACGGCTTTCTTTTTAGAACTATTTCTTATAGCAGCGTATTTAAACAAAGCGCGGGAAACCAACGTCCATAAACAGGAAAGACGTCATGACGTTTCAAAGACAAATAACAATGTTTAGTTCCGGTATTGTTTTATCAGTTGCAGCGTAACGTTATGAATTTTTGATAAAGTAGGCACTCTAACTAAAAATACAAATTTTAGTAAAATACTACTTTAGATATAAGTGCAATAAAATACATCAAATTTCACAATCTTTTTATCTGGTATGAACGATGCATATTTTACTTCAAGGCCTGCAGAGAACATGCATATTTACCATAGATGGACTTGTATAGAGCTTTTAATTGATCTGCATCATGTAAGGGAAGTACTTAATTAGTCAAGTCAAGAATTGTCCTTGGGTAACATGTTCTGTACTGAATTGTGTCCACAAAATATAAAGTCGAAATCTAAAGAACTTGATAAATTAACAGACGGAAAGAGAACAATCTCTGTAGCCGAAATAATTTTATGTATTAGAGAGTTCTGAAATAAAGGCAATCCGAAGACCGTGTTCACCTCAATTTTAAATACAATAAATAAGTTACATTTCCACAGCTTTTAATAACAAATGTAGAAACAATGGGAGTAAAAATTGTGAAGACATCAATTTACATTCCATAGAAAAGTAAAACCATTGCCTTGGGTAAAAAGGGTTTAGGATAAATTTGCCGTGTCGGTCATGTATTTAGAAAAATCGAAATAAAAGTAGGTGGGCTCCCAGAAATCATTCTTAATCGTATCAACGGTATAGGCGGTGTTGTCGTTTGAAGAATGTGCTATGTTTAGCTCTTGCAGTCATGCTTTGTTGAAATGGAATAATTTGAACAACCTGCGATGTAACTGAAAATCTGTTCAAAATTAGTTTAAAATAACATTAATTTGGAAATTATCTTTAAAACATTCCTCTATAAATATATAGGCAAAGTAGCCTTTTGTTTCAACGAATCAGAATAATTTGAACATATTGTAACAAATAATTTTAAAAATGGGACGGCAGTTTCTGATAAAAAAGTGAAGTTTCTACTAAATACATAAAGGTAAAAGTGACAACGTCCCCTTCGCTGCCATGCTTTTGACAAATCGGAATGATTTGAACACTCTTTGTAGAGTTCCACCCAAATGTCATTTGCGTGAATTATTCTTTATTTTTAAAACATCAGGACAACTGGGTCTATCAATTTTTTTTTTTTAAATATTGTTTTTAATATACATGTATAGGGATAGGTGATACCGCCCCTTGCAAGCAAGCATATTGTTTCGACGAAACAGGACACAGATTAAACATTTGCTTGAAATTACTTCAAAATAGGACCAAGCGGCTCGTTCGAAGATTGTTTTTCATTTCTAGTTCTGGCGACATCTGTGAGCCACCAAGCTAAACTGTTTCAGTAAGATTGGAAGAGGGCTATTGAAGGAACATCAGTTTTAGGTAATAGGTTTTATAGGAGACTTTGTTTGAAGAATTGTTGACGCCGGCGGACGGCGGGCGGCGAGTACCACAATGTCTTACATGTGCTCTGTGCCCTGGTGATCTTAAAAGAATAAAAAAACATCAATGAACAGAATAATTCATTTGAAGTGTTACTATTCTATTTCTCCTATACTGTTATCTCGTAAACGGCAATATATCTTAATATGTCAACAAAGTCAATACTTTTGAAATTACACATGGACACTTCTGGTGATTATTACTGCTATGAAAGGTAATTATATTCTTGTGCCACATGGTGCGAGACAGAAGCAGAGAAATCAATAGAGTAAATGTATTTTTCGTCCTACCATAGGACAATAATCACGTTTAACATGATATATGCTATTTCGATCTCGGAAATTTGGACACTTGATAAAAATGATGTTCTCAAAACATTGTGATACAGTAAATACTACTTTATAAGATTGACCGAAGATTCTTACGTTACTGAGACATGTTGTCTTTGTCTTTATCGCTATTAGGAAATAGGTTAATTTACGACAAGAAAGAATGTATTCTGTGAATAAATTAATCAATAAACATTGTTTCTGTATATCTAGTTATATCCTTTGTTGCCTATGGTAACCTAGATTGCGAATATAATTCAAATCAATTCACGTATATGTTCTGCGCGCGATGACAAAACACGTTTACCATATTACAACATTTTAAGATTCCTACTGACCTCTACGATATTGTCATGGAGAACAAA
The DNA here is from genome assembly GCF_021730395.1 of Mercenaria mercenaria. Taxonomy (NCBI): domain Eukaryota; kingdom Metazoa; phylum Mollusca; class Bivalvia; order Venerida; family Veneridae; genus Mercenaria; species Mercenaria mercenaria. Next base: position 17,706,605 of record NC_069366.1, on the reverse strand, counting down.
TTAGTCATTTGGGAAATAGTAATAATGATAAGCCCTTTAGATACTACTTTCAATTAGTAAATTACTTTCATATTGTCTAAATATGTTAAATATGGTGAAATCCGTCAATATAATCTATATACGCATCTCTCCTACCGTGCATGCCACAATAGCATAATATTATTCGTGATATGTAACAACAGTTACAATGATGAAATGTGATTGCAAAGTATATTAGCTCTGTAAATTGTCTTTATAATCATGATAGATTCTGTACTAACTGTATGTATAAGGTAGAAGCAGATTATTACCTGAACGGTTTGATGCGTAATTTTTTTAATTACGCTAGAATTATATCAAATTTAGGATATTGTTTCATACCAGAATTTAAAACATGACAATCATAACAAATTAACCGATGAAAATAAACACCATGCATTGCTTTGGAAATATGAACTGAAACTGTTAATATTTTCTCGTAATCTTAAATTACGTTTTCAATATCACTTTCGCTTATGAAATTAAAAAATGAACCATATGTACATTATGAATATATTTTCTTAAAACCGCTTAAAATGCTTGAAAAGTGAATGCGGTATTAGTCTGTCATTTGAACCTATTTTGACAATTGCAGCATAACACACCGACATATCTCAAAAATCATAAAATGATTTATGATTTCCTATCAAAACGCAACTATCATTACAGGATTTTGTTTTAGAATAACATACACATTTAAAATTGCATTCTATATAACCGGGTGTTTTGTCACGAGTGTTAGATTTTAGGGCAGTGGAAAATAAGTTTATTTACATCAGTTCTTTCATCACGTTGAATTTAGTGACCGTGTGCGGTGCCCAGCCAGAAACATTTAACCGCCGCCACTTAACTTACCGTTTAAACTAGATGCTTTGATTTTTACGAGTTATTTTGTGCAATGGTTTTGACATTACATTAGCATAAGCTTGATAATACATTTAAAATAACATAATCTTGTTTATGTTTACAAAGTACCTCATTCGTTATCTTGATCATGTACATCATTGATATATGTACAATTATAACTGGATCTATGTTCCGCTCGATTTACGTTGTGTGATTCTATTTCGTTTAGGTATTCTAAATTATACAACACATCTCATCGAACTTTGTCTTATACTCCAAAAGATGCAACTTGAAGGATAAATGCTTTCTGTCTTTAATCTAAATACTCCGGAGGTCGATTCTTATCAAAAATGAGATAAACTTTGACATAATTTTCATTATATTTGGCATTTGTAAAAGACTGAAGAGACTTAAATAAAGATTTTACAATATGACAAATTTGTAATATTGAATGGATAGACATGTATTAAAGGTATTAGCAAACAAAAAACCCATAATGCTTCAATAGTGCTCGAAATGTTTCACTGGTACGACGGGCTGTCCGGTACCTTGCTCTTTGAACTAAACCTAAGAGCAGTCTTTCGGATATGGCTTTAATCTATGTCTCGTGCATCGCGATAATGTTCCCTTTTCAAAAGCATTCTAGGATATTTGTTGTAAATTAAACTATATTTTACTTATATTTTACTCATTTTATTGTGTTTTTCTCTTCATCTGTTTACTGCCGGAGGATATAGTTTTAACGACTAGCTCTATGTCTGTGAATTTTTTTAAACAATATCAGTATCACTTATCAGAAGAAAGTGTTGTTTCACATGAAAGTTGAACAGCATATTAGATATGTTTTTCACTCAACAAAACAATTGTCAATTTACTGATATATGCATTGAATTCAGGGAAAGGACTGCAACAAGGGGCCACAGCTTTGGAGAAAGCAACATCTTTAAATAACTCACTGTTTTCAAAGAATTGTTTTGATGCATTTGCAATAACGCCACAGTGCTGAAATTTCACACAAAAGGTCTAACTAGCTATTTTCACTTTTTTAGAAATGGTACTCTTTTTTTTCAAGGGGGTCAACTATTTGAAAATATTTTAAGTATCCATTCGTACAGGATGTTACAATAAAACATGTATCGGACAGGTAGATTGTTGGTAAAGATGTTGCTCATTTACCAAAGGTTTCTGTGATTTGGTTATAAACTGCTAAATCTTAATCGGTTACGTGAGGTAAAATTAGTTCTAATATTTACGACAAGCTCCATAATTACAAAAATCAGCAAGATCCAATCAAAGAAAAAGAGTGGGTTTTACATGAAAATTGAACAGAGTATAAAACATGTATATTTCTCTACAAAACAACTTACAATTTACTTATACATATATTAAATTTCAGAAAAGGACTGGTTAATGTATCCTCACTTTCAGACAGTTTAATACCTTTAAAAACTTTCCATTGCATATCGTCGTTTCGATGCACTTGCAATAAAGTCTCAGTGTTAAAACTTTACATAACAATTTTTCAGCGATTGTTCATTTCTATTTCTTTACGAATGGCATTCCGAAAATTTGGTTCTTTGGGATCGTGGAGTCCGTTCAATATCTCTATAACAGAGTGAGCGGTGTTGCACTTTCCATTACCTCTCATGAACAGACTAAATCAAACGGAGTGTGGCATTCGTTTGCATGCTATGCTTGCTAAGGACCTTTTTACATATTTTATTGATTATAAACGGGTGTATTAAATTCAATGTAATAGCATTTTCGGTTGGTATGAATTATAAGCCTGGTTCCTGGCTTTTACTAATAATACTGCGTAGCAGTTAAAGGGGCATATAATTATCAGAAGGTTTTCAAGTTTGTTTAATGTAAGAATGCTCAAACAGATTGGATTTGAGTGGAGTTAAGGCAATTAGAATATGCAATTCTTTCCTTCCTGGATAGTTCCATATTTTTTCTAAATATTATTTTTCAGTTTTTTTTTTTAAATTCATACCAGTTAGACATCACTACATACGAAATAGTTTATTTTTAAGGTGCAATTCATAGTGATACATATCCCAGTTTCCCCCATAACGGGAGCTAAGTGTTTTACTATTCAAACTGATAAAAGTTGAATGAAAATTTCATTAAGCCATTAAAAATGAACGATAGAAATTTAGTTAAATTGTATAAGTTTAACATGGTATATTTCATTCAATGATACCATATATATACTAATGCAGCTGACAATTTGAAGGAAGCTAGTCAAAACTGCCGATTTTTAAGCAACAATTACAATGTATCTAAGAAATAATTTATAGCAAACGAGTGTTTTAACACTATTTATGCACGATGGGCGGTTATACGTCGGGCGTAATAATTTTACGAGGGCACAGCCCGAGTGAAATTATTTGTACGACGTATTACCGCCCGAGTGTGTAAATAGTGTTAAAACACGGTTTTGCTATTATATTATATCGATTCTATTATGTCCTTGATCTAAAACAGTAGATAGAATATAGAAGCGCTCTTTCTTTGTTGCAACAAAACTTTGACGTCACCACACGTTAACGTGACGTCATTCTAGCGTAAGAGTGTTTTAACAGAGACAAGCATATTAGAATGTGTTATATAGCGTCAAACGTCATAACGGCACGTTAAAAATGAACTATTATGGCACATAACATGATAACTGGATTATGTTAAGGATGTAGATACTTATACATGCCGAAATATTTTCCCCAGACAGTGATTATCTTTTGAAAGAAATTATTGTTTTGTTCTTCAGATGTGTATTATTATATAACTTGGACTGCGTTCTCGTGATGTAATTCATTCGCATCAAAACTCCAAACAATGATGAAAATTAGTTTCTTAAGTATGAGCTAGTATCTTATTTGAAATAGTTATTGATATTTGAACAACCCTTCGAAGTTTCCGTGTAAACTTGAAAACAAATTGACTGCAAACTTTAATCAAACGATAGACATATACACAAACAATTTATGTAGATTTTAATTCAGGAAGACATACTGATATTTCATCTATCAAAATAACGTTTACAAGATCACTTGTTATAAGAATAAAGATGTACAACTTCTCGGATTTCTTACAGGAAGCGGACAAAATTTGTAATATCACTACCAGGATGATTAATTTATCATCAATTACATCTATAAGTAGCATATTTAATAACCTATCGATATGTACATCACAACCGGCAAAACGGAAATTATAATTAAAGTGCAATTAACTTAATTAGTAAACATCAAATAATAATATCAAATTTAAAGATTTCGATGAACAGCTTCTTCCGTCTCACTGAACTTGAATTAAATTGAATGTGAGAGTTGCATATATAATTCATCAGCTTATAGGAAACTTGCCATTGGGAAACTACTCTTTGATAACGGAAAATGGAAATGTAAGTAAAATTTTCAATTTCTCGGTAGATATATTCAGTTCTTTGAAGAAGAAAAGAAGAGATGAGATTTGACTTGGTCTGCTTACATAGGTATTTGTCTATAATGTTTTTCACTTAACCTTATTAAATTATAGACGTCAAAATGAAAATGTCTGTGTCTTCTTAAATACAAATTACAAACCTTTACAATAAGCTTGGAGGGAGATAGTGGCAATTTATTTGATCTTGAATCCCTATGAGACATAGCCAGTCATCGTTTCCACAGACAGCACGTGCGCTTGTTAGCAAAAGAACAAAATAGACGTAAGATATGACAACAGTATAAAATAATTCAGTGATTCCCACAATGTCGCGCACATAAAGTGCCTCGCATTCTCATTATGTTTCAGATTTATGAAGTTTTTACTCCTTCTGGTCTCGGCAACTGGAGTGATGTCACTGACCTTGCATGAAATAGACACAGAATGGTTCTCTTTCAAAGTGAAATTTAACAGGACATATGATACCAGGACTGAGGAAAATTATAGGTTTGTTATTCTGTAACTGGTAATATATAAGTACACATAAATTTATACTTACGCGAAGTAAACAACGTATTACAGAATGGTGACGCCTGTCTCTGTCTAATTCGCCGAGCGATCTTGATACTTTGTCTTCTGCTAAGTCTAATGACTGAAACAAGGACAGCTAAATCAAACATTGATTCTATCCACACTATACCAGTTAAGCATTCTATAGGCTAACACCCGATACTTCCAGCTGATGTACCTCACTCGTCCTTTCATGTTCAGAAGTTGAGTATTGCTTCCTGGTATATCTACTGCATTGCATTCCGTCTTTTAACCCTTACCATGCTAAATTTCTATAATGAACTTGTCCATCTTCCAATTTGGACAGTACTATTAGCTGTTAAAAGGGGTTCTTACCAAAAAGATACTGACTGAACAGCGAACAGTGCAGATCATGATCAGACTGCACGGATGTGACTGCACGTATGTGCAGGCTGATCATGATCTACAATGACAACAAAGGCAGAACCATAAGGGTTAAACAGAAGTTTCTATAAAGATTTCTTCTTAATGTTCCAAGAATCAAATATAATCGACGCTACATCTTAAAGGTCTCAATATGTAGCAATTTATTGTTTTTAAATTCTAACTTAAGATATTTCTGTATCAATTTTTATGGCCGAAATTGTATATTTCCTTGTCCTACGAAGAATTTCAAAATGATATTTGTTTAAAAAAAAGTTGATGCTTTCTAAGATATTCTGAAAGTCTTATATTTATAGCAACATATAAAGCCATATTTACAATTGTAAAATCTTTTAGTGTACAAAATGGCTAAAATGTAAAATACTTCTTTATCATAGATTTTTGTTAAACATATCAAAAGCTTCGAAAGTCAATAAAATTCTTGTACTTGTACAAGCTGGAATTCAGAGAAAATTCATTGGAAGCTTCACTCTCATTACATATTGTCTTTATGTCCCGGTTCGATGATTTGTCACTGAGATATTGCCCTAATTATTATTCAACATTAGTAAACTATAGCGCCATCGTTGTCCGAAGTATTCCTCAGTAACACATGACCGATAATCGGAAGTTTCACTCATAAGAGGAGATCTTGTGCGTGTTAGTCTCCACAACTACTTGCTGGCGTTCTCATAATTTCACAAACATCTTTGGACCTGAGATATTACACAGTCATTGAATTCTGCTTTTGTGCTTTTAATATGCTATAATTATATTTCTTGTCTGATTGTGTAGTAAAAGTGAATATGTTGTATGCAACAGGTACACCGTGTTCGCTGAAAATCTAAAATCCATCATCGTACATAATATGGATGCGGACAAGGGACGCTACACTTACTGGTTGGGCATAAACCAGTTTTCTGATTTGGTGAGTGATTTCGTATTTGTTAAAAGAATCTCTATGTATATAATTATAATGTATCTAGTGCGTAGAAATAAGACATATGTCGTAATCTTAAAGGACAGAACTATGCGGGATTTTGTATTTTTATTATATGCATAGCACTTTTCTGCCTGAAATACAGCATGTGTTTCACTAACGAATACAAAACCTTGCATTCAACTTCCATCGGTTATGAAAAATGAGCCGCACCATGAGAAAACCAACATAGTGCATTTGCGACCAGCATGGATCCAGACCAGTCTGCTCATCCGCGCAGTCTGGTCAGGATCCATGCTGTTCGCTAACGGTTTCTCTAATTGCAATAGGCTTTGAAAGCGAAGAGCATGGATCCTGACCAGACTGCCCGGATGCACTATGTTGGTTTTCTCATGGTGCGGGTTCTATGCGTTAAAACGTTCACCGTTTCAAACGAGTTTTCAGCCTTATTTATATAATCTTATAGTAAGAGTTACATGTTTATAAGGCTGATTAAGGGGACGCATCTTGCTACATTCACAGTTCATACAGAAATGCGGAAGGGATGCATATTCAAGAAATCGAAAAAATAAAAAACATATTCCTAAACTGATATAATACTGATGGACACCTGTAACATTCAGTATTTTGTGGATAAGGATGTGGTACTACGAATGTAATAGGAAAACAGGGGTCTTTGTGAAAGTACATTCAACACAAAATATTAAGCTTTTGTACAAGGAAAAAAACAGGTTTTTTACAATAACAGTGTTCCAAATAATGTTGAAGGGATGAGATTTTCTTTCTAACACACCAGGTTTGCTTAAACATGTAAAAATTTAACGCCACGTCATTTCAGCTCGGGATGGACGCCATATTTCTCATTGATAAAAATGTAAACAAAAAAAATCAGAGTGGGATTAGCATTGCAAGGGCATAACATGTAGGCATAGGAAATTGAGATCAATATAATTGCACCTTTACTAATCCTACCAGGTGTTCTGTATTACAAAAGTGCTTCTATTGTGACATTTTGATACAAGCAAAACTGTATTATCTGCACTATAATTTACTTACTGGTACTTCATTTTATTATTGGCTTGTTAAAAGTTCATTTTTTACCATATGTAAGATGACAGAATCATGGGAACCATGTTTTGAGGGGTAAATCAAACACAAATGAATAAATCCTAAATGCTTTTGTTGTGCAAAAAAGTATGATATTGTGTCTTAAACAATTTTCATTTTCCACTCAAATGTGTAATTGCAAGGGAAGTAAACTAATAGATATCTCTGCTTATAAGTACTAGCCCAAGGCAAGAGTTGTCATTCTTTGTGAATCACAATTTTAAATTAAAGATTAAAACTTCTGTTATTGATACTAACAAAACCATCATAAACTTCACATTTGTGAAATCATTTTTGGTTATTTCAAGGACTTGGAAATCAATTTCTAGACTTTATTTAATGTATTACTATCATTGACAATTTTAGAGTCTATCTCTATAACATGACATTCTACACAATGAATACCTTAGAACAGATATCTAAGATGCTACACAGGTCAGTCGGGTTAAATGCATAATGGCGATCACTTGAAATTCATCTTGAAAAGGTGGTTAATTTTAGTTTATTTACATGGTTTTTAATTTTCCCACGACTTCTCGGCGATTCACTGCAAATGTATTACTGCGCCGGACGAAAGGTAACTCTAATAAACAACGGGAGACAACTTAGGTGTCAGCACGTGTACGATTTTTTAAAAAACATATCGATGATTATAATTTCTTATCAAATAATGAATCCTATTCAGATATTCGTCTTTAATATTAAAATATTAAAAAATTATTAATTTCTGTGGACATTTGTCAAACAATATTACTTACATTGGACTACTTTGCGCATCAAACTGGTTTCCGCTTCAGTTGTGAGGCACTTCCGTTATACTTTTTGACAACAATAACAAAACACAAAATGAATCAATAAAGTCACTTATAAACCGACTGCTACTTAAATCAGCGTAAGTCAAGTTGTTGTTACAACATTATACATGTTCGTTACGTTATGAGATATTTAAAGTTTATCTTGAACTGCATAATCCATTAATTACGTTTAGATGATATTGCATTTACAACTTATTTGACCCCATTTTTTTACGTGAATGACAGCATTCTCGTGCAACTCGTGCAAACAGAGTTATGAAAAGTATGGTGGAGAATTCAAGGACAAATTATAAATGACATTAAAGTGAGGACAACTGTATATTCATCCAGTTTTGATCATTGACGTGCCTGCTGTGTATTAGTAACTTTTGTGAACAAGATTAGAATGTTACTTTTGCACATATACACATTGGTTGGACCTCTCAACCAAATTTCATACCTTATTTTAGGGATTTTTAAGACAATACATTTTCAAAAGTTTGTTGAATGTGTTTTGCTATTTAAGTGCATTGTAGTTCATGAATACAAAGTTAAAAATTAATAATGGCAACATTTCTAGGCCCTTATTGTAAGCCACTAGACTTCTGTAACGATAAATGTTTAATGTATTAAGGGGAATATACTCTTTTAGTTTTGGAATGTGGCATTCCTTGACCACCGTATCTTTTCTTATGCACTACTTTGTAAACAAACTAAATAATGTGTTTTAGCTTACATATGCGAAATGAAAAGCAAGACAGTGACCATATTTAACATTCTTTCTTTAGAATCTGTAGGATATTGGTAAATGTTTGGACAAGGTGAAGCACTATCATTTTCGCACCAAAAAGTCTTAATTGTTGACTTTGAATGTACACAATAAATCTTATGTAATTCAACAATAACTTTCTTGTTTCAGCTTTCTCATTTTTATTTTAGTGAGCAATCCTTTGTGTACTTATAACAGTTGAAACAGTATCTATTTCATGTACCAAAACCTTGTACTTTTTTGCAGGTAAATTTTATCATGCCCCACCCACTTTTTTCTAATTTCAAAGTATGCGTCCCCTTAAAACAGTACTTTGAGTACGTCTCACATAAGTTTGATCATGTTGCCGTATACATTCAATGTTATTTCTACAGATTGCTCAAAGTTATTTCTCTGATGCGTTACCAATGTGAAATATCTGGACTGATTTAAGGCCATAACTGATGCTATTGTATGGAAAATATACATGAATGTGTCTCCTCCAGTGATATACAACCAAGAGAATTATTTAAGTATTATATTTCTATCTTGCACAAAATTATGACAAATTGGATAGTAAGTCCTTTCAGTGTAAGTATTTTCAAAAAAGTTGATAAATGCAAGCCTTTCTTGCCGCCGGTTCAGGCTTAAAAGCTTTATTATCACAAGCTCTTTCTTGCGGCGGCTCAGAACTAAAAGCTTGATGTATACACAGGTCTTTTCTTGCTGGCGGTTAAGACTTAAAAGCTTGATAAATACAGGCTCTTTCTTGCTGGATGCTCAAAAACCAACCTTTGTTTTGCTGAAAGTTCAGAACCTTTGTTTTGCTGACAATTCAGAGTTAAAAACCCTCTGATTGTTGTTCACTTTTTAATCACCAGCATACAGATCTCAAACGTTTTTCATGTTGTTAGGCACACCAATACGATGTGGTGTCGATAAGGTTCACATGGTCAGTGATGTTAGAAATCAACTTACTGATGCTCTAAAGGCATAACCCCTTATTTGTATTCATTTTTGATACGAAACTAATTTCCGAAAAGTCCAACTTAATAAAAAAATCCAAAATAAAAAAAAAATTACCGACCTACCTACCTAGTTTTTTTTAGCATTTTACCGGAAACAAACATTTTTTTTACGCCTAAGTTAGAAACTCACAGAAAGATGCCAAACACTAGGATTAGTATATTTTTCATTGTCTTTTTCTTCGTTCAGACATCCAGAGAGTTCAACATAATCTATGCAAATCTGAGAATTGATGCAAATGTACCACAGAGACATACGTATGCAAAGAATAAAATGAAACAGGACAACAAGCACGTATCATTGCCAATAGAAATTGACTGGAGGGAGAAAAACTGTGTGACACATGTTAAAAATCAGGTAGTACCTGTGGTTCCATTATATATTTTAGATATTTCATACAGTCACCTGCGGTTTCGCTCTTATATTTTGCTCGAATTTTGCATTCCATTCCATTTTATGTTCTGTGCCATATGACGTTTTTTTTCTCAGCGAATTATGGTATCTTCGTTGTACAGTGTTCTCTCCTGATATTTCTTTTTTTATATAATGTATATACAGTAATGTTTTGAATCCACTTACTTGTTTATCTTATCTGCTTTTATTTGTAGACCACTTGGTACGATTTCGTTATTTTTCTATTCCGTTTGGGATAAAGAAAATCTTTTCAAAGCTATTACATGTTTGTAATTAAGCTCTGCTTTAGTCAGGTATAGAGGGCGTGACGGATATTATAATAAAAAAGATGCAAGACACGATTTCAACAAAGAATGACAGCATATCATTTACATTATTATATGATAACTATGACAGAGGACCCTATACATTATTACAGGTTACTTTGACAAGATATATTATATATTTATATATGTAGAGCGAATTCATACGAAGCAACCACAACTACAATACACCAAACCAGTGGCGGAAAGAGTGTAACAGTACAAACGAATATGCATACTCCACAACAAATCCACCAACCCAAATAAGATTAGTTTCGATGTTACTTTATATACACGCCTGAAATTTTGTCATTTATTTATATCAATACAGGGTTCATGCGGAAGCTGTTATGCCTTTGCAGCTACTGGAGCTCTTGAGGGTCAGAAATGTCTGAAAAATGGCGAGCTAGTGTCTCTGTCAGAACAGAATATTATAGATTGCACGAGCAACGACGAATACGGTAGGAATTTAGCTGAAATAATTAAACAATTTAACTGACAGTTCAACTCACCTATAGAGGTACATTCATTGAATAATCAATGACATAGACAAACAATATTTTTTGAAAAATGGTTCTGTTTTATAATTTATGCAATGTATAGTTCCGCTTGCACTTCCATTCCTTTTAATACAAGTTAGAGCTAGTTGGTACCTTGATATTTATGTCCTTTCATGTTTTTAAAGAAAACCATGGCTGTAAATATGGGAACATAGACAACACCTATTTGTATGTAATGTTCAACGGGATAGACACAGAGAAAAGCTATCCGTACAAAGGATCGGTAATACAAACTTTTCGGATCTTTTTAATTTCATTTCTGGCCTAACACGTGTAAATTGTTTAAATTGATGCCAATGATTGGCTGTAGACATACTTGTTAATGTCAGTATAACGCCGCGTTAAAAGTTCATAATGGTCGATATTTTCATTTTTACCCCAATTCTATTTCCAGTTTATGAACTTACGATCGAATCCGGATGAACGTTAACGTCTCGTTTCAGATTGGTACATGCAAACAGGGGCGAGGGGTTAAGGCGGTAAAGGAGATTTTTGATTACGAGACTATTGACAATGATGTGGCTGAGCTTCAGGTAATTTCTTTCGACTCGACTGTGATGAAAGTTTCAAGCTGATTTGAAGCACTCTCGAGTCTGCTTCCTAGGAAAACCAGTGCTGGTGTCATATGAGGTGTGGTCGTGACCTAAGTAGGGCTTTAACCCACGAATATCAGGAATAGCCAACACCTTATCCACTAGACCACAACTACAACAACTTAATAGTCTCCTACTGGTTGAAACCAGTGTCGAGGAACATAAGATAGCGCTCTTCTGTCCGTCCGTTCGTTCGTCGTTCCGTGCCCGCGAAATGATGGTTAAGTGACTGCATAACGGTACTTTCTCTTTGATGTCATTCATTCCGTTCTGTTTATGTGACTATTTTTCTTTTTATGTGACTGTTAGAACAATAGAGAGAACAATGGGGGAGTCACATAAAGACCTTTCGTTAGAACGTCCGTCCGCCCGTCCGTCCGTCAGTCCGTATGCACTTTCATGCCCGGTCCGTTAACCATGAAGGAACTTTTATTTCACCTGGAATAAATGTTCCTCATAATGAGACGACGTATACTCCAGTACCCCTAGCTCGAAGGTCAAGATCACACTTGCACATCAAACGTCAACTGTGCATTTTTCCTGTCCCGTATATTACTTAAACTCATTGGGTTCTGCTGCAGTTGAGAAAATTAGTCACTTTCCAGTAGGGGACTTTGTATTGCATGTAGATATATAAATTGAAACAGTTGCTTGTACTTGTAATCTCATGTATTCACAGTATTCAATAGGTATTTCACTTGGGCTGAATTGTAATTACAGATACACAAATGTATATATATATATATATATATATATATATATTATGTTTTTGAAAAGCCTTGGTATAACGATTCTCAAAAAAAAACATTGATATTTTGTGTTTTACATATTGTGTTTTGTTGCTATTGTATGTGAACGGGTTTCGCCCGATGAGTATTACTTTTATTTATGTCCAATGATTTGACTTATGCACAATTAACCGGCTAATGAGTATTTCAGACAGTCCTAAAGCAATGCCACACTGTGTTCTTTACTTTCGTTTCGTCGTCTATTTATAGTGTATACATTTATCATGTACATATCCGTATACACAGTTATGGGGTTACATGTGTTGGGGTGGAGGATGTTCTTGAAGACACATGGCATCTCCTGTTGCATATTTAACTTTGTTTAATTTTCATTTATACCCTGAACAAAATTTACCGCTGCGACACAAAAGGTGTAACAACTTTGAATAATGTTCTGTACAGAGAGCAGTAGCAGAAATTGGTCCTATCTCGGTTTATCTTGACATTGACACGGAGAGAGAAATAAACAAGTTTCAGCATTACCAATACGGTGTGTTTGACAACAGTGAATGTGGAAATAAGCCGAAAGATCTCAATCACGCTGTACTGGTAGTTGGATACGGCGAAACACCAGAAGGTCAAGGTTACTGGATCATCAAGAATAGGTGACGTTATAAGTATAAGATAAAATCACGTGACTTTCAAGTTTTTCCTGAGATATATTCGTCAAAAAAACCTTTTGATAATTCGTAAAACTTTAAAATGCTAGCAGTTTTATTTACGGCTGCCATTGCTGTTTCAGTCATTCCTGTTGCTTAAGTTAATTCATTGATCCAGTCGGTAGTAAATTTCATAAATCATGTTTTTAAGGTCTTGTGAATAAAATTTTGAATTCTCAAATCATATCTGACATGAACCTGTGTATATTTTTCTTTTTCAGTTATGGTACAGCCTGGGGCATTGAGGGCTATATGAAGATGGTGAGAAACGGACGAAACACATGTGGAATAGCAACTCGTGCAAGCTTTCCAATCGTTCCAAACGACAACAGTTGACTTACTTTCTGAAAAATGTTTGAATGTATGGTTTGCTTGTATGATGCCGGCGTAATTTCATGTTATTTGGTTCAAAATTACATAACTTGCTAGAAACAATACACAAGAAATATACACTGTATTCATTTGAAATTCGTACATATCAAAAAAAATCTGTAAAAAGATCCTTTGGAAGAATACAATGCAACCAAGAAGAATAATACCTGAGGCTCGGTTTGAGTTTGTTCATGAGAGGTACTGAAATGTGCAACATCTCTCGCGATCCAAGTCATGTTGGTTAGGTACAGAAACGACATATTCTGATTTATCAACCAAGCGGCTAGCGGATTAGGAAGATTGAAAGAAGTCTGATAGCTTTATCTTATACTATATTTATGAACATTCTCAATTAGACCCTTTTGTATTTCACATACATGTATCTCCTAAATTATATGTTTAATCTTGTAGACATTCTAAAACTTTGTTACACCTAACCAGCTGCTTCCAATAACTGCTTTTCACTTTAATATAATGCTACTTAAAAATCTGACAATGGGTAACATATCCAAAATGACGGACCAGCATTGATCGTAGTTAAGTGAACAGTTTTAACATGTCAAAATATACGTAGGAGAGAAACCCTTTAAATGTGATATTTGCCTTTATGTAATAATAGTCTTCATGCAAAGAGACATATGAGCGTATATGCAAGAGAGAATCTGGGTTTAAATATGATAGTAGTGATCATGCATGTAATAACAATGTAATAACAGTGGTGGTTTGAAGACACATGTGAGAATAAATACAGGAGAGAATTTTTGAATGTGATGTGCCATACAGGCTGTCCAGTACGAATTCGAATAAAACTGGAACTCATTTTAGCTCACCTGTACCAAAGGCTCAATGTGAGCTCTTGTGAATTGGCCAAAGAATTGAAATCCATGCAGAACTTTGGTTGCCATGGCAACCGAAAGGAAAATCTTTAAAAATCTTCTTGTCAGAAACCGTTAGCCTGATTTCAAAAATATTTTGTAGAAATGATCTCTAGAGGACCCTCTACCAAAATTGCCTAAGCCGTTCCGTTTCAATGAAAAACATGGCCGCCAGGGGGGCGGAGCTTATTTTCCCTATACAGCTATATTAAAAAATTCAAATATCTACTTCATCAAAACAACTGGGCAGATTTACACTAAACTTCACAGAAATTATCCTTGGGTGAATCCCTATCAAAATTGCCCAAAGAATTGAAATCCATATAGAACTCTGGTTGCCATGGCAACCGGAATGAAAAACTTCTTGTCCAAAACCACGGTAGCTAGGGCTTTGATATTTAGTTTGTGGCATCATCTAATGGTCCTCTACCAAGTTTGTTCAAATTATCCCCCTAGGATCAAATATGGCCTCGCCCTGGGGGTCACATGGTTTGTATAGACTTATATTGGGAAAACTTTGAATATCTTTATTACAAAATCACATGGCCTAGGGCTTTGATATTTGGTATGTAGCATCATGTAGCAGTCCTTTACCAATATTGTTGAAATTATCCACCCTTGAGTCAAAACTGGCCCCGCCCCGGGGGCACATGGTTTGAATAGAATTGTATAGGGAAAAATCTTTTTAAAAATATTGTCTTAAACCATAAGGCCAAGATTAGATATTGATTATGTGGCATTCTCTAGTGGTTCTCTACCTAGATTGTTCAAATCAGTTGGATAGCTTCTTCACATGAAATAACACCCAGGTGGTCCCTTGTTTTACATAAACTTATTTGCTTTAAAGCAATCGCAAAGGAATTTGGACCAAAAGTATAATGTTTGATACAGATTTCAACACTCCATTTCAATAGTCTTATTCATGACCTACTGGCCTACTTTCTCATTTTTGAAGTTACCACATAGAAATTTGGACCACATATATAATTTTCGATACAGATTTCAAAATTCATATTGAATAGTCTTAATGATGACCTACTGACCTACTTTCTTGTTTTTGAAGGTACAGCACAGAAATTTAGACCACATTTATAACTTTTGATACAGATTTCAATACTCCTCTTTAATATTCTTAACCCTGACCTACTGACCTACTTTCTTGTTTCTGAAGTTACAGCAAAGAAATTCGGACCACATTTATATCTTTTGATACAGATTTAAATACTCGTCTTTAATACTCTTACCCCTGACCTACTGACCTACTTTCACGTTTTTGAGTTACAGGATAGAAATTTAGACCACATTTATGATACTGACCAATGGGAAGTTTGCATTCTGAGACTGGTGTCATTACTTAGTTTTAATATCTTTAAGCCAGTTTCTTAAATAATTTTATACAATCTATCAGTGATGTTATGACATGTAAACATGTTCACAGAAGAAGTTTTTGTGTGAACTGCAATGATCTGTACTCTGTACTGTATTTTATTATTTATACAAAATTTGATTGATGAGTATCACAGTGTTGTATGTGCATGAAAAAAATAGTTTGTACATACAAACCTTTGAACTAATTTTTTCAAACTAGCTTACAATGAGTGGCCAGACAGGGTAAATGTCTATTCTGTTTTGTTGTAATCATAATACTTTATATGTACACAAGTAAAATGAATAAAAAGATCAGTTTATATAAAGCATTTTTGTTGTTTCTGTTTTTTTCAGGCCACATGCATTAGAGTACACTTATTTTCAGAATACCTACCCATAACTGCACTCTTATTAGCTCACTTGAGTGCTCAAGAGTGAGCTATTGTGGTCAGTTGATTGTCCATCGTCCGTCAACATTTTCCTTTAAACAACATATCCTCCTAAACCACCAGGCCAATTTTAATGAAACTTCACAGGGATGTTCCTTTCAGAACTCTGGTTGTCATGGCAACCGAAGAGAAAACTTTAAAAATCTTGTCCTAAACCACAGGGTCAAACAGGTGAGCGATATAGGGTCATCATGACCCTCTTGTTTCTTATACAGATAAAACGAGTTCTACTTAGTAAAACACTGAACCGCTTTAACCCTTACCCTACTAAATTTCTATAATGAACATGTCCATCTTTTAGTTTGGGCAGTACCATTTATGGCACGCCAATTGTCCAGTAATTACGTGAACCCAAGTTCACGGTCGAAAAACTAGGATAAACGATCGATAAACCAGGTTTTTGGGAGGTAAAACAAGGTTTTTCGAATGCTAACATATATTTTCGAGCGAAAACATAGGATAACGCCGTAAACCATAGTTCACTCTCGTAAACGTAGTTTCACGCTTGTAAACTCAAGTTCACGGTCGTAAACATAGGTTCACGTTCGTAAACTATGGTTACGTGCGTGAACCGGGGTTCACGAGCGTAAACGTAGGATAACGACCGAAAATCGTAGTCATATGGGAAAATTAGACCCATCGTGAAAATCACCACAAAAGCCAATAATAAGTTTGGCCAGGTAAATCTTCGCTAGTTTTCGGCCTGTTCCGTATTTTAGGCCGATGTCTAACAAGTAATCCCTTCTTTGCCAATGTACCGTTACATTAATACTTTTGATCATATGGATTAAAAGAATATTGTCAAGTCTAATTTACAGTGATTGCAAAGATAAATTAGAAAATAAATTGGAACTAATCGGAACCTAAATGTTATTTGGTGGATTAATCAGAATACCTTTATAACGGTATTCTCAACAAACACATTATTATAAAACCGATTACAATCAGATGGAAGCTCGCTTTTATAATACTTTGTTTGTTGATCATGATTATGAAATAAAGGTTTTAAATAGTTTTATTTTTGTGTAATTAAATAACTGCACTTTTATTATTATGTCGTTAGCGGTGTCCAATTAGCTTAGAATCTTATGCCAGCTCGAAGATCGAAATTCAACTTCATAACTTGTCGAATTTTGATCCCAAGCTACCCCTGAAGATCGAAAAATGTCAAATTTCAAAATAGCATTTAATTTCGGGCCAGCTCAATGATCGAAATTCATAATATTCCAAAAGCCAACTTTCGATCTTGTATGTTCAAAGATTGATATTGAATTTTTTAAAAAGTAAAATATCGAGTAAGCAATTAGTGTCGAGCCAGCTCGAAAATCATGCTTCAAATTTTGAAAAGCTGAATTTCAATATAATACTGAAACTGCGATCTGCTCAATATCATAATTGAAAGATTAATAATTGTGCAAGATTGGATATATCGAAATTCAAGTTTTTAAAAATCTAAATAGATTATTCCCATTATTATATTTCAAGCCTGCTTGAATTTTCAAAGTAATCGAATTTAAAACTGGGATTGAATGTGAAACTAACTTTTGAAACAGCTAGATTTAAATTTTGCATTTATTTTATTTGCGAGCTCGCTCGACATTTCGAAAATCTAGCACTGCATGTCGAACAAGTTCGAAAATCAAAGTCAAATTTTCAATCTGAATATCGAGCAGGTATTTAATTAAGAGCCAGTTTAAAGATTGTAATTAAGTTTTTTTTAAATGCCGATCGACTAGAAATTAATGCTAGCTAAAATATTTAATTTAGTTTATACTGATTTGTTTTAGCTCAATTGTGATGAAAGCTTCAAGCTTATTGTAACCACTCTCGAGTCCGCTTCCTGGAAAAACCAGCACTGGAGTTACATGAGAAGTCATGGTCGTGACCCCAGTGAGGCTCGAACAACCCCTGGGTTGAACGGCCGACACATTATCCACTAGACCACAGCTCCCCTCAACATATTTGAATTTCGATCTTCCTGCTGGCTCTAATTTCAATTCTGCCTCGAAATTCGATGATTTGATTTGAATTTCGATTTCCGAGTTTGTGCGAAATTCAATGTAAGCGTAATTCAACGTCATCCTTTCGAAAATTTGAATTTCGATCTTCTGCTTCTAACTTGCCCAAAATATGCCGCCTCAAATTTCAACGTTTTGAAACTTTTAAGTCTGATTTCTTCTTACACGCTCGAAATTTAATTCAAGCTCGATACCAGTTCCTTAAGATTTTCATTTTCGACAAACTCGATGTTCAATGCTGGCTCGAATAAAACACTGAACATATCAGCAAGATCAAAATTCGATGCAAACTCGAAATTCTTCTTTTTGAAATTTTGAATTTCGATCCTCAAGATGTTTAAAATTGACTATTGGCTGTAAACAAAATCGTATTATGGAGCGTCCACTAAATTATAAATCCGTACATGTGTGCAGTTTAGCGGGTGAGAAGAAATCAGTATTCACCGTTAAGGAGCTTAAATTCCGTAAGAATTGACGGAAATATACGAGAATATTCGAGTCTTTCCGATAACGAATAAAAACCTATACTCATCTACAAATGCTTAAAAAAGAGACCATTCTTCACCGCGATACTACAAAGTCGATACAAGCCCTTACAAGTAAAACATTGATTTGTGTTCTGTCATTGGTACACTATCATTAGTCTCGGCACAAGTTATACTTTATATCGAACAAATAACCACTTCAAACCACTAAAACATATTTCACTGTTTTACGAGATAAAAGCTTTCCAGGCTGACGTGTGATCAGCAGCAACGGACATGCTTGTTGTTTCCGCTACAACCGATTTAGCATGCACGTATGAAATATTGCATATGCTCTCTTCATAAACAATATTTAATTTGCAGCCCCTATTTTCTCATTATACTGGAACAGTAAAGAATAAAAGTATTAATTTGGAAGCCATGATGTTTGTATTAACATTTAACAATGTACGTAATTAGCGCTTTAGCGTTTTTCGTATAAAAAACAGAACCCACTTCATTTATTTTCATATTGATGCCCTGTGATTGGATACATACATTTGTCAGACGACTCGTTTCTTGTGGTGCTCTGTGCTTCCGAGAAATCTACCCTTACCTATTATCATTTGGTATAACTGCAGTTTTTCAAGTACATTGACACCCTTTCTATATATGCCTCAGACTTTTTAATGTCTCAGTAAGTTGTATAAGTTTGATAAGACCCGAGGAGCCCCTCCGGGCATTATATCATCACGGGAATGATACTGGGTAGACGCATCGACCTTCATATAGCTAGCTACAACACATATAGGATTCAACACCACCGAGCGAGGGGCAAATGAACTTATAAACTACTCGGATACGGTCAATAATGTGCAAATATCATCCGTTAAATGTCTGCTGCAGATTCTCCTTTAGTTCAGAATTAACAGACGTAGATATACCACAGGAGTATTTTTCACTCTATCATTGTTGAAAGTACATGTATATATTTTCACACTTGAATTTACTTTATTTCTTTATAGCAGTGTCGAGATTCAGAAACAAATGAGCAGAGGTTATAATGGTGTAGGTGTATACCTCAGCTTATTGTGTAATACTTTCTTATTATGAAAAGTTTCGAAACCTTTAGAAATAATTTACCTACACGAATTTACCTTTCATTGCCTTTCTTATCACATTTATCTGGTAGAATTCAGAGAAGGCTGACTTGAATTCTACAATAAAAATGTTAAACTGTTGGGTAATCAATTGTATCTTATTGTGCTGATTGACATTACATATTCCATTAGAGGTCGAACGATATATGTGAACAAGAAGAGAGACTGAAATCCAAGAGAATGGGAGGAATGAAATTAGTTTGCTTCTTTCAAAGGAACTTTTATGGACCAAGATTTTCGATCAATGTTTTAACTAATTGTGTAAACGTTTGCAGGAACTGAAAAGTAATAAAACCAAAGACATCAAGTAATTGTGAATCAAACAAACACAAAAAAGATTGTTTTCATTTGAATTTTATCCCGGAATACAAATTCATAAATTTACAAGAACATTCATAAGAACATTACATTGGAAGGCTTCATTTATCATATATGACGTAACAATAGGGAAAAAATCAATTGATTTAAGTACGTGTGAATTTCAACCTAAAGTCCACTAAAAGCTTGTGATGTTGCGATACTGGCTTACTGTTTTAATCATTTATATATAAAATATTTATGGAAAATTAAACCACGCTCGAACAATTCAATAGCAGAAAGAGACTTTATAATATTTGGGAATGTAGCTGAATAACTGAAGCGGCACTAAAATAATGGATGCTTTGGACTGAATTATAGCACTTTTATTTTAAAGAATCTGGTCGCCTTAAGGAATGTATACAGGGAAACAGAAACAAAACACGAATACTTCTCTGGTAATGTTTCTCTCAGTTTTCAGCTAGTTTGTTAATTGAATTGAAAATAAAAATCCAAAAATGTAATCTTGTTTTATGTTGACAACATTTCTTGGAAATTCAAACGTATGGGACTATTTCACGTACATAAGTTACGTTAACGACCACAAATGGCTAGGGTTAAGACATTGTATTTGTGTTTATAACATCTATGTTTCTGTAGTCTAAAGAACTATGTATCGGTGTTTTTTCGTCTGTTTTAAGCTTCAGAATGTTAGATTTATATTTTTTCTACCACAGTTAAAATTCTTGACAGATTTTAGTGAATAAAAAGTCATGAAGAGTTGTACATAATCTTTGATTTGACTTTTCACGAGGAATATAATATTATTATACACATACTTAATGGCTTGCCGGTGAAAAGTTGAATTTATATTATATCACTGTGAATGCTGTAATCTGACTTGGTAAAAACTGAAGAAAATGGATTCTACAAAATGAACTTTTGACTCCTATTTTCTTCCCAGTGACAATAAGCCCTTAAAATTTGTATTGAGTACTTACTCATTTGAATCCAGATTTATCTGGAAAACGAGTCAATATTTCATTCTTCCGTCGTTCTGCAAATTAGTCTGTTGCGAGAAGAACTGTAGACTGAGCCTATGTAAGCGTCCAAAAATTTAAATATAAATGTTTGATATATTCTCTATATTTAAGAAAAAAAGAGCGATGGCGCTGGACAATGTAAAACGTTCTTCTTGTGTAACTCATTTTACTGCTGTCCAGTTTTAAATTAATAAACAACTACAATGTACCTTTACATTAGTCAATAGATTAAAATTATCCAGACTCGGAAAATGACTATATACACTCATAAGTAAACTATAAATATTGACTTTGTCTCAATAAATAATTTTCTGAAGGGGTTCAATTATAATCAAAGTTGAAGTTAATAGTTTACTGACGAGAGTCAATAGACATTTTTTTCTTGACTGAATAGTTTTAACCATTGGCTACTTAAAAGTTTGATAGTGGTACACTCTTGTCAACACTTCTGACTACTGGCCGGCATGTATGCCATTCAATAAGTTTTTAATTACAGGACATCAGAAATTAATTTTAACAGCTTTATTTTTAAATGTTCTACTCATTAGCCCAATGAACAGGTTAAATATTAACCGGTCTTATAGCGCAAACTATTGACCGGCAATTGGTGTAAAGAGTCATGTAAGGCCTTACCAAATTAAAAAGTTGTTCATCGGATTTTCCGCTCGACACACAAAAATATTTTTTTTTGTTTTTGGCATACGCTCGCCCCATTGTAAAAAATCAAGCCAGAATGTTTTGGTGCGCTACATTTTACGGACGTTACAGTGTACAAATGCTTAAAATTCCAGTCCCAGGCTGTTCTAAAATGGGTTTTAATCACAATAAATACATACTACTCACACATCGTCTACAATATATCGTAATACTTATATTTAGTTGCATTAAAGTTATTTCCCCTTAATGCAGTTACGCCATTTTCTTCTAATGTTTATCGATAATTGAGTTGCTACAATATCGAATTTATTTCATTGAAAATTGGATGAAAACATACTAATTTATTTGATAACATCAATCTACATTATTTTTGTAAGGGTTATTACGTACTGATGCATGTCACTTTTCTGTTTTTCCTGTACAAATGATCAGCATTTCTATACGGTAGTGGGTGGGGTAAGGAATTTACATTATGTGTTGTGTCCAGAGCAGTTTAGATTTTTTTCAGATTTTCCAATCCTCAAGCAGAGTAATGTTAATGCACGTTTATCTCCATTTCAGTCCTTAATTGAGACTTTTTTCAACAAATTTAATCCGTTAAGAAAGTTTAAAGTTAGAACTAGATGCTGTCCGTAAGACAGCATGCTCGAGTTTGCTAAGTGCTGGACTCTGAATAAGAGTTTTTCTAGTAAAAGGGGCATCATAGTCAAGACCTTTGAAAGTAATAGACCTATTGGACGCTATATAAACTTAAACAAAAATAATCTACGTTAAAATGGGCATAACTCTGTCAAAATTGAATCACAGTTATAGGGATTGTTTCTCCTGGTGAAGACTTTGATAGTAAACAGCTGTTTTAAGTTTCAAGTCAAAAGCTAAATAGTAACAGAGATATTTGACTTTATCAAAAAACTTCGAAAAGTTGAGCGAAAAATGCTACATTTTCATAACAGGAAATATTCAAGTCACATATCTATGTCTGAGTATGCTTTAAGTGTATGCATTGTTGTATATTACATGTTTTCTAACAGCATTTTCAAAAGGATACATTATTTGATTAGTACTGTATGCCCCTGTTATTACCTTTTTTTATGAGTTATCTTTGTTGTGCTTCGTCCCATGTGGTTCTGGGACAATCTGTGTATGAAAAGAATTGGGTCTACTGCCTTATAGACTATTACCCTTGCATGATCCTAAGAGGCGATAAATAGGGTCTTAACACTTGGTTTTGCAGTAAATCTGTGATTCCAGCAGGTATGCAAATTTTGATTCCATACCTCATGTTTTTATTTCGATGTAAATGAGATGTGGAACCAAAATGTGTAGTCCTGTTTGGTGCCATATAACCTATACTGTGTTGGTGCGCCGTAAAACCCAAATAAATAAATAAATAAATAAATAAATAAATAAATTGTTGTGCGTCTGCAGGTCAAGTTTTCTCAATCCCTGGTTAATTATTTTAAATGTAAAATGGCTTTACATTCTATTTTAAGGTTTTTATTAGTTAATCGAGAGCCAAATCAAGACAAATATATTTCTTCGCTCTTCGCTCGCTCCTGATTTTCTCAACCCCCCCCCCCCCCCCCCCCCCCCCCCCCAAAAAAAAATAAATATTTAAATTATTTTTTCGCTCGCCTCCTCAATTTTTTCAGAAAAAAAAATCCGATGAACCACTTTTCAAATTGGTGTGGCCTAATAGATGTAAACACAGCATACTTTCTTTTACCTCACAGTGATAGCATATACCACATTTATGGATGAAACGAGAGAATGATATGGTGACTTTTAACGTTATCGATTTTTCAGTTATAACCGATCTCCAGACATTTGTATCATTTACATTTCTAGATGTTTTATATCTCTTGTCTCGCGAGCGTTTTTGTTCTGTTAAAATGAATTTGAACCTTGACTAAAACAACTATCACTGGATGCAAGTTTTGCTTAGTTGTTATGCTCCGCACACCAACTTGTTTGCATTCCTTACGACTCCCAACCCCCAGCTTCTCACATTCGAAGAAGAAGGTATATTGTTTAGCTCATTGTCGACCTGTTTGTCTGTCTGTCTGCCTGTCTGTTGGTAGACCATTTGGTTTTCGATCAGTAGCGAAAGGATGCTTAGTCCTGCGACAATCAAGATTTAGAGGAAAGTAGCAAGGAATGAGACCTATTGATTTAGTGGATAGTACAACTTTGACATCAGGCACTTTGTGAAGTTTGGAGAGGCATTGTTCAGATAAAGCGCATGCATAACATTACCATGCATGTTATATAGAATAAATACTGAGTGTAATTCACGTAATTTATTCGTCCTTTGTTGCGATTACTGAAATACACACGGTTGCACTAAAATGATGAATGCTCCGATGGAACAGTTCGTATCTGTTATTCAAAATGAAGTAATAAACACCATCGGTCGAAGTGGAAACGAAATTTACGTCTATTGCTATTGATTACACGTCAAACTTGAAAGCTTTAAGTGGTAAAACTGGAAAAATATGAGTCATTTACTTCATGTGGACTACAACTTGATTATAATGTTACGTAAAACTAATACATATTTCTAAGAAAATAAAAGTGGAAAACCACAGGTCGTCCAACACGACATAAACGAAAAAGTTGCAGGCTCGGTTTGATTGAGCCTGTTCATGGACGGTAGTGGGGATGCAAGCTAACGTCCACGCCCTCTAACCCCGTGTTGAGCAGAACTCAACATTTACACATGCTATAAGTACTAGGATATAATTAAGAGACATCTGCAGATGTATTCGCAGATGTATTCATACGGCGGTGCACAAGCCAACTTATTGGATTGTCTACCCTATTACAATCAGTTTCTTCAGACCGCATAGCTTAATTACTTATTATTACATAACAATCAAAACTTGAAGAAAAACTATGAAAATATATTTCTGATTTCACTTAATAAGAACTTAAACCTCGCTGAATAGTTTTGACTACTGACCGGGAGGCCATTCATTATTTGTTTATTTGGGTTTTACGGCGCACCAACACAGTTGGTTATATTAAGTGTATACTTATAAGCATATATTTTTTTTATAATGAATGCTTTCGTTTTATATCAGTCTAGCATCGGCTTGTTTTCCAGTTTCTCAAATCTGTCTTGTTGTACAAGCTCCAAAATAGCACTGGCAAGAAAACTTGCATAAAGGTTTAAGTAAAAAAAACTTGTTTAAGAATGGAATTGAGTTTAAATGTGTGGTTAAATAGTGCTGAAAATTCAAGACTTGAGATTTTACTAAAATGCGCTTGTCTCACCACTTTACTGATGCGGTGAATTGTCATTTATGATCAAGTTCTAGCTAAATCCATTTGTTTGACAGAATCTTTGGCAGCATAACATAATAAAGACCATGCTTTTAAACTTACGCCAGCTTGTGCGGCATATTGAATTCTTTCTCTTACCTTCAGTTTTACGTTTTGGTTCATTATTTAAACGAATTAAAATAGCTGTGATATTTGAATCAATCGCAAGACAAATATGTCCATTATATTTAAAATCTTGATCATAAGAGTTTAATTGCATTGTTGTATAAATACATTGAATGGTATGATTTAGTTGCTTTTCATCTACTAACAAAGACTTATTATTTAACTGGCGACCATACGCCGCTTTTCATGGAATACACGCAAAAAGTCTCCCCGTACATTCAATCATGGCTGTTATATTTCGATCATTTAAGATCGTTCAGCACGGCATTAATGTCGTGTTATTGGTACTGTTTAGTTTTTCAGCTTATACTATTCGGCCTAGGTGATTCCAATACTCCCGCTTATTGTATAATCACCCCTTTGGATATGGTGCCTGTTTTCTAGTTTTGTCTTTTGGCAGTTTCTGTGATATGCAGCCTCCATAACCTCAGATCCCTTTGTTTAGTTCTGCCCATTGTTTTCTCGTTTAGGGCAAACCCATTATTTTAACTGGGGACCATATGGCGCTTTTCTTGGAATTGTACGCAAGTGTATCATTGAAGGTTCCATGTGCACCGCCGTATGAACACATTTGCGGATGTCTCTAAATTGTTTCTTGTACTTGTAGCATGTGTAAATGTTGAGTTCTGTTCAACCCGGGGCTAGAGGGCGTGGACGGTAGGATGCATTTCCACTACCGTCCATGAACAGACTCAATCAAACCAAGCCTGCAACATTTTCATTTTTGTCGTGTTGAGCGACCTGTTGAGTTTCCAGTTTTATTTTTATTTCCTTTTCATTACCATTTACAACAAACCTGCTGATCTGATAAAAATCTTATCATAAGATCTTAATGAATATTTTATCGTAATATATATTCATTACACTCTTATACATTTTCCGTTTAAAATATGTTCTAAGATGTGTATTTTGATACCTATACAACAATAACTTATAATAATGCATAACGACATAAGAAAACATATAAGAAAGAGAAAGAGAGCTTATGACAGGGCCAAACGAACCCAAAATGAACATCACTGGTACATTTACAAACAAATAAGGAACAAAACTACACAATTATTACGAAATGCAAAAACACAACTTTTAGAAAAATTATCAAATAAACTAAAGACTGAAAATCTTAAAATATCTGACTATTGGAAGATACTAAAACAGTTTATATCACCATCCAAAAACACATCAGTTCCACTATTAAATGACAATGGTACTCTTGTAACAGAAGATACAGATAAAGCAAACTTGCTTAACAATTTCTTTCAGTCCCAAACATTACTAGATGACAATAACAAAACACTGCCACGCATGCAAACAAATACAAATCATCCAAAACTTGAGACAATTGTCATCACAGAGGAAGAAGTAACAGAAACAATCAAATCACTTACAGTAGGTAAAGCTGCAGGACCTGACAACGTGAACAACAGAATCCTGAAGGAACTCTCTCAGGAACTTGCAAAACCACTCTGTCAACTTTTTAACATATCTATCAGCACTGGTCAAATGCCATCCAAATGGAAATTGGCACATGTATGTGCTGTTTTCAAGAAGAATGACCCACAGCTAGTCTCAAACTACAGGCCTATATCACTTCTAAGCACAATCAGCAAAGTACTGGAAAAAATCATTCACAAGCATATTTTCAACTTCTTTTCAGCAAATAACACAATCTCAGCTCTCCAATCTGGATTTGTTCCCAATGACTCAACTACCAACCAACTAGTTTCTATATACAATACCTTTTGCCAAGCATTAGATGAAGGTAAAGAAGTCCGTGCAGATTTTTGTGATATATCCAAAGCTTTTGACCGTGTATGGCACAAAGGTCTTTTGTTCAAGCTGGAATCTGCAGGTGTATCTGGAAGTCTGTTAAAATGGTTTCGTGACTACTTATCTGAGAGAAAGCAGAAAGTTGTTCTTCCTGGAGGTTCTTCTGAAACAGTTTGTATCTCAGCAGGTGTGCCACAAGGTTCTATCCTTGGTCCTCTTCTTTTCATCGTCTTTATTAATGACATTGTTCTCAATATCAGTTCAAATATCAGACTCTTCGCTGATGATACTAGCTTGTACATTGTTGTTGACAACCCGGTCACTGCAGCCGAAACCCTTAATTCAGACCTCATGAGAATAGACCAGTGGGCAAATGAGTGGCTTGTCGATTTCAACCCTCAAAAAACAGAATCACTTCTTATTTCTCGTAAAAAAAACAAACCCCTGCATCCTCCTCTGTATATGCATGGTGTTCCAATCAACGAGGTGACGTCTCACAAACATCTTGGTGTTGTTTTTTCAAAAGACGGAAACTGGCACGAACATGTAGATTGTATTAAAGAAAAGGCATGGAAAAGAATCAACATAATGAGAACCTTGTTATTTATTCTTGACCGCAAGTCTCTTGAAACTATCTATTTGTCTTTTATTCGGCCTCTCCTGGAGTATTCTGATGTCGTCTGGGATAATATAACCCAGCACGATGAATTTGAACTTGAGAAAATCCAACTTGAAGCATGCAGAATTATTACAGGAGCCACCAAACTTGTTTCTTTTGCCAATCTTTATAAAGAGACTGGCTTCCAACCCCTTAAAGTTAGAAGGCAAAAACATAAACTCACTCTTTTCTACAAAATGAAAAATCATTTAACTCCACAGTATCTTTCTTCATTGGTACCTGACACTGTTTCACAAACATCCGTATACAATCTTAGAAATGCCGGTGATTCCAGAAACCTGCTTTGTCACACACAGCTCTTTGCAAACTCCTTTCTTCCATCAACTGTTAGTGACTGGAACCAACTTCCGCTAGACCACAGAGATTCTCCAACATTGGGCATCTTCACAAGACTTTATTCTGATGTAACGAAAGTTCCAACTCATTATTATGTAGGTGAACGTAAATTCCAAATTCTTCATGGCAGACTTAGGACACATTGTAGTTCTCTTAATGAACATCTATTCTCTAAAAATATCGTAGACAGTCCACTGTGTGTATGTGGCGAGGTGGAAAGTACACACCATTTCTTTTTCAGCTGTCCTAATTATCAGAGAGAGCGCACAGAACTACATAACTGTATTAGGCCAATTACCACTGTTACACTAAAAACACTGTTACATGGCGATTCCTCAATTACAAGCAGACTTAACAACTCCATATTTCTCCATGTACATAAATATATACAGAAGACAAAGAGATTCGATATGTAATTCCTTTATTACCTTTTTTCTTGAACACTAATAGCTGTAATAATAGCTTTGTATTCCAGGTTCTTTGTCAGTTTAGCCCTTCTTTATAGCCTTGACGAAAGTCCTAAAACTCCATGTGTCTTAAGTGACATTTCTGACCTATTGACCCCATTTCCTCTATTTTTCTTCCTTCCTTCCTATCCCTATCTTCTTAGATATTATTGTAGGATAAAGCATTTATAATTTAGAGTTAATTTCGTAAAAACATTTTAATTTTCTTATCCAAAAATCCTTTTTGTCAATCTATTTTAAAAATACAGTTGACACATTTTGTCAGATACCATACATAAACGAAGAAACTGCAAGCAGAACATTTATGATGGATTGTTTATATTGTTACCATTGAAATTGTATTAGTTATAGGGAGAGAGTTTTAAAAAAGCTTATAGCTTCCTACTCAATCCTATATGTTTGTACATTTAACAATTTAGTGTAACAGATGTAATTATATCAATAAAATACTGTTTAAACCAATAACTTATAAGTAAGTAGTAAGTAAGTAAGTAAGTAAGTAAGTAAGTAATTCTTTTATCAAAGGGACCTGTGCATAATGATTTACATGTAACATGACAATACAAAATATGCAATAAATACACCCGGCCCACTGGGCCTATAAGTCACTTTCAAACATTATGTATACCTATATACAATAGCCGGCGGTTTCATTTTGCCACGCCGGTGTTTGGCAAATACAGCCTATATTTATACGCGCCTCACAAAAATAAAAAAATTTAATTTTTCATTTACTTACCTGCTTAAAAGTTAGTATGGTTTTATTTCATATCAGTACTATAATCTATATCTGAACATCTATATGAAAAGATTGCATTTGCCATATGGCAAAAACGATTTTGCCATGGCAAATCGGTCTTTTGCCATGGCAAGAAATTTCATCATTGTGTCTGAAAAACATGTTTTCTCTTTTTCTGGACATTGGTATAGGTAGAATTATAACTTTTTTTTATCATTATCTCATGATTTAAAATTTTGCCATGGCAATATTTTGAAACTGCCATGGAACCCTAAATACATATATCAAAGCTTTAACAAAATATATGTTTAGCAAATGTAATATTCATGACGTGGATGGAAATTACTTTAAACGGAGTAAGTCATTCATTAATAAATAGTATGTACAATTTCGCTATGTTTACACGTTTTATTTCTCAACCCACCAGCCTGAGTGTGCTAAATATTTATCTGATATGGTATGAATATGCTCGGGAATCTGAACTGCAGTTAGAATAATAATATATTTATCTTTAGGAATTTTACTCATTTTATTGTTTTAAAACAATAGTAAAATCTCAGTGACATTTCTTATACAAATTCAGACATATTTCAAGATATTAACATACAATGTAATATAAGCAAACTGTTTACTTTAAAATTTCAGTTATGAATATGATAGACCATGAATATTGTGTTTAATTTCTTCAAGTAAAGAGTTCACTACAATAATATATACATCTGCAAGCCTATTACAAGACATGTAATGGTGTTTAAGCAACTTGTTGTGACAATTTAAAGTAAAAATTAGAATAGTTTTGTAAGGTTATGAAAGAATAACAAAAATATGAAACCAGTGCATGATAATGATTTAACAACATACAGTCGTTTTTCGATATTTATTTTTTCATATTCAGTATCATGTAGCCGGGTTTTAAAATGCTGTAATATTGTCAGTAGGTACAATTCTTGCCAGTAAAAGTGGAAAAAAAATCAAGTATATACTGAATTTCAATTCGTACTTGTTTTACACGTGTGGAGTTTGTTTTCTGAGTTCCTAGGTTTGAAACAGCTAAGACATCAAGTTCTTTTAAGGAATGTTTTAATGTTGACATTTTTTATAGTAAATTTCTCCATCGTACACTCATCATCAACAAATGGTTGACATTTGTAAGCACTTCTTGAGCCTCAGGATTTTATTTGTAACCATCCTTGCAGAAATCCTCTCAATTATTTGGTTTGTGTTTTCCTTCAATTCTTCTTAGGGGTCTGTGACCTATGTCCTTGAAGAAATATTTTTAAATTATAAGTCTCAGTTTTCCTTCGATTCTATTTCGCTTTCTGTGTCACATGTCCTTGAAGAAATCCTCTTAATTATAAGTCGCAGTTTTCCTTCGATTCTTTTTTGCTTTCTGTGACACGTGTCCTTGAAGAAATTTGTCGGTGTTTTCCTTCGATTCTTATTCGTATTCTGTTACACATGTCCTTAAAGAAATTTTATCAATTATTATTCGATGTTGTTCTTCGGTTCTTTTTTGCATTCTGTGACACATGTACTTGAAGAAATTTTATCAATTATTAGTCGGTCTTTTTCTCCTGTTCTTTTCGCATTCTTTGGCACATGTCCTTGAAGAAATTTTAGCCCGTGTTTTCTTTCGATTTCTTTCGCAGCATTATATTAAATAAAAGTATTTTAGCTCTTAATGCCATTAAACATGTTTGATCGATGTTTCTGGTGCATCACCCGCATTTTATTTATTAACATTAAGATCCACCGTCAAGTAGTAATTCATTATTTTCTTTATTTCCTCGTGTGACTCTAGTGTTTCTTTTTTTCACCCGAAGCTGTAATCTGACTGACGAGAAAACTCAGATGTTATGTGTAAACTAATGCTATTACGGCTGCTTTATAGGTCAATTATGCTCAAAAACAGTCCGTTTTATTCCCACTCGACCTGATACGATGTCAGAGTTGACTATGTGCGTGAAATTTATCATTTGGAACGATTTCTGTTTCAGCTGATTATTTTCTTCTTGCTGAATAATTTCGACTCAGTTTCGACTTCCGTTTACTTCTATAAAAATTTAATAGTCTTCAATCGTTTCATTTTCCCTTACAAAGTAGGCACTCTAACTAAAATACAAACTTTAGTAAAATACTACATTAAATATAAGTGCAGTTTAATACATCAATTTTCACAATCTTTTTATCTGGTATGAATCATGCATATTTTACTTCTAGGCCTGGAGAGAACATGCATATTTACCACAGATGGACTTGTATAGAGCTTTTAATTGATCTGCATCCTGTAAGGGACGAAATTAATTGGTCAAGTCAAGAATTGTTCTTTGGTAATTGTAACATTTTCTACTGAATTATGTCGACAAAATATAAAGACGAAATCTAAAGAACTTCACAAGATAAAGTGTTGATAAATTTACAGACGGAAAGAGAAAAGTCTCTGTAGCCAATATAGTTATATGTATTAGAGAGTCCTGACATAAAGGCAATCCGATGACCGTGTTCACCTCAATTTTAAATACAATAAATAGGTCACATTTCCACAGCTTTTAATAACAGATGCAGAAATGGGAGAACATCAATTCACATTCTGTAGAAAAGAAAAACTCTAAAACTCTTAGGATAAATCTAGTTGTGTTGTTTGCCCTGTCAGTCATGTAATTTGACAAATCGAAATAAAAGTAGATAGACTCCCAGGAATTATTTCAAATCGGATCAACGGTATAGGAGGTATTGTCGTTTGAAGACTGCTATTTTTAGCTCTTGTTGGCAAAGTGGAATAATTTGAACAATCTGCGATCTGTTCAAAATTAGTTTAAAATAACAGTTATTTGTATTGAAACTATTTTATAATAATTCCGCTATGAACATAGATGCAAAGTAGCCATTTGTTTCAATGAATCAGAATAATTTGAACATCTTGTAAGAAATAGATTTAAAACAGGGACAGCAGTTTCTACTAAATACATAAAGGAAAAGGTAAAGGTGACAACGTCCCCTCGCTGCCATGCTTCTTGACAAATTTGAATGATTTAGACACTCTTGTAGAGGGCCACCCAAATGTCATTTGCATGAATTATTCTTGTTCAAAAATTAGGACAGCTGGGTCTATCAAAAAGTGTTTTTTAAATTGTTTTCTTTCCATATACACTTATAGGGATAAGTGACCCCGCCCCCTTTCGGGCATATTGTTTCGACGAATCGTAGAAATATTGGCAGAATGACACAGACTGTTTGCTTGAAATTACTTCAAAATTGGACCAAGCGGCTCGTTTGAAGATTTTTTTCATTTTTAGTTCTGCCGACATCTGTGAGCCACTAAGCTAAACTGTTTCAGTAAGTTTGAAAGAGGACTATTGAAGGAACATCAGTTGTAGCCAATAAATTTTATAGGAGACTTTGTTTTTCATAACCATTGGAGAGAAAAGGTCCCTACTGGGGCTCAAACCCCGGACCTCGTGATCCATAGGCGGACACTCTACCCACATCGCGAAAGGGTTAAAACTTATAAACCTACTATCACTACATCATCGATATTTTCAATAATTTTAAAAACTTGTATTAAGTCCATAGTGTTTCTTCTATACAATACTGTGGACAATTTCAAGTTGCAGTCCTGGAACTCCCAAACCTGAACAAGTTGCAGTCCTAACTAGACTGACGGAGAGACTTAAACGTTCGGTCTCATCAAAACTTTAGCCTCTGTTGTACAGGCAAGTTAAGTGTGCATTTAACAGACATTTAGTGATCACAATACTTCACCTAAACAATGGTCTGGTGACCTAAAAAGATAAACATAATAAGTGAAATGTAATGCTTTATTATTTATTAAAAACATATCAACATTAAACATTTAGTCTATTCTGGAATACAATACTAAATTGGTGACGCATACAGTGTATCGTTTAAAATATTTATGTATACCATAGAATGTAGACTAGCCACTAGACTGATAATAAATATATTTCTACATTTCCCCCCTCTTTTGTCGAATTCACAGAGATTTTCACAGAGGAATGATGTTAAAATTACCATATATATTGGACATAGGATATAGACTGGCTCAGTTCACTACATTTAATCATAAAAATGTAAAAAGATATATCATAGTCTAGGAGCTAGTCTACATAGAATGTTAAATTTCAGAATGTGTTCTCTAAAGCATATAAAAAGAAAACACATTTCATGAAACAGAAGTTTTCAAAACATTAACTCAACATGAATGCACAAAATATGAAATCAACTCTTTGCAATTTTGCACAGAAATAAAATAAACATTAATGAACAGAATAATCCATTTAAAGTGTTACTGTTTCTGCTATTTTGTTATCTCGTAAACGACAATTATATATCTTAATGTGTCAACAAAGTCAATACTCTTGAAATTACACAAGGAACTTTCTGGTGATTATTACTGCTATGAAAGGTAATTATATTCTTGTGCCACATGGTACGAGCCAGAAACAAAGAAATCAATTGAGCAAATGTATGTTTTTGTCCTAACATTGAACAATTATCACGTTTAACATGATATGAGCCGCACCATGAGAAAACCAACATAGTGCATTTGCGACCAGCATGGATCCAGAACAGCCTGCGCATCCGCGTAGTCTGGTCAGGATCCATGCTGTTCGCTTTCAAAGCCTATTGCAATTAGAGAAAACGTAAGCGAACAGCATGGATCCTGACCAGACTGCGCGGATTCGCAGGCTGGTCTGGATCCATGCTGGTCGCATATGCACTATGTTGGTTTTCTAATGGCGCGGCTCATATATCTATTTTGATCTCGGAAATTAGGAAACTTGATATAAGGAGACTTTCTCAAAATTTTTTATTGTTTAAAAATTGGGAAATGGAGGAGATATTTTGGCTGTATGGTTAACCATGCGTATCTTGTTTCAAGACTATTGACAGTCGCTTGCTCAGATATTTCGCAAAAGATAGATAGAGATTGAATCACTAAACCCCACAATAAAAAGCGAACTTAGAAAACAAATAATACACTGAACAAAACTAACCATAAACATACACCCACATTTACATGCGAAAAAAGAAAAATCATACACACATATTTCGGTTGTTTCTACTTCATAAAAGACAAATCAGACAGATTCCATAATACATGTTCATCTTTCATCAACATGTCAAAGAGATTCAGTGTCAGTGATATAATACAATATGACAGGCTCACTTTCTGTTGCAACGATGTTTTTTTTTTTAAAGGAAACAAAAATATCGATTTTGCAGGGATTGTAGAGGGAAACTCGTACCTTTAATCGATGATGTGATTGGTTTTGGCTCATTTGAAGGCTGTTTAATTGTTGCTACCGATGTTTATCTCATGTATCTGACCTACATGTATGATAACTGGAAGTATAAGGTAAAAACAGATTGTTTTCGGAACAGCTTAGAGACTTCGTGCTTATTTTAAATTCCACCTGTATTGGTTACTCTCACTAAAGCCGTCCGTATCTTAATAAACGGGCTGGTAGTCACAGAATTTAAACCGATGCAATTACATCTTATTGACCGATGAAATAAGAAAACCATCTATTGATAAGAAATTGATAATATTTTTTTTTCATTAGCATATATCATTTTGTTTTCAATATCACTTTCGTTTAAGTAAGGAGCTACATTGTGAATATGTTTTCTTGTAACTGGAAGCTTTTACCGTGGAAACCACTTGAATACCTTAATACGGAATAAGCGTTTAACTTACAGCCGTTGAAGTAATAGTTTTGACAAACGAGTGTTTACAATCACGGCACTGACATATCTCAAATCCTAAAAGATTTTATGAATTCGAGTCAGATCTATTATGGAAAAAGTATTAACCAAAGCAATTTCTCACAATTATATGTTGTATTTGATACAGCCGGGTGTTTTGTAATAAATTTATTTGTGTCGTTTCTTTCATCACGAGGAATTTAGCGAATGTGTGATTGGCCAGAAATATTTAAACCTCGCATTTACCGTTCAAATGTGATGTTCTTATATTTAACTTGCTTTTTTTCTACGAGCCGGTTTGTGTATTATGATTTCTTGATATGCATGTTCATATAATAAACATAAGCTTGTTAATACATTTAAAAAGAAATATATCTTTTTTATGTATAAAAATTTATGTACTGCGATTACGTATATCTAACTTCCTCTCGATCTACGTTTTATAATTCTATTGCTTTAGAGATTTTAAATTATACAGTACATCTCATTGTATTTTGTCTAAATTTTGAAAATTTGTACTCCAGAAGATGCAAAGATAAATGTTTGCTGTCTTTCATCTAAATACCCCGGAGGTCGTATCATATCAAAGATAAAACAGATTTAATGAAGTAATGTTCATTATATTTGATGTGTGTAAAAAATTGAAGAGATTTAATACAATTTATTCAACATTTCATATCGTTTTGTCATATTGAGCAGATAGACCTGTATGAGAGATATTACCACAAAACGTAAGGTTTCAGTAGTGCTTGAAATGTTTCACTGGTAACACGGGCGGCGAAAGCAATGGTTCTTAGTCCGGTACCTACAAGCAGTCTTTCGGATGTGGCTTTAATATAGTTCTAATGCAAATGCATCGCAGTGTTCCTTTTTCAAATTTGTGAAATATAGGTATGAAATGGTGGCCTCTGGTGCATTTTTTGGTCTAAAGTTCGAGGTACAGGGGGAGTAACTTCCCTCCTGTTAAGCAGCTCAGAAGGGTCTCCCCATTGAATTTTTCGAAATATAGGTATGAAATGGTGGTCTCTGGTGCATTTTAGGGTCTAAATTTTGAGAAAATATTATTCCTTTGCCAAAATAGTTGCGTGCAACTTTGATGAGTATAAGTCACTTCTCAGCCTTGGGGAGGGGTGGGGGGACTGGGGCATGGGCCCGGTCTCTGGATCCGGGCCTGCTTTTCTACAGGATGTCAACTTTGGACACTGTTATAATAGACAGTACGATTAAACATGCATTGGACAGATTGTTGGTAAAGATGTTGTTCGTTTAGCAAACATTTCTGTGATTTGGTGATAAAATGCCAAAACGTTATGGTACAGAAAGCAAAATCCTTCAAAAGTCTTATAGCTAATTACAAAAAAAAAAATAAAGCATCTTTTAAACGATTCTTAGCAAGCTCATATCTCAGTTGTATAATAAAAACAGAAAAAGCAAGTCTGAAATCACTTAACATGATATGCAAATGTATGTTGTCATTATTTCTAGAGTCGATAAAGCCTTTACAGGAAAAACATTGAGTTTTATCAATGGTAAACTATCATTAGTCTCGGTACAAGCTATGATTTAAATCAAACAAACAGCCACTTCAAACCACTAAATAATATTTTCTCTATTTTTACGAGAACAAAGCTTTCCAGGCTGACGTGTGATCAGCAGCAACGGACATGCTTGTTGTTTCCGATACAACCGATTTTGCATGCGCATATGAAAAATTGCATATGTTCTGTTCACAAGAAACATTTGCAGCCATTATTTTCTCATTACACGGAAACAGTTAAGAATAAAATTGCTAATTTGGGTGGCATGCTGTATGCTTAAACATTAAGTAATTGTTGCTTGAAGTGTCTCGTTTACAGTAAGTAATGACTTTAATACGTTCGATACGTTTCGGAATTTTTCAGGTTGAAATAGTATTTTTGTTGGGTTTAACGTCACACCGAGACAATCGAAGGCCATATTGCGAATTTCCAGCTTTTGATGGTTGATGCGGTTTTCAGGTGCCCCTCCGGGCATTATTTCATCACAAGTGGAAACCTGGGTAGAACTATCGACCTTCAGGCGTAAGCCAGCTGGATGGCTTCTTCACATGAAGAATGCAACCCACTCGAGCCCATATCGGTGGGGGGCATACTATTAGAAATCAGCGATATTAACCACTCGTCCAGGGTCAATTGTTGCAGAGTTTCCAATATTTCAGAATAAATAGACGTAAATAACTACTAAATGAGAAGAGTTGGAATGTACCGCTATTTAAGTGTTTTCTCTCCGCTATCATTATTGAAAGTATTGAAACCGTCAGCTTTTTGTGTAATACTTATTATTATGAAAAGTTTCAAAACTTTGACAATAATCTGGCTTCCAGTTCCTTTCATATCACAAATACCTGGTAGAAATCAGTGAAGGCTGACTGGAATACACCATACAAAACGTTAAACTGTAGGGTATACCTTAAATGGCCATTTTGTTTCCGGCTTAATTTCATTTCAAGTATTTTTCTGAAAATTCAAATTAATCTTATTTACTTACACATTCCGCACTATCATCAGAGGTATAAACGCAGTATATTGACAAGTATATAACTATAGTTTATATAAAAAAAACAACTTATTTTGAAATCTTCATTCGCGCAGTCTGTTCAGGATCCATTCTGTTCGCTTTCAAACCCTATTGCAATTAGAGAAACCGTTAGCGAACAGTATGGATGTGCGGATGCACAGGCTGGTCTGGATCCATGCTGGTCGCAAATGCACTTTGTTGGTTTTCTCATGGTGCGGCTCATTAATGTGTCTATTCGTGCTGATCAACATTAGGTATTTTAGATCAAGAGAAAAGTTGTCTTTACGAATAAGTGCTTCACTCCTCAGGGATTCGACAGATATATGTGAACAAGAAAAGAGACTTAAATTCAAGAGAACGTGAGAAGTTTTACACATCTCATGATCTCTGATCGAGTTTGTTATCAGTTTGCTTCTTTCAAAGACTCTTCTTATAGACTTTATTATCCCCCATCATATCACAATAGAAGATTGTCAATCAATGTTTTAACTTACATTCATTATTTGCAGGATCTGAAAAGTAATGCGGTAAAGATTTCAGGCAACTGTGAATCAAACACAAAATGATGGTTTTCATTTGGATTTTATCCCCTAAATATATAGATTTATAAGAACTTACATTTGGTCTCTATTTATCATATAACTTATAACTACGCACAAAGAAGTTAATATGCGTATAAGTTACAAATAAAAGCCCTTTGAACACTTGGGATTTTGAGCTTCAAGAAAAGTTGCTACCTACTTAAATCATATACAGTCGAACTTCGATGGCTCGAACTAGAGGGTCCCGTGGATATTAGTTCGAGTTTTCCGTTGTTCGAGCCATCCAAATGGCGGCCATTTTGAATTTGGGAATTCGAGGGCATGATGTGTTACAAACCTTACATCGTAATATATTGTCATATTGTACCTAAATCTGTGCATGATACGATGATAAATAAAAAACGAACGCTGAAATATGCTTTATTATTGATTTTCAAACATGACATAGATACGAAAAAAACACAGATAAAACACTAATATAGTGAATTTGGTGAATACAGCATCAAATAGAAAAACATGAATAGCAAACCTTTATGAATCATAGTCCAGTTCAAATATTATCCAATATATTGCTTTCCAGTAGCCGACATAGCTATCCCCCCCGTTTCCGGGTCCTTTACTAAACTGTTCAGCCATGCTGAATCATCAGTATGAAAGTTGACATCGGATCTCCCGTTTCTATGCAGAAAAAATAAAGACAGACATTGTTCAATTATTTTAAATAATTTTATTTGTATAAATCAAAGCCCATTAAAGCATTGCAGTGAACAAAAGTCACTTTGTTTAATTTGTTTGTCGTTTACCGACGCTAATTACATAAGCGTGTGAAAATTACGCACGCGCCGGTTAAAGGGGAAGCTTGGCGAATGTCAGGCAGTGAAAAATTTTGTAAACACACGCCATTCCGGCGATAAATTGTCAGTTCGACTGAATAGGTGTAATTATCACTGTAATTAAGCCAAGGGGACCACCAAATGAGTTCGAGAGTTCGAATTTTTGAAGTTCGAGCGATCCGAGGTAGAACTATATATAATAAAGAAGGAATAAATTCGGAACCGGACGAAGAGTTCGAGCGATCCCGGGTGTTCGAAAGATCCAAGTTCGAGCCATTGAAGTTCAACTGTATGATCATAAGCGTTTAAAGAGCTTTGGGTTGTAATTTATACTTTTATCGCATATGAACAATTCAATAGCGGAAAGAAACTGTAAATTATCTTATAATATCTTCTGAATATTGCC
Organism: Mercenaria mercenaria; assembly: GCF_021730395.1. Lineage (NCBI taxonomy): Eukaryota > Metazoa > Mollusca > Bivalvia > Venerida > Veneridae > Mercenaria > Mercenaria mercenaria. The sequence continues at coordinate 17,667,219 of NC_069366.1, read as the reverse complement.
CTTTAGCGGTATGACTGAAGCGCCGTTGAAAATAAACATGTATGCTTTGGACCGGATTATAGCACTTTCTTTTCAAGAATCTGATCACCTTAAGGAATGTACACAGAGAAACAGACACAAAGCAAGAATACCTGTCTGATAATGTTTCTCTCAGCTTTCAGATAGTTTGTTTATTGAATTAAAAATTTTCCGAACTACTGTAATCTTTTTTATGTTGACTGTGTTTCTTGGAAATTTGAACATGTTGGACTATTTTGCGTATATAAGTGACGTTAACGACCACAAATGGTTAAGAAATGATGATTGGTTAAGACATTGTATTCCTTTTGTGACATTTATTTTTCTGTAGTCGAAAGAAGAATGATCGGGGTTCTTTCGTTGTTTTAAACTTCAAAATGTCAGTTTTTCAGATAAACGCATTTCGTTCTTTGAAAATACATATGACGAAATCACAGTGACCCAGGCCGGACTGGACTGGGCATTCCAAAAAATAATGCTTTTGTTTTATATTCTATGATAATTAAATATTTGTGTGAAAAGGTAAGTCCTTATTAGGCCTTTGATGATTCTAAGAAGGCATTTGATTCCGTTAACAGAACAGAACTTTGCAAAGCGTTAAAGCAAAATGGTGCTGAAAGTAATTTTTCTAGATCTATACAAACAGATATACAACAGAGTTAAGGCTCGTGTAACCGGATTTGTAGAGATATTTGACTATCCTATTTGACTAAGACAAGGAACTGAGTCCAGTTTTGTTTTGTTCATCAATGAACTAGAAGCAGTTGTTGAAAACTGGGATTACATGGTGTTCAACTGGGCCCAGATGAAGTTAAGTATTTATACTAATGTTTGCAGAAAATGCTGCCCTTGTTTTAGACACCGTTTTAAGATTACAGAGACAATTAATTAAATGCTGTTAGATTGACATCTTTTGTTTAATGTAAATAAGAAAACAATTATAGTTGTTTTTATAAATGGAGGCAAATTGTCAAAACGACATAATAGTTTTATACACGATGGTACTCTTGTTGAAACACTCTTTTATGTACGTCTGTTCAGATTTCACATATCTTTTGTCACTGTTTAAGATGGCAAAATGCATGACTATATATGCTAAAAGGGTAATTTATTTTCATCTTGAAAAGTTTAAATAACGTATTGCATTTGCCATACAAAACATTGTTTTTTAAATTGATACTAAGTTATAGATAGAGTTTATGAAGTGAATTCTTCGTGAAAAAGAAAAAGGGAAACGGAGCGTGGCGGAGAGACCGATCAAGGTTTCTTTTTCTCGAAGAATTCTCTTCCTGGACTCTGTCTGACATAGTGTGAAATCTACGTTTGACCAATCAGAATTGCAGTCAGTCGTGTCGACGCTCTTCAGTGTGTAGAGCTGTTCTTCGAAAATTATTGCTTCAGTCACAATGGTCTTAAGGAATAAGAAGCAACATTTTTTAAAAAAATAGCTCGCTCTGATTGGTCAAAAAAAGTAGGTTGCACACTATTGTTGCACTCGTACTACTTTAAAGGTCTGTCTTATGGGAAATCCATATGATGGAAAGTACTGAAAGAGTACATGTGTATGCATGTAAACACATTTTTAAAAGCTCCGTTTCATCATGTAAAGAAGTTGTTATGGATGTCTGCGGTCATTATCCTATGTACATTGTAGCTAAAAAGGTGTATTAATTACTCATTCAATGTTTTGAAAATGTTCGGTAATAGATACATTATAATATGTTATTACAGTAAGTTCTCTTGGATAAAGGAATTGGAGCAGTCTTATTAACATAACCTAATACAGTTACGGATTATGGGAAAGTCAGCAAGTAATAACAGATGTAATCAAAATGTTTTTATTCTTACTTATTTACATCGTGTAAAACACCAGTATCTGTTAATATGGAGCGCAAAATGAACTGTACATTGGAAATTAACTTATTACCGTGTATATAAAATTGATTTTGTTATTGAAACTTTTGCGAATGCTATAGATATATTTAGATTTATATCAAGCCTCGTCTCTTTAAGGTCATCATCCTAATTAAGAAAGGAAGACATCAAGGAATCCAGAGAAATGAAAATTATTTTTCAGTTGTAATGGCTGTGCCAATGACGATTGTGATATTTATGAAACTATACGACATAAATATATACAGGAGAAATACTTTAGACACCCAAGTGTCAATAAGTTTCATATTTTTATGTCCTGTAAAACATTAGCATTGTTAGAAATTTCGCTATTTGTATTTACTATGCAACTGTACCTCAATAATAGGTTATAGTTTAAGTGACCCTTTTAGCATATGGTTGATATAGTATCTGTTTTATTTGTGTATGCTCCTTTCCGCATAAATATTAGCTTGTATAAATACTTGTATCAGGCATGTACATACTGTATTATCTTGCATAGTTTATAAATGTAATATTTTCTACACTAACAGTAGTATCAAACTCAACATCGTGTATATATACTTCATCTTCAGAACTAAATACCTTTTTAAACTGATCGAACCATTCACATGTTGAAATATTTGGCTTAACCGCATTTTTCTCAACCAAACAATTTTTTTTATTTTCAAAATGTATTTGGACAATTCACTGGTTGAGTTTGTATACTACATAAACATTTCTTGTCAAAACATAGACCTCTAAAAGACTTAAAAAACATGAATCAATTATTTATACAGCAAAGGTATTGATGATAAAGGAATGTCTACTAATAAATTCACAAAGAAAAAGACATTCAGTTTTCATATCGTATATAAATCTGATAATACCGATTACGAATGATTTTATCGTAACAATTTGATTGCCCTGTATAACACTATTAACGGATACTTCTTATATTAAATGACATTTCTAGGTTGTATGAAATTAAATCAAGTTACATTTTCCTATTCAAAAGTGATTATAATGAAACATCTGGTCTAATAATTGAAATAACACAAATTTCTGTAATATTTTGTATTACTGTTTTATCTTTATATTTCAAAAAAAGACAACTGTTTAAATGTGCGGGTCTTGACAATTTTCATGAGCTTAGCAGTCCATCTGCATTTACAATGTACAAATGTAGGGATATAATTATTATGACTTGATGTCATATTGTGCTTTTTGTTGTGAAAATGCTTGAAGCTGATGTAAATTTGTAGGACTTCTTAGGACCCATTACTTTAGCGGCATTGTACTCTTACAATTTTATGCAATAATATGCGCACTTACATTTAGAATTGTCTGAAATTATTAAAGTAATATAACCTGCACGTTCTGCTTCGATTAAGTTGTTCGATTAAAATTAGCAAGGATATTTCCATATTATCTGATTTCAATATTAAGAAGTTTAATGTAAATTCCAAATTATCGGCAAGGAATGGCGCTTTCTTTGATTAATACATATTGATTGCGTTTAATTAATTTCTGCAAAACATTATTGCAACTTTATGCTTTAACTGTGAAGTTAGCTAAGTCTTAACGGAGATTGGTATTTGACACCTGTTGCTGAAAGTTGGTATTGATTGCACGCGCCTTTCCCCCGCTCATGCGCAGTGGCAAACACTTAGCTCAGTAGCAGACGACAAAAGTCAGTTGACAATAAGAAAAGTGACTCTGTATATTCTTCTATGAAATCCTGCTGCGGATAATTTTCTAAAACGGAAATGGCGGAAAAGCGTGTATCTTGCTCAGAGAAAAAGGAAAGCAAGAATAATTTCCTGCGTCAATTTCGTGACAAGGAAACACGGGAGTTCAAAAAGATATCTGCGAGTCAGTTTATGGACGTTTGGAATCATTATGACTCGGATGGTAAGATTAAACTTGTTTTCAACAATAATAAACACAATTTCTAAATAATTTAATAACAAATGTTAAATGACAAGCGAATCAATGAAATATTGTTTATTCACCTGGGATTTACCTGAAATATTTGCTTTAGAAATATTGAATCGGCGAAAGTGTTGAAATAGTATCTAAAGTTGACTTGTAAAATGATACAATATATTGACGTTTTTCCACTATGAAAGCATATTCTTCCACCTTATTTGACATGTATTTTATAAATAAGTTCAGACTTAGCCACTATCTGGGTTACAGTGTCATCAATACTGTCTATTACCAAGGTTTAATGGCATTTTTATTACCGTATAATTGTTATCAAGTCTAGACCCTGTCGTATCAATGAGCTGGAATCTATAAAATGCACAAACATTGAGACCTTTAAAACATGCTTAGGCATGCCTAAAGCTTCTTTAAGAGGAAACAATTCATAAAGTATTAGTCATTGAAACTGATATAAAATCATTAAAGATATCCATATAACAGATGTTTATTGCAAAACGACTAGAAAATCGGTGATGTAATTAAACTGAAGGTAAGTGGTCAGTTTGGTTTCACACAATTAACCCTTACCTTGCTAAATTACTATTATGAACTTGTCCATCTTTCAATTTGGACAGTAGCATTAGCTTTAAAATGGGTGCTTACCAAAAATATAATGACTAAATGGCGAACAGTGCAGATAAAGATCAAACTGCACAGATGTGAAGGCTGATCATGATCTACACTGGTCGCAAAGGCAGAATCAATTGTGACCAGCATGACAAGGGTTAATTTGAACCAAATATGTACATACATAAGGAAATAAGTGCACTGAGATGATAAGATATAACAGCACGTTTTCGAGTCGATTGGTTTTTAAAGCTTATAATTCCGCTCGTGTCAATTTGCCCGCTTATATATATTTTCCATTTGCTGCAAAATAATTTTAGATGCTACTTTTGGCCTTTTTATTGTTCAAAATAGTTTTAAAACTTTTAGATATTTTTTGTACGGTCAGTTTTATATCAAATGTGAATTAAAATGCATTTTAATATTCTAAATTCATGTCATTATTTAATTTCAGTGACTTAGTCTATGATAAACAAACATCTTGAATTTGTTCAAAACGTCTATTTAAAGTTGCATATAGATCATGATATGTTAACATGTTAACCCCAAATTTCCACCTGTCTGTTTTTCAGACACCACGCTTTTTTAAATCTAAAAACATCGGATGTTATATATTAATTAAAACGGGAGAAACTATCACTGAATTGGAGAATTTTTCAAAATTACATTGAAATATGATATATATCGTTTCTTTATGAAACTGGTTTATGCCGATACAAAAAAAAGTCAGTGGCTTGCGGCATGATTTACCTGTTCAGACCTAGTCACGTGATTTATAAAGGTATTGAATATAAAATAAGGCTGCGTAAAATAACAGAAATGACACCAGACTCCCATTCCAATGTTGTCTTGTTTGTTGGAAAAAACAATTTCTAGACCAACTTTGTTATGTGTTCGAAGCATTCGATATCCAATGGCCGTTATATCTAGGATACATAATGTTCGAATCCTAATTATATCTGGTTTGTTCGTGTCGGTTTCATCACTACCTGCGCAAAGTATTTTGTCTCTGCACATGAGGGAAAGTTGCCGATAACTGAGGTCTTATCAAAAATAATTTAATGATAAGGATTGCATGAAGTTAACTACGGAAATTACGGAAAAAGCGCAAGAAATCAGACTGTTTGTAAAGCATTCTTATTGTTACTAAATAAACAAAACAGTGTTTGATATCACTATAGAAATCCTCGGGTGCCTAGGCTCTCAAGCACTTCTTAAGAGCTCATTTATTATAAATTAGAATCAATGGTGCAGAAGTCTATATCTGAAAGCTGATATATACATTAAACATTCATTTGAACGAACTCAGATTAGGGACGCAAATATATTTGTTCCTAAGCAGTAGAAGTCAAACAAAATAAGTAGATAGTATCATATTAACAATAATGCATTGCTGATTAAGACTGCGTTTGTTCAAAGATGTCTAATGAATTGATTGAGTCTAAAATGTTATGACTCACGCCTGGTAAACAACAGAGCTACCTCTTTCAGAGGTATACGGTAAATTGCTCTGTCGCAACTTCCGAGCTAGTACATGTCGCGATAAAAGAATGTCAACAAAGGTGAGTGTCATAATATTTTTTGTATTTTTTACAAGCATTGTATTGAATATCAAAATTCGGGGAATGGTAGGCGATGTAGATTTGATTTAACTTTACAGAGAACTTAAAGTTTGTTTATTTATTCTTGATTTGAGGTCGTGGTGATGTTTACAAACAAGCTGATTTAGCGGTGAACTGGGCTGTTTCGTCATGAAAGCACTTTCATTGTCACATATTTGCATATTAACTGATATCAAGAAGCAAACCGGGTAGGCGTGAAATAGCTGTACAGTATACAATGTTTTTGGAAATAAAATTTGTACCAAAAATGGTTTGCGAGTAGAAATATTCACTTTTTATTGTGAGGGCTTTCATGACGAAACGGCCCAGTTTACCGCTAAATCAGCTTGCTGGTAAACATCGCCACGATCACAAATTAAAAATAAACTAGCGAACTTTAAGTTCCCTGTAAAGTTAAATCAAATCTACATCGCCTACCATTCCCCGATATTTGATTTTCGATACAATGCTTGTAAAAAATACAAAAAATATTATGACACTCACCTTTGTTAACGTTCTCTTATCGCGACCGTATACCTCTGAAAGAGGTAGCTCTGTTGTTTACCAGGCGTGAACTGCGATCTGTTGCCCTGGGTTTAAGATAAATGGTTCGCACATATTAAGCATAGGAATGTATTTTTCTAACTTCGAATTTTTGTTATTTATTTTCGGTTTTCATAACATCCAATTCGTCATTCCCTTTCCCTATTTACTCATTAAATAATCGTTAGCGGTAGTTTCTTTCCGAAAAAAGCAGTGAACAACATCTGAGAAAAAGGGTCCGGGTATACAAATTAGCGACAACTTTGGCAAATATTTATTGCAATCAGTATCTGCTCAAATGTTTTTGTTGTTGTTGTTGTTTTTGCAAGATTTTTTCCTTGAAAACACTACCACGAGACGGACCTCGCTACACATCTGTTTTCTACTAAAAAGCAATGACTTCAATTTGGTTTATGCATCATTTATCTTTACAGACAGAAAGTAATAAAATACATGTATATCCGTCGAATAACTGCCTCATTTTGTAGTTATCTTCAAAATACAGTTAGTTCAATTAACATATATTAAAATGCAATAAACCCTATGAATTGAGTTATCTTGATCGTAACTAATAGTTTATATTAATTCGGCATTAGCTCAGTCGGTTTAGCAGAGTGAACATGACATAGACCCCTTTTTCATTACTTTAACCCTTACCCTATGGACTGGTCCATCAGTCAATTTGGGCAGTACCATTTATTATTCGAAAGGGTTTTCAATGAAAATTTCACGACTGAATAGCTTTCTGATTCGAACTTCGAACCTCCCGATCGAAAATCCTACACTAAACCAACTGAGGTAATAAAATAATTTGTAATTAACTGATAATCATCAGGGTTTTATTTTATTTGAACGTTGACTGACCTGAAATGTAAAATGTTTCAGCTTACTTGCACGTATTGGACTAGACTAGCTCCTAGACTATGATATATCTTTTTACACTTTTATGATTGAATGTAGTGAACTGAGCCAGTCTATATCCTATGTCCAATATCATATATAATTTTAACATCATTCTTCTGTGAAAATCTCTAAAATAGACTGGCTTTTGTCTATATGAAATTGAATTCGAGAAAAGGGGGAAAATGTAGATTGAAATATATTTATTATCAGTCTAGTGGCTAGTCTAGTACTGGATATTATTTAAACGTTCTATGTACGATCAAAATATGTGCATCGAAATAAAATTTAAAAGATAAACGAAAAAAAAATTATTCAAGACAAGAAATCTATCAATAAGAGTTAAAAACACTTTGAAGTTCCATTGAATCAAGATATTCCAATATTTATTCAGCAGCTTACAGTTGAAAGAACTGGTAAGCATTTTTTTCAAACAGTGCTTTGGTAAACAATAGCAATGAAACTGAAAAGAAAATTTGAATGAAATCACCCTGTGGCTCTATTAAAACTTCGTTAACTATTAATGATTTCATATGACTCCTTTTGGATAAAGGATTTTATTCTGATTTTCTGGAAAGCAACTACGTAGCTGCGTCTTACATAAAATTATATGATGCTTATGATGATGTTGGTGATTATGATGATGGTGATGGTGATTATAATGATGTTGGTGATTATGATGATGGTGACAACGATTAGGGTGATGGTGATTTTAATGATGTTGATGATTACGATGACGATGATGATGAGGGTGATAATAATATTACGTTACAGTTCACGATGATGATGAATAATAATGATGATTATGAAGCTATCGATAATGATTATGTTGCTGACTTCATACAAAGCTATTTTAGCAGCAGTATCTCAGCGTGTGCCACAAATCAAATGTTGTTAGCAGAACTGGTATGTTTGCACTGAGATCTTCATGGGGGTGGATGCTTTTCGATGCACTGATTCGGTCAAGTCGTAATAGAAGTTTTAAGCCAGTTTTAAATTTCATTCGGATCCTTTAGTACCTTTATTTTATAGCAATATAGTTTTCTATTACGCCGAGATTATAATAATTCTGCTCAAAATGATCTTTATCTTTTGATTCCTTAAAACAAGAAACAGCTGCTTGGTTTCCACTCGTTTGATAATTGTGCAGTACGTGCTTGCAAGTATACTTTATATGAACTATATCAAACGGCTGAAAATATTCTTACAAAGAAGCGTGTATGACTCAGTAAACAATTGCATATTACAACTGAACAATTCTCTAAGAATATAGATATTGAAAAAGCCAATATACCGTGAAGTATTAGAGAAAATAGAAAATATACACCGCGTAGTAAATACAAAATTCAATATTATTTCTGTAAACATCTGCCACCTTCCACGCTTATGTACTTTATCATTTAATCTATACCTCGAGGTGGAAACACTGATACAGTTAAATAATGTCGAGGACAGATCTAAAAGTATGTGGCATTAGTACGGCGAGAAGCTGGAGGTCAGTTGTGCTGGAGGTTGCGAGTTTGATCTCAGCCGAGGCCATTAAGCTTTGCAATAAACAGTAATCGACTAAATTTATATGTATGTTCTTAACAAATTTGTCAATTGCTTGCATACAACTAGCCGCCATACTGCCTACAGGAGTTTTAAAACCACTAAATTCGCAAGATTAAGGCTATAAGTTTCGTTTACAAGTTGTAATTTTCTGTAAGCATCAACTTCCAATACTATATACATGAGTTACCAAAATGACTGTTGCTCAATATAAGCTGAAAAATTGACATAATGGAGTTGAAAACTGTATAATAGCAAATACTTCATGCAGCTGTTGCCACATAAATGATGAGTCTTGTAACAAGAAAATCGTATTTCTAGATTTATGTTTCCATATTGATGACTTGTATAGTTTAGATTTAGTCTGACTTTATAAACTAACAAATTGTCAAAAATACGGGGTGACCATTCTTTATTTTACATTATGACCATTTTTTTAAACATAATTTGATAAATTAATTCATTCAGATGTTACAAATTGCTTCTCGTTATTACCTATTTAATTAAGATGGAACTCGGACGACCATACGCGCACTTGTTACATTCCATACGAATTTCATTAGTTTTATTTTATAGAAATTACCCTTTGCAAAGAAGCAACTTTCTCCTTTCACGGCGGTGGATTTCTCAGCATTATCTATTACACTCACATATACAACAATGCTCCTTTTCAGTGGGTCTTCATTGTCGCAGAAATACGGTTTTCTTCCAATAATATATTTTTTATTTGAAATGGTCCTTAATTTTTCGAAATTTCTAAAGTTATATTGCCCAAATTGAATGATGGACCAGTCCATTTTACAAATTTAGCAGGGTAAGCGTTAACATATAAATCATAATACAGTTGTAGTCATTTTCTTCTTCTTGTAGTTAAAAGAAAATTCGACAATAATTATTTCTTTTTTATCATCAGAGCCCTGACTCACAAACTTTTATACCATTTGTCATAACATTTATGTTGAGACTGAATAGATTTTGAATATCAAGAGGCATTTTGTCATAAAGTGTTCTTTATCAAATATTGTCTGAATTTATGAACAAATTTTCTTTACCTGCGGTAATCCGGAGACCTTCATCTGACATTATGTTATTAGACAGACATCACTGACTAAGTTATTTTATATGGTGGAATCAACTTTCATTTGTTCTGTATACCAGGGACGCAAGGGACTCGGAAGCACTGCACTGTGCCTTATTTAACCTTTAACCTGCTGGCGGCAAGTGATTCTGCCTTTGCGACCAGTGCAGGCCAAGATCAGCCTGTTACTTTTCAGTGAACACCCCTTTAAATAATAAACGGTATTGCCAAAATTGAATGATGGACTAGTCTATTTTAGAAATTTAGCAGACTAAGGGTTAAAAGGGTATGTCTCAAGGTTTATGTCAAATTGTTCGAATCAGTAGCAAGGAATTTTAAATTAAAGATGAAATAAGAGTAATAACGTAATTTCAAGTCGGTTAAATAATAGAAAACCTCTCTATTTTAAGCGTTAGTCAAACAATACAAATGATATGTTAAATAGTAGGAAATGCAGCCGTTTCTTCTTTCATTTGTATGAACATGAAACGTTCCCTTTTAAACAATCAGGTAATATACGATACAAGGAAGAGCGTGAGAGAAATGTTTATTCATTGAGTTTAAGTTCTACCAGGAAATAGATTTTCAGTAACAGAACAAACAATAATAAATTTTCCCTGGGCCACAAATCTCATCAACACGGAAGTATCAGAGACAATAAATACTGCGTCTTTACTTGCCGCTGGTAGTTATCAATTAAAACCTTCGTACTTCATGTCGAAAGATATTGTGTCTGCGTATGTGTTCTGCCATAGTTAAAAAAAGACTTGTGTTGTAATATTATCTGGTCCTTTGGGATCATGGAGTCCATTCAACATATGTGTAACAGGGTTCTGTTTAAGCCGGTGCTAGGGGGCGTGAGAGGTGTTGCACATTTTATCACCTCTCATGAACAGACTCAATCAAACCGAGTCTGCTATTATTCTTCTTGGTTGCATTCTTTACTTCCTAAGGATCTTTTTACATATTTAATTAACTATCACAACAGCAATCTTTTAAGTGCCGTGTGGCGGCTGTAAGAAGTCTCCCTGTACTTGGATTCAGTGTTGTTATATTTTCTGGTCCTTTGGGATCATGGAGTCCATTCAAAATATGTGTAATAGAGTTCCGCTTAAGCCGGTGCTAGGGGACGTGATTGGTGTTGCACATTTTATTTTCTCTCATGAACAGACTCAATAAAACCGAGTCTGCTATTATTGTTCTTTGTTGCATTCTTTGTTTACAAAGGATCTTTTCACAGATTTTATTTTTTGTAACGCTTTCGGAACATGTAATATAATAATGTGGTCGATACATTTCCATACGTGGGTGAGCAGAGGTTTACATCTGTACGACAGGCTCTACTTACTAAAATCTTTACCTACTGCTGAATGTGTGTAAGATTTTTACTAAACAATCAAATAACAAGGTTTGTGACGTACAGTTATTTATCTACAGAGTAAAAAATGTGAAAAGAAGTTTTCCATCATGTTATGTAAGTTGAGTGGAGGTGCCTGTGAGGTTTTAAATTGTTCAGGTCGTAGACCAACATTGAATGTAGACCCTGGTCTTTTTTATTGTTCATCTATGACTTGAACATCTACGATCTGAGCATTTTTGAATTATGATCTGCTTACTGAATATTTTTGGAATGTTTATCTACACCCTGGACAGTTTTAGATATTGGTCTACGATTTCGGACTCGGATAAACATTGAATGTTGATCTACGACCTGATCAATTTTCAACTGAACAAATTTGAATGCTGATCTGTGATCTGGACTTAATTGAATTTTATTAAGCGAGGTAGAACGCAATGTAGTTACATCACTACATCCTAGTTATGTTATTTTAAGTAACATTGCTTTGTGTAAAATTAACCGAATATTTTCATTATTTTTACTATGTAAATATTCATTTTTGATATAAATCAAAAACAACGCCATACTTGTATTGAAAAGTAATTGTTAGAAAACTAAAAGCCGCACTATTGTAATTGAAAGGTTAAAAGCTCTTGAAGTTCTTTCATATTTGTGGAAAGTTCAAAAATACAAGAGCTGGGCAGCCGGAATTTGGGAAAATGTATTGTAACAACATGCAACGTATTTACACTGTCACTCGTACCTGTAGAAATTAAAGATATATTTGATTTAGTAGCATACATTTCACAACCAGTTATGAAGGAACATTTCAGATTGGTAAGCGTACATGATGGAGAATATCATATTTTTCAAATGTATGTATCGGCTTGAATGCGTTTGTATTTTTTAATTTCTCTAGTTTAATTTATTTTATCAGAGTTTCACTTAAAAATTCAAAAAAGATGACATCAACAATTATCTCCCAAACTGTGATTGTAGCTCAAAGGGCATTTTATCTATCTAGTGTATTCGTTAATGTCTCGTTCATTACTCAGGAACCTATTATCGCTCGTTTATCATACGGGAACCTATTATCGATGCCAATTACTCAGTAAATGGAAAAGTAGACACAATTTGATTTGTAACAGTAGCAGAGGCGATGATATAAGACCGAAAATTGAAGATTATCTAGCTTGAAGGCAGATAAGATTGTTTTCTCACGACGCTTTGAATGCAAGATTGACATGAGTTACTTGGATATCTCGGTTCTTAATCCTTATTAGTACAGAAAACAAGATTGTGTTGCCATTTGTTTTACTTAATTATAACAGGCTTCAAACTGGATTTTTTTATTCCATTAAAATGCTACTATTTAGTTAGTTTATAATAGTTTGTTTTAGCTCGATTGTGATGAAAGCTTCAGGCTTATTGGAACCACTCTCGAGTCCGCTATTTGATCTGCATGTCTTTAAGACATTAATTTGCTTTCAAGATAACTGCTTTTTGAATATTTGCTTTAAACATTGTTACGATCGAAGGTAGTAAAAGTTTATTTTCTCATTTTGAAGTATTTTCTTTGTGCTTTATCTTTGTATGTTTGAATCTTTAGTGGCCCGCTGTATTGTGGAAATCCTACAGTAACCACTTGTCCACCTACTGTTTGTCTGTTTGTCCATCTGTCTGTCACAAGTTGCCTAACTTTTCATGTACCTCCCGTTTTAGAATCAAGTTTTCAGGGCAATCTGTCTGTAGTAACGAATTTATTTATAACAATAAAGTAAAATAGAAGTTATTACAGGGAAGTGTTGTGTACAAGTACCACAGCTGTACATTGCTTACATTTTTAATTGTCTCATTAAATTAACTAATAATAATTATGTCCCGAGAATAAAAAAGAAACCAAAAAACTAGCACATGGGTATTGTTGAATTGTCACACAGTGACAGAGGGCATTGAGAGAAAGTGCACTGTGATAGAACTGTATCTCTACTTTATTTTTTAATTATATCCCTTAACTAAATTAATTTGTCCGGGCTTTAATTCTGAAGCTCTTGCAGGGGAATTATTCAAACTGCATAAAAGATGAAGGGCGCACGTAGAACCTAAAGGTACAAGACCTACAACTCCTTGCTTAGTTTTCTTGTAATCTCCCTTCTTCAAATTAACACGTAGCCTTTTTTGTCCTGACAGTAAAAGAGGGATTTTATTAAAATTGAAATTGAATATACTGAAAGAGGACATCGTTGTATACAGGAACCACATCGGTGTCTTGCTTATTTTTATAGCTGTTTCCTTCACTCAATTAGTCGTCCAATGCATAAATTAAACTGCATACAAGGATAATTGTGCATGTCTGAATTGTCTCACTTTTCTATCTCCAACCTTTATCATTTTATTATACTTGTCAGAAAGAATATTAAAAAGTGATAAGGGTTTTGTTTACATTAACACAATGATAAGGGACAATTAGATACTGCACTGGCAAAGAATAATAATTTTACATTGCACCACTTTTGAAATATATCCATTTATTATATTTTATTACATGTATTCATATCTCGAACATGACTGGAAGTTTATTCAAGGGGAATGACATTGAGAGATGGGCCATAATCATTCAATCTTGCTGTGTGGTCTGAAATTACTTGTTTACAATGAACGTTCTTGTATACGGACCATATGTTTTTACACAATGTCTTCAGCTGAATAGGCTGTTAGACAACAATGATACATTGAAAACGGGATCGCCCGAGTAAAGGTGTTTTCGATTCATTTGTCATTTAGTTTGGAATTCTTTGTCAGTTAAAGGCGTAAGCTAGAATTCCCTGTATATGAGATGGGCTAAAATTTTCCCAATAACAGAATTTCTTTAAACTTTGGATATTGAGGGACAATCATCTAAGAAACAAAAAAATGCAATAAAAATCATAGGTCACCGGATTCGAAAAAGAGTTATCTGCCCTTGAAAACGTCATTTTTAGGGGAAATGCCGTTTTCAAGGGCAGATAACTCTTTTTCGATACCGGTGACCTATGATTTTTATTGCATTTTTTTGTTTCTTAGATGATTGTCCTTCAATACCCAAAATTTGAAGAAATTCTGTTATTGGGAAAATTTTCGCACCAAATTCTAGCGTACGCCTTTAATCACATTTTCCATGAGTACCCTGATGTAGTTCATCGGTAACAGAGATCTTTAATTTCTGACTGCAATTGTTTGACAAATTACGACGCCTTAAAAGTTAGTTGGCAATTTCTTAACTTTAAAGTTAACAGCGAGGTTAATTGTTTGTTTCTGATATAAATATATATTTGGTTGTTATTACGTTACTTGTAAACGTTATTTCCTCTCAAAAGAAAAAAAAAGTAATAAACATTGTATATTTTTGAACGTCACCAAGGAAAAAATATATATATTATACGGCCATGACATTGCTCGTCGGCTTTTGTTATGTTACTATAACCACTGTGAATACTGACAATCATTATTAACTGACTCTTCCAAGTATTTATTTTCTAAACATAGAACGATTCAAGAATTTCATGCTGTTCATAAATCAGAGATAATAGGTTTCATCCAAGGGAAGTGTTTGTACTGATTTCCTGCCTTTTTCAGTTAAGGTAGTTCTGCACGTTTGAAAAACCGGAAGTGATGGCGTAACGTCATTTATCCGGAAAACGTAGAATAAAGCCTGGATTCGGCGTACGGAAATGAAAATCAGTTTATGAATTATTCGAAACATGTGAGTAAATTTGTTATAATGGCACTGTTGCTATATTTCTAAAGTCAAAATATGATATTAAAACATATGACACGTTAAAAAAATCAAAGTAATTTCTTAAAATTAACTTGAAATGCCCGGTTCCCTTTAATCATGGTAAAATATCTCAAAAGTAAGCACACGGACCTATACATCTTATTTCACCAAATTATAGGTCATGTGTTTATTTACAATTGTGAGAAGTTTCATCAAAATCTACATTGTAGAAAAAATTCTATTCGCGAAAATGTTATGAAAGTTATGATTTTCCCATAGACTCCCATTATGAAATATTGCGTGAGGTCCAAATTTTTCAAACCAGCCTAGCAAAAAAATCAAGCACACGACCCTATCTTTTTTATTTGCTGAATTTTCTAGGTATATTTTGAAGTTTTGAAAAATTGGAGTTTAATCAAATTCTACATTGTAGAAAATTTTTTTTTCCAAACGTGCAGAACTACCTTAAAACATGACAATATGTTATCCTCCATAATTTGACCGCAAGACCGTTCAAAAACAAGACTTCCTTCCCATGTGTTCTTGTTTTACTGAAGTTATGCTGGCCGGACATATGTTAAGTGATAACGAAAAAGGTAAGACGTTTAATATCGGAATTTGAGACAAATGATCGAAAGACGAACGTCATTTTTACATGATCGTATTTAATGGAGTTCTTAAGATGTATTTTGTTTTCCAGTTTTCGAATAATTCATTTGTAGGTGCTCTATAAGACCTTTATTCCAACGTTCGTAAAGCATTTTTTTTTTTGTGTGGTAACTTGTATTCATTTCATTATTGAAATGTATGAAATCACTGGCTAAAATTATGTTTGAGATTTCAGTAATCAAAGGCAAGAACCAGTCACTAAATATTTAAATAGTTTAAGACTTGCTAAAAGAATTATAGTCAAGGAAATAGATGTGTCTTATTACATACTCATTTAAAAACTTCGTTAAGTTTCAATAGGACCTGAAACGTCAATAGTTTCCTTATCGGGCGTGTGACGTCATTTGTGACATCAGTTTCATGTATGCCGTCACATTTAAAAGTTCTTTAATGACGATATTTTCAATTTCACTCGGGCTTAATAACAAATTTTAATCATTTTTATATAATAATGTTAAGTGTAGATACGTATGTATGCCATTCTTTTGCGGAATAATATTGCGCCCCTAAAGTCGCGCAATATTTCCGCTGCAAAACTCATACAAATCTAATAACCTATAAATATCACACGTTTTGTCTTTTTTCAAACATGAAATACAATTGATTGAACTTCTCAGTAGAGTTTCATATAACTGACACTTGGTGTAAAGGAGTCCAATAACACAATCATTGTACGACGGAATCAGCAATTGTTGTCAAAGAAAAATGTGTTTGCAAAACCATGTGATTTAATCGTACTGTCATGAAAATATAGAGTGTGTATATAGTTTAGAGCCAGATGTGCGAGATAACGTTGATTTCATTCGATCACTTTGCAGTCATTAGGCAAATATTAGACCAACAAGTATGTTAAAATCAAGAAATGGCTTCCTTTCTGTCTATCTTGCTTGTACTGACGCTGAAATTTTCTTTGAAAACCATCTTCCTAACTATGCTATTTTCTATGAGTCGGCGAAAAGTAAAAATGTAAGAAAATCTGGAAGTGCTATTAACCTTTAACCTGCTGGCGGCAAGTGATTCTGCCTTTGCGACCAGCGCAGACCAAGATCATCATGGTCTGCACTGTTTGCTATTCAGTCAGTAAATTTTCAGTGAACACCCCTTCAAATAATAAATGGTACTGCCCAAACTGAATAAAGGATCAGTCCATTTTAGAAATTTAGCAGGGTAAGGGTTAAGAAGAGTTTATGGCAGAGTGGCAAGTATCAGCCTGTCGTATAAACTTAAGCTTTTATACAGTCAATACAAGTTTAACTGTCAATTAAAAAAAAATGCAACAATTCTTATAATTTTAATAGGGAATGAACACAGAAGTAGTAACGCATGGAATCATCAAATTTTTTTTTTTTGCATCCCGCGATTCAGCGTCATTGATTAATGTTTACACAATACATATTAACTGCAAGGCAGATATGTGTAAAGCAGACAAATAAATGGTAATAAGATTTGAATAGAACAGTAACTTTTTCAATTCAAAATCTGTTCAATTAAAGGAGTGTAGACTAATTTACTATAAAGTGTGCCACACCATATCTTTAGCAAACTCTACGGAAATTCAGGTTTTATGTTCATTTGATACATGTCCAGCGTCATCGTTCGAATTAATGTTTACACATTAACTGCAAGACAAATGGTAATAGTAACATTTTCAGTTTAAAATCCGTTTAAATGGCGAAAATGCTTCTAAGGAGTGGAAACTTATTACTTCCGCAAGTAAAAAATATAAATAAATGCGACACATGGCGCGTGTTTGAGAAGGATTGGCATTGATTGCAAGTTTATAACAGTTAAACATGATAAAAAGACAAGATGAATGAATGGAATATTAGGTTACTGTATTTCAGAACATGTTGATTTCCGGCTTTTCTCCGAAAACATATACGACTAACTGCGTATGTTGAACTGAATTAACATTTTAATTACATTTGTTACATATAGCTAAGTGGTGTACAGATTCATACACTGTGCCAAGTTATACATTTATTGTGTACTATTTTTAACCTTAAACACAATACTGTTTGTACGTGTTTACACGTGCTTTTTGTGAACATAGATCTTGTGTAGTAATTAAGCATTTTTAGATATCAAAATTTACATTATAAGTGTTATACAGTACCATCGCGATACTACGAAAAGCCAAGGGACCGGCCGTTTTTTTCGTAATATCGCATTTTCGTTCGAGCGCAGTATAGGAAATTTCGCTATACAGCACCTTAATATTTACACTATATCGTAACCAGTGGTATTTCGTATCAGAGTACATGTATCACACTTTTATATGTACATCTGGGTTTTCTACAAATCTTATTCGAATCTGAACTCAGATGGTATCAAGAACTTTAAATCGTTTTTTTTTCTTCACCTTTTCTCACTGTACATAAAATATATAAAGGGTACATTGTTGCACGAGAACAAAAAATGCATTTGCCTATTCCGATTCAGCTACCATACACTGATTTGTTTTCGGAATAGTAAAACGACAATTTACAGACGATGAGGACTTAGATTTTTTTTATATTTTTTTATGCAGTGACTGTTTGAGACGTATAGATCTCGAAGTAAGTGTGCCTGGTATGCCATCCGATTGATAGTGACACTTTCCACTCATAAGCGTTTTTCACGCCGTTATGGAAGGTGTGAAAACTTTGACGATACAGGTATTCGTAAAATCGCAACTAAAACAAGTTGAAACAGGCTTTAAGGGCATAACAATACATTCGTAGGTGCGCATTTTTCGTAAAATTGCATTTTCGTAAAACCGCGACTTTGTAACATAGAAATAAGAAGAAAAGCAGCCGGGACTACAACACCTTTTCGTAGTATACCGGTATTTCGTTAAATTGCGATGCGTAGCACCGCGAATGCACTGTATTGTAATTTTCTCGAAATCTTTTATCTGTATACATAATTCTACCATTTAAATATTATTCTTGCATCGATTATTTCGAATGAATGAACACATGATTAAGTGCCACAGTATTACAGTAACATTTGATGTGTATACGCTAAACACCACTAAATCCGGCTGTTCTTTATTCCATATAAAATCCAATTAATTTATATTTGATTTTAGACATTTTAGTATATCAGATTTTCTGAGACTTAATATTTTCAGAAAGAACTATATTACTGTAGAAAAATAAAAATAAAAAGAGGTGTTAACCTTCATGTAACAAAATTACAGCGCGCTGAATTTACTCCTTTTCGCTTCTTTCAATGAAATTTGTAACATTCTTACGCCGCCATTTTTATCTAGCAACCTGAAGAATGATATTCAGATCAGGCCTAAGACCGCAGTTATTTTTACTATATGTTTTATATAGAGACTTGCCGCAATTGCATCTGTTCCTTCATTCCAAACCCCTTCAAACTACTTGCACTCAACAGAACTATTCAAGAGGAAAACTTCCAGCCACAATAAACATGGGGTTGACCTGCTCTTTTTTCAACCATCTTGAACCAAATCACATGTGAATGAAGAAAACTCTCTAAATGGCCCCGAACAGGCAAAACTGGCCTATCATAAGTCATGTCAGGCACATTCTGACATTCTCATTCTGTCAAAGTGTACATGTACCTACTATTTCATATCTCTTCTATTCAATTATGCCATTTTTCACTCGAAACTTCATCAATATTCACCATCAAACAGAGGAACTATTTGCCGCGTAACCACTTCCTTTGTGGTCAACCAAGGGCAAACTACTGTGCTCTTGTGCCTATTTCCCACAGCATTGATTTTAGTGCGATAATTGATGAACAATTAGCTGAAAGGAAAATAAGATTGTTTTGGAGTGTGTATCTTTGTGAAAAACTGTTAATGATGCTCTGAACGTAAAATTAACAGTAAAGAAGATCTTGGAAAGCGTATTTTGCTGATTCTAAAATGATTCCCCCATTACATTGATAATGAGAGAACTTTTTATGTATCTTCTACTTTGTAAGACATAAGGCTGCTTTTATAAAATCGACAGTCCTTGAGATACGATTTGAATGTGTGACCCGTTATCACCATAAGAAACTTGTAGATACCTTAGCCTTTTGTGTTATTTTTATTTAATCAGTTGTGACGTATAGTCTCTAATGGGACATTTTTTGCGAGTGGACAAAGCAATATATACAACGATGAATACCAAATAGAAAATGAATAATTTAAAACCTCTTAAGGAAGATAATGCGTTCTTAGGACTTCTTTGGTGTTAGAACGCGTTCCAAAGATTAAGAATGATTTATAAGGCCTAAGCTCTGCCTTCCCGAAACAGTAAATATTCAAGAAATAGAATAAAATGGTGATGGTGTTGAGGATTAAAACATGTTAACGTCATTTCAAATGATAGTTTACTTATATAAGTGAAATATTTTATCTGTAATAATTTATTCTCTGCAAGTAACTGACATTTTCCCTATAAAACACAAATTTATTTGGTCTTGTTGCCAGAAAGAACATCCCTGTCCCTTAACTAAACGTATGCCTGTTCGAACCGAAAAAGGTCCCTACTGAATTAGAAACTGGGATGTTATGAAAGAATAGCATGCTTACATATCAATGGTTATGTAACTTTTCTTTAAGATGAGATTATTTTCATGATTCTTTTCCTTTGATTCTAATGTGGTGGTGTTAGATTTTTCATCAGTTTTTCTAGTCTTTGAATACACATCTGGCATAACAACTGTACTCAAGGAAGATAACTCATGGAATTATTTAAATCTTACATTATTATGCCCCGTTTCTCCTCATAACATAGAAAATCAGAGATAAGATGATAGTTTTTAAAGAAAGTAAAAGCGTACAAACAGAAAATAAGATTTTTATTAGACAAATTTTCTATTAACTAAGCAAACGAAACGGACTTGTAAGCTTTACTATTTGTTTGTTATAATTACACTTAAGTTAGTTTAAGGCATTTCCACAAAATGTGACTGTGAATTGAATATGTTAGATATAAAGATCATGTAATACAACTGAACTTGATATACTCTAGTATTGGCGAAACAAACGCACCTTAAGGCGAAATAACTGCAAAATATGATATTGCCTCTCTTCACGTCGTCTTCCGTATTATCCGTTAATGCTGCTGTCGTCGTCTTACATAATATAGAGCTCGTCGAGCTGGATAAATGAGCCGTGCCATGGGAAAACCAACATACTGGGTTTGCGACCAGCATGGATCCAGACCAGCCTGCGCATCCGCGCAGTCTGGTCAGGATCCATGCTGTTCGCTAACAGTTTCTCCAATTTCAATAGGCTTCAAAAGCGAACAGCATGGATCCTGACCAGACTGCGCGGATGCGCAGGCTGGTCTGGATCCATGCTGGTCGCAAACCCACTATGTTGGTTTTCCCATGGCACGGCTCAAATAACGTAATATTAGAATATTAAATGTGGGTATAATCTTACATTGAATAGTAATTTATAACAATAACATTCTTATTTTTTTCCTGAAATCATATACCACTTCAACCATTTTAACTTGGTTCGTGCGGCGATTGTTTCAAATAGTGAGTGTTACATACGGCAGTATTACAGCAGGGCGACATCTAAGCATACTTTTACCCTATACTCTATATTCAGATTAACGTAGTCTATAGAATTGCTTACAAATGAAGAATTATCAATGTTTATCCGCAAGAAGACGCAGTGTTGACTTACTGGACAATTGCAGAATAGATAGCTGAAAGGCAAATAAGATTGTTTAAGAGAGTATACTGATACCGAGGCGCTAAACGTTATATTGGTTGTAAAGTAGAACTTGCTGATTTAATTGATCATGTCTAAAATGATTTACCTCTGACATTGATAATGAGAACAATTTGATCATATCGTGAACACTTTCCTGTTTCTTCAAAATTTGTAAGACACAGATTTATTTTACTAAAATCGACAGTCTTTTAAGATGCCATTTGATTGTGCGTTTACCGAACTGGAAGCAAAACCTTTCTCTCCTGATCATGTATGGCCAAGAGCTTGCTGTCTGAAACTCTTGGAAGCCTAGTTGTTCTAAAAGTTGTAATAACTTATTCACTGCAAATAAGTGATTTTCCCCCATAGAACACAGCGGCATAGAAGACGAAATTGTTAGGTCTTGTCCATACTGGTCCTAAACCAAACTTGTACCTGTTCGAATCGATTAAACAAAAAAGGTCTGTACTGAATTTACCGTTGGGATAATGACATATAGGGCATACTAAACACGATTGTTCTATCCTTGTTTTTCCAAGAAAAAGTCATTATTCTTTACTCTGAAATTAATGTGGTGGTCCCTGCCCTATTAGTAAGTCTTTCTTCAGTAGGGTTTTCTTCGTCAGTGCTGTTAGTCTTTATATTAGGTACTCTACTCATCACATAGCGTACATTGCTGATTTGATAAATCATACCTAGAATGATTTTCCTTTGACTCTGTCAACAAGAATTTCTGTTTCTTCGGCTTTTGTAAGGCACAAATCGAAAGTCTTTGAGATACCATTTGAGTGCGTGTTTGACTGTAGGTGCTGTTTCCCCGGTGTGAAATATCAGCATACATATATGGACCTCGTTGAAGCAGAATTTTTGTATTATTACTTAGAAGACAACCAAAAGCAATCTGCAATTGCCACGGGAGTTATTTGTTTGGATATTCATTATAAATTTTATATAATATTATTTAGTGTGATGAATATAATCCGCCATTCGTATGAAACCCTTTTTACCAGCTACATATGTAATTGTTCTTGATTTGTTGCTGCCTTTTTGTGTAGGTGTTCCTACTTGTCATTTTTATGTCAACCCCGCAGCGGTCTTGGAAATTATTTCCGGATTTTTCTTGTAGATATTAATATAGAAACAAAACGGATACCAAACATTATGTTGTGAGTGATAGCTCCGAGAATAGAAATAAGGAAAACGTGAAATGGTTAAGTGTATAATAGGTTCAGAAAACATTTGTAATGTTGTAGACATATGCCTCATGAGATGAATGACAGCATCAGGAAATATTTTCTTCATGCAGTTGACGATGATTTTCTCTTAAAATACTTATTTGATTCCGTAAAACTTTTAATGAATTTTTTTTTATATAGATTAGCAAATAAAAATCCACTAGCTCTATCTATTTTTTCTTAAAACAAATCCACACATTGACTGCTCTTTATGCAATGAATTCGAGAAACTGCGAAATTCAGTATAGGCACCAGTATCATTGTCATAAGTTTGTCTTCAAGTTATTACACATTAATATACATATAGAATCTATACATATATATACATATTTATACATTAAAGACGCTATATAGAGTATAAGATAGTCACCGCCGATAACTTGGTTCATAGTACTTATTAGTATATCTTATATTGTAAAAACGCAACATCCAAGAGTAACCTCAATTTTTTCGGGTGAAAACCATTTATTTTGGTCGACAAGCTTCAAAATTATTGAGGTACTGTCACATAAAAATATCTGTGCTTGAGTAGAGGAAATATGTCAATTATTAAATAAGCAGAATGACTGTGCATATTGTTGTACAGTCACTAAACATCCAGATTATATCAATGCTTGATATTGCAAAACAGGTTTAATATTTTTTGTAAATGCCTATACTGTGTATTTTAAAAACCGAATAAAGGACATTAGACTGATTCGATTTTTTGCATTTAACATTTTTTAAATGTAATTTAAAGATATCACTGGTCTTTGCTTGTTTTTCTGTCTGTAAATTATACATGTGAAAACAATTTTTCATCAGGTTATTTTTACCAAATCCTATACTAGGAGAAAACCCGTTTATGCTTAAAATATTGATGAACATCTAAAATGTAAGATAATAAATTTAAATTTTCAGATTTGAAAGGCAAAAGAATGTTCTCAATAGATATGTTATTATCTCAATTTTAATTTTGTTGTCATTAATACAGTTAATGCTGTGGAATGGCCTATTATTATATATCTCTGTAGCAATTTTGATAATAGTTATATCATGTTAGACATTAGTTAGAATTAAAATGTTGTTGATTTTACTATTGTTCTTGATGACAATATTGTCTGATTCAGCCTGTACGGTACCATGAGGTCAATCATAATGTCGCAGGATGTGAAAAATGTGCAGTCAGTTCGGTACTTGAACCCGGAACCCCTCGCTTACAGCGCGAATGCACTACCGACTGAGCTAACAGGCTTCCTGACATATATTTTCCCCTTACGTGATCAAGTCCGTACCGTGACATACACCCCACAAATTCGAAATTCGTCCTCAAACTCGGGAGGCACATACTACTGCAAGCGTTGGAAGACTGACGAAGCCACTTTCACGTCCCAAATTCTATTCAGATCCATTTTCACAATAAAATCTACCTATGAAATACCCTTCCGTGCCTTGTACATGTACAGTCTAGCAAAATCATAGTCTAACTGCAGAGAGGCAGTCTTTGTTCTATTTTAGATAGAGCACTGTTTTTTTTTTTTTTTTTTTTTTTTTTTAAACCCTGTATCTCGTGTGATTTCACGTTTTTCATTCAAGAGACGAACAAACTTTTCTTCAGTTCCAGAAGCATTAACCGAATACTCGGCAATAATTACTGGCATCAGCTGTGTAAATACGTTAAACGTTAAGCAATCGGCTGTAGTGCGATAAAAGGAAGATACTAAGAGAATCGGAAACAGCTAAAACTTTCACTCTCTAATTCACTTTGCTTAACGGTTAAAAATTGAAAGTGAAAATAAATATTCAGTGACGGAATAGAGAATATTTCGTTCACATTGATTTGTTCGTACTTTTAGCGATAAGACAGCGGACATAGCGTCTTACGTTTCATGTCAGATACCTGCTAAAATAATGATATTGCATTAAAGATGCTGATCTCTCTCTCTCTCTCTCTCCCTCTCTCTCTCTCTCTTGTGCAAGGCTGTGCTTGTATTCACCCATTCACGAAGTTAATCATGTAATATTTTGCCTTTGAACAAGGTAATTCATGTATTCATTTACACATGAACATGTTAAATAAAATGTTTATACAAGTACATGGCATTTATATAGCGCAAAAATTATAAAATATTCTATTGCACTTTACAATTACATAACACACATTTTACATATAAACATAAAAAATATGAACAGGATTCTAGAACTTAGATATAAAGATTTGGACATGTATAAATACTATTTTACACCACTGATATTTTGTATTTTAATAAGACTACACACATTGTTCATGAAACTGCCTAAATAAGTGTATTTTCAGTTTTGGTCTAAAGCTGGCTTCAGACTGAATGTTTTTCAGATAGCTAAGCAGATCGTTCCACCATTGGGACCAACGACTGCCATAGATCTGTCTGCTAATTTTGTTCGCTGTCTAGGGATGTTAAAGTTAGTGTCACTTTGTGAGCGAAGTCTGTATCGTTGTCGAGTAGGTACAAACATTTCCCTCAGATATACTGGAGCTGTACCATTGATGACACGGAAGACTATTAATAAAACTTTGAACATGACTCTAGCCTAAACTGGAAGCCAGTGTAATTCTTTCAGAAGTTCGGTACTTGGTTTTTCATAGGAAGCATTCTTGACTACTCTAGCGGCACGATTTTGGACTCGCTGTAGTTTATTGATTTGGTAGGCTGCTGGAATTTCTGTAAATAAACTGTTGCAGAATTGAGAATGAACCAATCCATGCACTAATGATTCAGTTGACTTTTGTGTGAGATGTTTCCGTATAGCCCTAAGGTTTCGTAACTGCACATGAGCTATCTGACACTTTTTCTGAATGTGATGGTCAAAGTTGAGTGTATTGGTCATAGTTATGATTTCATTGAGACAACTGTCGAGTTGTTGAAGAACGGTCGTGTCATTTTGAGAATTTCCCGCTTGAATTTTTAACGCAATCTTGTGGTCGTCCGCGTATCCATAGAGATCAGCTGGATATTTCTGCACCACTCGGTTGAGAGCCGATATATACAGGGTAAAGATCACCGGTCCGGCACAAGAACCCTGCAGGACACCAAACCTAGTGGCTCCGTGTCAGATGCTGACTGTTCGACTAAAACTTTCATTGTTCTGTTCGTGAGATAAGATTCTATCCATTTCAAGGAGTGCTATGTATACCAAAGTCATCTTGAAGGATTTGAATCAGTATCGGGATATCGATGGTATCGAACGCTGCACTCAAGTCCATCATGACCACGATTGTTATTTGATTTTCATCTATGGTTTCCAAAAGGTCATTATACATTTTGACAATTGCTGTTTCAACTCAATGATATTTTCTATAGGCACTTTGGTAAGCTGGGAGGAGATTGTTAGCTTCAATATGCTTGTTGATTTGATTTAGTGCACGATATTTATTTTTCCAATTCATATTTCATTCGCCCATGAACAAGGTAATTTATGTATAATTTACTCATACTCACGGACATTCTGATATTGGTTTGCCTATAATGTAAAAAGGTTAGTCAGATACACATTAAGCAATGCACTTGGTAGTTCTGGCATTGTTTGCCCATGCACAATGTTATTCAGAAATGTATTTGCTCATGTACAAGGTAATTAATGTGCGTTTCAATCGCACATGGGTTCTACCTTGGTATTGAGGGTATAATAGCTGTGGCCCGCAATGGCACCAGAAATAATGTAGAAGTCAAATAAATGACTAAACTAAAACACAAAATAGCGTGAATCACCGCAAAAGTATATTTCAGTGTGCGCATGCGTGTAGGTCACGTCAGGTTATTCGAACGAATTATCTATCTAACTAGTAAAGAGTAAGCAACTGGTTAGTAAGGATGGATATTTTGAATATGAGTTGTAAAATATAGTATGCGTTGTGTGTGATTGGTGTGGCGTGTATGGATGTAGTATTGAATGGTACATGTGAATATGTATCTGTATATGACAAACAAAACAAAGACAAACAAAACAGAAGTAAACTATGGAGGACCATACAGGACATCACAATACACTAAGTACACAAATAATTAAGTAAGCAACATGTGTATTCAACCTTGCGCAAGTTCGTTATTCATTCACCGACGCAAAGGTAATATTGATATTCATTCGCTCGTGCCCGAGTTCATTCAGATAAATACAGCCGACTAGGCACAAGTTTCATGTTCATATATATAAGGGAATTTAAGTATTCATCCACCCATGCATGAGATCATTCATGCCCCACTTTATTAGTCATATTAAAGTGACATCTGATTTGGGTAAAAATAAAAGTAACAACTCCAAAGGTATGTTAAATAGTGTTCGTTGTAAAATGTGGTCCTTTGTATTAATTTGCTGACATAAGAATCTTCCTAAAAATCCTTTCAGATACAGATACTTATTCGACGGGAGTAAAGTGACTCGGACACTTTTCAAACAGATGTATAAAATCAACAATTTACGTTGATTATTAAAGTATATGGAATAAAATATGTGAAAAGATTTTTTGGAAGCATAGAACGTAACAAAACAACATAAGAGCAGACTCGCTTTGACCATGAGAGGTAATGAAATGTGCAACACCCCTAACGCCCCCAAGCACCAGCTTGAGCGGAATTCTACAAGAGTCAAAATGAATGTACTCCACGACCCCAAAGGACCCAGAAAATATTGCATCACTAAGTCCAGGTACGGGGTGATTTTACGACTTTACAGCCGAAACACGGCACTGAAAGACTGCTATTCTGTTAGTTTCATAGTTGATAAAATCGGTGAAACATTCCTTTGGAAGCAAAGCACGCAACCAATCAACATCAGATTCGGTCCACTGGAATCTGTTCATTAGAGGTAATTTAAGTGGAATTCTAATATAATGAAAAATCCGAAAGGACCAGAAAATTTAACTACACCGAGTCAAATACGAACTTTACTTTTTGTTTTGTGCAATCTGTCTAAATATCTCGATATTCGAATGTTTAACCTTAAATGTGAAAGACTTAGTTTAAGGGCAAAAATCAATATAAACAGCTTTTAATATCTCGTTTATCATCGGAACCTATAATTGATGTCAGTGTATTCAGTATATGGAAAAGGAGAAACAATCTGATTTCAGTCAGGGCGTTGCTATTTGATCGAAAGTAGAATATTACCTTCCTTTAAGGTAACTAAGATTGCTTTTAATAACCCGTTAGTGTAGGGAACTTCTCACGAAACTCTGAATGTATTATTACCAGCCAGGAATAACTTGAATAACGCATTTTGTTGACTTTATATTGTAATCATTATTAGCATAAAACACATCTTGTATTGTTGTTTGCAATGATTTATTATCAAGATCGATACTGTTTGATCAAGGTGAATTTCTGATTCTTAACACATTTGCTTTGAACGTTGTTGAGGGTGAAAATATTAAAAAAGTAAAATGTTCCAGACATAAAATAATGTAGCGGTGAATTGATGATAGAGTTTGTTACTTTGTAAATTACGCCATCTAGTTTTCAGTTTATATTGTTAAAAGCTGCCCTGGATTTTGTTATCCGTAAAACAAGTTCACTATGAAAAGAACAGAACAGAACTATATCAACGCAAGTTGCAAATGCAACATATGAGTACACAGTGACATATATGAATTATTACATGAGACGGCATTTCTAACAAAATTAAGGTTCTAGTCGTAAGTAAGTAAGCGAAAAAAACATTTTTTTGTAATTTAGCGTGGGAGAGGAAGGGATGAATGTCCAGATGGCCGTATTAACCTTGGTTGTTAAGTTTTACCTTTAGACAAATCAATGAGAGAAAGGATTACTAGATAACTGAAACAAACTATAAACTATACGTGAGAGGGAAATATTAATATAGGTATGAATAAGGGCCAGTAACCTTGTTTCAAAAATTTGATTTGATAAAGAGGACGAAGGTCATTTCGTCAGACAGAATGAAGCCGACGCTCATGTTGTTTCTCAAATGGCAATTTATGCGTGTACTTTGCTGTTTTGTTAATGGTGTTTCATTTTAATACTCATTTATATTATTCATATAGACACCCATATGTGCATATGCTCAGTGCTTATTTATTATCAATTAGAATCACTTGCTATGTAAAGTGAGTAGAATTTCCTATCCATTAAATATTTACGATAACACCACTAAAGCCACAGTGCGCTTTTGAAATATGTCTCTTTAAAAATTCCACTGCATTGCAGAATCGTGTAAATTATTCATTATTTCAAAGACTGTAGCTAAGGAAAACACTGCATTAGGTTTCGTGTGCCCAGCATTATTCATGCTGGTGTGTTTTGTACACAAAGTTACAGAGATAAGGGACGTTTTTTAATCTCTGTTTGTATTGCAATGTAGAAACTTGCTGACTTAATTTATTATCTGGACGTGGATGATATTTTGATGTTTTCATGAACGTAAACGAACCATTGCCTGTTATTTCTATAGAAGCACTCAACTGAATAAATCTCTCCCAAACGCCTTAATTGCAAATTGTTATTACGGTATTATACGCATTACTAAGGATAGGCCTGCAACTTTATATTTTGAGTAATAGAGTAGATGACTGGCTGTAGGTAAAACACCATGTTGAATTCTTATTGTCGTAGTGTAGAACTGGTTAGACCTTGTTGTTGCAGATGCACAACTTTTCCTCCGGCTATATCTTGCCTGAATGATTCGTGTACCAGTTATTCCCACGACAATGATTTATATTACGAGCTCAACACTTGAGAGGATCATGAATATTACTTGTACAACTTATAATGTACAGTCTAACTTCCCGTAGGCTTGAACAACGCATCTCGACTTACTGTGATATTGTTCTTCGAACTAACTTTATGATAATTGTAGCCCTCTGACGAAGCGTTTTGGTTACAGTAATATCGCGAAGGTTCGAGTCCTAAACATGAATACAGGAAAGCACTGGCAGATCTCATAAGACGTGACATGCAAACCAAAAGATATGCATTGGACAATATCTCTGTAAAGATAAAGGTAAAACTAACAATATGAAAATTGCAGTTATCTGATTTGTCGTAATATTATTGTTTTGTAAAGATAATTCCTTGTTAATGAAAAAGTAGTTTATGACACTACTTGTAATTTAGTGTAGCGTTTCGTTAGTACTAGTGTACGCTCTTTATATAAAAGCGAAGCTACCATGACGAATCGCGAAGATTCGGTGATTTAAAAACTTAGCGCTTCGACATCGTAACTTCGTGTTTTGCCATCGTACTTTCACGATTTGCCATTGGACATTCATTTAAAAAAAAACAAAACACGAAGCGCGAGCATCTAATGGCGAAGTGCAAGTAGCTACTATGGAGGCTTTGCGCTTCATCAGTTTACTTGCCCTTCGTATTAAGATATATGAGCCGTGCCATGAGAAAACCAACATAGTGGGTTTGCGACCAGCATGGATCCAGACCAGCCTGCGCATCCGCGCAGTCTGGTCGGGCTCCATGCTGTTCGCTTTTAAAGCCTATTGGAATTAGAGAAACTGTTAGCGAACAGCATGGATCCTGACCAGACTGCGCGGATGCGCAGGCTGGTCTGGATCCATGCTGGTCGCAAACCCACTATGTTGGTTTTCTCATGGCATGGCTCATGACAAAAAGACAGGGCTCTGTGTAGCTTCATGATACTGCAAGTGTATTTTTGCAATATTTCGTTACTACGTTGAAATATCGAACACAATCCTAAGCAGTTTACAACTGTCATGTGAGTATGATTGGCTTAATAGCGACAAAGTCCTGACAAAATGACATTTGTTATAAAAATGGTACAGCACATTTTTAGCTACATATCTAATTGCTATTGATGTGTTACCGCCATGTCGATTGTTATCTATATGATTGTTTTATATTACTATTCTCTGTTTCATATCGACATAATTATTGTTGCAATACTTGGAAAAGATAGCAAACATGTTTAGATTGGATATGGCTTTTTTTTTTTTTGTTAGTTCAGGGTGTTGATACAGTACCAGTACGATATTCTATTATTTATTTTAAGGGTCTTGGTATAAGGACTATATAAAAGGTAACATTATCTACAAGGTTGAATTGACAACAAAAGTTTTTTCTTGACAGTCAATTGATTCGTGGACTAGTTCTTGGTATTTGATATGTCATTTAATGTAATAGCACTAGACGTTAATGCTATTTGAGAGTTATGAATATCATGATACAGAAACGTGTAAGGGAAAGCAAAGGATTAAAAAAATGTAGAAGAGACTTCTAATTCTTTTAATGTCATGATGTGAACTGAAAGAAATTAAATGCATTTACAAATTCAGTTTCATTGCGACTGAAACAGGCAGGAAATACTCAAGAACAGAAAACAATAAATACTCAAATGACTGTCATGCAATAATTAAATATCGACAATCAATAAAAATCTGCACGTTTCTTAATTCTGATAGCTAATAGAAAATGCTGTGGTGGCATTCGAAATATCAAAGAAATTTTTGTGTTAATTTTGAATTTTTGCAAAGTAGTTAGTGCAGGCAGGTTGAATGTGCGTTTTTGTCGAAGGGGAAAGCAACAAGTGATATTAGGTATTTGCAAATGAAAAATCAATGTTTTCGAAGTCGGAGATAAGAAAACAGTTTTAATAATACACTATGGATTATAAATTACAATTTTTGGACGGATTGTCGAAGACAATTCCGTCCAGTGGAACCACAATAATACATATACGAATTTCGGCTTAATCGATTTTTTGATAACCATTATAGATTTCACACTCCGCCGAAAGAAAAATAGTTCTCAAATGGCAGCACATGTACATAGAACAACTGAAATCACCAAGCTTCACTGCGCGCTTTAATTGAATGCAGAGGACTAGTATAGTATAAACTCGAGCAGACGATGTGCCCGTTGACCAATAACTAAGCACGCTTTATATACTAGGCAGTGTTCTTATCGCTGGATGACGAATTTTTCATTGAAGATTTTACATCAATGGAATTCACAAATAAATTAGATGAAATAGAATAATAGAACTTTGATAGATGCTTTTGATAATCAAACGAAGTAAATGACTTT
Source organism: Mercenaria mercenaria (assembly GCF_021730395.1). Taxonomy (NCBI): domain Eukaryota; kingdom Metazoa; phylum Mollusca; class Bivalvia; order Venerida; family Veneridae; genus Mercenaria; species Mercenaria mercenaria. The sequence continues at coordinate 17,635,397 of NC_069366.1, read as the reverse complement.
TCAAATAATTTATGATACTTTGAAATTTATTGAGAAAGGAATCTATTATATTGCCGAATACAATATTACTTAGCTCTCGGTAAATCTGTAAAAGGTGTTACTATTGTAGAGCAAAATCAAAATATTTCATGCTCAAATGATTTGGCTATTACAGTCTATTTTAATTTGCAACACGGTCTATTACAGTCTATTTTAATTTGCAACACGGTAATCAGTTTTATGTGTATTCCTTAACAGTCTGATCGTCCCTGCTGTCTTATGGAAGGTTGGTGGATCTACCAAAGTGCCCGCTTGTGCCTCCGTGAATGCCAATAGGGTACTTGAGTCTTCCACTACAAAAGCTTGAAAGTCGCCATGTTACTTATTATTGTACCGGTGTAAAGTTAACCCTTACTGGTTCGAGTCGTAAATTCGGCCAGGTCGTTAATATTCGGCCACCAACTTTAAAGCTTTTTTTCGAGCCAGATGCTCGAGAACGCATCTGTGTCATCACAAGCACTTGCGTTAGCAACAAAGTCGGCAAAAAAATAACAAATTGAGGTGAGTAGAAAAAAAGTTGTCTTTCCCTAAAGTTGTGTCTCTAAATAGCAAATATTTTGTCTCGCGGGTCGCGTGACGTCATTACACGCGCTCGTTTATGCTGAGGCCCGGCAAGGGTTAATTCAAATCTAAACTTTATAACACAACAAGAACATGCGCTAACTAGCATAAAACGCGTTAAAACCAAGAAAATGAATATATTGTCCCTCAACGTCATTAAATTTCCATGTCTAGGCCTACGTTGTTTTTTCACGTTGACGTCATTTCCTTTTGAATTATCCGTTTTGGAGCCGTAATACGTTTATGCTTTGCAACGGAACGCGCATATATTAAAAGGTGTTATAATAGCACGTGAGCAAGAGATTCTGTTTTCTCTCCTGTTGAAACACGCCCGAAAAGTGACAAGAACAGCAGTTTTATGCTAGATTGTGTGATAAACAGTGACAAAAAAATTAAACTACGTCATGCTGGTGTGAAAAGGATGACAGTTGCTTTTTGTTGGCAAATATTTTCCACGAGGTATGCTATTGAAAATAGTTTGCAGTTTGTTGAAAAAAGAACGATTTTGCCTGTAGCATAGATTTATTTCCAAGCAAATGTTGAAAATACATCCTACTTTATATTTAAAAAGTGGCCGAATATTTACAACCTCTAGAAGGTAAAATGTGGAGGCTAAACCTGTATGTTATTTTAAGCGCGGTTGTATTGTTTACCATACTGTAAACGGCCGTTAATGATAACAATCAATTTTGCTTGTATCAAAGCACATATGGTAGAAATTTTGTACAAATCAATTGTAAAACGAAAGAAATATTTATGAAAAAAAAAACGCAAAAAGTGGCCGAATTTACGACTCGAACCAGTACCTAACACTAGTTCGAGGTTTCGTCATCGCAGATTCGAATGAGCTTGACAATAGTTCTATCAGTATTAGCCAATTCAGAATGTTTTACGAAAACTTATTATTGTCTACTGTGTTGTCACCAAATCATTGAAATGTTGCAATTCGTAGTCAATGTTTAGCTGCTAAAATTTGTCTCTGTTCGTCTAAGTAAGTTTTATCCAGTATTGAAGTACATGATCATAATAATATATTTAGATTGAACGAAGAAGGATAGTGTCACAATATTTGATACTTTTCACTGTGACTAATCTCGGGTGTTGTCTTATCCGTAGAACTATGATTAATTTGTAATACTGGTAGTATATGTATTAGTTTCAAATATAAGCTCAATAGATATTTGATGCTAAGTTCGTATTTCCATTGTAGCGCATTTTCTATCATTAGAAATAACGAGCTTTTCGACGGTTTCGGGGTCATTTTCTTTATGACCAAAATGGGATATCGTGGTTAATTTTAAAACAGAATATGAAACACTTAACCCTGTAATATGTAATATCTCAAAATTTAAAGTAACCATGGTAACAGTGATGTTATAAATATTTCAAATCTTGCATTTTTATTATTCCTTATAATTAGTAAATAACTTTATTTCTTCATGTTTTTTGTAGCTTCAAAGGTTCATTTTAAACGAGTAGAAGATATAATATAACAACTTATAAGGACATACCCGGTTTATTTAGCAAGATCACTGGAACAGTAGTATTAAACTACAGTACTGGCAAGGACAGACATACAATTGTAGAATCTCAAATTCACTTCGATTTAGGGAAACAACCATTTAATGGTTTCACTGGTTTTCCGTCTTTTTTAAAAATCTTTCTTTCAGTTATTTCCTGCCTGTCGTAAACGTCGACAGACCTTTATTGTTGTTATTAGACTAAAAGAATTATTGCAATAAATGTAGTTTTATGGCTAATGTTCAGCCAATCATCTGTCGTGCGATAAAAGGAAGAGAGAGAATTGGAGTCGACAAACAATAGTTATATTCACTCTCTCATTCTCATTGCTTTGCGGCAAAAATTGGTACTAATAAACATTTATTTACAGAGCAAGGAATGAATATTACGTGCTCGGTTGGTTCCCTATATTTCTTGTAAGCAACACAGCAACGTCTTATTTCCTGTAATATCAGAGAATATTTGGACGCTGATCTTTACACAAAATAATTCAGGTATTCATTCGCCAAGTCACAATGTAATTTAAAAATACAATTACATTGTTCTTAACTGCTTCCCTTGTCAAAGATCGTATGCATGACTATGCTTTTTGGCTTTCCTGTTGGATATTATCGTTCTTTTTTAATTTTATAACAAATGGTTCGTTTTTGGTTTATTCATTATAATATTGACACGTGGTACAGTGCAAACATATATTTTATGTAGATATATCTTAAAAGGGATGTATGATATTTGAGAGGTCATCGCCAGTCTTTTGTTTTTTTTATTGCACAAAGTTTATGAGCAAGTTTCGTCAGAACTATTTACACGATGTTTGCTATTCTCCAACATAGAAAAAACAATTTAATACACCATATTACTGCGCTCGTGCTTTCGCACGAGTATACTCTCTCCTGGAACTTAATACCGTTATAGTATTTTGTAGATCGCTACCAGAACCATTAGATATGCACAAATTTATTGGCTGCAGCTAATCGCTTGAATAAAACATTGGCACCCACTTGAGGATTGGTTGTATCTCTGTTCTGATAATGAGACAGAATGAAAAAATGTATTTTAATGTCTATCAATTCCCATCGTGTTGCATTTACTTCCTCTCTAAGTCTGGTGACTGATTGGTTGACGATTCGCGGTAAATTTAATAAAAATGATTTAAACTATTTTTTGCTCAACGTTGTATTCAATACGAGGGTGGGATCAAAAGTAATGCAACCAATGGTGTTAAATGACAACTAAAGGTTGGATTAAGAAAATCTTTATTTCAAACCGTCAAAGTAATCTCCTTTGACAGATACACAACGTCTCAATCTTTTAATCCAATCCTTAAAAGCTGTTTGATAGTCTTTTTCAGGTATATCACTAAGGAGGTTAAATATGGGGGCCCCAACTTTTGGCGGGATGTATATTTTCTGCCTGCAAGCTTTTTCTTGAGACGAGGGAAAAGGAAAAAGTCACAGGGGGCTAGATCCGGAGAATAGGGTGGGTGTTCTAGAACATATACTCCCTGTTCATTCAAAAACGACGTCACAATCCCAGCCTTGTGACTCGAGGCGTTGTCATGTAACAAATGGATGCCTCGGATACCCGTCTTTGGTCGACGTTTCTGGAAATACTTCAGAAGCTTTTTAAGAACTTTTTTTCTTATAAAACTTGGCATTCATTGACTTGCCTTTAGGTACAGGAACCTGGATGGTAAGACCTTTAGTAGTGAAAAATATGGCATACATAACCTTTCCTTTTGGCAATGCAAGGCCTTCTGGCATTTTTGGTGAGCCATACTCAGTTGCTAATTTTTCGATGCGGTTCGAAGAAATGTATCCAAGACTCATTACCTGTTACTACATTCATAAATGTTTTTTTATCGTATCTTGGAAACCTTTTCAAAAGCTTGCGCGCCATCTTAACGCGCGTGCGTTTTTGCTCATCAATGAGCAAATGCGGGACCCACCTAGCACTTTTCTTCTTCAATTTCAAAATATTTCGCAGAATGTGCAACACAGATGCTTTTGAAATGCCAACCATGTCCGCAATCTGCTGAGAAGTATATCTTGCGTCAGAAAGAACTATTTGTTTGATTTTTTCAACAATCCTTGGACTACTTGCAGACTTAGGTCGACCAGTTTTAGGCGCATTTTTGACAGACTCCACGCCTGCACAAAATTTCCTAACCCATCTGCAAACTGTGGAAAAGGACATTTCATTACTACCATAAACAGCACATATGTCAGCATAAATGTCCTTTGAACCTCTTCCGAGTGAAGCGCAAGTCTTAATGTAAGACCTAATTTCGTTCGCATTTTTTACACTTTTACCAACCATTTTGCCTAACCGCCTACGGGTAGGGTTTGTGCAAATGTGAATTGTGAGCGAGATATTGTGTCTACATGTATAGTTTATACGTCGATTGAAAGCTATTACAACGGGGAACAGGTGCAAGGAGTTAATTTTGTACTCGCGCTAAAAATAGCGGTTATCAATAGCCAGTGGCATTACTTTTGATCCCATCCTCGTACACATTTCATCCTCACAAGAACATCATTTTCTGTGACAAGATATGTTGACGCCTTCAAGAGTAAATAACACACATGTAATAAGGTAAATGATTGGTTAAATAACAGGCCAGAACATTCAATTGACTGTTGAAGTAGTGTTTCCTGTCAAAACAACCTTGTAGATATGTTACCTTGGATATAGGCACACATTCCGGTTCTGTAAAACTAACTCTTTATACGTCTAATTGGCAAAGCAAATAAACTGCTACAACGCTCTAAAGTAACTGTCACCAGTCACACAATGTTGCAAGCCTTTGCGAGATCTTGCAACAGTAATAAACAAGTAACCAGGATACCAATCAGGCGACAATCATGAAGTTCACACACGGCATGGCGGCTAATCAAATATCATTGCAGTATAAAAAATAGATGAAAAAGTGTTACATTCGTAGGACTAACAATATTATAATTTCTTTCCAATAAATATCCGTGACATCAGCATATTGCTTTAGACGGCGGTCGCTATTAAAAAGTGCAAATATAGGCAATATCTGCTTCACCATAAAACTCGCGACAGGTCTTGGAAGTGTACGTTGACATTTAACGCCGGAAACAACTTTCCAGACAGTAAAGTGTAAAGAGTTATTTTAGTTATGTAGACATATTCAAAGGTCGTTCCCTACTTGTGGTGCACAATTTAATGGTAATCCCACTATCAGATGCTGCAAATGTTTAATTATATAAAAGGGTTTTTGTAAATCTATTTTTAAAATAATAAACGGTAACACACTGGTTATTCTCTCCAACGCCTGTAATTACTTAATACTTAAATTACCCTCTGAACTTCTATAAAAATTTCAAAATGGTGATGAAATACGGTACGTTTTAATCCACAATTATTAAAAAGAGGGAATATAATAAAAGTAGTATTCCGAATAATCAGCTTCCAGTCCTAGGCTCTCTGTACATTTCCCTCACCAAGTGACAAATGTATAACCGAACTAAATACCTAACACGTGCACTGTCTAATGAATACCTAAATTTGTGTACAAGGCCTTAAATACCTTGCACCTGGGCGAATAACGAAAAGTTATACAATATACATACTTTTTGATTAGATATGAATCAGAAATAAAAAATTTCAGTAAACATATACGATATAGATCATTAATTATTAAATGTAAATAACATAAACATGGAAAAATATATTCGAATACACAATGTGAATAACCAATGAATGCTAAATTACAAAGGGGAAAACATAGAATATAATTTACAATATTAAATATAAAAGTAAAATATGAATACAAATGAAATAATATGCATTCTTATATGTTAGTCTCTGTTAAAACACTCTAGATTGACGTCACGTTTTTGTTTTTGTTGCGACCAAGAAAGAGCGCTTCTATATTTTAAGGGCATATCAGAATCGAAAAAATTTATAGCGAAAGAGTGTTATAACAGTATTTATACACTCGGGCGGTAATACGTCGTACAAATAATTTCACTCGGGCTGCGCCCTCGTACAATTATTACGCCCGACGTTTAACCGCCCATCGTGCATAAATAGTGTTAAAGCACTCTTTTGCTATAAATCATTTCTTAAATATAAATAAAGCATGCGCAAATATTTAATAATATAAAATGTATAGTAACTGAATACAAGCGAAAACAAAATATTGAACATTGCAAAGTTTGACATGCCAAAATAACATGCATTTGCTCGTGTTATACTAAATTCTAATATGCTTGTCTCTGTTAAGGTAGTTCTGCATGTTTGGATCGAAATATTTTCTACAATGTAGAATTTGATTAAACCCTGATTTTTCAAAACTTCAGAATATACTTAGAAAATTCAGCAAATAAAAATGATAGGGTCGTGTGCTTGATTTTTTGCAAGCCTGATTTGAAAAATTTGGACCTCACGCATTTTTTCATAATGGGAGTCTATGGGAAAATCACAACTTTCATAACATTTTCGTGAATAAAATTTTTTCTGCTAAGTAGATTTTAATGAAACTTCTCAAAGTCGTAAATAAATATATGGTCTACAATATGGTAAAATAATATGTACATGTCCGTGTGCTTATTTTTGAGATATTTGAACAACTAAAAGTAAACCGCACATTTCAAGATAATTGAAGACACTATTTTAAATTATTTAACGTCTCAGATGTTTTAATATCATATATTAACTTTAGAAAGATAGTAAAAGTGCCATTGAATTAAATTTACTCACGGGTTGGCATTTATTCATAAAATGATTTTTATTTCGTACGCCGAATCCAGGCTTTATTCTAGGTTTCCTGGAAAAATGACGTTACGCCATCACTTCCGGTTTATCAAACGTGCAGAACTACTTTACGCCATCACTTCCGGTAGTTCTGCACGTTTGATAAACCGGAAGTGATGGCGTAACGCCATTTTTCCGGAAAACGTAGAATAAAGACTGGATTCGGCGTACGGGACAGAAAATCATTTTATGAATTAATTGCAACCTGTGAGTAAATTTATGCAAATGGCACTGTTGCTATATTGTAAAGTCAAAATATGATATTAAAACATATCACCCGTTAAATAATTCAAAATAACGTCTTAAAACTAGCGTGAAATGTCCGGTTTACTTTAATCATGGTCAAATATCTCAAAAATAAGCACACGGACCTATATATTTTATTTCATCAAATTATAGGCCATGTCATTATTTACAAGTGTGAGAAGTTTCATCAAAATCTACATTGTAGAAAAATTTCTGTTCGCGAAAATGTTATGAAAGTTATGATTTTCCCATAGACTCCCATTATGAAATATTGCGTGAGGTCCCTATTTTTCAAATCAGTCTAGCAAAAAATCAAGCACACGACCCTATCTTTTTTATTTGCTTAATTTTCTAGGTATATTCTGAAGTTTTGAAAAATAAGTGTTTAATCAAATTCTACATTGTAGAAATAATTTCGATCCAAACGTGCAGAACTACCTTAAAACACGCTTACGCTAGAATGATGTCACGTTAACGTGCGGTGACGTCAAAGTTTTTGTTTCGACCAAGAAAGAGCGCTACTTTATTTTATCTACTACTTTAGATTAAGGGCATATTACAATCGAAATAATTTATAGCAAAACCGTGTTTTAACACTATTTATACACTCGGGCGGTAATTCGTCGTACAAATAATTTCACTCGGGCTGCGCCGTCGTGATATTATTACGCCCGACGTATAACCGCCCATCGTGCATAAATAGTGTTAAAACACTCTTTTGCTATAAATTATTTCTTAAATTGTTATTCTGCATTCTGGCAGCGAAATTCATGAAACTTTTGTCCGAAAGAGACATATGCTTACTTTATATTTTTGTAATAATTGAGCCGTGCCATGAGAAAACCAACATAGTGGGTTTGCGACCAGCATGGATCCAGACCAGCCTGCGCATCCGCGCAGTCTGGTCAGGATCCATGCTGTTCGCTATTAGTTTCTCTAATTCCATTAGGCTTTGAAAGCGAACAGCACGGATCCTGACCAGACTGCGCGGATGCGCAGGCTGGTCTGGATCCATGCTGGTCGCAAACCCACTATGTTGGTTTTCTCATGGCACGGCTCATATGATTTTTTTCAATAATCTGGATTTTACTATCTTAACGGTAAAGCAAATTTTGAGAAAAAATGTCATTTACTTTCATAGTCTCTCTTTCCCTTTATAAACACCTCACCGTTTTATTATTCCCATACACAACCCCTAGGTTCCTGAACTCTCTAAATGTTCTTCAGTGCTCATTCATAATAATTATATCAGAATCATTTGTTCTGTAAAGCCTGTATGATTTCATGTTCATTAAACGCTTATGAGAACAATCCCTTTCGGGGACCAATGTTACCATTGTGTTTTAATAATATTGCTCATTATAAAATTACAATTACAACAGAGAACCAATCAGGTAAATAATCTATAAATGCAAATACTAATTGACAACAAAAACGCTGAATTAAGCTTTTTGTTTGTATGAAAGGATGCTGGCATGAAAATGATGTGTAAAATAATGGGAGCAAATGGTGTTTAGGTGTATTCGGTACAACTGTTCGTGTTGTGTAGTAGAACGTTCGTCATTTAATAGTTTGATCTCTCGAAGCACTTATTTTTTAGCTTTTAATCAGAATTCTTAGGTGCCAAGAAAAAAGTGTTTGTCAAAGTTATTAAAGGGACTTGCATGTTGTAAAGCTACCCGTGGATGACCTAAAAGTAGAAATGACATGTAATTATACAAAGCATCAAGTCTGTACAAAGCATAACAAAGCTAGAAACAGGCATTTTGATGTTATTGCAATTTTTAAACATATATATTTACGTATTTTTTTTTTCTATAAACTACACTCCTATTTCAAACTCTATATAACGACATTAAAGAGCGAACAAAGAAAACGAAATTTCACTTATTCAACTCTGATGAAAATTGATGCCACAGTTAATCGTCGCCTAGAGAAAGCAAAAAAGTCAAAGATCATAGATACAATCAAGAAATAACGTGAGAAACACGTGTTTTTAAATTATCCACTAGGCTGTCAATGTTTAAGAATATCTTGATCAGTGTTTTACGCAAATTCGCTTTGCAGTCTTATATGCCTGAGAAAAGGTATTAACAAACCTTCGCTCAAGTGATACTGCGTCTGTTTGTCCTAGTACATAACAACTTTGAAATACATTTCTCCTTGTATATATTTCTTTCGTTTCCACATACAGTAAACCTCGCTTATAAGGAACAGCTTGGGACCTCTAAAAAGTGTTCCTTATAACCGAGGTTCCTTATATCCGTATAGCGAACTAGTTCCGTGTAACCGAGGTTTGTATAACGAACATGATTTGTATAGCGTACACTATTTGACTGACGTTTGAAGTGGACTATGTGTTCACAATCCGGGCCGACCATGAATCTTTATGTAAGAAAGTAGCGTATTTCTGTCCATTTTTATATTTATTTTGCATAAGGAAATTCTACGCTAAAAATGACTAAACGATATCAGCCAAGAGAATATATTTCGTATCACATCCATTTGAAAACTATGTAAACCAATTATTGTTTAATTAATTCGGGAACGGGTATGAAAAACAACACAATCAAGTCCTGTGACTGTCCTGCAACAGTCTAATTTCAATCATCATTTAATCCAATTATCGCGATTAGCGGCGAATTCAAAACTCCTAAGTACGCCGCGTGTTAAAAACCAAAAATTATTTGTGGTTTGTCTCATGTTGATTAGATTACGTAAATACACAATACTAACTTAATCGATCATGCAGCTATTGGAAAACGTGCATCTCCGATTGTTCAGGAGCACAAAGAGTCATCGTAAACTCCGCCTTTAGATTGACAGGCCAACTGTTTTCCATTGTGTATTGAGCAAGCACGCGTATGGAAAAAAAATATGCGTCACGGGAAATCGCGTTTGGGATTTTCTAGCATCCCTTTTTCATAAAGTACATTTGTATGCGTCTAAATACGCAGAATTAAGCGTGTTGTATTATTTGATTACGGTGGTTAGAATTACAAATATAGGAATATAAACTAAATAACACACATGTGCTATCTACGAGTATATTTTAAAGACTGAAGCATAACACACAATCGTCTAGTATTTGGTAAATTTTAATGATGATATTATATATTTTCTTTTTATCGTATCCGTGAATTAACAAACTAAAGATCATAGAAAGTAAATAATTTGTGTTTATGCGCGTGCGACGTTACTCTGACGTCATCGGCGATTCTCCTGTTTATTTATTTCCGGCTTTTAATATTTTTTATTCTTTATGTCTGTTCGCTATAACCGATTAGTTTTCCATAGAATTTCGTACTTCGGGACTGGAAAAAGTGTTCCTTATAACCAAGTGTTCCTTATAACCGAGTTCCCTATAACCGAGGATTTTTACAATGAATAAAGAAGGAATTAGATCGGGGAATTGAAAACTGTTCCTTATAACCGAGTGTTCCTTATATCCGAGTTCCTTATAAGTGAGGTTTACTGTATACCCTGAGAAGTTACAAATAAGAAGTTAGAAGTATAATATTAGAAGCATTCATGGAAAAATACCTTTCCAGCTTTAGTATATTTGGCATATAAGACGAATGCTCTTGGATAAAATTGTTTTATTGTGGGTAAATGCCCTGCCGCTACATCAGGCGTACACATGTTCAAATCGGTTACATCGTGTTTAAACCGACAAAATAGTACTATCGAAGATTGATAATCAGACCATCATTTTTCATATCGCTCTTTTGTTTGTAAAACAAGATGCTGATTTAAAGTCTCTTTCACATATACAATGTGTGTGTATTTCATGGTCCGTGTCAACAGTATACATTCTGCTTAATTAATATACGACATTTCGGGGTGTTTCGTCTCCGATGCTTAAATACTCATCTGGCATATACCATATACACAGACTTGTACCAAGTTGCTGTTTTTTGGGGGTTTTTTTTGTATTAATTATGATTAATAATGATTATCTTTGTCAATGGTTAAGACAGTGCGACCGCGCGAATTTACAATGTAAGCAGGGAAAAACGAAGCATACACCATTGAAAATTTATAAACGAGTTTCTACTCTCTTCACATTTGATATGATATATTTTGTTGAGATTTGAGACATGTTTATTGCAGTTTCAATGTTCACATTGATCTAGATCACCAAACAGCCAGGGCTTTTACTCTTACAGTTTGGCTCTATAGATTTTAATAGTAATTAGCCGCATCATGCGAAAACCAGCCTTTTGACGTTTGCGACCAATATGAATCCAAACCAGCCTGTAAAACCGTAGTCTGATCAGGGCCCATACTGTTCGCTATTCAGTCAGTATAGGTACCATGAGATGTTAAGAGCACATCTGTGCAGTCTGATCAGGATCCATACTGGTCGCAAACGCCATAGGACTGGTCTTCACATGACACGGCTCGGCCATGTTCATTGTACCTCTGTTCTTAAAAATGCAGTACAGTTTTAATTTAGTTTCGGACTTCCAGAGCCTTGTAAATGTGTCATGAAAGAGTTTGCTGATAAATATACTTGTCTATAGACAGTGTCATGATACTGCAGGTATATCGTGCAATGTTTTGTTATTACGCTGAGCACAAGCACGTGATAGTTGTCACGGGAGTTGCATTGGTTGTATAACCATTATAAATAATTGAGAAAGTCACGACAAAGTGTAAAATGGTAAAGAATTATTTCAGCTAAGTATATAACTGTTACTGATTTTTACCGCCATATTTCCTTTTATTTTTATGATTGTCATTGTATCGGTTGCCTTCTAAGTGCTCTGTCGAGTATTATTTCAAGACTGAATATGTTCCTACTGGATACAATGGCTTTTATCTTGTTTTGTCGGTTCAGAGTGCTACTGGTGCTTTTATTACCAGAAAATAACACCCTAAAACATAGTTTATGGGTCTGTGAATTAAATATTAAAAGGTTACACTATCTACAGAGTTGTAAACAAAATAAACAGAACAAAACAAACACAACTGAATATTATGAAAAGCGTTCATAAAGTTTTTGTCATTCTTAACATATTCGATAGGCTAACATTGTAAATGTGAGTAAAAGATGTATTGAGTTCAAGGTTTTGCAGAGTAGATTTTCAGACATTTCTGTATTATTTATTTACACCGTCACAGGGCTTTAAAAGCAAGAGTACAACTATTGGTGACTTGATAGGCAGTAAATCCCATTCAGTGTCTCTACTGACACTGGAGAAGGAAACGGAACATAGAAGCAATAAATTCCCACATTTCCCTAAAACTTTTGTGCAGTCAGTGTGGAAATATATACAGTCTATAAAGACCGAAACAATATATGGCTTGTAAGCTAAATGTTATGGTGGCAATCTACACTCATTATCTCTTACTTTTGTATAAGGACGAAACTATTAGCGTGAACATGTGGTATATGTATGTATAGTGTGCTAAAAGTGAAAGACGCAAATGACCTTTCACACTTATGCAAAAGAAAGAACAACGATTTAAAAGTCAAAGATTAGCTAGCATCTTATCAATTTTAGAATCACACCACCTCTTAAAATATCCATGGAAGCATGCTCGTAAACTGTACACACATGTCACCCATCATCATGAAAGTTTTTATCAACAAAAATAGCGACGGTATCTAAAACACACCACACATGATTTTAAATGTACTTCCTTTGTATTCTAAAACGCACACCTGTATGATGAGGGGTGTACTCTAATAGTAAACTGTTATAAATGATAAACGGGAAAAGTTGCCAAGAAAAAGCAAAATCGTATATTATTACTTATTATGCAATGATATCAATAACAAATTTGACAATACAAATCACTAATTATCAAACAGACTTAACAAAAGCATAGAATAGAAGTGAAAATGGATGTAATTAGATTCCCTAATTATGGAATAAAAAGCGAAAAACTTTTAGACAGATATATAAACAAATTACTAATTATTAGATATAATTAAGAATAGGAATGCAATGATATACAATATAAATCCAGTTTTATTAACTACAAATGTGCATAAAAATTATGTAGAATATAGATCTAGATGCATGATAATCGAATACAATGAAACATATTGAATATTACCACATGGGACATGTAAACCGTATATGCATTTTTGCGTGTTATACTAAAAATATTCTACATATTTTTGTTAACTATGAATTTTTAATATAAAACTCTTGCATTTAAATTGTTTCTATCCGAGAGCAACATGCTTATTTGATATTTCTGTTCTAAATTGCCAATTAGTGAGTCTTATAATCGTAATGGCAGAGATAAATAAATCAAAAGGAAACTTCTCATTGGTTTAACATCCTCCCTTTCTCGGTATAAACACATGACCGTCTTATTATTCCCATAGAAGCATCCCTGGGTGCTAAAGCTCTCCACAGCTTCTACAGTTTTCATTTATTATAAATTAGAATCAGTTGTCATGTAAAGTCTGTATGATTTCATGTTCATTAAACATTTATGAGAACAGTGCCGCTGAGGGAACACGGTTACCGTAGCGATTTAAAACTATTGCTCATTACAAAATCACAGTTGCAAAGCAAAATCAATCGAATTGTGTATAAATGCAAGAACAATGGTTAACTCTGTTTATGCAGTAAAGTTTAAATTTTGTAAATTTTGGCCCTTCGAAATCATGGAATGCGTTTAGTGGGTATATATAATGATGTAATATGATAAAATTCCGCTAAAGTCAATTCTATTGGGCGGTATGGGCGTTTCACATTTCATTACCACACGGACAGACGTAATCAAAACTACTGTGTTGCATTTGTTACTTCAAAAGGATCTTCTTATAGATTTTATTGATGAATAGAAAGTAACATATTGTGTCATTTGCGCTATTTAATTTTTCCGGACATCAGTAACATGTTTTTGATTATTATATTACATTGTCCTTCCTTCCATGTGATTTATAAATTTTGTATATAACAAAGTTTTGCTTAACCCTTATCACGACGGACATGATAGATTTTGACGAATATGAATACTTTGGACAAAATCATTTGCCCATATGTTGCCAGACAGAATTACACCGTGTCTATACGTGCTCCCGTCGTTGCGGGGGATATAAGTTGCTGTCTAATTTCTTGTAAGTCTAAGCAGTTTTCTTAATTTCTTTAGAAACCCGTATGAAAATTGACGTAAACAAGGTAGCATGCTCAGTAAAAGCATTATTTTCAATAATCTTTCCGGCGAAGAACAATATAACTTCTTCCGGAATATGACTAATATATTCCTCTAACATGTTTATGTCATACTTGATGAATTCAAAACTGCGGAAGGCTGATAAAAGTCTATTCCTGACTGAACAGATCATTAACGAATGAACTACAGGATCAGTGACGCAAGTTTCATAATTTTCTTATTTTCATATTCACTCAAAAACATTTATAAGTATTGTCAGCAATTAACCTGGCACAGAAAATAGCCGTGTGGTGCATGAACATAATTTTACTTTTTCCTGCGAAACAATTTTGCGTATTAATGCCTGTTGTAAAACGCCTCTCCAAACAGGTATAGGTTTAGATCTCTTTCTCTCTCTCTTTCTCTCTCTTTCTCTTTATAAATCAAATCCCTATAATAGGGACAGAAAAGTACATCGATTGAACTCTGAAAATGATGCTATAGACATCTTTAAATAAAGAAAATTAGCATAATCAGGAAATAACACGAGCATCACGTGTACTTTCTAATCATTCTTTTAGTTCTGGACGACATGATCCATAGGTCTGGTAATATATATTGTAAATACATTGCTGAAAGGCTACAGAATTCCCGATGAATGACGATTTGTTGTTTTTGAAACCATTGGAAAAGCTTTTATATTTTGTTATATTTAGTATTCATTTATAAACTGCACAAGGAAACTTAACTTGATCCTTTGAATGTGTTTATTACTTTTGGATCTTGTCTTTGTATATAAGACTAGAGAACTCGTGTGTATTGCTCCTGCTGTTGTGGAAAAGCTATGCCGCATTAGCTTTAGTGCGCTGTTTACACCAACTGAGGCAAAGTTAGTGTAAGTTTAGTCAGCGCTTATTTTCTATAAATAGTAACAAAACTGACAATCACAGAAAGTGCAGAAGGGCATGTTACACTTTGCAATAGCTGTAACATACGATCATAACATATTTTGAAAATTGTTATCAGTTAAATGTTGGTATAGAGTAGCTTACTGTCTGACTAAACGCTGTTTTACCCGGTATATAATAGTGACTTCCTTTTATATTTGATGTTCATTTTCGAAAGTATTTTACTATAAGAACGTATTTTTGATTTATTTTTCGTTTTCATGCCCTGTTTTAGTGTTAAATTAAACTGTAGAATTGCATTAGTATGTTACTGCTAGGGCTTAACTGTTACTTTTTGTTAATTTCCTTCTTTTAAATGTGAATCCGTGACCGATTGGTAAGTTCGCTGACCTCTCACCGCTGGGTGTGAAACACCGCTGCGGTTGAAGAATTCTTTCATGTGAGGAGTCCTTCCGGCTGGTTTGCCAAAGGTTGGTAGTTCTACCCAGGTGCTCATCTTTACCTGAAATAATACTCGGAGTGGCATCGGGGTCTTCCTTCACCATAAATAGCCGGATATTCACCAAATGACCTGTAATTGTGTCTATGTGAGGTCAAGCCTTACAAAAAGTATGTTAGATCTCGAATTACTGAAATACATAAATACTCTATACTGTACATCTTATAAAATGCTTATCGTATCTTTTTTGACTATGCAAGTCTTAATATCACATAATTGCCCAAACTGTAATCTGAAAGGGACACGCTTTCAGTATATGTCTGTATATTAAAACGGATTGTAAATAAATGATTATTTATCTAGTAAAAGACAAAGTGTACAGTAAATAATAAAACATAACATCCTTTCTCTTTGTTCGTTTTGTTGGTAATATAGATACCCATGGGTATAAAGGCTCCCTTGAATGTCTTAAGGACGCTCGCTACAGTTTCGTAATTTTTTTCTCAACAATAGATTTTGATGAAATGTTTTGTATTAAAATGTTATGATGTATTGAAAAATGAAATAAAAATACTAGGTCACCAGCTTTGTTTCAATTTGATTTGCCCCTAGATATGGTGCTATTTTTAACATTTTTCAAAATTTCTATAATCCTAAAATATATTTCAGTAAAGTACAATAATCAGCACAAATTTGATATCTAAGCATTTTTATAACGGAAAACAATTTATCTATTTGAAACATGCTCAGAGAAATCAAAAGAAAATGATTTAAAGAAAGGAATACTTGTTCAGCAGACCCAAGGGCTATTTTTACATATTTTTGTCAATTTTAAGTTGGTACTTCTGCTATTTTATCGGGTTTCACATAATAGAATTCAATCAAACTCTGCACATACCTTTGGTAATGTCTACCTAATCTAAAACAAAAAGAAAATTGATAGGTCACCATATTAGATTCCGCTTAAATCAAATTACAAAGAGGTGGGGTGTGGCGGGCATTTATACAACGCAGGTTGGTACGAAATACGCTTTCAGTGTTTGAGCAAATGAATTAGAGATATATCAAATTATCAAACGGCAGATTTCTTAATAAGCGGATTTTAAGATGTTTCTGAAGTATTTTGATGTCATAGAACGATGAAAGTTTCCGCCTTTCTCCGAACAAAACCTATAGTACGGATATACGGTATGGGATTAGAAACAGCTGTGACTCAATGCAGAGTTGGAGCGCTGGTATAAATTACAGACTCCAGTATATGTCGGATTGAAGCAAATTGAACTAAATGTACTTTAAATGTATATATTTTGTAACCATGGTGATATTAACCCTAACATTTAGTCAGTATATTATACATATTTTACATTAAATGCATGCGAACATACAATAATTTGCGAATTTTTGCCGTACGAGACATTAGATAATCACTTCCTGGCATGCGCAGAAAACCGCTCTAACTCTGTAGTGAGCTACATCGATTAGAAACACAACCAAATTGGCACGGTGTTGGGGTAAATATCGACCCGTCCGGACAAACTGTAGCGAGTGCCTTTAAGCACTCATTTATTATAAATTGGATTCAATTGCAAAACCTGTTTGATTTCGTGTTCATGAAACAAATCATTTATGAGAGGATCGCTCTACCATTGTGTTGTAGAAGTATTTTCAGTTTCAAATTACGAAGTTAAATGCAGCGTCGTACATATTATCATTTTATTATTCAAATAATCAGAACATTAAAATAGAAAAAATACGCAGTTGTTGCGCGAATATATGAACACAACTGGGCAAACATCTTACTGTAAAGAAAAGGAAAGCGTACTAGTATTTATGAAGTTTCTGAACACATACTTAGCAGTTACGATTGAGCGGAATATCACTAAACCGAGTGTTTTATATGAAAACTGAACAGCACACAAAACATATTTATTGTGCCACTGAAGAAATGTCATTTTATTGACATATGCTTAAGAACACTTTTGTTTCATACGATACTATAGTCTTAGAACTGTGAAACATGCCGGTGCTAGGAAGTGTTGCATTTTCCATTAATGCTTACGAACAGACTCAATCAAACCGAGCCTGTAATTTTCACTGTTTGCCTTGTTCTCGGTGATTCCGAGGAATGTACTTTTAAGATTTTATTTATGTTTTTACAATAACGTCCGAGTCCAAGATTTTTTTCGTTGATTTAATCAATTATTCTATGAATCTAAAATATGCATATTTTGACCAATAGGGGAAACAACTATTGTGAAGAAATTTATGAAGTGGACGTGATTCCGCCATAAATTGTGAATTGATCTTTTCACAGTTGATGATAAAAGGATAACATATTTACCTCTCCAATACGTGTTTAGCTTAGTGTCCTATACTGTACCGTACTCTGTCTAGGTCGGCTCGGTTTGATATGTGCTTTTCTTGGTGCGATAAGTTCCGCCATGGGCAGTTCCATTTACGGCGCGAAAAATTCCGTCGTGGGTGGTTTGATTTACAGGGTGCGTTTCAGTGTGCGATAACATCTGTCGTGTGGTGCTGGAAGTCTTTTGTGGGCGGCTTGATTTACGATGTGTGTTCTGGGTTCGATAAATTTTATCGTGTGCAGCTCGACTTACGGTATATGTGGGTTTGGGTGTGATTGATGTGCTCAGTGCCTCCATGGATTCTTTGTTACTTTTTATTGATCAAAATTTAGTTATTATTTGTTCTCTAAAAGAAGAAAAAAAACAACATTACACGTCAAATTATCTCCTTGGATTTTAAAATTTAATCTAATTCTGTAGTTTCCAGGTGGTGTTTTAAAGATGAGTGTAGTTTTTGCTTTTAACTATCAACGGAAAGGTTGCATGCTGGTTTTAATATTCAAATATTTGTCTTCCATTTGATTATTAAAACTGCTGCGAAGAGGGTTTCTACTTTGAGACATTTTGTTTGATCAAGAAGGAAAAAACTATTAAAATCAAAGCAAATTAAAGATTGATCAAAGAAACAAAAATTGCCTTATCCACAAGTGCTAATGAAAATTGAAACTTTTTTTGTTACTAGTATCTCTCAAAGCTAAAATCCATGATAACATGTTTAAACGGTATGATTGCAGTTTTAAAACAATATTCATTACAAGCAAGCAAGTCAAGGCCTAAAGGAAATGGAGACAGTTAGAGAAGATAAATTAATTTAAAATATGAAGATCAAAATGATGTTTTGATACAGATAATACCTCTTCTGAGTCTATGATAGTAGGAAACTACTCAAATTACATCGTAAACATTTACTGTGAATAATAAAAAGTAAGCATAAAATGATTAATCAGTATTGCAAATACTGAAATAACAACAAAACTAACAAAGTACTAATAAATTGTCGAAAAACACACGTACACACTCATATCCTAATTTGCACTGACACAATCAAAATGAACACTCTTTACTATGTTTGAAGGACCTTAAACATGTCAAACATTTATAATACCCCTTAATAAAAATCTACACAAACTTGGAAGTGCATTTTGTTTTCACTGCTGTTGTTTACTTTCAGGTAATGGTTACATAGAGGACAGTGAGCTTGATGGCTTCCTGAAGGAGTTGGTGACAAGTGTGATCACATCAGATGTCGGACCAGATGTAAGATTATCTGTTTGAATAAAGATATATAAAAATGTAAATGTACTGGAAGAATTAGAAAATATAAGCTATAAGATCATCTGGAAGCATTTAATGCATCCAAGCAAAACAAAAGTAGGATCCTTTTACCGGGATCATTTCATGAGGTTGCACAGTATGCAATAACCGTCGTGCACCGTAGCACCGGCTTAAGTGTAACCTTGTTATCCCGATATTGAAAAGGACGGAAAATTGTACAAGAGCTTCATATTCATTATTTTTATTAATTTTTAGTCCTGTTGAATGATGGAGTAAACTTTTTGTTCCTGCAATAGATGTCTGTTTCTTCAGGTGTTAGGTGGATTGAGTTCCAAAGATATCTGGTCTGTTAACAAATGTCTAAACTTCTATTAAAGACTGGTGTCAGAATTATTCATCTAATTCTTGAGTTAAGAGTCGCACTGACACAATTTAGCTTATATGGTGACTTTTCCAGCTTTTGTGGCCTC
The DNA here is from genome assembly GCF_021730395.1 of Mercenaria mercenaria. Classification (NCBI taxonomy): domain Eukaryota; kingdom Metazoa; phylum Mollusca; class Bivalvia; order Venerida; family Veneridae; genus Mercenaria; species Mercenaria mercenaria. Next base: position 17,615,668 of record NC_069366.1, on the reverse strand, counting down.
TTCAAGCATTGTTTCAGGCTCGGGCGGGCACCTGGATGTAACCAGAGACCTTCCGGAAGTATGATAGATGACCTCAAATAATGAATTATACACCCCAAAAAAGGTTTTGAACTAACACAAGTGGGGAAAAATTGATACAAAGTCGATAAAATACAGTGGGTGTCACTTAGTCATAGGTTATATGTAATGATCCACATGCACATGCCGCGGTTTGTTTTATAATTTCTACGCCGACTCCTGGTTATACCTGTCATTCAAGCTAACAGAACCTAGGACTGAGGCATAAAATCTTGTCTCATCGGTATGGACTTCTGGACATACTGCAGCAAACTGCAGATCAGTGCTGATAAAATGGTGTTGTTCTACTCAAAGCATAACTCAGAAATATTTCTGATGTATCGGTAATGGCGATAACATCAACAAAATGTAACAAACTCAAATATGGAAACTGCACGGCAGGTCAACTCAGGCGCTGTGCAGGATATGCACAGATACACAGATAAGATACCTTACACGTGATGCCATCGAAGCTCTTGCTAATTGCCTGGTTAACTAGGAACTAAATTATTGTATCGTTTTCCTAATACCATATCGGATAAACTGCAATATGTCCATACTACAGCATCTCGCATTATCACTAGAACGTACACGATTCTGACCGACAAATATAAAGGCTCTATTCGCGAAAGTGTTTGGATATTGGGACCCAGTAAAGGTTTAAAGGCCGGTAACAAGCCTAATATAAAAAGATATAAGTGACAATAGTTAGGGAAAACAGATCAAAATAGCATATTTACAGATACCTCAAACTAGTCATTCTGAAATATCTTTAAAGATAGTTTGAAAGCTAACTTGTGGTCTGTTAGTTGTCGTTTAAGGTTGACATCAGTAATCTTTTTCATAAAACTATGATGAAACACTTGAAATACTCCTGTCCATCAATACATAGATAGGTGCTGGATTGAATGACAGTTTGTTTTCGACAGCTTGAAATTCGTCATACTTATTAACTTTTAGTTGGTTATATGGTAGATTAGAAATGTTAAAAACTTTATAATATCTCTTTAAAATGTTAGTAAATTGAAGTGTTGCAACTGCAATCTGGAATCTTTGTTTTCAAAGGAAATTAATCAAGCAATTAATCAGCAATTTATCTTTCATTATAAAAAAAGTTTTTACCTTTCTTTTAGATTAATTTCCTTTAATGGTAAAGTCAGTTTTTGAAAACTAGAGTCACTGAAAATTGTATTTTTGTTTATTTCATTTTGTGAATATCTGAGATAGTTTTGACTTCAAAGCTATACTTTATGCTTATCCAAGGGGAAATTAAAGCTCATAAATACAATCCCAATAGGTTTCTCGTTTAGAAAGCAATTTCCGCTAAATGGGCTGTTCCAATTGCTTATGCATGGCTGTATTAGATTTATACAAGAAATACTTATACGCTGCGATGAATACCAGCTTACAAAGAGAGAAATGAGCCGTGCCATGAGAAAACCAACATAGTGGGTATGCGACCAGCATGGATCCAGACCAGCCTGCGCATCCGCGCAGTCTGGTCAGGATCCATGCTGTTCGCTTTTAAAGCCTATTGGAATTGGAGAAACTGTTAGCGAACAGCATGGATCCTGACCAGACTGCGCGGATGCGCAGGCTGGTCTGGATCCATGCTGGTCGCATACCCACTATGTTGGTTTTCCCATGGCACGGCTCAAATAATGAGAATGTATAGAACTAAGAAATATGTAATGTCGACTCATGTGATCATATATCTGCCATCCCTCTGTAGATGTCTTGCTGACATGGTTTAAAAGCACGGGTTGTATGTGAAAATATTCAAAACTCACTGCTTGACATTTGCTTATTTGATAAGGAATAGTGCATTTTACTTTTACGATATCATGGAACTCATTTTTGTTTCTCCCACTCTTACTTCATGATGACTAACAGGGAACAATTCAAGAGTAATGTTATACGTTATTTGAACTTGTAATCATATCGCCTGATTAAGAAGATACTTTTTAGTATTACTTTATATGAAGGCCCTATAGTTATTCCAACCCATGTATTATATATGTCTTAATATGTAACCGAATTAGAATTTCCATTATTTGGTAAAATAACACAAAACAGGTTTTCTCTTCTGATATATCATATTATCAAACATCGATTGTAATAACATCTTCGGCTAGAACATTGGGTGTTATTACTGTTCTGGGGGCTTTATCTCACTTTGTCCCTCTGGTCAGACCGCACTTTGTCTGTACTAGTAGAGGATGAATTTCGCGCCCTGTGTGGCTGTATTTGCTATATGTAATAAAGCGCCTTTGAACGTGTTTATCATAAAAAGGGTGCTATATAAGTCTGATATATTAAACCTTACCCTGCTAAATATCTAAAATGGACCGGTCCATCATTCAATTTGGGCCATACCAGTTATTATTCAAAGGGGTGTTCACTGAAAAATTACTGACTGAACAGCGAACAGTGCAGACCATGATCAGACTGCACGGATGTGCAGGCTGATCTTGGTCTGCACTGGTCGCAAAGTCAGAATCATCTGCCACCAGCAGGCTAAGGATTATTTAGTATTCGTAGGTTTACAATATGTTATAGCATCCTGGCTATATAGCTGGCTAGTGCTATGTATATACTGTAAAGATGCTATTCATCTTAATAATGCAACACAACTTCGTTTTACATTGCAGTCGCATTTACGACACATTTCCATAAACAACATTTTTGAAACGGCTTAGAATATATAGTAACTAAATATGTTTATGTTCAGGGTATAAAAAAATAACTCTTTGAGGTAAGTATTCACGTTCGGATAAAATAATTCTACAATGTAGAACTTGATTAAGTCTTAATTTTTCAAAACTTCAGAATACTTAAAATTCGGCAAATAAAAAAGGATAGGGGGTCGTGTGCTCGATTTTTTGCTTGACAGAAATGAAATGACCTCACACAAGTTTTCATAATGGGAGTCTATGAGAAAATAACGATTCTGGAAACATTTTCGCGAATAGAATTTTTCTACAATGTAGATTTTAGTGAAACTTTCATAGTTGTCAATAAACATATGGCCTATGATAAGTTAAAATAAAATGTATAGGTCCATCTTCCTGTTTTTGAAATATTTGCCCATGATTAATTAAAGAGATCCACGAATTAATTTCAGTCTGATTTTAAGACATTGTTTTGAATTATTTCACGTGTCAGATGTTTATATATTACATCTTAAACTTTTGATAGTAACCTTACCGTTGTTATAAGTATAAAATGATTTTCCTTTCCATACGCCGACTCCAGGCGTTATTCCGGATAAAAAATTACGGCTTTATTCTGGTTTATCAAGCAGAACTACCTTAAACGCATCTTTATTTTTTTTCCCCATCACAAAATTAATGCAAATGTTTCTGATTTTGCAGTTTTTCGCATACTTTCCCACAGCAGAATAAACAAAAGGGTAAGGAACGTGTAAAATATTTTTGTTTGTTACGTGACGTTTTATCTGTTAAGCCGGTATTGAAGTTACAAGTATTATTTAATCTCTAGCGAAAAAGGTCAGTACAATAATTATAATAAAAGTATATTTTGTCATAGTATGTGAAAGTCGTACTATAATCAAAGAAATTCAGAAACGTGTTATCTACTGATCACAGTCTAATTTATTGTTTACTAATGATTTAATTTTCTGGCGAGAAAGGATTTCTTAACGCTGATATATCAAAGGCAAGTTAACTTACGGGAGGGCAGAAAGAAATAATAATATACATTGTAGACAGAAAAAGTGGTCTTTAATGTGTTGGTGCACAAAGTGTGTATGTTTCTAGCCCACGTCGTATTTACAACATTGTATACATGATAATGTAAGTTGTTTTACAATATGGACACTAGTAGTGTGATTAGATGTGTCTTTTAAGACGATGAAGTTAAAATGGGGGAAACTCCACCGGTCGCCCAAATAATAAAAAAGAAAATGTTGCAGATTCGTTTTGACTGAGCATGTTCACGGACGGGAGTGGAAATGCATGCTACCGTCTACGCCCTGTAATCTCGAGATGAGCAGAATTCAACATGTGCGCATATTACAAGGGCCAAAATGCAATTTAGTTCAGTGTTCATGGAGCCTTCAGTGTTACACTAGAGCGGCATTCCTTGAAAAGCGGGTAATAGTCCCTAAATGAAATAATACACTAGACAATAGATAAAACTAAACAAATTAGAATAAAGAGATGAGATTTAAGCTTATAGAGCCTGTATATCACAGAAAATAACAAAAGATAAAACATATCCAAATGGTGATAAACGATACCCAAAACTATGAAAGCGGGGGTATTGCAACCACCCAAATTGAAGAGATTAACTTGAAACAAGAAATATCTTTAAAAATGATGGTCGGCGAATTGTAATAAGGAAAGAAGTTTATGAATTTTTCATCTAACATTCATCTTTCATCTAAGATTTTTCAAATTGCAGAACTAAACAAGGCACTTTAACAATTTAAATATTTCTCTTTTAATTTTTCGCAAAGGTTTCGTAGGGTTGCAATTTTGTTTCGTTTATCCTTAGACGAATAATTACAGCAGTAGTTTGATGAAGATTCATGAAGCGGTTCATGAGAAGAGGTCATTAAACGTGTTTATATTTTTAGCTAAATTGGTCCCTATCCCCATTTGTAACAAAATAGCAGGAGACCTTACAATATTGTTACACATCGAGTTTGATAAAAACCCATTACATTTTAGTGGTTAATGCGAAGAAAGGCATATCTACTTTTAGCTATAGTGATCCCTAATAGGGCCCAAGTTCCTATATAAATAAATTTGGAAGAGGACCTTATAATGATGCTCCAGACCAAGTATGACAAAGATCCACCAAGCTGTTCATGAGACGCTGTGTAAAGGCAGATATATTTCTAGTTTTAGCTCTAGCAGCCCCCAAAATGGGTCAAATGTCCCAGCTGAACAAAGTTGGCTGCGGGCCTAATAAAGATGCTACAAATCAAGTTTGATTAGAATACATGAGAAAAAAACAATTAAAGGATTTTTTATTTATTATTTTTATTTATTTCTAAAATAGGCCAACTGATCCCGCTTTTAACAAATAGCATATTCGCTATTCATGAATCTTTGGACAATGACGTCACACCTATAAAAAATGAAGGTCAAGCAAAACATACAATTGTAATTATTTCAATATTTCTGTTTCATAAGCAAAGTTTGACCGTAGTCATAACACATAGATAAACTGAATGCAGCGTACTTTTATTTCAGTGTAATGAGATTCAGTCATTATATAGCATATATATAATAAAACAGGTTTCAACTGAGTTCAATATTTGCATACCATACTAAAGAAAAATATTCATATATAATAAATCAGTTAAATAATTTATAACAAATATATCATAGCAAACAAGTACTTATTTTAATATGCAATCTGAATAAGTCACAAAAGCAAGAAACCTTTTCATATACAGACGACAATTGTAACTAGGAAAATCTTTTAAAAAGCACTTCTCTACATAAAAGACTCTTATCACACCCTTATTCATGTGATACGCAGACCGTATTCAGCTCTTTCTTTAATTTAATATATGTTGGTATTTGAACAGGTTTTTATCATATTTATTAAACTTACTTATCATTTTGAGATATATCAATATTCTTGCTAACTATACTGAGCCAAAGTTAGCTTTAAAACTATGAACAGCGTCGTTTAGGATAAACGATTTATCTACATTTCACTCAGCGTAGCACAATCAACAGAGTGAAAGAAATTGACACTCTCGTCCAATCAGGCAGAGTGTTGCATAAATCTTCCATTTTGATAAATTATCTATAATGCGTTATCAAGTAGTTTGATTTGCAAACTGAAGTCACGTGGCATAGGTAACGAAAACGAATTTAGACGGCGTCGCCGAAAAAAAACTAAACAGTAATATTAAATACATGCCGTGTTAAACGATCTGAAATTATCGAAAGATAACAGCCACCCTGGGCAGTGAATCATTCTTTCGTACTAGAAATGTTACGCATTTATCTCTTTTCTATTAACTCCTTTGTAATACGGTAAGTATCGTAACTTTAAGGCAATAAAAAACACGTTTTTCTTATCAGAACCGTTATAAGTTATAACAGTCTTCTTTTAGTTACACTTTTACTGAGCATGCGTGACTTATGTCTGTAAAAACTGTCCTGTCAATTATTTGCAGTTTTATCGTACATTCATTTTCGATTTAGAGCTCGTTGAAAACAAATAATACCGTACGATACATCAGTTTGTTCCATGACTTTTATAGAGTGTGAACTATTTTGAAATGCTCTGAATGAAATATATTTTATTGAAATCAAAAAGAACAGAATTGCTTTAAATGATGTTTAGATTATACTCCCCAGTTAATTAGAGGAAAGGCGAACAATGCAGATAACTAAATGATTGTTTACTTTCTTTGTATCAGGGTTTTCCGTTTTAGGGACCAAATGTTAGTTAGAGCGACACTCCGTACATCCGATATGACATGAGAAAATCGTTACTTTGTTTTTGTTGGTATGATTTGCTTGCCTTATACCGGTATATGCTGGTTTATGTTAGACATTTATGTGACTATTCGTGTCTTTTTACTTTTGGTTTGAGGACTCAAATCTAGAAAGTTTCAACTTTTGGAAAAAAGAAGATTTTAGGCCAGATTGTACTACACAAACATCTTAGTAAAAATATATAGCTGTTGTCTTACTCAGTACGACCTTATTTACACCCCTTGTAATAAAGAGACTTGGTAGAAAAAGAACCACAAGTCTGTACTGTATTGTTGAATAATGATATTTAATGTACTTTTTAGCTCACCTGAGCAATGCTCAGGTGCGTTTTTGTGATCGCTCGATGTCCGGCGTCCGTCGTCTGTCTGTCGTCTGTCTGTCTGTCAACATTTAGTTTGTGTATGCGATAGAGGCTGTAATTTTCAACTGATCTTCATGAAATTTTGTCAGATGAAACCTAGGCCAAGTTCGAAGATGGGTCATCTGGTTTCAAAAACAGGTCACTAGGTCAAATCAAACAAAAACCTTGTGTATGCGTTAGAGGCTGTATTTTTCAATTGATCTTCATGAATTTTGGATAGAATGATTGCCTTGATGAAATCTAGGCCAAGTTTGAAAATGGGTCATCTGGGGTCGAAAACTAGGTCAAATCATAGAAAAAACTTGTGTATGCGATATAGGCTGTATTTTTCAACTGATCTTCATGAAATTTTGTCAGAATGATAAAATCTAGGCCAAGTTTGAAAATATGTCATCTGGGGTCAAAAACTATGTCACTAGGTCAAAACAAATAAAAACCTTGAGTATGCGATAGAAGCTGTATTTTTCAATTGATCTTCATGAATTTCAGTCAGAATGATTGCCTTGATAAAATCTAGGTCAAGTTTGAATATGGGTCATCTTGGGTCAAAAACTAGGTCACTAGGTCATATCAAAGAAAAAGCTTGTGTATGCAACAGAGACTGCATTTTACACCAAATCTTCATGAAATTTGATCAGAATGTTTGCCTGGGTGAAATCTAGGTTAAGTTTGAATGAGAGTCAACTGGTATCATAAACTAGGTCATCCGGTCAAATTAAAGAAAAACCTTGTGTACGCAATAGGGGCTGCATTTTACACTGGATATTAATAAAATTTTGTCAGAATGATAGCCTTGATAAAACCTAGGACAAGGTTGAATACGGATCATCTGAAATAAAAAACTAGGTCACTAGGTCAAATCAAAGAAAAACCCTGTGTATGCGATAGAGGCTGTATTTTTCAATTGATCTTTATGAAATTTGGTCAAAATGATTGCCTTGATTAAAATCTAGGTCAAGTTTGAATGTGGGTTATCTGGGGTCAAAAACTAGGTCACTAGGTCAAAACAAATAAAAACCTTGAGTATGCGATAGAAGCTGTATTTTTCAATTGATCTTCATGAATTTCAGTCAGAATGATTGCCTTGATGAAATCTAGGGCAAGTTTGAATATGGGTCATTTTGGGTCAAAAACTATGCCACTAGGTCAAATCAAAGAAAAAGCTTGTGTATGCAATAAAGACTGCATTTTACACCGAATCTTCATGAAATTGATCAGAATGTTTGCCTGGGTGAAATCTAGGTCAAGTTTGAATGTGAGTCATCTGGTTTCATAAACTAGGTCACCCGGTCAAATTAAAGAAAAACCTTGTGTACGCAATAGGGGCTGCATTTTACACTGAATATTCATAAAATTTGGTCAAAAAATTAGCCTTGATGAAATCTAGGTAAAGATCGAATACGGGTCATCTGGGATCAAAACTAGGTCAATAGGTCAAATCAAAGAAAAACCTTGTGTATGCGATAGAGGCTGTATTTTTCAATTGATATTTATGAAATTTGGTCAAAATGATTGCCTTGATGAAATATAGGTCAGTTTTGAATGTGGGTCATCTGGGTTCAAAAACTAGGTCAATAGGTCAAAACAATTAAAAACGTTGGGTATGCGATAGAAGCTGTATTTTTCAATTGATCTTCATGAAATTTGGTGGGAATGCTTGCCTTGATGAAATCTAGGTGAAATTCGAATATGGGCCATCTGGGGTCAAAAGCTAGGTCACTAGGTCAAATAAAAGAAAACCCTTGTGTATGCGATAGAGGCTGTATTTTTCAATTGATCTTCATAAAATTATATCAGGATGATTGCCTTGATGAAATCTAGGTCGAGTTTGAATATGGGTCATCTGAGGTCAAAAACTAGGTCACTAGGTCAAATAAAATAAAACCTTGTGTATGCGATAGAGACTGTATTTTTCAATTGGTCTTCATGAAATTTGGTGAGAATGATAGCCTTGATGTAATCTAGGTCGAGTTTGAATATGGGTCATCTGGGGTCAAAAAGAAGGTCACTAGGTCAAATAAAAGAACACATTGTGTATGCGATATAGATTGTATTTTTTAATTGATCTTCATGAAATTTGGTCAGAATGATTGCCTTGATAAAATCTAGGTCAACTACGAATATGGGTCTTCTCAGGTCAAAAACGAGGTCATTAGGTCATATCTAAGAAAATACTTGTTTAAACCCAAGAGACCACATTTTTGGTTCAATCTTAATGAAAATTGCCGGAATATTTATTTTCATGAAATCACTAGGTCAGACATGTTTACACAGTTATGGTGTGTTTCTCAGGTGAGCGATCTAGGGCCATCTTGGTCCTCTTGTTATTGCTAGTTCAAGATAGCATTTAATGGCAGACATATAACACGATATATGGCCTTAAAAGTGTTTTCTAAGCAGCAAAATATGCTCCGACTGGAAATGTTATGTAACTGCGACATTTTACAATCTTGACTTTATTAACTGTAAAAGTATTAACATAAGCATTTTTATGATTTGTTCACATCTCCTGTTTTTTTAACATCATCTGACAGGAATGTGTGCTTTTACAACGTCCAAATACTTTATAATACACCTCCTGTTACTTTCAAACAATGTCGGCATGTTTAGTAAGGAGTGCGGTTACCTAATATTAACATGCTCAGCATCCAAATTGTTCCAAAGAGGTACCAAACAGTGTTTATTTATTTGCTTTGTTTTTCTTTGATTGACTGTTTTTCGGTTGTTTTATTTTTTTACTTTTTCTCTATACGTATTTTTTTTAACATATCAATTCTGTAAAAACCCATAAATACACCACTGTAAGGTTTTGTTTCTAATATGCTGTCTTCTTTCAAAGTGTAATTGATCGCCTTGATAATGCAATGTTACAGTGGGTTTTGAAAAAAGTTGAAAAGTTTAGGAATGTTGGTATCTTAGTGCAAAAACCTTCTATCAAATATTTCGTTTCTTTCTCATGTATGCCAGCTCCTCAGTATGGCACTCCAGTGTCAACCATCAGACAGAAATGGTAACAATTTCCACAAATTTCTTCTTTTCAGTTGATCTTTTTCTATGGTCAATTAGATTCACTTGGACTTTGGAATAAACTGTACCAGTCAACCATACAGGGAGTTGTTGAAGACATTTGTCAGAAAACATAAAAGGCATAATTAGATATGATATTCTAGTATATTTTTTTTGAATTGGTACTGTGGCTTTTGCGTCGTAATACTGAACAGCATTATTTCATGTTTCAGTCTCTATGGAGACAATGATTCTAAAACCACAATTGCTGAGGACAAAGAACAGTCTCAAGCAATGCTTTGCTAAAATAAATGAGATATTATTACGTAAATTAAAATAACATAGATCATTAAAATGTGGGACTTATCAGTTTGATTTATATTACATTTTAATAATTGAGCCGCGCCATGAGAAAACCAACATAGTGGCTTTGCGCATCCGCGCAGTCAGGCCAGGATCCATGCTGTTCGCTTTCAAAGCCTATTGCAATATGAGAAACCGTTAGCGAACAGCATGGATCCTGACCAGACTGCGCGGATGCGCACGCTGGTCTGGATCCATGCTTGTCGCAAAGCCACTATGTTGGTTTTCTCATGGCGCGGTTCATATCTTTTTAACGTCGCAAGTATGATTTAAGTGGCATATAGGTCATAACAACACCGTGCGCTTATCACAATCATTGAAAAGTATTCCTTTTGTAAATGTTTCCCCTAGCCTTAGTGTAAAGTTTTATTACCGCTCTACTATTGTGCATTACTGAGCATTTACCTTCTTTTGATTTTGATGATGGGTTTATCAACTAGCCTACTATATCTGGTTTAGCTCAAGTAAGTGACTCGGTAAAATTGCAATTCGTTGTATGACTATGTGTGTGCGTGTCCGTCCGTCTGATCTCCAAACTGAAAGTCTTAGAATAAATGTTTTCTTCATTGAGACGGTCTGGTAGGACAAAGGCCCAGTATCAAAGAACAATATTTCATTTGAGTCATAGGTTATGTCAAATATTATCCGGACTAAAACTGAGGCCAAAAAGGCATTTCCTTCTTTTTTCACGCTATATAATGCAATCATACATACACATATGTAAATATAAATGTATAAAATATGCAGTGACTTATAAAAAGAGAGAACTATGTTTATTGTGAAAATATTGACAGTTATACCTATACTCGGGTAATTAATTGTATTCCGATTGTATTTAGACAGAGTAATTTATTAATTAAAAGTATTATATCAAGAAATTTACGTTACTGTTATTTCTAAAAAGACAAAAAAAAACTCATTTCGTATCCTTGACCACGTCAGATAGGTCAGTATGCTTGATGCTGAAGTGAATATACCGGTAAAATGAAAAACAGTTTCATGTTAGAAGACACAAAAAGCAATTATTAATATACACTATGGTTAATTTGAACCGTATAAAGAGGATTATGTTTGCTTTTGCTAGGGGCGAACGATAAGCATTCCAGAATGCTTGCACTTCATGGATGCAGTTGTATTAGACATATGTTTTTGCAATTGCTAGAGACTCCATTATCACGATTCATCTTTACAGAACAAATTCAGACGTTTACAGTTGGAGTTTTAATAATTAAAGATTAAGAAGTCAGCAAACAAAAATTGGCCTGCAAGTAGCCATACTTCTGAAGTCGATAACGTCTACGGTCCTGGTCTATCAATGCTTTCGTCAACCATGCTACAGACTATACAAAGCTGAAAACTTTTCAGATTGGTATGTGATCAGAAGCAATGGACATGCATTTTGTCTTCGATTCATTATTTTAACGTATGGAATAATTTAAATCCCTTTACATTCCTCGTCTTATTGTATCTGTTTCCATTACCCATACTACCAGTAAATAACCATTGATAGAAGTTTTACGTCATGCAGTGTTTCTACATCCTCTCGAATCAAATGTATGACTTAACTTGTTTTTTGTTTGTTTTTTTTTTTGTCCATATTCTTATTGTTTCCCTTTGTCCATTTCGATAGAATCTTTGTCGTTGTTTATAGTGATTACGTTCTCTTGCTTTCTGTCGGAGGTCCTCATGTTTCATCTTATGCTGTAATTGCAGTTCCTTGTGTAACTTGCTTCGTTTCTGGTCGTGAAATGACACCATTTTTAAGGAACAGCAAATAAAATCATGTCGCAGAAAGAAATAGTATTTGATCAGGCTAATTAAGAAATATCAAAGTACCATTTCATGTCATTAAGTCTTATAAGTTTCGGAATTTCTCGGATGGAGTTTCATTATAATTGCATATAATCAAACGATAAATCTACCATTATTTCATTGATTGCTTTGTTTTCGCCTAATGCCCTGTGGTAGAAGCGAATTATCTGCGGTAAAAACTACCAATTACAACCGAGATAATCACTGTAAAGCTCCTTGTTTAATTTCATTATTGCGAACATTGTTGACAACGTAAATGATGTATTTCACTAGAGAGACAAAATTGGTCATATTTTCTTGTGTTTTATTCTGCCCAGTGAATTTTTAATTGTCAGTCAGTCAATAATGTGTGAATGTCTGAAAACGAGTTTATTTAGACTTTTTGCAAAATATAGTTTTATCTTACTTATTGACAAAATGTCTTGCCATATGGAAACGTTGCTGTCCTTACGAAGACTTATAAGGCGATTTACGGTAATGTAATATGCAGTCATCATGCCAGGTGTTAAAGCAGTATATACGTTTTCAACTTAATCAAGGTCAAATAGAATGCTTTGACACTGTTTTACTTAATGTCTACGTTTAAAAAAGTAAAACATATTTGAAACCAAATATCTTAAATACAAAAGAGTATACGTGTACGCTTTGGTCAGTATATTTCTAGTTGTGAAAAATTTCATCGAAGTGTTGTTTTTTTTATTTCTATAAATGTAGGGACTTGCTACAGGTAAATACACTAGCAAAACATATTGCTTGCTAGTAACTAAGCTAAATTCTTATTTCATTGATAATGTGGTATGGAATAAAATGTGTAGAGTCTCTGTGAACATTACTTACACTAGATGCAGTATAATGTAATATCGTGACTTATTTCATTACATGTTTTCTGAAAGTATATTGAGCGTTGTTATGATACCCAGTTAAAGTCTTGTTAAATCATACTGCTTAAAAAACTGTTTTCAGTTTGCTTTTGGATCATGTTGAGTGTCATAGTTATTGAAATTGTATTTTAATGCATTGTCTGTGCATGAAATCTAATCATATGAAGTACTGAAAGGAATTTATCAAAACTGCACATAAATGTTAAGTTGCAGTGTCTGAGAACCACAACTTCACCTACTCTCAGTTTTTAGAATATCTTACATTCTCTTGTTATCATTACGCAAGAACTGTTCACACAATGATAGAGGACATTAATCGATAGTTCATTGATAAAAAGCCAGTATCAACATATCCATATCCTTTGATTATCGTTAATAATATATTTGTTGAGTTTAATTTTCAACCCTGTTAAAAGAAATTAAGACAAAGTGCAATGTACAGAAACCAAACCATTACTCTTTCATCTGCATTCACAAAATTATTCGCCTTCCTTGTGTTCCCTTGTTTTCAGTTTTGCAGTAAGAGTAAGTGGAATGTTTGATAACTGCGTCGTTTTGTTTCAGTAACCTTACAAAAAACTTCCTGTTCTGGTCATCTTCTTATCAGTCGGCGGATTATAGCCACGTTCAATGATGCTGTTGTGTAAATATCGCTTATATACTTGTGTATCATGGATGTTAATGTTGATAAATATGTATGATAATAGTTGACGGCTATTCCAAACTTCGTCCAATTTCGACAAAGTGAAATTATTTCCCAAACGGCCAGGATTGTCTCGCCAGTTAATTGCTCAGGTTGTTAATCATTTACATACTTTTAGGGCAACCGCCTATAATATGAATTGATTTTGTAATGAGGGTGGGGTGAATCAAGACTAAATGTATCATGCCAATATCCATACTAAACAATTTAATATAACTGAAGTGGCAACAACCAGCAGCGAAACAAAACCATTTCTTAGGCCAGTTTACTTCTACCCTTTAAGTGGTTTGGTGGTTTGGAAGCTTAATACATATACATAATTAATGCAGATCAGGAATTTCAAAACTAGTTAAACCACTCAATATTCATAATTAGCTAATATGCCACTTGAATATTCTATGCTCAAAGCTATTTCATTTGTTTCTTTGTATAAACTACAGCCATTAGACCGGAGTACAGAGACTGTGTGCGGCCCTGTTCATACGATGAAGACTTATATTGCTTTTGCGATATATGATATTTAAAGGAAAACATAAGCCAGACGCATCCTGGCATTGAGAATTCTTATGTTTATTCAAATGGTTCTGCTTGTTTAAACAATTGTGCCGTCAGGGCTAACAATATTACAGTACTGAAAAATTGGAAAACTTCTTGTCCAGAGCCACTAGAAACAGGGCCTAGACATTTAGTTTTAAGCATCGTCTACTGGTCCTCTATAAAATTTGTTCAAATCATGTAATGCTCAGAATTTAGTTATTAAGTATGTTACACTGTATAGTTCATAAAATCATTTTCCTTTCCAAATCATACCCTTTTGGGTCAAACTTGGCAACGGCATTGAGGTCATTTATTTTATCTAGACATGTATCAAAATATTGTAAAAACATCAAACACCGTAGAGACAATTTTAAATAAGCTCATGCATTTGTTGGAAGTGGGGCAGAGGTCAAGTTCAATGTTGCTGTTACTAAAAGTGTAGGAACAGTTTCTGGTTATGTTCCTCATATTCGGCCGTAATATATCGAAATATTTGCTTTCTGTAATGATAAGATAAATATGAATATATGTTGCATAGTATTAAACATTTGAATGCGTAATATTATGCACGTTTTCCTTTCATAAATCGTATGTTAAAATTATCCGTTGGACAACGCATTCTAATTTGAGTCAAGTGAGCGATCTAGAGCCATCATGGTCCGCTCTTTGTTGTCTAGAGCCATCATGGTCCGCTCTTTGTTGTTCCATGTTCCTGTGAAATACACTTATCTTGCCTAGTTTTACACAATGATTTATGTGAGGAGAAAAATAAGAAAAGAAGTTTTTGGGAGAAGAAGGAGGTATTAAGTGTTGCTTCTTTGCTCAGTTCATGTACACCATAAAGGCACAATTATCATGATTTGAATAGCTCACTCGTCTACTTGTACGTTTATTCCAATTTGATAAAAATACGACAACATTAGCCTTTATTATCAAGTTAATGATGAAATATGGCATGAGACATACATCAGTCCTTCTTATAGATTTTATCATGTACATGTACTTTTTGTGGTTGCAATGTCATATTGTCTCTCTCCCATAACAATTTCCTCTTTGCAAGAGGTGTCAATAAATCGTGTTCTTTTTTAGGCAGTGCTTGCTCTGGGGAAATCAGATAAAGCTAAGAGTGTAGTTATCTCTAGCTTTTCATCTAACAGTGGCTATTTTTGTTAGGTCACGACTGTTCCACAAAACACCAAAGGACAGTGAAAAGTAGGATCTTAATGTCATAGCATACCCTATCCATCACATATGATGTACAGTCAAACCGGTATTAAGGAGCAAGTCAATGGAGTAACACAGTATAGCTGCATAAGGCAGGTGGCTGCATAAGACAATCCAAAAATATAACAGTGTAGGAGGTAAACTGACTGTCAGCTTAAAACAAATGGTA
Source organism: Mercenaria mercenaria (assembly GCF_021730395.1). NCBI lineage: Eukaryota > Metazoa > Mollusca > Bivalvia > Venerida > Veneridae > Mercenaria > Mercenaria mercenaria. Next base: position 17,600,067 of record NC_069366.1, on the reverse strand, counting down.
ACAACTGGTCCCTAAGGCAAGTTCAGCTACATGTATATACTTGAAGAACTAAACATTTAAAATGAATGCTAAATGGTGAACAGTTTTATTGCATATCATGTTTCCTGAATAATCTGAAATCGGTAGAAGATATTTAGCAGTGCAGTTTTGAATTTCATTAAAATATGCGATAGTACCTTATCGTGATATTGGTGTCAGAGGTGTAAATGCTTGTCCTAGAAATAAATATTATGAGGTGAGGCAAATTTCTCAGCCATCCCTCTCTTTTATTATATTTGAATCTCCATATCATAGTAGGCTGTGCTCCTTGAAAATAGCACGATAATCCATGTTGGCTTCCGATTGATTTTGAACAATACAATGATAAACTATTTTGAGCGATTTATTTCAAATATTTCTTTTCATTATGAATATTTTAGCAGTTATGACAGCACACATCAATTTCTCCTCTTCATTTTGATAGATGTAAACATACTTATTCTAACAGAACACATTATTGCTTCCAATTTTGTTTCACTTACATTGAGGATATAGTTAAAATCAATAAAAGTTTCAATTTCCTTCGATCAAATTAGTCATATTTTCCCGAATATTACTACTTATCAGTACTAATGTGTGTTTTTGGCTTCATGAAAAATACGATAATGTATTGAAAATGTTGATAGCATGACTAAGCCTCTTTATATATTTAACGTTAATGTTAGACACGAAATGGAAAGGTGGAAGACAAAATCAACTCCCTCTATCCCTTTCTGTGGTTTGGAAAAGATTGGAATCAACATATGTGCTATTTAAGTTATTTTTCTGACTGAATTTGGGATGGCCTTTATTTTCCTTGTACACATTTCATCTGTGGGATGTACACACAAAAAATTCAAAATAAGTTATTGGGTTGAGAATTATCAAATTTAAAAAAAACAAACTAGATAGTCTCGTAAATGATAAAATAAAAGAAGATCCTTTGAAAGAATAGCAGACTCGGTTTGATTGAGTATGATCGTTGGAGGCAGTGAAGTGGGAAACCTTTAATGCCTCCTAGTACCGGCTTAAGAGAAAGTCTAACATACAAATGATAAAAGGTAAGGGTAGATTTCACAGAAGCACAGAACATCCCAAACACAGCCATAGAGCCATGCATCTCAAAGTAGGTCCGTAACAGAAAGAAACTGCTACGGAAAAATAAAGAAAATCGGTTGCTTTAAAAATCCAACAGCAAGTACATTTCAATTATATGCCAAATACAAGAAAGTGAGATAAAGGGTGGGTGTTGGGCGAAAGGATGATTATTCAACAGGGAAGCAAAACATTTAATGCACTCTGATTCCTAAGCTCTAAACATATAATAACATTGAATCCAAGAATGACATTCATATGCAGAAGCTAATGTGAGCAAAACTGACCAACTGTTAATCGTTATTTTTCATGTACAGATGTGAGCTGTAAAAGAAAACATTTTTCGCCCTTGTTGACGTTTATTTTGTTTTGTAGCAATCGCCAAACGATTCATTTCGCAAAATTTAGGGAAATATACTTCTAATTATTATTGAGTCACTTGGATTCATATTAAACATGAAGGTTTTTATTCCCTTTGCTTCCTGTGCGAAACAGTTCCTAACGTGTCCTACCGCTAAAGCTTAATATAGTGCGATTTCTTAGAATTCAAACTATATTGAATCCTGTTATTGTTGTGTCAGTCCATCCTACAATCCGCTTATCCGTACGAATGAGGTATCGTGTTCGGCTCACAGCAAAATAAGACATTATTTGGAGACATTTTGACCTTTACGTGGTGGGGTGTTATTCCGTAGCCCAATGATCAGTGTCGTGTAAGTGGTCAAAATTTAGTTGGTTTCATTCATTGTCCACCTTGATCAATGAGTCAAGTGTTCATGGATGGTAACATTCTGGCATGTCGCACCTGGGAAGAGGCATTGTTACGTCAATATCAAGGTAACATATTGAGTTCAAATGTTTACAAGTAAAATTTTGATGCAGAGCATCAAGTCGCCGGAGAGCTGTCGGCTAATATTTTGAAGACTGGTTTGGAAAAAAGGCTAATAAATCTATAATTGCTATTGCGATGCATTGCATGCATGAAAGGCTTAAAAACGTCGCATCCTTGATGAAAGTTACCCCAAAACCGTTACCCTCTTACCATCTTAATTGTTTTCTTTGTTTACAAACCAAAGCTAAGCCTCGTTTTGAAACCCACGCGCCAGCATCCTCACGAATAAGAACGGAAATCTACGACGGCAAATATTTTTCACATTTTCCAACAATGAATGCAAAAGATTTCTTGTAACCGAAACATTTCGACAAATTATATTATATATCCTCTAATGAAATGCCCATAGTTTGACAATAAAGTAAAAAAGAATCACGAGATTTATAGACGTTTCCTATAGGTTGATGGTCAGTAATTTTGTTTCATATAAAAAAGACAACTTCAGGTCGTCTTGAAGTATCTTTGTAGAACATCACTTTTTCCTACACCTATTTTTCATGAAAGTTCTATTATAAATTTACGACAAAAATGAAAAGAAAATAGGGGGTTGAATAGTTCCTAGTGAAATGCTAGTCAGTCAATTGTGGTCTGCTACCCTAAAAATGGCACATATTTGCTCGTGTCCGCACAAATAACCCCTGCTTTCGGTTTCTATCTGTAAAACCTGCCATGTGGGTTGTATAAGCATGAAAACCGTTTCATCTCATGCAGAATGTATTCTAGCAGTGAAAAAGTGTAATTTAAAAGCACTCGTTCTACAGGAATTTGCGCTAGAAAAATGGGAAAATTAGGATCTATTTACTATGGATTTCTTTCGACTACACCGCAGAAGCACATTTTCAACCGAATTACTGACCTTATTCCGACGGACAAGAGACAGTCACATATTCCCTTAAACTGTTTTTCTTCTCTTGTCTTACATGCGCTCATGTAGATTTGTTTTTCGTCTGCAGAGGTATATTCTAAATATAGCAGCGTGACGTAGACACAGGTAAACACTCAGCCAATAAATGCTCGCTGGAAATCTCTAGCTGTCGTTTATTTATTTATAGGGATAAGTTCTTTATACATTTTTCCTATTTTCCTAGAAATGCTATCTTTTGAAATAATAAAAAATTTTATGCAGTTTTCAGCTCATAATTCCTTTATTATTATTATTATTATACCAGATTTGTTGAGCGCCCTTTTCATATGGAATATACGTTCAAAGGCGCTTTACAATTAAACATGTGACACATCGCAGGTATGTAGGAAAAAAAGAAAACATGATATATGCAATCACAAAACTGAAACTGAACAATTTGATTAAACGCCTTTTTTATAAATGATATATTCAATGGCGTTGTACATAATAATAAAAAATAATAGTTATTACAACAATATCATAAATGAACAATGATAATATTTACAGCCTTATTGTAACAAACAGCCATGAAACAATGTGTTTAATATTAAGCATTCAATAACTGTCTTATAATTCTTTTATTTACAATATCATTTTTTCATTGTCACGTATTAATAACTGCTCTTCTCCAGTGGCAAAATCCTAAAGCGTATCAAATATAGTCGCCGGTTCCTACCGGCGACTAATTATGTCTTCCTTATATCCGAAACATAACGCTGCCAATGATGAAAGGATTTACTTGTCCTGCACTTTCCTGTTGCAACAAGAAAGCATGTTTTTTGTTTTCAAAACGGTCTTCCACGCATTTGAATGCTTAATATTAAAAACATTGTTTCATTTTTAGCCAATAACGTTTATTATTGTAACTAAATGCAATAAAGACTCAAAGTTACACTTAAAATTTGCCAGGATCACTGGCACCAGAAAGAAAACAAAAACACTGCATATGTTATACCTTACCCCAATGTATGTTATAAGGACCATGTTTATGAACAGGAAAATGTACTAACACATTTCAATGTTCATTTCTCACCTAAAATATGCAGCTCAGTAAATGGGTACTATGCATATTGGAAACGTCGTTCGCTCTTATTTGTACGCTCTTGGCACTAAATAATTTTCTTTTTATACGTGAAAATTTTGAGATAATTATCTGCTTGATTTCCCCCGAGTACATAATGTTAACTTGAAAAATATAACGACTGTTACCTCTTCCACTGAGAGAAATTTGTAACTGTATTGCGAAAATTATCCTTTTTTTTAACAGATGACCATCTCTGCTTATTTGAAATGAAGGCATTTCCTAGGATTTTCCCTGCGGACAGATTTCACATATATCTACTTTTATATTTGGTTATCATGATGGCATGTCACCATTCTCGATTTAAGGTATAGACTGGATAAATGAATGGCCAATTTGAAATTGGTACTGATCAGAATTATATTTAACATGAAAAATAAAATTTATTGACCTTTGTTCTTAATTTTATACTTCAGTACATATTTTAGAACATATTTGATACAAATGATTATATAGAATCATAATTAAGACGAAATATTTAAATATTTTCTTTTTATTTCTGAGAATAGTTCGTACGTTATAAAAACTGCTTATTTCTTATCCTAACTTGAAAAAAAAAAACATGAATATCAATGCTTTTTCTGAGCCTTTTAGATTAAATACTCGGATTTAGAAATTACTCATTTCTATATAAAGTATTTAAAAAAATATTTTTTTCCTTTGCTTATTACCTGAAAGCCTATATTGTTAATTATGACTACCTAACATATATTAACACAATAAACATAATCTTTGACTATAAAATGTACAGGTATTGCAACCGACTTTTTAAGTTTTTATTTGCTGAAACATTTTCATTCTTTTACCTCGAATTGTCCGATACCATCCGCAGCTATTCAACTTTATATTTAACCCCAAAAGAAATATAGTAAGTATCGGATCGGCAACTGCTCTACTATGAGTGAGGCTGAGCTGTCACAACTCCTGGAAATGACCTTAAATGAGCCTCGCCATGAGAAAACCAACATAGTGGTTTTGCCACCAGCATGGATCCAGACCAGCCTGCGCATCCGCGCAGTCTGGTCAGGATCCATGCTGTTCGCCAACAGTTTCTCTAACTGCAATAGGCTTTGAAAGCGAACAATATGGATCCTGACCAGACTGCGCGGATGCGCAGGCTGGTCTGGATCCATGCTGGTCGCAAAGCCACTATGTTGGTTTTCTCATGGCGCGGCTCAAATAATGTTTTTCAAATCAAGTTGGTTTTGAACATTCCATAGATTTGTTTGAAGTTTAGAACAAGTGCAATAAATGCGAGATTTACTCTTTTCTTAAGTACTCAAGACGACTAAAACACATGTACATCTATTTATAAGCAGAAAAAACGATATCGACACGTATTGTATCATCTCAAAATTAATATATCAAATCAGTCAATACAGAATGTGCATTTAACAAGGCAAATCTGACAAACTTCGTTCTTACAGAAAAGTTGAAGAATTACCGTCGTGAGGAAGGTGGCTAAAACAAAAGATTATGTAGAAGTTTCTTATGTCATTTGACCTTTCTTCGTATTTGTTTGCAAGCTTGAAAAATCTGGAATGTCTGCCATATTGGCAAATAACGAACAAACTATTTCTGTCTCATGAGTGGCAAAATATCTCTTAATTTGTCATCAATGTTCCCACTAATGACATTAAACAATAAGCTTTACATTTACTATTTCTGCTGTGTCTGACAATGTGATACACTCTAATAGCATATGCTGTAAGCCAGAAACATAACCATTATTTGTTTTTTGGGGTTAAGAGCCGCTCACCGACACAAGTTACGTCATTTGGCGACTGTTCAAGCATTAATTCGTTAGTGTAGAAAGACCCGAGTTACTCCCCCATCCCCACCCTGCACACACCCCGGACATTTATTTCATCAGCTGTGTAGAACCACCGACCTTTTGTAAGCCGGCTGGATGGAACTCATGTTGAGAATTCTACATCTAAATAACATCACAAAATCAGTTTAAGCTATTTTAATGTTCTCGCGAAAAGGGTACAATGTGTAGTAAATGTAATTATAACAATGGAAACTGCCCTTCACTTTAAAATATTTTAAACGTATATACCTTTGTAAATAATGTTCGAAGGCAGGCAAACCCGCTTTTCAGCTTTTCATATGTTACAGGTAGCAGTATCCGTTGTCCGAAGATGTTTAGAATTATATGTTTTATACTGTTAGAATAATATCTTTTCAACTGATCTTTTAGATAATATCCTGTATTGTAAGCGCTTAATTTTATATCATTCATATACGAGTATATTAACGTGGGTGCTTGTGGCACTTTGTCACATAAATTTATGTTTCCAGTACTGAGAATGTTACGGAAAATCAATTTCCTTAACACTGTCTAATAAAGAGATAAGAAGCTGGAATATGAATGCTTGCCTACTTAATGGATCGTCATTAACACGGTGTTTAATGTTACTGGTTAGAGACAAATAAAACGTTCCAATTCTCAATCATGTGACAGAATTCACATGAGTTGTCATTTAAGAAATAATAAGTATCAAAATTAGGTTTATCGTAGAATAACCCGAGTTTGGATTTCATATGCGTATGAAAATATCATGAAGGACGAAGGCCTGAGTAGTATATTTCTACGCACAAGAGCTTCTAACGAGTGTTGTTCTACGATAAACCTTATTTAGATACTTCTTATTTCGATTCTTACACGAATTACTTCAAATAACGTTAGACGAGAATCACTAATCGTAGATTACAACTGCATGCTACGCGGCAGCATTTGGACAAAACACGGTGCGCGCGCAGCATAGTTCAAGGTCGGTTTATTGCAGAATAACTCGAGATAGATTTTGCTCTACAAGGCTGGTCGTGTTAGAATATGAAATATACACTTACCATAACTGATTAAGTCCTTGTCAGTTTTAAGCAAATGTTGCTGGCATACAATGTTACCATTCCGTTACTGATGTTACTGAATAATTTGATTCTGTTACTGACGAGCGTACATGTCGCTTTTAACTTGAAATGAGAAAACATAATATAGTAATACCGAATGAGTAACAATAACTAAATTTAGACCTGTTATAATTAGCAGTTTCCCTATCTAACTGATGTAAAAGGATTTTCTGAAATTGATCAAAGATTCGTCTTGTCTTGTATAAACGGTAGTTTCAACGTCTATTTCAGGCCATATCTGATTCTGCCTTGAGGGATACGAAGAAGCTTGTGCTCAATGCTTTTGATGAAAACAACGACGGTCGTATAGATATTGCAGAGGTACGTCTTTACTACTTTAACCTTTGCCCTCCTAAATTTCTAAAATTGACAGGTCCATCATTCAATTTGAGCAGCACTACATATTTTTCAGAGGAGTGTTCACTGAAATTTACTGACTGAATAGCGAACAGTGCAGACCATGATCAGACTGCACGGATGTGCAGGCTGATCTTGGTCTGCACTGGTCGCAAAGGCAAAATCACTTGCCACCAGCAGGCTCAAGGTTAATATATAAATGTAAGAGTAAGAAACTACGATTTAACGGAAATTTGATAATGTTGTTCTGTGAAGTATTAAATTTGACAATAGAGAATAACTTTGATACTCTCTCTTTCATGTCTGTCAGTAATATAATATTTCAAGCGAAGAGGTGTATCTTTGGCTTTCTGTGCATATAGTATCTTTTCATATCACCCGTTTGAATATGATATAAATCTGTATTTACATACAACAACGGAAAAGTTAAAGCGTTAGACACAGTGTGCAGTGTGTTTAGTAGGGCAACTTTCGAAATATTTATATTTTATTATTGTATAAATTATACTTATAGTAATAATTCAAATAAATAATTTAACCAATGAAATTGATTTTTTACAGTCAGTGTTTTGAACTAATATGAATACGGTATAGTAAAATAAATATTGCCGTTCTGAAAGGTTGATTTGAAAACTGTTCATCCCTAGCAATAAGAATACCTCCCGGGGAATGCATTATATATAAAGAATCATATATCTGCCTCTAAGTTGCTTATTTATAATTTATGCACATAAATCAATAATTATTGGTCATCCTTTTGCATAAACATTTTGTCAAGAGGGGAAATATAAAAACATTTATTGATAGCTATAAAACATATATTCAACATCAGAGTGGTAATAATATAATATAATTAATTAAGAACTAATTTATAGCAAAGGAGTGTTTTATCACTATTTATACACGATGGGCGGTTATACGTCGGGCTCAATAATTTCACGTATTACCCGCCCGAGTGTATAAATAGTGTTAAAACACGATTTTGCTATAAATCATTTCGATTCTAATATAACCTTGATCTAAAACAGTAGATCAAATATAGTAGCGCTCTTTCTTGGTCGCAACAAAAACATTGACGTCACCGCACGTTACCGTGACCTCATTCTAGCGTAATAGTGTTTTAACAGAGAAAAGTATATTAAAATAATATTTATTGCCTGAATGTGTATCTATAATACTTTGCAAACATAATAAATAAATCATAGTATCTTGAAATAAATGCACAATTAACACAATGACAAAAAGGACGATTTCTTTTTTCTACAGCTTGCTCAGATACTCCCAATGGAACAGAACTTCCTTCTGTTGTTCAGGCGAGACCATCCCTTAGATTCCAGTGTTGAGTTCATGAAGGTAAATTCATGTTTTGCACATTTCAAATCAAATTAATTCAAATTGTCTTTATATCGCCCTTCCTTTCTTGTATAACTCAGATACACTGATAGACGAGAGCAAATTCCACCAAAACTAGTACTTGTAATTACCTGTTTCTCGTCAATGTTACAAAACAAGTCTTTTCTGCCTTTTATGGTTACAGTATACGATAGGATTGGCGGTTACGAGAAAACAAATATTGTGACAAAAAGTTATATTGCTGAGAACGGAAATGATTGAAGTTGTTTACGTATAAACTACTTCAAGTCTAAAAGTAAATATCCATACAAAAGGAAGTGTGTAAAATCTAATTTCGCTTAACAACAAATTAAGTGATACCACATGTTCCCGATAGTGCATCTCCGAGCGTTAAATACGCTTTTTGACTCCTGAGCAGGGTCATCCGCGAGACAGATATTTATTTTCAGCTGAGAACATAACAGAATTTATTTGACATTGAAATCTCCCCACTGCCTTTATCATGTTTTATTAAATTATAATGTACAAGGAAAGTTATATATTCCTATTCATGATATGTGTGATATTCTTTACTATACATCGAAATGTTTCTATTTCTTCAGTAACAAGGATATATTGCACTTGATCTAAAAGTAAAGTGATATGGAAGTTGAAAAATAAGATAAATCACACAAAATTGGCTAATTTTCTCACATTAGCGTACTCAGTTGAAACAGTCCGTTGTTATTTCGCTTTGTTACGTTCAATTTTTTAATCGTTCAACGTGCAGACTTGACGTTATTAATATACTCTTTTTGAATCTGACCAGTTGATGCTTCGCTATCTATTCCACTGCCAGGTTAAGTCATCAAAATTAAAATAAGGAGGCCCTGAGTGTAGCGACTCGAGGCTTCTGAGTAATCAGGAGCCCAGTAAGCCCAATTGGTAGAATACCTGACTAGAAAGAAAGTAGTCGTGAGTAAGCCCAGCTGGTATAATACCTGACTAGAAAGAAAGTAGTCGTAGGTGCGAGTCCTACATTGGGCAGATGTTTTTCTCCTCGAAAGTTAAACGTGATAATTGCCCTCTAAGTGAATAATGAATTTTGGGCCTACGACCCTCAGACCTTCGTGCACTTCTTCGAACAACTTTCATGTATCAGCGCGGAACAATCAAGCATAAACAGGGATACACGCAGAATATAATATTAACTTATTACTTCTGTTCCTTTTGAAACATTTATGTGTACCTTTAGGGATGCTGCTAAACTGTGATATGTCATTGAAATTACATAAAATGACGGTCTTCAGTCGTATCGGAAACCAGTGATATGCGACGTGTCAGCTAAACTTATGTGATTATTATTGAAAGATGATCAGTTTTGAAGTACAGCTTATCTAAAATCAAAAGACGTTGTTACGTTCTTAGAACAGGGATATTCTTATTGGACCTTTGCTTTTGCTTTTAAGTTGGTGTATGTATTTATTGGCGGCTATAAAACAGTTCTCCCGGTACAATCAATCAATGCTTCTACAACATTTTTATGAATGGATTTCTAAATTCTAAGCCCTAACCCTCTGTCAAACCCCATTTTCCAGGAATGATACGTTCTGAGCTCTTAGACTCTTTCGAGCATCATTTTCCGGGAAAGCTAGAAAGATCATGTATATTGTTACATTCCCCACTAGTGCATATGTTTCATAGAAGACAGTTGATGGAGCAGTCCTAAGAGTATTACTATGTCACAGGTCATAATAATAATTAAATTGATACTTTGCGTACAAATGAGGAAAAAACTGTCATAGCTGGGTTCCTATTTATTTTAGCCTCCTATTGGTCATTTCGTCCGCATTTTCGTGTCCGGTCCATAACTCCGTCATTCATTGAGCATTGATAATATTTTTAATATTATTTGGCACAAATGTTTCCCAGGATATAACAATGTGTCTTGCGCAAAACACGGACCCCTGGCTCAAAGGTCAAGGTCACACTTTGAGGTCAACAGTCAACGGAGCTTTTTTCCTGTCAAGTCCATAACTCTGCCATACATGAATGGATTTCCCTGGCTCAAAGGTCAAGGTCACAATTAGAGGTCAAATGTCAAAAGAGTTTTATTCCTGTCCGGTCCAGAACTCTGTCATCCATCAAGGGATTACAATATTACTTGGCTTAAATGTTCCCCATGATGAGACAACTTGCCATGCGCAACACCAAGAACCCTAGCTTAAAGGTCAAGTGGATCTTTGAGATCAAAGGTCAATAGGATTTTTTCCTGTCCGGTCTATAACTTTGTCATGCAAAACAGGATTCAAATATCAGTTGGCCCAAGTATTCCCCTGGATGAGACAACGTGTCATGCGTGAAACCCGGGTCCTTAGCTGAAAGACTAAGGTCACACTTGGAAGTCAAAGGCCAAAAGGGTTTTTTCCTTGTCCAGATTTGATGTAAATAGGCATAAATGTTCACGACCATGGGGCGGATTGTCATGCGCAAGAACCAGGTCCCTAGGTCTAAGGTCAAGGTCACATTTAGAGGTCAAGGGTCAAATTCAAGAATGACTTTTTCCGGAGCATTTGTTCTTCATGCATAGAGGAATTTAGATGTAACTACATTCAAATTGTAGGTGTATTTTGACGTATCTCTACCTGGTAAAGAGTTTTGTGTGGACTAATGTTTTATAGAATTAACAAATGTATAGCTTTTGTATGTGCAAATTTTAATCCAAGTGTTTTGTTATAACATATTGTATATATAATACAATATTGTTTATACACCATTGACAAGATATCAGTTACGTAATCCTGCAGTAGAGAAAATTAGGTGCCTTCCAGTTAGGGACTTTGTATTGCATGGCAATACTTCATTCACTTGTCTGTAAGGACATAATGTTCTTAAAATTCTAAGCAAAATACTTTTAAGAACTGTTTTGTCGTTTATTGATAACTCCAGTTTTAATTTGAAAGTATCTTATTAGTTTCCAACAAATTTAATATCGACGGCGAAAGTGTCATTTCTAGAAGGAATTTGCTTTGTAACAGACTTGTTCAGATATGTTATTAAAATGTAAACTGAGACATGCGATTCTAATATCCAGACTGTTTTGGCTTCGAAATTACATCCAAGCTTAAATACCGAGGAAAACAAGTGAGAACCAGTTGTTTGCATTGAAAAGGCTTAATGGTCAATGACAGGACAAGTTCATATAATCACACATAGTTATAAATCGTCTTTCTGTTCAAAGGGATGAATGTGGATATTTACGTGTTTCATGGCTTTGCTGTTATTATGCCCCTTCCCCCCCCCCCACCCCCCACCCCCAACCCCCTCCCTTCGATGAAGGGGTATATTGTTTTGCAGATGTCGGTTGGTCGGTATGTAGACCAGTCCGTTTCCGGATGATAACTCAAGAACGCTAGGACCTATGATCATGAAAGTTGATAGGGAGGTTGGTCATAACCAGGAAATGAACCTTGTTGATTTTAAGATCAGTAGGCCAAAGGTTAAGGTTACAGTGACCCGGAACATTTAAACGGTTTCTGGATAATAACTCAAGAATGGATGGTCCAAGGATCATGAAAGTTGATAAGGAGGTTGATCATTACCAGCAGATGACCTCTATTGATTTTGAGATCAGTAATTCAAAGGTCAAGGTCACAGTGACCCAGAACTGTTAAATGGTTTCCGGATGATAACTCAAGAATGCTTAGGCCTAGGATCAAGAAATTTGATAAGGAGGTTGGTCATGACCAGCAAATGACTCCTTTTGATTTTGAGTTCAGTAGACCAAAGGTCAATGTCACAGTGACCCGAAACAGTTAAACGGTTTTTTTCGCATGATAACTCAAGAAATCTTGGGCCTAGGATCATGAAATTTGATAGGGAGGTTGGACATAACAAGCAAATGACCCCTATTGATTTTGAGTTCAGTATGTCAAAGGTCAATGACACAGTGACCAGGAACAGTTAAATAGTTTCCGGATGATAACTCAAGGCCGCTTTGGCCTAGGAAAATAAAAATTGACATGGAGGTTAATCATGACCAGCAGATGACCCCTGTTGATTTTGAGGTCAGTAGGTCAAAGGTCAATGTCACAGTGACCCGGAACAGTTAAATGGTTTCCTGACGCTTCAGCCTAGGATCATGAAAGTTGATAGGGAGAATGGTCATGACCAGCAGAGGACCCCTATTGATTTTGAGGTCAGTAGGGTAAAGGCCGGAACAATTAAACCATTTCCGGACGATAACATGAGAAAGCTTGGGCCTAGGATCACGAAACTTAATAGGGAGGTTGATTTAGACCAGCATATGTATGACCCCTTTTGATTTTGAGGTCAGTAGGTCAAAGGTCAAGGTCACATTGACCCATATCAGTAGAACTTTTGTGTACAGTGACCAAATAATTTCTGTTCCTTGTGCAATTACTGAATGCATCAAGGGAGGGGAGTGGGGTGGGGGAGGCATTTCGTATTAGATTTATTCTTCTGGAATGCGTATTTTTTGTTTATCCTTGTTTTAGAAACTTTTAAAAGCGTCCGTTAACAACATGATAATGTCTGCTTACAGACATGACTATCGGACCTGGGATGAGATGAAAAATTGACGTATAGAGAAGTAGGAGTTGCTTTTAGATTATATATAGCAGCGATAAGGCTGGAACGGGAGGTGTGAGGCTTCGAATACTGGGTTCATTTGACATGTTATTGCAAGATAAACATTGCAAACAGTCTAACGTCATTTTAGTATACATTAAGTTATGAGATCAGCCGCAATAGTCCGGCTCCATTCCTTCAAGATAGATCCATTTGGCAATGAGGGTCGTTGCTTTGAAATCGCCAGGTAGCTAAAACTCCAGGTATGCTTGAACGTGGCGGCAATAGATTTCTGTCTGTTTAGCCATATTTATTTTCATCCTGGGTCCGATTATCGTGCCTATATTTAACAAAAACTGCATGTGGGACTTTTTTCTGTTAAGAAATAAAATCGGTACATACTGCTTCTTCCTTACTGACATAATGGAAAATTCAAGTCTTAAATTAAGACTTAAGAAAAAATATCATTTGCTTTTAAAAGCGCTGTTATAATTATGTTTTAACGACGAAGATTGAAGGATATTAATGACAAGAACGAGTTAACAGATTTTAGATTTAGGAAAAGTTAGCTGGATTTTACGGCCCGAGAGTTAAGACAAACATTAACTAATGAGTATATAGACAAGGTCATTAAGAACAAAACAAAAAGTAAAGAAACACATTAGGAGCACTGTTTTTGGAACATTCAGTGGTGGCAAAACACTGGACTAGGGATGAGAAAAAACACCCCTTGTATTTGTATTGTCCTAGAAAAGTGTGTGTCATACTCTGAAACGTTGCTACTTTTCTTTTTCTTTGATAGATATGGCGAGCGTATGACAGTGACCACAGCGGATATATCGAAGCAGATGAACTGAAGGTAAGATCAAAACATTTCATATTAAGGAAGATATGCACGTTTGAAACAAATTGTTCTACAACGTGAAATTCTATTACACCAGTTTTTTCAAAGCAGAAATGTATCCAATTAAAAATTGCACTTTTGTAACATTTTTACATATGCAAAATTCCGCATTGCAGATTATAATGCAATTTTTGGATAGCTTGAGATTTATATATTTCAATCATATGACCAAAGAAATGTTAAGGTCTGTTTGCTAACTTGTTCACAGGTCAAATATTATTTGAGCCGCACCATGAGAAAACCAACATAGTGCATTTGCGACCAGCATGGGTCCAGACCAGCCTGCGCATCCGCGTAGTCTGGTCAAGATCCATGCTGTTCGCTAACGGAGGGTTTGAAAGCGAACAGCATGGATCCTGACCAGACTACACAGATGCGCAGGCTGGTCTGGATCCATGCTGGTCGCAAATGCACTATGTTGGTTTTCTCATTGTGTGGCTCATTTATACTAAACGTATAACGGTTATTAGGCTTATTCTAGGTTCTCCGGATAAATGGCGTTACACCGTCACTTCCTTTTAAAGGGACTAAATCACACATTTTAGACGAAAAATAAATTCTCTCAAAAATCCATACAAAAAGTGAGTACTCTGAAAGTGACTATCTGAAAAGATGGAAATATAACAGTCAATTATTAGTTAATTTTGCATAAAAGTTCAGAAAATTAAGCGTTGAGACCATACTGGAAATTGCTGGTTTTCTGTCTAGTTTGTTTATTGCATAATGTATCGCAAACATTTGAAGTTAAAAATTTCTTAATTTTGGATTTATACATAGAGAATGTTTCGATTCCTTTTATTTGTGTTGACCCAAAAGTTGGGGCCTTCCCGAAGTCGTTGCGCGCGGTTGGTTGCATAAGTTTAACCATGACATCTCGTTAATAATGAGGTGCGCGGCTATTACCGGGCTTTGAGACGAGATGTTACAAAATGTAGGATGTTTGCTGTTCCAACAGCCACCTTTGTGTCAGAATTTTAAAATATGCAAAATGTATCCGACACAGGTACAAAAAATTAACTGCAGTATATATTTATATGCATTGCTGTTCGAGTAATTTGTACTTGGATGAAATATATGATGGTTTTATATATTGGTTATGTATATTGCACGAATTGAGATCTTTTGCCTTTACACACGCTATATACGCCAGTTTATTCCTACTCAATATATCCCCAGATACAAACTATATGAATCTATATTGTATAGACGCATGTCAGTCATTTGGTTAAACCGCCCGTCAGTCCATCTGTCCGCACACCCATACAATTTGGTATTAGGTGGTCATTTCATTGTTTGAAAACAATAGAATGACCACTTAAGAGATAAACGACTTAAGTGGTTATTTAATGAATACAAATGATTTCTATTGTCCTAGGCCACACCTCCTACCACCTAAGGTATCATTCGTTTGCTCGGAAGTATAACCGTCCGTCCTTCCGTCCTCCGTGTCAACTCCATATGTTCTAAACCGCTGGGAATATCTTTATAAAAAATTATAAAAAAAAAAATACCTGAAAGATTTTCATAAAGCTAGCATGAATTATTAACCTCACCAGAAAGACGTGCAGAGTGCAGAACCCTGGTTACTAAATTCAGGTTCAAGGCCTCACTTAGTGATTAATGGTCAAATAGCTTAACTTCGTGCCAGCTCCATATTGTTTCAATAACATGAAAGATTTTCTTAAAGCTAGCAGAAGTTGTTTATCTCACCACGACAACGTGCAGACTGCACAGCTCAGATAACTATGCGTCTGCTCCATATCTTCTTCACTGCTTGGAAGATGTTTGTAAATGTGATACCAATATGCAGATTGCACAACCGAGCGAGCTTATTAGGCCAGAGGTCAAGGTCAGACTTACCAACCAATGATCAATTACGAAAAATTATGTGTTCATTCCATTTCTTTTTGAATGAATTTCTAAAAACTAGCATCGGATGTTAACCTCATTAAGACGACTTACAACCCAGGTCACTTGGTTCAAGGCCAAGGTCACAATTGAAGGTCAAAGGTCTTTTTCGCAACATCTTACTTTCCATGGATCAATGTGTCCTCTGGGAGTATTAATCGTCGGAGTGATAACTCTAGTTTGAAAACTGAAAGAATATTAATCGGTTCAGTTATGTACTTAAAAACCTCGAGCAAATCATAAATCTTTTTACCATTCATTAAAATAATTATATTATACCCTAACAAATATCTATCACATTACATTTGATTTACATGACCAGAAAAGGCCATTGTACTTGTATAATTTGTGATATTTCTTTAATGATGATAGGATATTGCTGACCTTACATTCTAATAATTCTAGATGGTATTAACAACTGAATTATAATTGCTATATATAATGTGTAAATTGGTTTAGTTTCAAATAAATGGATATATACGATGGTATGTTGCTGTTTCAGGAGAAAAATACAACATCTTTGAATAAATAAGCGTTGTGGCTGCTTAAAATAGTTGAACTTTACAATATATAAATATTCTCTGAACTCCACATTAAGACTATGAAGGTGTTTTTGTGAATATTTTTTTCTACTTTTATCGAATTTTACGATGATATAACCTTTCATAGCAGCAATAAAGCATAGACATTATATATCAGCAAATTCTTTAAAATTAAATCTGAAAGAAGTGCAAAAAAGTGTAACTTCTGTTTTGCATCAAATTTCACATACAAGTACTCACCATTGCTAAACGTTGAAACATCCAGTTATAAGATAAAGTAATCGTTGAATCAAATTTAATACATCTGCTACTGTAATGGATAATTCTAATTCTCACGTTTTCTTGTTGTTTTGTTTTTCTGCAGAATTTCTTGCATGACCTCCTTAAGCGTTCTAAGAAAGATTCCGAGGTGTCAGAGGAACAGCTCATTATCTATGCTGACACAATGGTATGTAACTATGTTATCTATGCTGATACAATGGTATGTAAAACCTATACATTATCTATGCTGACACAATGGTATGTAAAACCTATACATTATCTATGCTGACACAATGGTATGTAACTATGTTATCTATGCTGATACAATGGTATGTAAAACCTATACATTATCTATGCTGACACAATGGTATGTAAAACCTATACATTATCTATGCTGACACAATGGTATGTAACTATGTTATCTATGCTGACACAATGGTATGTAAAACCTATACATTATCTATGCTGACCAATGTATGTAAAACCTAAATTCTTATCTGACACAATGGTATGTTACAAACTACATACACTGGTATTAACATGACATGAAATTAGTCCTTACATTATTATGCTGACACAATGTATGTAATTAAATTTAACCCAACTTTATCTATGCTGACACATGGTATGTATGTAAAACCTATACATTATCTATGCTGACACAATGGTATGTAAAACCTATACATTATCTATGCTGACACAATGGTATGTAACTATCATTATCTATGCTGACACATGGTATGTAACTATATTATCTATGCTGAACAATGTATGTAAAACCTATACATTATCTATGCTGACACAATGGTATGTAAACCTTACATTATCTATGCTGACACAATGGTATGTAAACTATACTTATCTATGCTGACACAATGGTATGTAAAACCTATACATTATCTATGCTGACACAATGGTATGTAAAACCTATACATTATCTATGCTGACACAATGGTATGTAACTATGTTATCTATGCTGATACAATGGTATGTAAAACCTATACATTATCTATGCTGACACAATGGTATGTAAAACCTATACATTATCTATGTGACACAATGGTATGTAAAACCTATACATATACCTGGATGCTTGACACACAATGGTATGTAAACCTTACATTATCTATGCTGACACAATGGTATGTAACTTTTACTATGCTGAACATGTATAAAACCTATACATTACTATGTGAACAATGTATGTAAAACCATACATTATCTTGCTGACCATGTATGACTATGTATCTATGCTGAAATATTGAAAAGCTCAGACATTACTTATGGTATGCTGTAACCAACATTGATGACTAATGGTATGTTCAACATATGTGTAGACGCTTTACTGACACAATGGTATGCTGACTATGCTGATACAGTGTGATGCAAAATCCGTATCAGTATCTGAGCTGATACAGTTGATATAAAGCCCAGATGATTATGCTGACAAACTGAGCCATTTTCTGTGCTGACACAATGGTGTGTAAAGCCCAGACATTAGCATTGCAGATACAACGGTACGTATGTTTGATGCTGACACAGTGGTATGTAATAGCCAGACATTATCTCTGCTGACGTAATGTTACGAAAACCTAAACAGAAACTATTCTGACAAAGTGATCTGATGAAACCCAAACATTTTTGTGCTGACAGAGCGGTATACTAACTATGCTAACACAATTATCTATGTTGACATTGCATTACAACAATAATTTGAAACACCGAGACGTTATCTATACTGACACAGCTGTATGTTAACTCCTCTGATTCAGTTTTTGTAAAACGTAAGACAAATCAAATGGTCCAAATAACTAAATATCTATGGTCTTTAAAAACCCAGAAGTTATCTGTGTTGACATAATAGTACGCAAAACCCAGACATTACTTATGTTGACATAATGGTTTTAAAAGCCAGATATTATCTTTGCTTAAAACGTGATTTGTAAAATCTCTGATCTGAGCTAACACAATAGTATGTAAAACCCAGAAAGTATCTGTGCTGACACAAGGATATGTTAAATCTCATAAATTGTCTGCGCTATTAAACCGTATGTCTTGATTGACCTGACTTAACGAAGTTCATGTCATTATAAAATAATATGAAGTGTAGTTTTATAGAGGTACACTCTCACCGTGCCTCATTATCACATCTGGATGTAGAACTAATTTATACTTTAAAATGCATGTCAGTAAAGGAATCGTATAAGGGAATAAATATATATAGCTGTCGTTGGAAAAAGAATAACACTGAATATTATCAACACTAATACATATATCATTTTACCGGTCTCCTTAAGTAAAACTATGAACTGTTTGAGTTTTAAATGTTCATTTTATCTTGTCTTACTTGTATTCTTTAGACAATAGGAAAATCCCTGTGAAATAAAAGGGGTATCTCGAAAATATAAATTTTATTACAAACCTTGGCGTTTTAGAAAATCAGCGAAAGCCCTTTTTACGAAACTATTCACACAGCCGTCCTGTTCCAGCAGTATTGGTATAACTAAACCATAATGACATTGTTTCTAAAATTCAAATACAAAAATAGTTTCTTTTTGAAGCTCACAAAAATATTTTATTTTCAGGTTAGGTGACAAGAGTCACTACTGGCTATCTTTCAGTAGCTTCAAAGCACATACTCAAGCTATGTGTTATGAATATGACACATTATTTTAAATTCCTTCTCCTTTCAGAAAATTTCATTCGATTTTAAGCGTGCAACAAGCAAGGCTATTACGTATATACTAGTTTCTTAAGAAACTTTTATACTAATTGGAGGGCGCATCAATGGTTTTAGATACAAAGGCAGTTCAAAAATTAAGTAGAAATGTTTAAAAAAAAAATTGTTAACTTCCGAAACACTCTTGATTTATAACTACGTTTCAGCATGAAGACATTGTTTTGAGATGTCTTCATAAGGAGAAATAATTTACACCACAGACATTATCGGGTCGGATTTTCTAGTTATCGTTCATTTGATAGATTACGTTGCGTGGATTCTTTTGCTCTTATCTGACAGATCTGTACCAATTTTTGTTAAAACTGTTTGGATGTTCTTTGAAATGCGAGTAAAGAATAAATTGTGTTTTTATTTTTTTTATTTTTAAGAATAATAGATATTATTTTCTAATATATCGTTACTAAAAAGGCGAATGCACTAAGTATATAAAGTTTACTTTGATCTTTCTGAACACAGTTACTCTTTTCGTTCTCCATAGTACTAGTTTGGAAGGAACACAGGGATTTTTTATGTCATATTCTATTAAGGATCCGTTTCTATTACCTGCTATAATTGATAGTTAAATAGGTTTCAAGTACTAAGTATTGCTTAAGGGTTTTCTGATGCCTATGATGTAGGTCATAGATGGAAAACATGGTATATCAAAAACTATATGTCTAATTATGTTTGCCTCCTCTGTAATGTTGGCCATGCGCGAAGCTTGAATTTACAATTTTGAAAAAATCGCGATTCATCGCTTTGCCAGCGTGATTGTGCGCTGTGCACTTGGTCATCGCGAACGCGATACGCGAAATCGCGACAATGAAGTGCTATATCTCTTACCTATGACAGAGGAGCGGAGCACAAAGAATGAGATCACAATGGCGAAGTGCAAAATCAGGATAGCGAAGCGTGAGAGTACAATGCCGATGCGCGAATTATGAGAATTTTGCTATACTTTGCGCTTCGCCATTGTAAACATACTTTGCCATCGTGATTTCGCATTTTCACCACCGAGATTTCGCGCTTCGCAATCATACAAAGACGATTCACGAAGTAAGAGCTCACGGTAGTGAAGTGCAAAGCATTCGCTAACGCGATCTTACGATTAGCCATCACAAGAAGGCGACGAGAAGCACGAGATCATAACGGTGAATTGCGAAATTACGAAAAGTTCTGCAATTTTGAGTTTCGCCATCGTGATCTCACGCTTTGCATATCACTAGAGCAAGCAAACGATTACAACTGTGAAACGCAAAGCACGAGACCGCGAGGCGAAGTGCGAGATCAGGATGGCGAAACTGCGAAATGATGCACTTCGCCATGATCATGATCTTGTGCTTTGCAATTATGATCTCGCACTTCGCCGTTGTGATTGTGCGCTTCGCTTATGACCAATATAAGACAGGAAGCGATGCTTCTACCAGAACACAGTATGTTATGAACAAGGTGACACTTCTGCCAAAGACTTCACAGCAATTACATACAGGACGAGAATCTTAATACGTTTTTGATCTAAACCAGTTTCATGTAATCTTGTAAAACCCCCATAAACAACCGTTTTCTGTCTTTAGGAAAGAAAGCAATTTTCCCTGCAGACATTATCATGTCAATGAATTTTCCAGTCATCCATTTTTGTAATTCGATTTCATGGCGTAAAGAATTTTGCAACTGGGTATAATTAGAAGCAAAATTGTCTCGAATATATAAATTGCTCGAGGGTCGTACACCAACGAAAGGTTGTCTTACTCAATTGCCTTCATTATCATGTTGGTTTTCTCTCGCATTGTCTCTTTAAGACCACGTTCAAGACTGTTAGTAATGGTCAGTAACTTATCTTATTTGTGCAAAATTGGAAGATCATAAATAAACCAGTGAAATCAATGGAAACTTACTGTCATTCAATTATACAGAGTTCTAGGCAGTAAGTTTTTGTACATAAGATTCAAACAATAAAATTCGTTTGCTTAAGACTATTAGCTAATATTTGGGTCTCAACACACTTTACACAGTCTGTTAAAGAATTTTCTCTCTAGATCACAATTTATTCCTCAGATGAAAAGCTATGCTTTCTAATTGTATAATGGCCTCCAAGAGTAATACTACACATTTAAATAATTCCGCCTCTCAGTAATTAAGGAAATACAATAATGTCGAGTCCTTTGTATGGCAAGTGAATTTATTGGTTTAATCAAATTGCACGTAATTAAGTTTTAGTCAGTGTATGAATTATGACTGTAAATATTTTTGATTAGATAAGATAGATTATAATATTTCTAACTACTGTAGATTACTGCATTATCTGACAATATACATTTTGTTTGTTTTTAGTTTTAGTTATAAGTGCACTGGTGTAGTTTCTGTTCTTTTTCTACAGCTGAAAAGTCACAGACCCCAACCAGAATGGAGCGGTATAAGTTGAAAAACACTGTTGTGCATTCTATTTTCAAAAAAAGTTAAAGGATCTTTAACACAAATGAAGAAAGAAAAACTAGAATTTTTTACTGGCAGTAAATTTCAGTTCAACAATAAAACAAACCCGGTGAAAATCAATTAAGGTCATAAAATACTTGTGAATTCAGTGATATACAGTACTATCTAGTTCTAATGGCAAAGTAAACTAACCAAAACAGATAACAGTGACTGTATCTTTCTGGCCTACAAACCGTACTTTTATCACGATAGGTTTAAAGTCGCCCCCACCCCTCCCGACACACACACCCCGCCTGTCAGCATTAAAATTTCAATGAATAATAAAATCTCTGGAAAGATGCTTTGGAAGCATTGAACGCAACCAAGAAACGTTATATTACACTTTGAAATTACTAGTATACGAGGAATTTTTCAAAATATATGCACCACTTAATTTACCCATCATACCAAACTTTTTTACTATGATAAAACAATTAAGTAAAATAAGAATTGACTTTTAAGATCGGTCGTAGAAATATAGCGGTGTGCCATAACCATGGAAACGGCTACTGAAGCTGGTAATCGCGGAAACTCAAAAAACTTTCTTGTGTCATATTTCAAAAGGTGATAGTATTAGAAACTTGATTTTTTCAAATTTCCATTAAGTTATGAATACCTATTGTTTGCAGTGATTATATTCAAAATATCTTATTGAATTTCTTAACTGTCATCAGCACGTGCAATTTTAGTAATATGCACGTGCATTCAGTTGTAAACCAACAATGTGCCTTTTATTAATCAGAAAATGTTTTCTGATCTTAATTACATCTATTGTTGATTTTTGGCTTGAAAATATTGTATAATACGCATGCTGTTAAAATTCTAAAAATTTTGATACGTCAGTTTAATATCATTTTATATATTAATGCAGCGGATTGCATGCCACATGGGCTATTAATTCGCGTCCTTTTTCAATACATATGGACAATGAAGTTAATTAATAATGCATTTAATATCGGCTTGGAAAATTTAATAGATATTATATGAAAAACACAAAGTTTTTTTAAATTTAATTGTTGGAAAACATTTTGAAAATTGTTTGTGACATTGCCTTTTTGTTAGCTGTCAGTATTGTATAGATACGCTTAATATATTAATAATGCATGCATAAAATGTTCTCTTTTTCATTAATATTTTTACTATTACTGTTACGAATTCAAATACTTAAGATTTGATACGTCTATTGTTTTAATAATTAATCATATTACTGGACTTCTCTTCATAATTCAGCGGAACCATTATGGGAGTAAACGAGACCTAGAGTAAATGCTTCCAGTGTGTGTAGAGCGGTTCTATCAAAGTGATACTGATGTACATGTAGAAAGAATGTACGATGAAATTTGCGGAATAATAATAATTTTTGCGTATTTCTTATTTTTTGGGTGGGTCACTTACTGTTTACTTCTGTTGAAATCTCGTATTAGCAATACACTTTCCGGAAATCATCACCATTGGTATGTTTATCAAGTACTATATATTTTGTATATAGACCGGATGGAAAAATAAAAGGAAAAAACGATGTTTTTGAAAAAGTATGTCTGTATTTCTTTCATGCACATTTGTAGTAGCAATATGCATCCTCTGCATGCGGTTACGTAGAAAATACATATGTTAAGTGACATATTGCAAAAGGATGGTCAGTAAATGTTATCTTTATACATTTTCATTCCAGCTCCGTTGCTTCAATAAGTCGCATATTTCTAGTTATTTTATACACAAAACTTTTTACAGTTTACTGACAAAATGAAAAACAAAATGAAATCCAAATGACCGTTTTACTACGATGACTTTCATTCTAAACATTGAGAAACATACATATACCATAAACTCGTTTTAAAAAGCAATCAGAACGTAAGTAAGGACTATGTGTAAGGACGAATTTCAAGTGTTAATGAATAACTGCGGATGGCCAAACCCCGGATCTCCCCAACCCCTGGCACTACGACTTGAATAAATCCTAGACGTCTCAGTGCTAGGATTTATTCTTTATTGCAATTTTATACGACTGTTCCGGTACTTATTAATATGCAGACTATATTAGAGTCAATTTGCTTTGAGTGAAAATACCGAAATGGTACAAGGTTACATTCTTCAATTGTTTCATATAAACAATTAACCTTGAGACTTCATTTTTAGTGCTTACAGCATTTCAAAAGACAGAGAAACACATATGTAAGCCATTAAAAGAACATGTCTTCTCACCAAAAATGAAAAAAATATTTATATAGAGATATTAGGTTCATATTTAAAGAAACATTATCTGTCTGAAAATCATCACCATCTGAAAATACTCCCATGAAATTTGTCATTTAGCGATAACCCGTATACATGTAGACATCGAAATACACAGTGAGTGATCTAGATCTTTTCACAATACAAAAAGCAATACAGCTAAGCCAAAGCTATAACTGTCACATCCTTATCTGACTCATAAACAAGATCTCATCAACAACATGGAACTACATTTTGAATTGCAAAAAACAGATCATCTCAATTCATCTTCAATGCTTGGCGAACTTCTCTTTTCGTAACACTGGGGCTCATTGTCCCTGCGCAGTTAGTGGGGACCGATGCGCTATGCTAACTGCCAAATGCTAAATAAGAAGTTGTTATTGCTTAATGTCAATAGCTTAATGTTAATGTCACATACTTAATGCTAAATACAAAATACTATATGCCGTATACAAAATGCTAAATGTCATAAAAACTCTATTGCAGCCACAGGTAAACATTGCAGCAATTACAAGGCAGAGACTGAAGCACTCATGAAGGCCGTCTCAATGGTTGAAGACTCGGCAGAAGAAAGCTCCACAGTCGTCTTTCTCACATATGCACTGTCTGTTATGGAAGTTCTTATCAACAATAAAGCTCCACACTAGCCAGGAGAGCGCAGAGCCTGAGTATAACCTGTAAAGTAGCACTCACTTCAGCGGATTACATCCATTGTGGACTTGCAGGCAATGAAGAGGTAGACAAACTGGCTAAGCTAGAAGCTAAGTCAGAACAACCAACAAAACCTCTGAGTTACAAGAAGATAGTCACCATCATCAAGGCACTAACGAGATCAAGGATAGAGGAAGATGCTTTTCATCTCCTTGATCGGTCTGAACAAGTGATGTTGGTCAGGCTTCGCTCGGGGCACAACAAGCTCAGTGCTCACATGTACAAGAAATACAGACTGGCACCATCGCCAACTTGTTTATGTTGCGAGGAAGATCAGGCTGCGGAGCATATAGTTCGGAGATGTAAAATAGCATGACCATGAGCGAGCTGCGACTTAGCCGATAGATACCTCAATGCACCAGAAACTGTATGGAGGCATTGAGGATCTGCGGCAAACCACAAATTTCATCAAGGCTACTGGTCTGACAATGTAGTTGCGAACGAGAAAAAGAAGATAAAAACAAATTATTTTTTTCAAATGATAAGTGGTAATTCTCAAATTATCAATCTTTGTGATCTTTATCTCTTCAACTAATGAATGTAACTTTTACTCATTTAAAAAAAAATTGCTGCCTATCTAATTTAAACCAATAACGTCGCAGATGTTACAGGGACATGGAACCGAAACATTTTGCTGTAAAATGTTTATTATATAATAGACTAAGATATGTAACAGAGACATAGTTATGTAACGTAGGGCAATGATTATATAACTGATATATTCAGCTCTTTATTTCAATGGAAACTTAGCAATGAGCATTGTGACATTTATTGTTTTAACAAAAAAGCATTTATCATTGACAATTACCGCTCGAAAGCCAATATTTGAAGTTAAGCAGTTCGTAAATAGCATTTTTCATTTTGCATTAAAATTTTTGCAGTTACCATTGCGCATTGACCTTCCATAGGCATATCGCATTAAGTATGTTGCATTGTATATAAAGTATTTGGCATTTTGCATTTAGTGTTTGGCATTTAGCATTAAGTATTTGGTGTTTAGCATTACGTTATTGGCATTTTGCATTAAAATATTGTCATATAACATTTGGCTACATTCATGGCACAACGGCCTTCAGTACATATTAAATGCCATATGCCATATCCTATGTGCTAAATGCCTATAATTATTGCCAAATGACAAATGCTACTCGTCAGATGCTTTAACTTTGTGAGTTAATGATCTGCATCCTTTACACTAATGACTGTTACTTTTAATCAGGTGAAAACATATGAAGTTCTATCAGCCTGATTTGAAGCAATAACATGTTCTGAGGGTTATGAGATGACATAATCGAAACGTTTCACTCTAAAATATTAAGAAATATTTTTAATAGCGACAAAGGTATGTTACAAAGGCCAATGACTATTTTCAAGATGCATTTATACACTGATATATTCAGCTCTTTATCCGAATAGGTACTTAGCAATACGCATTTGGCATTTATTGTTTCGTATTTGCAGTTAACAATTATCATTTGTTGTTTGACAATTACCATTTCAAAGGCAATATTTGACATTAAGCATATGGCAAATAACATTTTGCAATAACTGTTTGTCATTTAGCATTTGGCAATTAGCATGGCACAACCGCTTTCCATAGCCTTCCATAGTAATTAATAAATGTCATTTCGTTTTCAAAACATTTTGCATAAGGTGTTTGGCATTTAGCATTGTTATCTGGTATTTAGCAATTGACAAATAACATGGCGCACCAGGTTTCCATATAAATATTACTTAATTATTTAGCATCACTTTGGTAGAACCGTTCTGCACATCTACACATACTGGAAGTCTTTACTCTAGGCCTAGTTTACTCCCATTATTGTACCGCTAAACTATGGAGAGAAGTCCGGTAATATCATTAATTATTAAAGTGATTGAAGTATGAAATCTAAAATACTTGAAATCGTTACAGTAATAGTAAAAATTTCAACGAAAGTGAGAACAATTTTATGCATACTTTATATGTTAAGCGTATCTATACAATACTGACAGGTAACAATGTCACAAAAAAACATAATTTATTCCCATGTTTTCCAACAATTAATTAGATAAACTTTTTTTTTCATATTAATATTTTAAAAATTTTCCAACTGGTTAAAACGAGTTTTCCCTAATTTCATTGTCCATGTGAAAATTGAAAAAGGAAGCGGATAAATAACGTAAAAGGCTGAACCCTTTGCTTAATAATGAAAAGTGTTAAAACCCGACGATCAAATTTTAGAATTTTAATTGCATGCGTATTATAAAAAATTTTCAAGCCAAAATCCCATATTGTAATTAAGTCAGGAAACATTTTCTTTTTAAAAGGGGCACAATGAAAAGCACGTGCTAATAACTAAAATTGCACGTGCTGATGCAAAAAAAATTTTATAAGATTTTTGAAATAAATCACTGCAAAAATGGGTATTCATAATTAATAAAATTTGAAAAAATAATTTTCAATACCATTTTTTTTGAAATATGAAAAAGAAAGGTTTAGTTCCGCGATTACCGCTTTATAGCCTTTCCATGGTTACGGCACACCCCTAAATTTCACGACCCCATTTAAAAACCCCATTTGTTTTCCAACATATTTTTAATAGGGGAAAAGTTTTTTTGTTGGGTAAATTAAAAAACCTTACGGAGGGCCCGTACACACGAAAGCTTCTTCAGATATAGTAATAGTTATGAATATTACTTTGGCTTGTTAAGTAATAATCGCCAAAGACAACATATTTCTTTATTAACATTAAGCAACAATCATTACTAAACCAAATTTGCAACAATTTCTTTCTTGTCCTGAAATACTAATTATAAAACACCAACTTGGAGATCAGTTAACATCGATTTAATAAAAATAAACTGAAACTTAGAAAACATGTAATGGGCAAACATAGGGTCGGCAACCATTGTAACGTACAAAAAAAGAAAGAAACAATACTGATTTATTATTTTCCTGGGGCTCATTTGCTGAACAATGCCAACTTGAAACTTGAAAAGATGTGAAATTGATACCATATTGTAAAGGCCTTAGATATATTACGTAAGGATTTGAAAGCTCTGACAGGATAACCAAGAATCATATAAATTTAATATAACAGAATATAGGAGTAACATGTTGATACCTCTTTGAAGATCTACATAACAATCGTACCGTGCTGTGTTTACAGAGCAACTAGATATTAATAACGTAATACTTATTACTTTTTGAATACTTAGGTAACGTATTTCTCCTGATGAATGTATAAACTAATAAACTAGTTAAGTTTTTACATAGTTAAAAAACACGTGACTCCTACTCCGAATGTAGAGGACAAAAATTCATACCTTGTTCAGTAGGTTGATATTATTTTTATACTGAAGAGTGGAGGCGTTTTATTGAGTGAATAAGCTCAGCTTGCGAGTGTTCGTTTATTAATATGTTGTTGACAATCTACTTTTACAGCTCCAGTTGTTTGACAGAAATCGAGACGGGAAACTTCAGCTCAGTGAAATGGCAAAGTAAGTGAAAACCTGTAGTTTACAATTATTTGTTTTATGCAAAACAAAAAATGTTCTCGCTCATTAAACAATTAGCAAGTTACTTTTTTCTGAGAAATTCAAACTGAGTCAGAACGTAGGTCATATTAGTAAATACCCGGCTTCAAAATATATTTCCATGTTCATATATGAGCCGCGCCATGAGAAAACCAACATACTGCGTTTGCGACCAGCATGGATCCAGACCAGCCTGTGCATCCGCGCAGTCTGGTCAGGATCCATGCTGTTCGCTTTCAAAGCCTATTGCAATTAGAGAAACTGTTAGCGAACAGCATGGATCCTGACCAGACTGCGCGGATTCGCAGGCTGGTATAGGATCCATGCTGGTCGCAAACGCACTATGTTGGTTTTCTCATGGCGCGGTTGATATGTGCAAAAAAGTGTCTTCTGTTACATCGTTTTATATTCACTTACACTAAGACAAGATTCATTGTAGCCTATGTGTCCACCAAAAGGTTAAAATAATGACATTGACTCTAGTCTGAATTATATCATTTCTTGTAAAAACTGCGAGATTGGTATTTAGTTAGTTTGACCCAAATATTATCACGGCTATACCGCAAATTTGCCATGTAAATGATGCACACACCTAGGTAAGTAAGACAGCTATTTCCTGTTTACAAGTATATAGCTGTCCCGCGGTAAAAGTTTGTAGGACTCGTTGAATTTGTAGCCTTCCTTATGTTGTTAAACAACTAAAGCAAGGATTACTTTAGTACATTTTAAATAAGGTTATATTTAAAAGTAATATATCCAAAATAATATATGTCCTATGATTATTTCAGTCTAAACGTGTTTAGTCAAATTAAATTGTTTTGGACTATTTGAAGTTCTGTCACGGTTGAGTACGAAAAAGTCTGAAAAGCCAGCACTGACATGATTTAACCAATACACAAACATCCTTTAGATTGCAATATTGACTTGTGGTGCTGTAATATATTTCTCCTCTGTTTGTAGATTGCTTCCGGTGAAAGAAAATTTCCTTTGTCGGCCGATTTTCAAGGTTGGTTCGGTAAAAAATGCTTTCATTATCCCTCTTCTTCTCGTCGTATACGGTATAGTAGACAACCTTTTACTTTCCTCTTTTGTGACACAGCTTCTGAACAACAAACGCTGTCAGCTTAAGTTTTAGAAATATTCAAGTTCTTTTAACGTGAAAGAAACAGTTTAATACAACCTTGTGATTCTTCAGTTTTTCAATCAAATGTTATTAAGTTTCATCCCAGGCAAGAATCTTCCTCCCAAATAATTTTCATGACACCCAACTAAATCTTACCAAGGACAGTTATAAACAGGTATATTTCCGCGACTTCCGACGGACAGCACCCGATTGAACATATATAATGCCGTCACTTATGCACAATGCACAATGCGGCTATTCAAATTCCACAAAGTGTCATTTTTCTCCTGCAATTTAGGGAACGGTGAGGGAGAGACCTCGGATATAGTCAGACTTTAAGGTGAACGACACGTCATGAATAGGTGTTCAAAAATACATTTGGATTTAAATCTAAATAGAATTAGTTATGCCATATTTGCCATGGTACAGAATGTAATCAGGTCTCAATATTGTGTATATACATTAAGTTTTGTGTCACGAAAATTAATGAAACTGACTTTTTCATTCCTTGACGTTTAACGCTTTTACTGAATTTTGTAAGCTTAAACCGTTTTCATTTAAACCTCAATGCTTTTTTTTGTATAGCAGGTCATATTAAGGTTTATAACTTTAAAAAAAAACAATATAAAAATAAATATTATATTGTTGGCGAAAGAATTTGAAATTAACACTATAAAACAGGTTTGCTTTATCTATGCTGTATTTCAAACTGTCGTACTGAAATCTTGTATGTGTGAGAAACTGTGTCTAGTATTACTAACGCTGAATCATCATTTACTTCTCAATATAGTGCAGAAAATGACATTCATAAATATGTATGATTGTCACAGAACGAGACAAACGTGCAGTTACACCGAGATTCGAACTTGCGGCCTCGGAATGCTCTTCCGGTGTCCTACATATTATATCCGTGTTTGTTTCAGTGTTAGAGTGGAAACGCTTTGACATATGCATCGTATGCAAAACGTGA
Source organism: Mercenaria mercenaria (assembly GCF_021730395.1). Lineage (NCBI taxonomy): Eukaryota > Metazoa > Mollusca > Bivalvia > Venerida > Veneridae > Mercenaria > Mercenaria mercenaria. The sequence continues at coordinate 17,569,521 of NC_069366.1, read as the reverse complement.
AATATATTGTTCATGAGAAAAAGATAATACAAACACGTTTTCTTTTTCTTTTTTATTTCATGTCATTCAAATGTAGTTGACCAATGTTTGTCTTTTCATTTAGATCTTTGGAAAAGTAAAATAGCTCTATGTTGTTATAACAGTATTTACGTTTTCGTTGTAGTTTATTAAAATTATTAACAGAAAATGCGAAACGATATGAGTCGTGCCATGAGAAAACCAACATAGTGGCTTTGCGACCAGCATGGATCCAGACCAGCCTGCGCATCCGCGCAGTCTGGTCAGGATCCATGCTGTTCGCTAACGGTTTCTCTAATTGCAGTAGGCTTTAAAAGCGAACAGCATGGATCCTGACCAGACTGCGCGGATGCGCAGGCTGGTCTGGATCCATGCTGGTCGCAAACCCACTATGTTGGTTTTCTCATGGCACGGCTCATATATTGCTTATGTTCGTCAATTCACTGAATATAGTATATCAAAGAGAGCCAATAAAACACATGAAATAGAATAATCATTTATTCATCTATATGAAAGCTTTATGCTGGTACATAATATTTTATCAAATATTCAGAGAAAAAAAGGTGGTTGGTATGAGGTAAGTTTCAACAAAACGTTATAATCAATAAAACATATTTATCACTCTGTAGAATCAACCCTAATAGCCATTTCCAAATCAACTCAGGTTTCTGGTATCATTTATTGCTTGCTTCGTGTTTGTAAAGATTAAGTGCTTCGGTGGATTGTTTACTGATAATGCAAGACGGTAGACATTTTCTTAGCCGGTTTAAGATAAGTTCTTTACAAACAAACCATTAGAAGAAAAGCATAAATTTGAAATAGGATTTGGTGCATGGTTCGTCACGAAACACTTTGCAATTTAAAGTAAACAGCTATCTATATTATGTGATCTTTATTATGTTTGAGACTTTTGGCTCTCGCCTTGTCCTGCGTATAGGCACACTGTTGACATTTTTAGTTATGGTTTTGGTCTTACATATACAATAATTAGCGTATATTTGTGTGGGATTATCAATAACCGACCGTTTAAAGGTGGTTCCAGTCATTTCCAATAGAAGAAATTTCTAGGACCTAGCTAGATTTATGTTTGCCGAGATAGAGATTTGATTAGCTTGCATGGGACAGGGAAATACATTTATTTATACCTAAGTTTTCTTACTTCACACTTTGTTTCTATCTCATTTGTCAGATATCGTGATTTCACAAAACAACAGTAAAATTCGTGTGAAAAAAAACGCTTACCAAGGAACACTTTGCATATATCTTGAACGCTGAGATTGGTGTTCACTTGTTTGTTGCAAATATGTTTAATCTTGCAGTTGACTTTAAGTGCCACACAGCATCATGTGTCTATTATTTAAGTATTATATTTATTATAACTGGATCAATGGATTTAATTCCGATCGCTTTCTTTGATATATTTCTTTAACATTGAATTTCCACATTAAATATGTTCTATTTTCAAATTATAATACCTCAATGAAAATGACATAAATTACAAAAACCAAAAGTGTGGAGTAAGAAACGTATGTATGCTATAATGGCATATCGACAGGTTTATGGTTTTGGAGACCTGCATCAGTTGCTATACAAAAACCTCATGTTTGCTATTTCTGTAGAAAAGTAATAGCTTCCCAGTTTGTAGTGTTTTATATTTTAATTCTAAATCTGTTAGTTGACACAAATTACAATCGTTTTAAAGTTGTTAGTGTTACACAGCAATAAACCAGATAATTATAATGAGAATATAAAAACAAAATAAAACGTATGTTTCTCTGTTTAAAATCATTGTCTAATTTGTAATATATTCCTATAGTAACAAAATGTCAAAATATTAAACCATTTAAAGTTATTCTATAAATCACAGTTTGATGGGTTTAGAGGCATAGAAACCCTCACCTTTGCTATTTTTGTCAGGCTTTTAGCAAGGTTATTGCTTATCATTTTAAAACATAATGTTCTATATTTTAATCCTAAATCTATTAGTAGACACGGATAACTATTAAACGATTTTAAGTTAAAAATATATCACAACGTTAATTATAGTTTACAGTAATTTACTGAATGTTTATACATCATTTTTTTTAGGGTTGCAGCAGATTGTCAACAGATGACATAGACAGGGTCTTCAATTTATATGATGTGGTAGGTTGTCGCTTTCTTACGTATATTACATAGTCACAAATTGGCTTTTCAAAACGCTTGCCACGAACAAATAGCATCAGTCAATAAAATGTATAGATAAATTCCCTATTTATAATGAATGACCCATTATGCCAATAACACCTGGAATGGGACTCTCATTAATTTGTTTACAAAAACAACGAGTTTATATCACAGAATGAAATGTGAAAAACAATGCATGATTATAAATTATAGCCATATAAAATAATATAAATTTCAGAACCGAATTGAAAAAGGCATACATGTGTACCATGGTGTCCAAAAAATAAAAAAACCTGTTCCAAATACGCAGCCTCCTCAAAACGAAACCCACATAAAACCATATTAAGCTTCATATTTTGATAATTTAACACTTTTGTATACAAGTATCGAGCATCAAGAATTAGGGTTAGAAACAATATTGCTGCATTGTCATCTTTACCGATCTTAGTTCATATGGCTTATTTAGATGAATTTTCTTTCAGGATAGAAATGGTTACATTGAAAACGAAGAACTACATGGGTTTCTGAAAGACTTAATGGAACTCGTCGAAGATGTAAGTAAATGATACCAAAGTTCATTGGTACCATTGTACTAAACACAATACATCATACAAATTGTGCAGACAACCTTAATAATGCCGTCCCTGCTTCGTTTCGGAATCGGCTAGTGCGTTCACATATACGCTGACTTTTGATCTGATTCTCCGGGGGAAAATATGTACATCAACCAATTTGTGGGAAAATGTGACATTTTTCACCTTTCGGACCGAGTTCGGTTATCAAACTAGGATTTTCCGTGCATTTTTTTTTGGTTCGATTTCAATTTACAACTCGGTTCCGTTTCAGTGTGTTTCATGCAAGATGAACCATTGATGTTCATTCTACTAGTTTTTCGGTTTCGGTTCGGTGTATATTATGTGGAATGGTCTTAACATGTTTGTTTATTTGAATTCATATTTGTATTAGTAGAACTCTGTGGTACAAACTGTATTCAACTTTAACCCTTGTGAAAGTATTCCATACGCTTAAGAATAAAATACAAGCGATATCTTCTTTTCTTAAATAATTTGACGCTTTTTGACGTAAATTTATTTTCTTGCGACACATTTTATATAAACGCGTAGTTTTAAAGCACGATATTCTGAAAAACGAATAGGAGTTATTAACTTGTATAAAAACATGTGGGTTCTGTCAAATCTATAATTTGTTTTATCGCAGTTCGCCACACCAATAGGAGGAGTAAAAGAAAATCATTATAAATGTCAAACAGACAATCTATACAACCTGTAGATAGAACAGCCAAAACTAACCGTAATTCGCCTATATTACAAGTTAGCTTCTTCAACAGGGCTACCGTTATTACAAATTACGTAAATAATTTGCTCAATTTTACTATCGTAATTCAGATTTGGTTTTAAAATATAATAGTAATTTAAAGACACCTGGCGGGGATAAACTTTATTTACGCTGGCCTATGACTTTGGAACATGGTGGGGGTAAGAGTGAGGTTAGATGCACCATAAACCATTAGCTTCCGAGTGATGGTTTTGCCACTGACCGATCCAAGGCAGAGCCCCACTGTTTTCTTTTATTTGTTCGTTTTGTCCTAGTGTGTTATGTATGTGGGTGTATTTGCTTTGTCTGAGAGTGGGTGTATGTTGGTCATGTGCGCGTCCGCGTGCTGGGTTAACGTTTTCCCTGCCCTGTTAGATATTTATCCTTGTTTTTTCCCAGTAGAAGTATAAATATATCAAATCTGGAGACACTTATTCGTGTCGATCCATTTCTGGTCTTCACTGTTGAAGAAACAGACTTCAAATATAATTAAATGTTCCTTTCGATTTTTTTGCCGGTTTTGAAAGAATTATGTTTTGTTTGTGAATATCGTCACACTACCGTCCAATCGGAAAAGAGTCCCTGTATTTCACTGCACCAATGTAACATATATTTAAAGTTTAGAGCCATTGCGTGTCTCATTTTAATCAAGTAGTTAATACGTGATTGCAAGATCTAATGGCGTCCCGCACCGCATACGAGAGTCAGACATTAACCGACTGTACGAAAACTGTACCGCAATTGTTGTGTCATGTATTTTCCTGTTAAATGTGTCATAGTTAAGTACCGTTCTCTGTGCCAAGAGTTTAGTTCTTTTATATAATAATAGTGTATCGACGGGTAATGCCATTTGATTGAATACATGTATCAATTCGAAGAATGTGAACTCGTTTTAGGTCGAAGAATGTGTGTTCGCCACTCGTTGGCAGGTCACATCACTATTATCTTTAAGCTTTGCCATTTTCTAGTTTATTTTGACCACTTTTCCTTACATTATATGAGCCGTGCCATCCGCGCAGTCTGGTCAGGATCCATGCTGTTCGCTAACGGTTTCTTCAATTCCAATAGGCTTTAAAAGTGAACAGCATGGAGCCTGACCAGACTGCGCGGATGCGCAGGCTGGTCTGGATCCATGCTGGTCGCAAACCCACTATGTTGGTTTTCTCATGGCGCGGCTCAGTTATATAAATGATTTCAGGATTACGATGCCGATGATCTGTTAGTCTGTCAGAAAATCCTCTTGGACAAATGTGACCTCAACCATGACGGGAAGATTAACAAGGAAGAACTTACAATGGTCCTTACCTCGTGCAACAAGAATAACACGGGCGATGACCCTACACTTCCATAAATGACAGTGTGAACATTTCCCTTTGTTTTATACGAATGGTTTGAATTATTTTGGAATTCAGTGGTGTTTACATACTTATCTTTATATTGGAAGGATGTTTATCAATTATTTATGTATATTTGTAAGATATATGTATAGTTATTTAATTTTAATGTATATTGCCATTTCAAAATTACTGGCTTGTAATTTCAGCGTCTTTGTGGCCACTTAACCTGATCGTTATTGTTCATCTTATCTAGCCGGTGCATTATTACATACCTCTTTACGAGACTATAAAAGTAAGAAAAAAGGACTACGAAAAACACAATCTAACATATACGGAATATACAGACTCTGTCACATAACAACGCACAAATCACAGAATGAAACAAAATCGTTTGTTTGCATGAAAGCTTATTTATAGTTGACATGTAATCAATAAGGGCGGCTCCTCAAAAGATTGTCAGTAATGGTAGTGGAACTATAGTTCAAGATACAGAAGACGCTCTAATTCCAAAGGCTTACCTGGTTCATTAGCGTGACAGGTGTCAAGCACCCTTACACGGGACTCTTATCCACGTGTTAGTAAATTTTAGTCGGAGGAGTTGGAGTTGTAGGGGGTTGAACTCGAGACCCCTAGTTTCTTAATCAGACAGGGTCACAATTGGATCACTGCGTCCGCTCCAACAAGAAACAAAATCAAGAGTGATACCATCTTTTATAAGGTTTGCAGCCAAACGCTAGAGAAGGGTAATATCGATTTGGCGGGTACAAAACAACCTCACTATTGTCCCCTGGGAAAGTTGAAACTTTTAAACGAACTACAAATATGAACAAAGTAGTCCAATGATTCAAAGACCGCCAGTTTTCCACACAGACTGATACAGCTTGTCAAATCTGTATACAAACTAATTCATCTTGGGCTGAAGTGTGTTAATTAAAAATTATATTTGAATTTCTTCCCTTATTGATATGTAACTGGCGGTTGTATTCCTATTTCGAATAAAGCCTGAAGGTTTACTGGTCACTAAATCTTGCTTGTATATACATATATTAACAACAACTTCTATCTTCTTCGCTTTATGATTGGTGCTGTGTCTGGTGCCTACAGAGATATCAGTTGTGTGTAACTACAGATCTGCATCGTTTCGACGCTCAAAAAATGTGTATATATACCTAACACTTGTATACTTACCGAACAGCAATTCGAGAAACATAATTATTTTTTAAAGACGCCTTTGATGGTGATCTACAAACGCTTGTAGTCTAACATGCTCATTGAGTTTTGTGCAACATAATCAGCATTATTATATGTATGTATGTATGTATGTTCCGCAAAGTTTGTGTTTTTCTGTAAATTGTATAGCATATAATAGTGTTAGTCATTACAAAAAAGGGTGACACATATTTTACGCAAGACTGTGTGGTAACAGAGACCATCAATTAAATCGTTGTATTATTTCTATTTTTGTATATATCTGGTATTGTTTTAAGCGATTCCGCTTATTTAATGTAATTTTTGTTTTATCAGTCATAAACTTTAATCAGCATGGAACAAGTAGCATCAGTAAGTATGTTGGAGTTGCGATCATGAATGCATGAAATTTCACATCGCATGTAACAAGAAAGATGTGGGGTTTTGTTTTTTATAAATCTTAAAACTGATAGGTATGTTAAAAGGTAAAATCAAAATAAAATCTATTAATTCAATTTGATTTTGTTTTCAATTCCAATTTACTCTTTTAACTTAGATACTGTCCCAGCCTAATACATAATTCACACATGTGAAGAATGAGACACACACCCTATAAACGACTGTACTCCCCCTGTTCCTCTTGCGACCGATCAAAACTATACTCTGACCGCTTAAAGTTGGGAAAACCTATTTTAAAGTGATTAATCTGCTTTGTTGGTGTGTATATTTATATATATATACTGGAAGCTAGACATAATTTGTTTCTTTATAATAATGTGTTAGTCTGATTACAGGTAAAATTATAGCAAAAAAAAAACCTCGATTGATCACTGATTTTGTCCAGAAATTGTACATTGTCGGCGTCAAAAGTACATATTTTCTTGCTTGATGAATGATCTACACATAAATCCCATTGTTTCATGGATAAAGAAACAATTCTAGTTTGGTAAAATTAAATAAAATCATTGCTAAAACCTCCAATTTGTTTATAATCGTCAGTGAAAGAGGATTCGGCGTGATGTCCTGACTGTATTCATGTTTGCTTGCAGTACTGTACAAATGTTTGCGACTTTCGTGAAAAAGACTGTATGCCTGTAAGCAACTGACTTATGTATAAAATAACGGCTTTTCCCTTGCTCCTACAATATTTATTTAAGGTTATAACCCAAAAACAGTTTGTAGGAGGGGGAGTCACCATGCAGTCTTTCTGCCCAGTATGTTTATATGAGTGTCCTCATAAATTTGGTCCTGCAGTTAATTGAATACTATTAAACACCTACCTCTCTTAAACTTCGCACACACATAGGCATTATGTAGTTAATGCCTGTGCTCTTCTTTTTCTTTTCACTTTAAAGTCAGTGTCACACTTAAGAGATCAAAGGTAAAAAAAGGTCCAATTTCCGTGTCCGTGCCATAACTTCTTTATGCATTAAGGAATTCTATTCTAAAATAATTTGGTACAAATGTTCACCTTCATGAGACGTTGTGTACACTTAGAGGTCCAATTTCAAAAACAGGGTCACTTCATTTTTCGTGCTCGGGCCTTAACCGTTAACGTCTTTGTGCATGAAGGGTTTCTGAAATAACTTGTTACTATTCGCCATCATGAGTCGATGTGTAGCGCATAAGACACAGGGGGCCGTCTTATCAAACATAGTACGATTCAAATCGATCGAAGGTCTGTGATATCTGTTTTCTTGGAATATGGACACATTATACAGAAAGCATGCTACCTGTCCGTAGGCCTACACACAAAATCTTGAACACATGAAACTGATAACGTGTTTTGTTACTGGTATCAACAAAAGTGTTCAGGCAAAACTTTGGTCGTACGATACAATAAGATATTTGATAAAGACTGGCCCCAGCTGGTCCAAGGGTAAGACACAAAATAAAAATAAAGGGTTGTTTTATCGTGTCCGTACCGTAACATACAATGTATGTTACGTGATCACGCATCCTAATATACAATTATATATAGCAATCATTGTCTCCGCTGGTACTTTTATTTTTAAAGAATGGTTGCCATTATGAATTGGTCTAGGACGGCGGAAGTGGTGGTATAAATTAGCGACCGTTAGGCGGCAGCTCTACCTTCTAGGAAGATAGAAATACGGTTTATAAGCGTGCATATTTTACACATAAAATGGAGAATGTGGGTTATTGTAGAGGTTATATACCAGGAAAACATTTCATCTAGGGTTCTAGTGTAAATTCGCCACAGTTTAGCTCCATTTATTATACTTTCTAAAATTTTAACCCATTGAAACCCATATATCATCGCAAACTACAATAAATAAGCTGTCAAAATATGAAAAGAAAAGGGGGTGTTAGAAGATTTGACAGATGGACAGACAGAAACACGGTCAGACGGACGTGGGTAAACCTAAAGTCCCTCCTGTCTCACTTCTTTGACTTTTTGAAGTCGCCAGGAAGCATATTGCGTGACTTCCATAGGAAATCGACAGAAGATAATTTTTTGCGTGACATGCTTGGGACGCTGTGTATACTTTCGGTTTCTAATTCTGCATTTTGTGAGAGTCTGTAAAACCAGCACGAAACACTTACATGTAAACGATTCTGAAGCATTCAATTGCGTTATATAATTAGGTAGTCACAGACCTATCACCCCCACCCACATCCCCACCCCACTGGATTAGTACATGCATAGCAAGAGGTGTTCGGTACTAAATGAAATTATATAAAAACTGTCGTGAAGCCAATAATTGCTGCGGTATGTATTTTCATTTCATTTATTTCCATTCAAGACATAAATCGCATACTTAAGTCGCAAAATGGAATACAGTGTCAGTCGCAAATAAGAGTTCAGATCAAATATCAAAATTGGCAAGTCGGCATACAGTGAATGCTTTTTACCGTCTAGAAAAAGAAAGTGATTTCTTTCAAAAACGCAACAGCTATGCAACATCTTATTTACATTATATCATATTTTTGTAGTATGTACGCTTATTTAAAAAAACAACATGGATTATTGGGTTGTTTCGTGCAATGAGTGTGATTAGCCAGCATTTTGTAAAAACTACTTGTCTGTTTCATCTGTCATATCACCACATACACATATTTATGTTCAACTTATCGTAAAACTTAAATACACACACCGTGTAACTAAAGTGTTTGCATCAACCATATTTATGTAAAACCATTGGATCTTGGCATAAAAGAGGGATATGGTGGCCTGAATAATTGTATCATGTTTTTTTTTTGTAGGCGTAAATATGTAAAGAGAATATGGTGAAATTCAAGAGTCAAAACTGTCGCGTTATTTGAGGTATATCTTGGGTCAGAATAAAGTCTGTGTGAGTATACTGAAGAGTGGTTGAGCAATTAAGTCAATAATACAAATATATATCTTAACGATGTGAAATATGGCGCACTGTGCTAATTCATTAGCTAGAACTGTAATGTATTAAAGCAACCTTGCTTGATAAATAACGAGCACATACATTTTGTGTGAGTTTTATGATCGCTGGTCAAGATGAGTAGGTTTGATTGAGTAAAAAAGTGAAATCTAGCTATTTGTTAAGAGCCATACTCGATATTTTTGAAATTATGACCGTCATTGTCAGTGCCCTTGTCTTGTTGTACAGATTCTGTGATTTTTATAAGGAATGCCCCAAAAATGGTACATCTTACGTTTTAATAAAGTGAAATATTACCTTAGCAATAATTCTAAAGTTATTAAAGCGATTATGGACATCATGCGCAATGCCTGAGATCATGTAGTCATACGCGTTTGGTAATAATTTATGATGATTTCTCAAGAAATGCGGCTTGAATAGAAAGAAAATTGAATAACATGCTTTTTGAAAACACAGAACTCATTCACATCATTTTGAAATTAATCTTAACCGCACCTTGCTAGTGTTTCGTGTCTTTCTGGATCAAATATAAACACAGTTTATACTAGCCCAAAGGCTGTCAAATACAGATTGTTGCAGGATGTTTTATATCGAGGGAGTATTTCCGTTAACCAATGTTAGAAACTACCACTAATGTTTTATCATATATAATAGCCGACATTCCTGTGTCAATATATATCACAATCGCAATTTTATAGTGTGTTAGGGACCTCTTTAACCGAGTTGTTTAGGAGCTCACTTTGAATCACTTGCTCCTCGCCCCTTGTGTTCAAACCCCCGCATTTCGCTGTAAAATTATGAAGAAGCTATCAAGCGCTGGATTACGAAAGGTCAAGGGTTCTATTAAGGTACCCGCCCTAACGTGAAATGATACCCTTTGGGAACTTGCGTTTTCCTCTACCAGTATAACGTACATTTCAACAAATTTTTGAAGTGCTGCGTATCTGTTACCTCTCATGAAAACACTGATCGATCCAAGACGGGTTCGTATAATGATTTTTGGTTATCTTTTGTTTTTATCCACACTTCACGTGAACATATCAAACATGTATTGATTATATTTAAGGCATTTTATTGTATTGATAATTTGTGTAGTGAGATTTTAAGCAAAGTATGCGAAATAATATGAATTTAAGGATCTATAACTAGGTTCAAACATCCATAAAATCTTTCATTTTATTCACGGATACATGTCAGATATCGTTAGTGAAAAAAACGCTTACAGAATAAAAAATCACCGGAGATGTCACAATGCTTTTGTAGCCTATATCAGCGTGAACTGTGTTAACAAATTAAGATGAATGATCAACAATTTGTAACAATTATCATAGATTTCTTTTTTTAATTAGATCTCTTCTCTTCTCTTCTTCTTTAACCGACAATGTGATTCACTTATACATCAAAATAACTGTTCCGGCAAACCCTTGAGGTTGTAATAGACATTTGTCGGAAGAAAAAAATAACCCTGACGCAATTAGATAGACTGCTGCTGACTGCATAAATATTATTCTGGTACACGTTTGAATTAATTCTTCTTACTATTACGAGCAATATCATTTTATATTTCAGTCTCTATGGAAACACGATTGTTTGACCTACTGTGATTAAAAACTGGGGATGGGGGAGAGGGGATGGGTATGGGGGTTTAAGACAAAAAATAAACTAACTTAAATGTGATGCGGTAACGGTTATAAAACACCATTTGAGCCGTGCCATGAGAAAACCAACATAGTGGGTATGCGACCAGCAATGATCCAGACCAGCCTGCGCATCCGCGCAGTCTGGTCAGGATCCATGCTGTTCGCTAATGGTTTCTCTAATTACAGTAGGCTTTAAAAGCGAACAGCATGGATCCTGACCAGACTGCGCGGATGCGCAGGCTGGTCTTGATCCTTGCTGGTCGCATACCCACTATGTTGGTTTTCTCGTGGCGCGGCTCATTTATTTACTTACAGACTAACACTACAGCATTGCATGTAAATCGAGACATGTATATCTAATAGAATTTGGTTTTAAGAACCATCTAAGTTCCACGACAATAATGGGCGAAAACATATGAAATGTGGTATGAATTTATGCTTACATCGTTGGCACTGCTGGGAAAAAACATTTTAATGAATCAAAATAATTTTAAAGTATACATCAAATGTTGCAAACGCAGTAAAAAAAGATTAAAGATTCCATTTTGAAAGAATAAAACATTTTTTTTTTGTTTACTTAAATTACCGTGACTAATCCAAACGGACTAAAGTCACATCATTCTTATGTATAAGATTGCATTATACCCATTAACTTTGTTGTATCTTTTAATTGGATGGGTGGAATCTGACCTATAAAGGAATGTTTTTATTATAGTATGATTACATATTATTTGAAAGATATTTGACAGTCCAATGAAATAAATCTAAATCGAAAAGTTTATTTGTCATTTAGATAAATAGTTTACGGCAACGTAAAGCACATATAATGATTATATGAGGCAACATTTTGTTACCTGTGCGCTCCTCGTATGTACAAAGTAAAATCTAGGGCATAAGATTTGTTATTTGGAACAAGGTGAAAGACTTCCTTTTTATATAAAATTTCATTAAAAAAGAAGTCTGCAATTTAAACGGGTTTACAATTTGAAATGTAATACCTTTATTCGCCGTTTCAAGATAGAAAAATATTTGACATGATGAACAAGGAGGGACATATCAGGCTTGACACTATGTTTCTGTATACGTTAAAAACCGTCATGCAGTTAATACAATTTTACTAGGAAAATTAAGCATTGAATATTAAAAAGCTTATTAAACGTTGGTTTTTGACTTCCATCCGAATGAAAAAATATATTCGATTCGTCCAGTATGATTCATTCCTTGAATGGGTATTTGTCCAAATGTATCATTGAGAGAACGTCAATGTTATTGTTCATTTTCCTTGTTATGTTAAACGACGTTGGAATTGTGTCATGAAAAAAAAGATTTTGATACAATAACAAATTGCGATAATATTCGGTTACTGAAGAAAGCTTGGCACAGAAAATGATAATACTAATAAAAGAACAACTCAAGGCAGTTGGATGAATACATTTTTTTTACTATTAGCAAAGTACAATAGCAATTAATATCTAATTTCGTTTTGATTAATGTTTGGCAGAGATTGGTATACTTAGAGCAAACAAACTTCTTATTACACAACGTTAAGATATACTGGTGGAAACTGACCTAACCGCCGAACCTGGGATCAGAATACAACGGAGATCAGGTATATAAAAACAGGCATACACAATAAGTGACTACTTTAAATGTTTATATTTGTCAAATTCACGTTTCACAGTTCTGGAAAACAAAAACTGCCAGGTCCATAAATGAACATGTGAAAACTGCCAATACTTCATGTGAAGCTGTAACGACTGAAGGCAAGGAAGAGGTAGGCTGAAATTGAATACATAAGATGTACTAGAACGAGAACACGGAGAGTATCTAACAAGCAAAATAAGGGGCGTGGAGGGTAGCATATCAAACATTCCTCCGATTAGAAGCAAAAACAACCCTGACATTTATTTGCAAACGACCTTCTTCCATGTGCAGAACTGAAAGGATCCAACAGGAGATTAAATCGCAACAAGTATATTAATATACCAACAAGACATTAGCTAAAACGGGTCCTTACAACAGGATTGGAGCTCCTTCAGCAACCGGTTTTGAATGGTTAACATTACAAATACATTAATGTAGATAGCTTGGCACAGAAAAAATAATAATATAAAAAAGCAACTCAAGACAGTTGTATGAATACATCATTTTTCCTATTAACAAAGTACTATAGCAATTAATATCTAAATTCATTTTGATTTATGTTTGGCAGAAATTGGTCACAGCTTCACATAAATGTCAATATACAAAAACATATGATATAAAGTATACGGTTAAAATGTAGATGTCGAGGCCCTGGGAATAGAGGCCTAATACAGTATACTTGAAACAAACAAACTTCTTATTACACAACGTTAAGATATACTGGTGGAGGCTGACCTAACCGACACATGTTGAGAATTTGAAACAAAGTGGAAAAATCTTGATAACCGCCACCAGTATAGTGAACCAAACCCTGCCTGAGAAACTGTGCCTGAATAATTTACTGCTCAAGTTGCAGAATAATCACCTCAATACTCTAGGATTAGGTTGTAGCAGATCACTAAACAAACAGTCATTATGATAACTGCAAGGTATAACAGAAAAAATATTAATCAATTTAAATGTTTAAGTTCTTCGTTAATTTCACAGAAATATCCGTACAATAAATACAAACTATATTTAAAATAAGCAAATAATATCAGCCTATATCTTCGCTACATAACTGATAAATCACTCAACAAAACCTCAGAATACTATATAAGTATTCCTTTACAATACCTATAATTACGTCCATATATTAAACATCAGCAAGTATAAACAACCGAGGATTCCTTCGATTAGAAAAAAACATCCCTGACATTTATTTGCAAACGACCTTCTTCTATGTGCAGAACTGAAAGGACCCAAAAGGAAACTAATTGATATACCAACACGACATTAGCTAAAACGGGTTCTTACAACAGGATTGGAGCTCCTTCAGTAGCCGGTATTTAATGGTTAACATTTATAACACATTGTGGAACGTTGATGTTTGGATGTTTTCATTTCATTTTTGCATTTTATGATGAATGCTAAATTATGAGTGCTTAGCCATCGGAATAAAGTTGTTACGAAGGCGATTTCGACATAGCTTTGCACTTTCTATTTATATAGTAATTAAATATGGCGGACAGTGGTCGATCAAAATTTTTCTTATCTGAAAAAATTGGAAATTACTGATTTAGATTGAAGTATTGAGCTTTTATAGCAATAGAGAACTAAGGAAAATTGTTACCAAAAACGATTTTGTGAAATAAGTTGTGAAAAATTGTGAAAAATGGAGTTAAATCCGCAATATAGAGTGACAGTTCAAAACAGGTATGAAAATTTACAAGAGCGGGAAATGGACACAGGTGAAACAGGTGGTAATCCGTCAATATTGACGAGAGATGTATTTGTGCAATCAACAATGGACGAGAAAATGGTCTTAATGTTCGATGAATTGAGATTCATACGCCAAGAGCAGGTAAACTGTAGCAAAGGAAATGCACAGATGCAGCAGTCTTTGTCTCAAATGGATACCAAACTGAATCAGGCAGTGCAAATTACAAATGACCAAACGAGACTTATGAGAACTTTAGCATACAAATCAATCGATATCGAAGCAAGGGCTAGAAGGGACAATCTCATATTCAGAGGATTTGCTGAAAATTCGGAGGAAAATTGTGCTGACATTTTGTTGGAATTCCTGGAAAACAAGTTAGATATAGCACCGGTCGAGATCACAATTAACCGCGCTCACAGGTTAGGATTTAGAAATTTTCAAAGAAAAGGTAGCAGGCCTATCATTGTTAACTTCCGTGATCATGCTGATGTGGTCCTGATTATGAGCCGTACAAATCGTCTGAAAGGTAGTACCATTTCGATAGATTATGACTTCCCGATTGAAATACAAGAGGCGCGGTCTAGATTATGGCCATCTTATAAACAATATCGGTCTCTGAACAAATATTCGAAGGTGAAAATAGTGTATCCGGCGAAACTTCTAGTTGATGGTGTAGTAGTGCGTGATGAAATGCCAGATTGGGACCAGTGTATAAGGAATTCACGATTACCGAACATTAGCTATATATCGAATAATGCTGGGAGACACTCACACTCACAGTATGCAAATGCAGTACCTGAAAACCCTATACCGCAAGTCCAGCAGAACCCGGCTTCGCATATTGTGCATCCCACAAATGGACAGTTTATGTCTCAGACGAACAGTTATTCAGGTGAAACTCTGATGAATGATACCAGAATGACTAATACAAACCAGGCAGTGCCTAATTTTCCCCAACAGTCGCAGCCATACCCTCCCCTACAGACTTTACCTAATGTCCCACAGTATGTACCCCATATGCAAGCCCAGAGAATGCCCGTGAATTATGTCCCTGTAGCCCCAGATATGTCAGCTAGCCCCAACATGTGCAATCTACTACTTCCCGATGAACATGTTCGAGCCAGTATTATACCTTCAATATCCCCTCAGCAAATACATGCAAATTTCCCTGTAGTATTACAGCAAGGACAGCCTCAGCAACAACCCCCAGCCCCTGTTGTATCACAGCAGCAACAAGCCCCTGCCCCTGTTGTATCACAGCAGCAACAAACCTCTGCCCCTGTTGTATCACAACAGCAACAAGCCCCTGCCCCTGTTGTATCACAACAGCAACAAGCCCCTGCCCCACATGTCCTTCAGTCTGTCCAAGGAATGTTAAATTCACAGTCAGTTCCAGATAATGGCAGTATCCAGACAGCGGGAGTAAGTACAGCAACGAATGGACCAGCTCAACAACATCTGCAGCAAGTGGAATTTTCAAACACAGAAAAAAATGAAAATTTAAATGCACTTACCGACTCAGAGCATATTCCAGACAGAAATGTAACTGTGCAACAAAATATAACAGCAATAAACAATCCCGTCACAACACAGCAGTCTATACATCGGTCAAGTGCCCCAGATAACAATCCATCAGTCAGTGACAGTGATCAAACAAATGTAAAATCACACAATAGTATTAACGGTGCAAACAGAGCTGTGGCACACATTTCCCGTGCAAATAGTCGTAGCGCAAGAAGGTCACAGTCGGCTAATCCGTACAGTAGACAAGACAGAAGTATTTCACGGAAGCGGGATTCCCCGAATTCTATAAATAACCGTGATAATGAGCGCCAGTCGTCATGTGATCCTCCGACGCAGGTCAATAACTAGGATAACGCGGGGAAGGTGCGACTCCGATATGCGCTATTAAATATAAACTGTCTAATTTCTAAACGTACAAACAAATTGAAACAAAATGAATTAAAAAATATTTTTCGTGACAATGATATTGTTCTCTTGACAGAAACATGGACGGACGAATTTTCTGAGTTATATGTTGAAGGTTTCGAACATTATGTATTAAATCGAAAAAATGTGAAATCTAGTAAGCGTAATTCTGGAGGTGTTATTGCATTCATTAGAAGTGAATTTACGTCTGAAGACACTCTTTTCTTTACTAGTAAAGATGATATTTTATGGCTGAAACTAGATGCAAAAACGTTAAATACTTATAATGATTTATTTGTTGGACTGTGTTATGTACTGCCGGACGATAGCAGTAGACAGGCGCTTATAGATGACAATATCTTTGATAGATTGATTGATTCTATTGTACATATTGAAAATAATTGTTCTATTAATTCACATTATCTGTTGTGTGGTGATTACAATGCTAGAACCTCCACTTTACCGGATTATGTTGTCGATGATAATGATTGTAATATTGACATTTTACCTTTAGATTACACCACGGACTTAGAGTTACTTAGAATGTCTCAGGATAAAGGTCATGTAAATAACAATGGACTATTATTGTTAGATTTATGTAAACAGACAGGTATGCGAATTATGAATGGAAAATCTGGTTTTGAATCATCGAAATACACATTTATAAATAATCGAGGGTCAAGCGTGATTGATTATGTGCTATGTAAACCGGATTTATTTGAAAGTGTTCATGATTTTAAAGTACATGATCCGAACATTTTATCTGATCACTGTCTTATTACCTTTTCCTTATTATTTGATAAATGTAATATTGACACACAAGAGCATGTGCATTGTGATGCAGAATCTGTAAAGTTTAAATACGTATGGAACAGAGACCTGTCTCAACAATTTATTGATGGTTTGAAAAGTAATCAGGTTGCTGAAAAGTTTAGCGATTTACATAATGATTTAGAATTATGTGGTAATCAAGAGAATATGAACATTTGTCTACAAAAATTTGAGTCTATCGTTGACGGTGTTGCAGCACCATTGTTTAAAAAAATTAATAACGTAAATGATAATACAAATGTTTCATTTGAGTATAGCAATAGTAACCAGCCCTGGTTTGATGATACATGTTATGAAAAACGCTATGAATTTTTACGTTTTTTGAATAAGTACCGTAATAATCCTTGTAATGAAAATAGAGTAAATATGGTAAAAGCCAGGTCTGAGTATAAAATTTTGTTACGCAAATGTAGATATGCTTATGATAAAGAAAAAACAGATAAATTGTTACAATGTAGAATTAAAAATGCTCGTATGTATTGGAACCTACTTAAGGAGTCTGCAGGTATAAAACGTTCTAATATTACATTATCAACTTTTGAAAATTACTTTAAAGCAGTTAATAATCCGTTAGATAGATATTTTTCGCCTGATGAAAAAATTTTATATTTTAACGACAAATACAGAAATAATGAGTTTAAAATCATGTTTGAAGAATTGAATATATGTATATCTAAAGAGGAAATCTTGTCAGCTATAAAGCAGCTCAACAATAACCGCTCAGGTGGACCAGATTTGATACTTAATGAATTTTTGATCGCTGGAAAACATGTTTTAGTTGATGTATTTTACAATTTATTTAACAAAGCCTTTGATATCGGGTATTTTCCTGAACGGTGGTCAGAAGGATATGTTATTCCATTACACAAAAAAGGAAGCATTAATAATGTAGATAACTATAGAGGGATAACTTTGTTAAGCTGTGTCGGTAAATTATTTACACGTATAATTAATAATAGATTGCGAAATTGGGCTGAATTGTATAATGTATATATTGAAGCGCAAGCTGGATTTAGAGCTAATATGAGTACTGTTGATAATATTTTTGTGTTGCATGGTTTGATATCACATATGTTAAACCAGGGGAAACAACTCTACTGTTTGTTCGTCGATTTTAGTAAAGCTTTCGATTACGTAGTTAGGGATAATTTGTGGTATAAGCTTGTCAAACTAGGTTTACGTGGTAAAATTTTAGACATCATACAATCTATATACAGTTCTGTTAAATCAAGGGTGAAATACTTGAACAAAGTTAGTGAAGAATTTACATGTACACTTGGTGTTCGTCAAGGGGAGTGCTTATCTCCCTTTCTATTTTCTATGTATGTTAATGACCTTGAGGATACGTTCATAAGTAGCGGCTTAGATGGAATAGATGTACAAATGTTTAAGATATTTTTGTTACTTTATGCAGACGATATTGTAATTTTTGCGAATTCTGCTAATGAATTACAAGACAGTTTAAATTTATTAAATAATTATTGTAATACATGGAAACTTAAAGTAAATACATCAAAAACAAAGATTATGATTTTTAAAAGAGGCGGTAGGGTACCCGCAAACCTTTCTTTTTATTATAATAATAGTGAGATAGAAATCGTCAATAAATTTACATACCTTGGAATAGTATTTTCTACTGGAGGGGCATTTAATGCTGCTAAAACCACTTTAGCGGGCCAGGCACAGAAAGCAATTTTTCAATTAAACAAATACCTGTATAAATTTACTTATATAACTGCTAAGTACAAATTAGATCTATTTGACAAATTAGTGTCACCAATTTTAAATTATTGTAGTGAAGTTATTGGTTTTGGTGATTGTCAAAGTATTGAAAGAATACATTTACAGTTCTGCAAAAAGTTATTAGGAGTAAAGAAAACAACACAAAATGATTTTATATATGGAGATTTAGGAAGAATGACCTATCAAACATTGCAATCGTATAATATATTAAAGTATTGGATAAAGTTGTTACATAGTAATGATAGAAAATATGTTTATAAAGTTTATCAATTGTTGAAAGGTGATTTGAAATTGCGCCCAATAAAGTGTGAATTGGTGTTCTTCTGTTAAAGTGTTACTATGTTCACTAGGTTTCTATGACGTATGGTTGCAACAAAATGTTGGTGATGTAAATGTTTTTCTATTTGTTCTAAAACAAAGACTTAAAGATAATTTTATTCAAAATTGGCATAGTCGATTAGAAGATTCATCGAGGGCACTTTTTTATAGAACGATATGTATATTTGAGTTTCAAGACTATTTAAATGTAATTAATATTGATAAATATTCAAAAGCCTTGTCAAGATTGAGAGTTTCTTCACATAGATTAAAAATCGAATCTGGTAGATGGACAAGGCCAATAAGTACTCCTATAAATGATAGAAAATGTTCATCATGTAATGTTTTAGAAGACGAGTTTCATTTATTCTTGAATGTTCATTGTATAGAGATATTAGAAAGAAGTACATACATAAAAAGTATTGGAGACATCCTAGTATGATTAAATTGGTGCAGTTATTTGAATGCAAAAGCGTAAGTCAGATTAGAAATCTTGGAAAATATACATACTATGCTTTTGCTTTAAGAAATGAAATAGTTTATGGTACAAATAACATTTAATTATCTAGATGGATATATTTAATGAAGGATTTCCCATTTCTTTATAAATTTACTTTATTATCAGGTCTCTTATAAAAAGCTTGATATAATGTTTTCTAGTTGTAGAATGTGAATTATATTTAACACCAGAGACCGTGATCAATCTTACAATTCGTTTTCCGGTAAGGTTGATATCCATTGGTTGAAAATCATTGAAATCAACTGAATTATATTTGCTATTACATTTTGTCCATCAATCTTACTTTTCGTTTCGGTAAGATTATGGTAGTAATAAAATTTAGATATGTTCATGAAATGTGGTAAATAATTATAATTATATTTGAGTTGTAAATAATTATGTATATGGAATTCATTAAATTGATAGATCTAACTGATCAATTTGGGATATCAAACATAATACGGCCAGTGTTTTATGCATTTCTCTATATGATGTCATAGATTTGTTTTTTGGTATACAACTTTCTGTTTTGTAACGTTTTTATATATTTGTGAAAAATTATGTTTGTCTTACTTTCCCCATATATATTGTATATCACCACTGTTCGTTTATATTATGTATATGTGTGCCACCGTGGGCTTATAGCCCAGTGGAATATATCTGAATAAAACTTCTAAAAAACTTCTTTATAATTCAGTGCTTTGAAATAATTGTCACAGTTCTTTGTATATAATAATGAATTGGTATTAAGAGTTGAATCTAAGTCAGAAACTTCAAAACTATTAATATTTCTGAACTGGTAAAATTAAAATTTCGTACTGGAAACTTTTGTGTTCATAGTCATTTTCATTGTGTGTGTTTGTGTGTGTGTGTGTGTTCGGGATAAACGTCTTTTTCAACAATTTTTCAGTCATATAAACGACGGTGTCTACTTGTAGCAGTGAGCACAATGCCCAACTTTATAGTGCTGCCTCACTGGAATATCACGCCGTAGACACGTGTCATGATACCCCACCCAGTCACATTATACTGACACCGGGCTGACCAGTCCTAGCACTATCCCCTTAATGCTGAGCGCCAAGCGAGGAAGCTGCTAGTACCATTTTTTTACGTCTTTGGTATGATGCGGCCGGGGATCTAACCCACGACCTTCCGCACTCGAAGTGGACGCTCTACCACTAGGCTACCGAGGCGGTTACAAGCATTACTGTATACCATTGTCTCGTATACATTGCTGAATTTTGACGAAGTATCATGCAGGATTTTCTCTTCTTACAATCGTCTGTAAACCATATTTTAATTAACTTAACCTTCAATTAC
This sequence comes from Mercenaria mercenaria, assembly GCF_021730395.1. Classification (NCBI taxonomy): domain Eukaryota; kingdom Metazoa; phylum Mollusca; class Bivalvia; order Venerida; family Veneridae; genus Mercenaria; species Mercenaria mercenaria. Next base: position 17,548,471 of record NC_069366.1, on the reverse strand, counting down.
TTTATTTAGATTATTTTTGTTCTTGAGGTCAAGTGTTTATAAAGTCTGAAATATTTAAACATTTACACCAACGATTTTCTTGTGCAAATTGTATAAATAGAATATACATCAAAAACATACAAATATGACATGTTTGTATTTTCAAATATTTATGTAACGTTTCTATTTAAGGCATATATTTGTACTGGATATATATTTTTACAGATACAAAGCTTATTACAGGTTATATGATTATGGAATTACTAACGCGAGTGAAATACAGTATCGAACTCGCTCGTCACAACATTCTGGCTATCATGAAGATAGTCCAAACAGAAATTATTTTTTGACATTTCAATGACGCACAGTAATATAGTTCTGGTTTAATTTAATCTTTTGTAGCGTATCAGAATATAATGATTTGTCACTGTCTGTACATGCAGAGAGAAATATCCGGTATGAGACAGCCATCTGCAACCTGTAGTAGGTTGTTTTTCTTGCATACCGTATTTTACAAAGTAAAGAATAATAACACAAAACGAAATACTTTCTTTTTAAACTGCAGCACTCTATCTTTTAATAATACGCGGGGGCTGCCATGGTTAAATCAATGGAAAGCCTGTTTAGTGTGCAAAAAAGCCGTTTTCCCGAGCCAAAACCCTGCATCAGTGTATGTAAAGAAATGTAGCACAAAATTGCAAAAACAATATAAAACATACAGAAAACGACAAAGGGATATGGCGGGCGTCATCTTGGTACGGTCTGTGTGGCAAAGAAGAACAAGGAAGTTTGCGCATCAAACCTCACATAAAACTCCAACCATGTTCAACAGTTACAAATTCTTGCATAAAACCCTTATTTTTCCGATTTCTGACATGCACAACTTATACAAACAAGGAGATTCTCGTGAGCACGCATCCTTGGTGAACTATTTGGATATGCTATTTCGGGTCCAACGTAGTCGAATCAGTTTTAGTAGAAGCCGAAAGGTCTTATATGTGCACGAGCCCACTAACCAATCCCTCGGAATTCTGCGGATTTTGTTACGCGAAAAAAAGTGCATTAACCCTACAAAGGTGTAAATAAAATCTTTCCCCGCCAAGCGAATCACTAAAATAAAAAATTGTAACAGAGGGCCAAATATGAAAAACATAAAATGCCAGATATGTAATAATCGAAGGAAAGTTTTTGTGTCAGTGCCAACAGACTGTATTTGATAAAAAGGTAACAAAAAGGTACTTGTAAGTAGTGATTGATATATACAAGACATGTGCAAACACAAGCAACATTTTAACGAATACTCAACACTAATTATAAACACTCTTATTAATGCGATCTCTTCAGTATAATTTGGTACACGAAAGCAAACAAACAGATGTCAGAAGTTTATCCAGCGTTTGAAATAATTTCATATTGTTGGTTTGAATATCTAGAGCAAACAAGACATTCACGCCTCACAATTTTAATGACTTAACTTTAATTAGCTAATGAGTTCATGCTGAAGTATCCGATGCTAAACGCAAATAAAGGAATTTGATTAAACAAGAAATATCTTTAAAACTGATAGTCAGCGAATTGTAATAAGGAAAGAAGTTTATGAATTTTTCATCTAACATTCATCTTTCATCTAACATTTTTCAAATTGCAAAACTAAACACCGTACTTTAACAATTTAAATGGTTCTCTTTTAATTTTTTCGCAAATGTTTCGTAGGGTTGCAATTTTGTTTCGTTTATCCTTAGACGAATAATTACAACAGTAGTTTGATGAAGATTCATGAAGCGGTTCATGAGAAGAGGTCATTAAACGTGTTTATATTTTAGCTAAATTGGTCCCTATCCCCATTTGTAACAAAATAGCAGGAGACCTTACGATATTGTTACACATCGTGTTTGATAAAAATCCATTACATTTTAGTGGTTAATGCGAAGAAAGGCATATCTACTTTTAGCTATAGTGGTCCCTAATAGGGCCCAAGTTCCTATATAAATAAATTTGGAAGAGGACCTTATAATGATGCTGCAGACCAAGTATGACAAAGATCCACCAAGCTGTTCATGAGACGCTGTATAAAGGCATTTCTAGTTTTAGCTCTAGCAGCCCCTAAAAGCGGTCAAATGTCCCAGCTGAACAAAGTTGGCTGCGGGCCTAATAAAGATGCTACAAATCAAGTTTGATTAGAACACATGAGAAAAAATCAATTAAAGGATTTTTTTATTTATTATTTTTATTTATTTCTAAAATAGGCCAACTGATCCCGCTTTAACAAATAGCATATTCGCTATTCATGAATCTTTGGACAATGACGTCCCACCTAGAAAAAAGTGAAGGTCAAGCAAAACATACAATTGTAATTATTTCAATATTTCTATTTCATAAGCAAGGTTTGATCGTAGTCGTTATCACATAGATAAACTGCATGCAGCCACAGACACTTGGGGTTCGGACCCCCACCCACCCCCACTCTCCTCCGCCCTTGGTTAAGTTTAGCCAATAGTTTTTAGCATTTTACCATGTATTGAGCTTAGATGACGATCATAAAACGCATTTTGTAACATTTCAGCGTGTTTTAAAAAAAATGTAGTATTGAGAGCATTGATGGCAAAAAATACATTTTTTAAAACACGCTGAAATGTTACAGCTGTGAACAGCGTCGTTTAGGATAACCGCTTTGTCTACATTTCAATCAGCGTAGCACATTCAACAGAGTGAAAGAAATTGACACTCTCGTCCAATCAGGCAGAGTGTTGCATAAATCTTCCACTTTGATAAATTATCTATAATGCGTTATCAAGTAGTTTGATTCGCAAACTGAAGTCACGTGGCATAGGTAACAAAACCGAATTAACGGCGTCGCCGAAAAAAACAACAGATACACCTTGAAAGTACCTAGCAAGTCGTAACATATAAAAAAGATAAAACTGAAATGCGCCCCAACGCACCATTGCATTACCAAATTACAAAGCTCATTGAAACATTTGAAAAATCAATCTTTATTTTATCTATTGTTCAGTTTCCAGGAACTTTGATTTAAGAAGGATTCTAACATGGCTCGAATATTTGTCAGTTAAACAAAGAAGGAAAGCAAGCATTGTATATCCAGCGATAATTAACGCTTGACGAGTGGCCGGTGAGAGAACATTATGACTTCAATTATTATGCCCCCTCTTCTTTCGAAGATGGAGGGATATATTGTTTTACAGATGTCGGTCGGTCGGTCGGTCCATATGATAACTCAAGAACGCTTAGGCCTAGGATCATGAAAGTTGGAAAGGAGGTTTGTCATAACCTGCAAATGACCCCTATTGATTTTGAGATCAGTAGGTTAAAGGTCAAGATCACAGTGACCTGAAACACTTAAACGGTTTCCGGATGATAACTCAAGAACATTTTGGCCTAGGATGATGAAAGTTGATAGGGAAGTTGATCAAGACCGGCAAATGACCTCTATTGATTATGAGTTATTAGGTCAAAGGTCAATGTCACAGTGACCCAGAAAAGTTAAACAGTTTCTGGATGATAACTCAATAATGCATGGACCTAGGATCAAGAAAGTTGACGGAGTTTGGTCATGACCAGCAAATGACCCTTATTGATTTTGAGGTCAAAAGGTCAAAGGTCAAAGTCACAATGACCCATAACTGTTTACAGTTAAACGGTTTCCAGATGATAACTCAAGAAGGCTTGGGCCTAGGATCATGAAAGTTGATAGGGAGGTTAATCATGACCAGCATATGATTCCTATAGATTTTTAAGTCAGTAGTTAAAGGTCAAGGTCACAGTGACCCAGAACAGTTAAACCGTTTCTGGACGATAACTTGAGAAGGCTTAGTCCTATGATCACGAAACTTTATAGAGAGGTTGATCATGATCAGCAGATGACCCCTATTGATTTTGAGGTCAGTAGGCAAAGCTCAAGGTCACAATGACCCGGAACAGTTAAACGGTTTCTGGATAATAACTCAAGAACGCTTGGGCCTATGATCACGAAAGTTGATATGGAGGTTGGTCATTGGTTGACCCCTATTGATTTTGATGTCAGTATACCAATAGTCAGGGTCACATTGATCTGGAACAGTTAAACCGTTTCCAGATGATAACTTGGGAACGCTTGGGCCTAGGATCACGAAACTTAATAGGGATGTTGATCATGACCAGCAGATGACTCCTATTGATTTTGAGGTCAATAAGTCAAAGGTCAAATTCACATTAACCCAGAACAGTAGAACGTTTATGTACAATGACTAAATAATTTCTGTTTCTTGTGCAATAAAATAAATTTCAAGGGTTCAATGTTTTATTTCCGTAAAGGAGAGCTTTGTCTTTGAAATTGGTGAAATTCATTATTATTTTTGATGAAGCATATTTGTTTCTGATATAAAGATAACGTTTCATGTATTTTAACTAAATTTACTTTTTTTTTCAATTATTATTAACTAATGTAATAGCTGTTTTTGATTATCGGATGCGTCGCAAACTTATCTGACGTCGCCGTCTCTGAAGGTGCGTGCGACCGTTACATTTAAAATTTCATCACTGTTTTAATGTATGTGATGCCAAAGACTTGAAACGCAACGTAAGTACGCGCCACACGTTGTCGTTAACAACGATATAAATTTTTATTCTGTGAGATGTATATCGGGTAAGATGGAAGCCGCTTTTTCTTGTAGGTGGAAAACCGAGCGAGCGCCAACCAGCACTGACTGTCGACAATTATTTAAAAAATACTCAAATAATATCACAGATATTTAATGTTAAACGCTATAGTCCTGTCGAGTAGACATTGAAATAAAATCAGCTAAAATGATTATTTGATGCGTTTCTTATTTTCGAAATAATAAAAAAGTTTTCTGGGACAACCCTCATAATGTCGTATTTTCATGGCATACCATCTACAGTAAAAGGAAGATCAGCTGTTTTGATTTGGTTTCAGTAAGACCTCTGAAATGTAGCATTTTATAGTTAAGTATCAATTGCATATTATATAGAATTGAAACATAACTATTGTCAAATTATGATCTAAAGTTGAAAAGTTTCCAAACGAAGAAAAATAAAAAAATACCTAAGTTATCCTGACGATAAAGACAGGCCGTTGAACAAACAAAATCAGTATAAAAAGGACAACGAAATATATGTCATCTTAAAAAATGCCAAGAAATCGCCAAGGTCAGCAAAATTGCATTATCTTTTGCAGACTTCTTCCAATTTCCGTCGTTACAAGCAACAATGCTTTAGTCGAATAACCAGCTAAACAGTGTAATAGCAATTTCCCCATCATTGCAAGAGGTGTCTAGAAATCATTATGTTAAGAAACATTTTCCATTAATGGAACACCGATATAAAGATAAATAGCCTGATATATACTGTAGCGTATCCACCTGATTTAGTTAGTGAAGTTAGGTAACAATTATATGGTGATATTTGTATTCTCCTCCTAGATGCCAGTAAAAGAAAGCTCATTTAACATTAAGAACCTACTTTTGTCTGGCAACTTCTTCCATGATACACCAACTCTTAACTGTATAAGATAATTAGATTATATCTCTTTAATTAAGTATAAGTTTACCGAGTCAATCAAACCCGGCCTGTAAAATTTTTATTTTCGTTGTTTTGGACGTCATATAGAGTTTCTACTTTTGGTATTTTCTGTCACAAGCCCAAACGCATAGCTCAATCGGGAGGGTCACGGTTCTCGAGTTAGATCCCCTGGCGAGGCGTACGCTCTCCGTGAATATTTGACAAATGATAATGTGCTTGAAGTTCTGTAATCATCATCCACTGATTGGTGTGGAGAAGTTGGCAAGTATTTTTGGAGAACAGATTGTAACTTATACAGAATACAGCAAGACAGGTTAGGTTAACTGCCCGCCGTTACATAACTGAATTGTTGTTTTGCAAGCATGTAACATTCATGACTGACTTCTATGCCGCTTTTGACTGAGCATCACAGTATTTGGTACGAGAGGGGAACTATATTTTCATCATATATACGTGCTGACATCAAAACATATTATAAAAGCTATTATAATACAATTTAAACATTACTGAACTCTGTAAAACTACGCTATTTATAAAAGTGCACAATTTGTTACTGAAGACATGGAAAGGGAACATGTGTGCAAAATATTGCCTATCCACCACATCATTCACGATGCTATGCCGCTCCAAATGTCAGTCTTATTAATGACCGTAAAAACTATCATAGAAGCAGTCTTTAAATGCCAAGTGACGCCCACAAAGGTTCTCCGTACTTGAAATCACTAGTATTATTATATTTTCTAGTTCTTTAAGACCACGAAGTCCATTCGGTTCTGATACGTAATACAGTGCAGTGGGGCACGACGGATGCTGCATATTTCATTTCCTGTCATGAACAAGAGTCTGCTATTATTTTGCTTGGTAAATTTCTTTGCTTTTAAAGGGTTCTTGGCATGATAGTTTTCATGACTATGGTTGATAATAGAATTGATGGGACATAAACAAGTCGAGATATTTACATGAATGAAACACTAGTCCTTGTTTTATAAATGCTTATGCACTTATTTATGTCAGACAGATTTTCTTTTCCAATATCTGACAAGTTGCCATATTAAACCTTAGTCCTCATCCATCAGAGAGAAGTGAAACCGCCCAAGCTGACGTTAAATCAATGCTAACAGTCTTATTTTATTGGAACAAGAGTGTATGTTACAGACGAATGCGCAAGCCACTATTATCTTTGAACGTAGGACATAAATCATAAGTTATGTTTATTATTGGCATTGATATGTATTCTGTACATAATTGTCCATAATGCTCTAGACAGAGAACAAAGTTCAGTACAAATCATATACACCGTCTTAGATCATATTCTACATATATAACTGCAATCATAGGATCCGTAATACAAAACAATAAGTGTGCAAGTGCTTAAAGTTTTGCGAAAGTTTTTTTCAAAACAACAATTTTCATTTAAATTTCTGTGTTCTCGTTTCCATGTTGCTTTATGTAAAAACGGAATTTCATTAAATGGCTGCATAGTTTTCTATTAAAAAAGGATTATGTGAAAACAGAGATAGCTTGAGATTTTACGAAATTCTTAAGTTACTTTTGGCTAATGTTAAACAACAGCTCCCTTTTTACTTACCAGTGTTATTTTTTTCACTAGATATCTGAATTCAACAGTGTACATATAGGACCCCACTCCACTTTGTTGTCTGTAAAACTCTGTTGCCTTTGAAACAGTATTGAAAGAAGGAAGTGGTAAGTCAAGAATTTGTTGTTGGGCCTGTTCGTCTTTCAGTCCGCCCGGACGTAGGTCCGACGTTTCTTGTCCATATCGACACCATATTTCAAATGTATTACACAGTGTAAAGAAGAGATACCACCACCTGGTGAATCTTTTCTAAATTCAAATATTATTATTTATTGTTTTTTTCTGGTATTGATTCCAAATGTCTACTCATTTACTAGACATTAAACACTTTCGCTAAATATGAGAGAATGCGCTATATTAACCACGAATTCCCCTGTAATATTTCGAAATAAATGATCCCACGAGAAAAAGTGAAACTAAAATTGGGTATTTCCTATAAAAGTTATATAAATGTATAATTATGTTAATCTTATTGTCATGCTAAACAAAATGTTGATACGGTATTGCGACAAGTTTAAATATGTATTGTCCGTAAGTATTGACCTGGCACTCATGAATATTCCGTATGTTTCCGTAAATTAATTTTCGGTTCCGAACCTAAATAACGATATAACTATTGAAAAGCCAATTATATACCATCATGTATCATGTGCAGATATAGCTGCGCGGACAAAGCGTTTTGCCACTAACCTCAGGGTTGTGTGTTCGAGTCCTCTATCTGACCAATTCTTTTTTGTTTTTTATTTTATCTGCAAACTTAACAGACGGAAAAATTTCACACTTATCATATCTTATCAACGAAATACTCTACTATCCATCAACATTCTTATACGTACATAAAACCGTTCTACAAAATGTCGTTTAAAATCTTCAGGACCGGACAAGTATTTATTCATTCATTCATTCATTCAACGCACAATTCAATAACTGTTGTTAACGACACAAAATGAAATGTTTCATAAAATAATGTAAAATAGATACAAATACAAACACACGGAATTATATTTAAAAAAAAATGGTTAGAAATGAATTCGAACCCCTGGTAACGCGATTCCAAATCGGAGAGCTTACCATTACACCACTGTGCCGTTGATTATTTTAATAAATCTAGATATTTTCAAGACTCAAATATCGCGTAAAATAACGAGAACGCCCGAAAATATTGGCGAAGATTAATGAGTGCCAGGTCAATACTTACGGACAATAGTTTTGATTACTTATAATAAACGAAATTTCAACTTTTCGCCCTTGGTCGAGATTATTTATTTGCACGTCTGCCAACAGCAAGTTTATTTTCAAATATGCATGCTTTTTTATACTTGGTTTGTTCGCTTGAAGTAAGGCATTATATTTCAAACGTGTTATAACAGCACTTTTCAGCCATGTATATATTTCTGTCAGAAACGTATATATACTTCTGAGTTTGCTAACTTTTATTTGATTTCTGATTGCTACTTTTTCTAAAGCTATTAGAACAATAACAATTTAATGACTCAGATGAAACTAGCTTCATAAATAATTTTCTTTAACACAGTTTTGTTTCATAAATACTTTGGAAAATATTTGATTATTCTTCTAATTATAAACAGTCTATTGAAATTCCTCGTCAAATCACTAGAAAATTAAGCTGGTTCATACATAAGCATAACAATTGTAGTTAATGTATTTTGAATTTAGGTAGATGCTCATTCACGTAATTTTCAAATAAATCCATGAAACGTTAACGTCAGTTCCAGAAGCCAAAATCCACGAACGCATCAAACACAACATATAGAGTAAACATGATTTGATATCTTAAAAAGTACTTTGCGTAATCGTAGACTTTCTATTACGAAAATTGCAAGTCTAGTACGTTCTGTTAAGCAATTTCCGCCGCTGCCAGACGTAATGCATTTACGAGGCAAAATATTCAGTAACACTTTTCTCTCAGCGCAAGAGGTAATGTAAATCTTTTTACACAACTTCGCTCAGTTAATCATCTCTTATATTTTCATTAGGAAAATGTAATTACGAGAATTGTTAAAAGTAATAGAGACTTTGTCTCCAGCCTCTTTATGCTTTAATGTTCTTGTTCTAACTTCGCTGCAAATCTGACGCGACAAAACCATTCAATATTACGAATCTACCGCATGGTGTTTATATCCAAACGAGGTAAATGATATCACGACTTTGGCAAGATACTTTCACTTATTTTGCCTTTAATTGATTTAGATTTTTTTTTACGTCATAATCACTGATCTTCTTTGTTTTCTTCCTCAACCTTCGCTGCCCTTTAGTAACTATTTGCCATCTGCGATACATTTTGTGATAAGTTAATGTTAAAAATGGTCATGTTTACTAATTTTCCATTAATTCTAGATGGTAATTACTAACTAGGTTAGGATATTTGTCATCTTATTAGACATTTACGGATTAAGTCTACATGGACTGCGGACACCTAAGGCGATAGATTTTTCAAGGGGACTGTCTCAACATAGTTTAATTATATTATGCGCGATATGAAAAAGAGTTTATAACGGCAAAAGGGTTTGAGTTATTATATCATCACTATGCGGTAGGTGATATAAATTTGGATGTGCCTGTTTCTAGCTCGACTTTTTGAAGAAAAAGTAGAGCTATTGCACTCGCTCCGGCGTCGGCGTCGGCGTCGGCGTCTCTGTTGGGTTAAATTTTTTGATAAAGTCAAATATCTTTGTTACTGTCAAAGCTATTGACTTAAAACTTAAAATACTTATTTACTATCAAAGTCTACACAAGGAAGAACAATCCCCATAACTCTGGTTGAATTTTTACAGAATTATGCCCCTTTTTAATTTAGCATTTTTGGTTATAGTTTTTGATAAAGTCAAATATCTCTGTTACTATCAAAGCTATTGACATGAAACTTATAATAGTTATTTACTATCGACGTCTACACCAGGAGAAATAATCCCCATAACTCTGATTGAATTTTGATAGAATTATGCCCCTTTTAACTTAGAATTTTTGGTTAAAGTTTGTGATAAAGTCAAATATCTCTGTTACTATCAAAGCTATTGACTTGAAACTTAAAATAGTTATTTACTATCGAAGTCTACACAAGGAAAATTAATCCCCATAACTCTGATTTGAATTTTTACAAAATTATGCCCCTTTTTTAATTAAGAATTTTCTGTTAAATTTTATTATAAAGTCAAATATCTTTGTTACTTTCAAAGCTACTTTCTTGAAACTTAAAATACTTATTTACAATCGAAGTCTACACAAGGAAAATCAATCCCCATAACTCTGTTTGGAATTTTTACAGAATTATGCCCATTTTTAATTAAGAATTTTCTGTTAATGTTTTTGATCAAGTCAAATATCTTTGTTACTATCAAAGCTATTGACTTGAATCTTAAAATACTAATTTATCATCAAAGGCTTCACCAGGAGAAACTATCCGCATAACTCTTATTGAATTTGGATAGAATTATGCCCCTTTTTAACTAAGAATTTTTGGTTAAAGTTTTTGATAAAGTCAAATATCTCTGTTACTATCAAAGCTATTGACTTGAAACTTAAAATAATTATTTACTATCGAAGTCTACACCAGGAAAAACATTCTACGTTACCCTGATTTGAATTTTGATAAAATTATGCCCCTTTTTAACTTAGAAATTTTGGTTAAAATTTTTGATAAAGTCAAATATCTCTGTTACTATCAAAGCTATTGACTTGAAACTTAAAATACTTATTTACAATCGAAGTCTACACAAGGAAAATCAATCCCCATAACTTTGTTTGGAATTTTTACAGAATTATGCCCATTTTTAATTAAGAGTTTTTTGTTAATGTTTTTGATCAAGTCAAATATCTTTGTTACTATCAAAGCTATTGACTTGAATCTTAAAATACTAATTTACCATCAAAGGCTTCACCAGGAGAAACTATCCGCATAACTCTGATTGAATTTTGATAGAATTATGCCCTTTTTAACTAAGAATTTTTGGTTAAAGTTTTTGATAAAGTCAAATATCTCTGTTACTATCAAAGCTATTGACTTGAAACCTACACCAAGAAAAGCAATCCCCATATCCCCTGATTTGGATTTTGACAGAATTATGCCCCTTTTTAATTAAATGTACTAAATTGAACAAATACATATGTCATTACAGAACAACTGTAGAACATTCAATCGCAGAATTGAAGTGTTACAAGAGCGTAAGCTCTGTATGGAGGCACTCACGACAACGACTTTCAAGAACCGTACATGTCTGTGCATCCCTTGTGTGTAGAAGAAAACATATTGGATTGATTGTATAAACTGAAAACTGTCAACAAGAAATGAATTTAATTTCATTCATGTTTTTGCCATAATACAGTATAAATGGGAAGATTTTTTTATTTTGATTATTTTCCTATCTTCCGTTCATTTAACTAGTAAAAAAGCTGTCCATCTCTTCGTCCATCCACTACTGACAAATTAAAACAATAAAGTTATACGAATACAAAGTCTTTAACGCTAATACAGAAATAACAAGTGCTCCGCCAAGCGGGGCAAATACGCCCGAAGGATTATATCAGGGGAGTGGAGCAAAATTTAAAGAACTTAATTACTGTTGAAGCCCAACCGAAAAGGACAACAAAGGGAAGAAATTCCCCGCAAAACTCTAAGTCCACTATAATCATTGCAGGTACCATCCATGATGTACCACAGAAAAGTGGTATCGGTTTTTTCCCTACGGCCAGTAATAAAAATGTTACAAAATAACCTATTTATAGTAACATTAAAGGGAAGTAATTCAATAAAAAATATTGTAAGTGAATAAAAAATGGATATGCCAAATAAAACCAAGAGCACCGCAATGCAAAGCAACATAAACACAAAACAGTCATGTGACCTTTGACCCCTTAGTGTCACCTTGACCTTAAAGCAAGCCACCTGATACAGGCGCTCTGCACGTCCTCTTGATGTGGATAACGTTTGTTTCAAGTTTGTTTAAAATCCTTCAAGGAGCGGAGTCGACACGAAATTGTTAACGGACAGACAGACAAACAGACAGACAGACAGACAGCCAGATGAACACCTGTGGTATCCCAAAATACGTCCCTTAGGGCGTATAATAACAACAAAGGAATGGAGACGCAAGATATTACGTTTTCTACAGTTTTCACAATGTTTTACCTGCTGACCTACATTTTGATCCCAACTGACCCAGTTTATATTTTTTCATGTTGGACGACGACGACGATGGAATACGGATACATTGCGATCAGACTAGCTCATCTTTTCAACTTTGTCGCAGATGCGAAACTTATAATATTGAAGATCATTTCAGGAAAGTGTTATAACGCTAGATCAAATACTTTTTGCGATATGTATAACAAAACATTTCTCTGGCGAACAGACGGAGGGACAGACAAATCCAAATATTATCCTGTGCAGTGACATATTAAGCCAGACCTTACCATCATTATAGGAATGTTTTCCTACCAAATATAAATTAAAATTATCATGTTGAGACGGTCCCCTTGAAAAATCGATCGTCTTAGGTGTTCACAGTCCACGTAGACTTAATCCGTAAATGTCTAATATCTGTAAACCAGACAGGTATGATTTAGTATCAATGATTATAAATAACAAATCATTTTGCTGATTCTGCAGAAATTTCTTACAGCATATCAAATGTTGAGGTTTCTAAAAATATATGAATAATAATTATGTAGAGGATAAGAAGGTTTTTGTGTGAATTGGTATGATTAAAAAAATATTTCAACTGTAACTTTGACAGAAAATATGATTTATTCAGCAGGTACTGACGTACCAAGTAGCTGGTAAGATACTGCATTAGTAATGTCTAAATTCAGAAAATGTGGGAGACAACGTTAGCTAGCCAGATAAAATCGCTTCACGGCTTGTTGGTGACCGAATACGGGATAAACGCTGTCGAGAAAATTCATATCAGGCTCGAGCTTCACTCCCGCCTAAAATGGATTTCTTCAACAGTGTATATTCCGTATCCGGTCACCACCAAGCTGTGTAACTAATAATACACGGTACAACTGCTATGAAGTAAAATAATTCTAATTCTAATATGAGTAGCAATGCTAAATACATCACAACGATATAACATTATTTTGACGTCACGTTGACGTGATATTTTAATAGCGCCATTTATGTATCGAGAAATGGCGCTATCAAATATGATCCTATATTCTACTTAAAATCAAGTTTAAAACACAAGGTCATATAGTACAACTGTTTTGATTGATTTACAGACAATCTGAGTTGATCTTTCGCTGTGCAGAATAATTCGCCATCATTTTCGCTCTAATGGAACTATTCCATAAGACGTATTACCATTTCATGGCCTGGTGAGTGTAAACAAAGGATCGTTACGACCTTCCATTTGACGCCCTCCTGAAATTATCACGCCCGACGTATAACAGCTCGTCGTGTATAAATAGTGTTAAAACACGATTTTGCTAATAATCATTTCTTAATTAAACTTCTTTCAAATAGATTATACTCTGGACGTTAAAATTGTTGATAAACTTATAGTTTCCATTACTTAAAATGTAGGAGAGAATATTTAACAAAATACTAAAAAGTGTCAGTTGTCACTGGTGATTTATATGTTCCTTTAGAATCAAAATTATGCTTTTCATTGAGTACTTCTCTGCGATATTTCATCAGTAATGTGTCAGTCACACTACACCGTGAAGCGTTAACGGACGCCAAACGTATAGAAATATTGCGGCAGAAAGTTATCCGGTGACGAACGGCATCTCCCGCTGCTGTTCGGTGCTTTCACGATAGGTGCATGGGGTACATAAAACGCACAATAACCGCAATATTAATGCACATATATAGGATGAACAACGTTCAATTAACGGATATCAGCGAACTAGTAACGGATTTGTACCGCGTAAAACGTAAGCACAACGCATGAGAAACTGACAAAACGTTATTGTCAGTTATCGTCCGTTGAACATACATACGTTACATCCGTTGCATGCCCGGTAGTAGTCCGGCCGTGAATCAGGTCCACCGGAGAAGAACGCACGAGTAACGAACAAAACGCATAGAGAACGCACGAGTAACGAACAAAACGCATATCAGCGCATTGCTACCGTACATCTAACGGACAACTTTGTCCGGTGGTGTACGTTCTAAATTTTGAACATGCTCAAAACCTTCCACGGGATGGAACGAACAAGAAGCGCAGCCGCCGCATGAGAAACGAAAAAGAAATGCATGCGAACGGACATGAACGGATTGAAAATCTTCCTATACGTTGGACGTCCGTTAACGCTATACGGTGTAGTGTGACTAAGACGTAACCAACGAGGTCCAAATTGTCAGAATGTCACTATTATTTGTTGATTTCCTGTCTAAATTCTGGTGAATGGCACAAAGTAATCTAGCAATATACTTGAAACTGTGTTCCCAAAACTGTTTGATTAGCAGCTGTATGACAAAGTAATACATTTCCCGTTCGAGATTACTAAGCATTAACATTACTTAATGGCTTGGTATTGATACTCTTTGTTTTTTGGAGAAATGCCGAACAAATGAATAAATTGGACCGCCTTCTCCGGTAGAACATAGTGCATTATAGTGTCTCCGTGGTCGAATGGTTAAAGTAGCTAGATTAGAAGTACTTGCCTCTCACCGATGCGTGTTAAAGAAAATCCCGTTATCAAATTTGGTTTTCAAAGCTACAGTGTATAATATTAACCTTTTTTGATGCCTAAGTATACATTTTTAAATTAAAAGATTTTTATTACATAACGTAGTATTGACGTTTGTTCGTATAAGACACAATAATAAAATGTCTGCGATAACAGACGCTTGACACAAATCAACACATGTAAACTAGATCTTAGTTAAACACTGTAAATGTAGCATCGAACACCCCACACCCACAACAGATTTCAACACGTATTATTTGTAATCGTATTGGTATCAGTTCGTGATGTGTGGAGGAAAAGGTCTTTATCACGTTTGAATCTTTTCCGGCATTTTATTTACAATTCGCACATCATAATCCCCAAAATAGGTGAGTTTTGTCATGAAATATATTTTAACTTATGTATTATAATAACTTACAGTTATTTAAGAGGAATTTTTGTTGTTGTTGTTGTTTTAAACCAGGGAAAAAATAAACCTATTTTGCATTTAAAGTCTTAGGTTATACTGTGAAAGGTAAAGTCGTACATTAAAAAGTTTAAAGAGTACTACCAAAGTAAGGTAAAGAATGTCGATTAGTAACTCATATTTATAGCAACATATTTGCAATGACTACTGGACGGCTCTTTAAATTTTGTTTACATTTTAAGAATTAAACGTTATAAATCTTTTTAAAATGTGCAACAAAAGTCCGTTTCAAAGAATGGAGCCACCCATACTGGGTGCCGACCAGTCACCGGACAGAAATCGGGGGTTTTCCTTTGCCATTTTATGAAAAAGTATCACTAAACAGTCAAAACCAAAAATTTGACCAATTTTAGAAAATTCCTTGTCGCCTGCATTCTTGTTCATCTATTACAAACACATGATGAATAAATTACATTGAAAAGAGGTTTTTACTTTAGCTAGGGCATACTCTTTGTTGTTTTTTATACTTTTCGTCGATCTATTTTTCTACTTTCTATGTGCAGTAGTATTAAAATAAAAGCTTTCTGCTAATTTCTGCCATGTCGCCAAGTATACTAAGCCAAATAATAACTCTGCTCTGGAGTACATCTGTGCACCAAAACTGCATGCAGTATTATGAAAGAGGGTTCGTTGTAATTGAAGAAGGACATATTCAATAGCATAAGCACAAAATGCATTCATCCCGGTCATAATTATTACTGTCCCCCAAAACAGTTCTCACCTACCGTGACAATAACTAATATATTAACATTTTTATTTAAGTATTTTGAAAAAGGTATAGATGTGACAAAAGTGACACAAACTGTCGTCAGATGATATAACTTTATTAAAATAACTGCCTTGTTACTATCTGATAAGTAAATATTTCTGCTATTATCGTTTCCAGTTCATCTATATTTTGTCGCGATTTAAAATCTCTCCTTCGTAACGGGGACTTCTTCATATTTACGTGATAACATTTCCCTCTGTGTCTGTATCATATACCTTAAATGCATCAGTAAGAAAGCTTGTTTTCAGTGTATGCCATCAAGTTATCGAACAGTTATCAAATATGGAACTAATTTTATCCCTTCCGTAACGTATCACTTCCGATACATAATATCTTAACTGTTTTAACTGCCTACTGAAATGCGGAAAGCACAAAAAAGTTTTTCTCATGCGTCACTCGAAGGAAGCAGAGGCTGATCTGCAAAAAAACTTTTAAGTGTAATTTGAAAATTATTGATGGAACAGTATTTCAAGTAAATGAGGTAAGTTCATAGTTATATACAAAAATGCATTCTACTACATGATGTTTATGAGATTATGTTTAATGTGTTTGAATGTGTTTTCTCTGCCTTTCCAATTTGGTTTGAAATTAAAACTATACAAAAATATAGTGCTGAAATAAATATGCCTCTTTAAACATATCCGTTACCGAAGAGATAACGTGTTCGTAAATTCCAGTGCGACATTCAAATTTCATACATGAAAGTTTGGCCAAAGAGACATGTCAAAACTGACTCAGATTCAAGAAATATATATTTTTTCTGACTATTTTATCAGTAGAAAAGTGATACAGAGCTTGATTTTTTCCATAATAAAGTTATGGAGGTGAGATAGCTTGTCTGACTGCATTGAAGTTGTCCCTGTTTAGTCACTGCACCCAATATGATCTGGTTTAAGTAATATTCTCGTCATAATGTAATATTTAAAACCTTACTAATTTTTTAAAAAAAATGTGCCTTCGGCGACCACATGTTTTATTCTGTTACAGAGAAGATATTATGTTACGGAGGTTACATAGAACTTTTGTTATTTATGTAGCTGAAATAAGGTATTCTTAGACTTGTTTTATTGTTATTAGGTTTCTCTGAATTTCTTTTTTTTTTTGACAAATTTGACTATTTTTCTTCAATGTGCAAAAAGATATAGTGGCACATATGACTTACAATGATTTGAACGGACTTAATCAAACCGATTCTGCTATTATTTTAGTTGACTGCATTCTTTCCTTTCAAAGGATCTTTACAGAATTTATTATCCAATAGAAACTGTTGTATGTTGAACGTCCGAAACATCGATGTGGCAGAATAAAAGACAGAAAATGTTAGTAAGGAAACGTTTATTAACATTATTAAGTGAGCTGGAATTGTTCAGAGAATGGAAGACAAACACACTGATACTGAAAAATGCAAATTCAATTGTTGCTGACAAATCACAGAAATTTGTGTGCGAGGAGAGACATGTGGATGGCTGCGTAATTTAAGACATGGCTCATGATAAAGTTCTGATTGATTTTTTTACTGAATCTTGGAAATATAGTAATAAATGCAAAGTCCCATTCGTCCAAGATGTATAAAGGAAAAAGGAAAACAGACGTATACAAAATAGTTGATCATTTAAAAAAGACAGGGAAATCAAGAAATGTTCGATGTTCTTTGACGGAGATCATAGATGGATAGAAAGCCTGCATCATGAGAGGGCTTTATCATTTGAACTGTTTCTAAGGAGCCCTGACATTTTTATATTATGCTCATTAATCTATTACACGCAGCAGTTTGAATAATTATAGGCTTAACTACACATGTAACACAATTTCCGTAACGCATTATCACTTCCGTTACTAGATGCTCCAATATTTGCTGTATATACAGATTTTGTATAAATGCCACACATGGTAGTTTAGTTTAGTTGCTGTTTAGTCTTATGCAGGTAATTGTTTGAAAATGTACTGTTTCAAGGGCTGTCTCTTTAATGAAATGTTTTGTATTTGAATTTATATTAGGTGACAGGTTTCTAATACTTTAGCACTGCCAGTACTGTAATATGTCAACTTATTGTGTTGCTTTTTTTAATCAATGTTTTAAAACATTTGATAAAGTTCCAAAACCTGTTCCCATGGTAGAAAAAACAACAACAATATATTCTTTAGCCTTATGTTTTCATTTCGTTGTAAATTTTATAACTTCCGTAACGGAGTTGTATGTTTTTAGAATCGCCATTCCAGCACTGTGCTATACATGTACGTTGCACATCCGCAACTTTTTGTGTTGTGTTTAGGACATTTTAATGTGACAGAGGGATGCCATTTTTCTTCTATACGATGTTCAATTTAATAATCATAACAAGTGTAAATATTCGAATTTTTGTTTTAAAAATACAGCTTAAAATTGTCAGTCATAAAACTTTATTCTCTCTCGGTATTGACGATAGAAAATGTCATATTGATTGGATTGTGTATCGGACGTGTTTTTCAATGATGTTGCATTCAAGAGGTTTTTTTTGAATAAGTAACTGCGTTAAGTTTTAATTTCTTAATGTCCAAAAATATAGATGGTCACTAAAATCTACCCTCCGTAACATGAGTAAATGCACATATGTATCAACATTCGATATTGTTTAAACGCTATCAATGTTGTGGTAGAAATTTTTCAGAGACAACCAGGAGATGTTGGACTTTTAACTAATACAAGTTAAGAACTGTTACTTAACATTCACATTTTTAAGATTTTTCTAATTGTAAGTGATTTAAAATTTTGGTTTGGGATCTAAAACATGAAATATGCCCCGTCTAAACTTCAGCTCATTTTTCATTTGAAAATTAAAAAAAAATCTTATTAATCAGTCAGACGTAAAACATTGGATATTTTGAGGCTCAAACGGGGGTAATGAAACGCACCTCATTAATCAACATGGCGGAATAGTCACCAGACACATATTTAGACGACTGATAATACTATTTCACGATGACATTTTTCATGAAAAAACGTTGATTATGCCCTTCTGTTATCTGCGCCTTCTTAAAAATGTTTTCCTCCATAATCAAAGGGTTAGTCTCTACGCAGGGATGAACTCGTAACAGCAGTGTTTTACCCTTGTTACCATTTTTAAACAAAATTCTATGTGCAGAACATATCTCGGAGCTTATTCCACTCGCGATCACACTGAGCCAACAAAATCAAAAATCAAATTTATTTCTGTTTGTGCAAAAAATGTATAAATATGTTTTAATACAATTGAGACTCGAAGTTGGGGTAAATATATATAAATCGATTGTGTTTTCTGGCCAATAGTCACCTCTGTTTCAGTATTCAACACGTGGCCATGCAAATGCAGACGTTGATTCATTAAAAAAAAAAAACAGTATTTTTACTAATATATTAACTTACTGTGAGGAATGAATCAAACAGTAAACTGTCGTCTGCAGTTGCTATAATTTATTGAGACCCACTTGGTGCCCCTAAAGATAATGAATATTGCGCATGCGCCCTGCAATTCCAATGTCCAAAGGTCAGAGGACAGCAGTTTTATAATCACATGCGATATATGGTACAATAATCTTCGTTAATATGTACTTGTCAGGTCAATGCTGATATATGACAGTCAAAACAAAATGCCAAATGTTTCTGGTTAGCCGATAACTGCGATATAATCGAAATAAAGTCCGATATATATTCCTATCCGGTGACTGGTAGGCACCCAGTACAGAAATTCACATGGAAATCTATACATGTACACACTGACTGTGTAAACATATACATATTGTAGTATAAAATGTATACATCTAAAAGATAAATGGAATACTAAACACACAGGTGAAAAATAATAGGAGACACGGTTTGATCAAGTATGTTTATTAGAGGTAAGGCACTCACGTCCCTAGCACCGGCTTGGATTATACTAATCGAAATTTTCTAACGCCTACAAGAAATGTTGGCGATATTTAATTGTACATTTACCAAATGTCTTACTTGTTTAATTTACACAAATATTTTTTTAAACTCGTGTCAAAATTTCAATGCAATCAAAACGAGCAAAGACATAATTTCTTCACTTTACGATCACTACATATTATTTACTAAACTAGTTCTTATTTCTTTTCTTGTCTTATAACGAAATGGGCACGTATGTAAGTTAAATCCATTTACATTTATTTTTGTGACTTTAAAATTTGAGTTTATGACGTAGAATAAATTAAATCATACAATAACAGTTAAGAAATATACTTATAGTAATATGAAATGTATTGATAAAGATATCGAGGAGGCGTTTGAAGTTTCGGTCATTGTATACTATGCACCCCCCCCCCCCCCCCCAACACACACACACCTAAAACATCAAACGAAAAACATGTTGCTAGGAGATGGTCACACAAACAACACATGACAATTTATGATGTTGTTATGTTTTACAACATACACTTGTTGAATGGCTAGCTGATCAATAGCTTAAACTATTGTTTATAAATAGTTTTGAAAACTGGACTGTAAGCCATTCATTAAGTGTTCTATTATATGACATCAGTACGTAGTTCTCAGAATTTTATTTTCAAATCCCAGTAATCATGCCGGTCATATAATACATTAACATACTTTGGACAGGTGATTTATATAAGAAGTTACGAAATCAAAGGAAAAACTTGTGAACACTCTAGAGGCCACACTTGTGACTCATTCTTTACTAAACTGAGTCAAAGTGTTTGTATTGATAATCGCTATGTCAAGTTCGAAACTAGGTCATGTGGGGTCAGAAACTAGGTCACTAGGCCAGATTATAGATAAAGCTTGTGAACACTCTAGAGAAAACAATTTAAGTTTGAATTTCGTGCGAATTGGTCAAAATGATTGTCTTAATGATCTCTAGATCCATTTTAAGTCTGGGTCATATGTGGTCAAAAACAAGGTTCCCTGGGCAAATCAAAGGAAAAGATTATGAACACTATATAGACAACGGTTGTGACTCAAATTTTTATGAAACTTGGTCAGAATGTTTGTCTTCATCTCTAGGTCAAGTTTGAAACTGGGTCATGTGGGGTTAAAAACTATCCCTAGGCCAGATTATATAAAAAGATTGTGAACACACTAGAGAATTAACACAGTTTAAGGTTGAAACTCATGAGATTTGGTCGGAATGATTGTCTTGATTATTTCTAGTTCAAGTTAAAATCTGGATCATGTGGGGTCAAAAATTAGGTCACCCTGTCAAATCAAAGGCTTATGAACACTTTAGAGGTCACAGTTTTGACTCAATTTTTATGAGACTTGGTCAGAATGTTTCCCTTAATGATTTCTAGGTCAAGTGGGCAAGTTCAAATTTGGATTATATGCGGAAAAAACTAGGTCACTAGGCCAGATTAAAAGGAAAGCTTGTGAACACTATAGAGGCCACAGTTGTGATTCAATCTTTATGAAGCTTCGTCAGAATGTTTGTCATGATGATTTCTTGTTCAAGTTGTAATCTGGGTCATTGGGGGTCAAAAACTAAGTCACCCGGTCAGATCAAATGAAAAGCTTTTGAACACTCTAGATGTTACAGTTGTAACTCAATCTACATGAAGCTTTGTCAGTATGTTTGTCATGATAATTTCTAAGTCAATGTGAAATCTGGGTCATGTTGGGTCAAAAACTAGGTTACCCGGGCAGATCAAAGGAAAAGATTGTTAAAACTCAAGAGGCCACAGCTGAGGCTTAATCTTTATGAAACTTGGTCAGAATGTTTGTCTTGATGATTTCTGGGTCAAGTTTGAAACTAGGTTATGTTGGGTAAAAAACTAGGTCACTAGGCCAGATCATAGAAAAAGCTTGTGAACACTCTAGATACAACAATTAAAGTTTGAAACTCATACAAATTGGTCAGAATGATTGCCTTGATAATCTCTAGCTCAAGTTGAAATCTGGGTATGTGGGGTCAAAAACTAGATCACACGGTCAAATCAAAGGAACAGCTTGTGAAAACTCTAGAGGCCACAGTTGTAATTCAATCTTTATGAAACTTGGTCAAAATGTTTGTCTTGATGACCTCTAGTTTTGCTTTTAATCTGGGTAATGGGGGTCAAGTTTGAAACTAGGTTATGTGGGTTCATAAACTAGGTCACGAGGCCAGATCATAGAAAAAAAAAGCTTTTGAACGCTCTAGAAACAAAAAATTAAGTTTGAAACCCATGAGAATTAGTCAGAATGATTGTTGTGATGATCTCTAAATCAAGTTCAAATCTGAATTATGTAGGGGCAAAAACTAGATCACCCGGTCAGATCAAAGGAAAAGCTTAAGAAAATTTTTAAGGCCAAAGTTGTGACTCAATCTTTATGAAACTTAGTCAGAATGTTTATCTTGAAGATCGCTAGAACAAGTTTGTAACTGGGTCATGTGGGGTCAAAAATAGGTCACTAGGCTAGATCATAGAAAAGTTTGTGAACACTCTAGAGACCACAATTTAAGTTTGAAACTCATGAGAATTGATAAGAATGATTGTATTGATAATGTCTTTGACAAGGATAAATCTGCGTAATGTGGAAGTAAAAACTATGTCACCCGGTCAAATCAAACGAAAAGATTGTGACCACTCTAGAGGCCACAGTTGTGACTCAATCTTTATGAAACTTAGTCAAAATGTTTGTCTTGGTAATCTCTAGATAAAGTTTAAATCTGGAAAATGTAGGGTCAAAAACTAGGTCACCTGGTCAAGTCAAAGGAAAAGCTTGTGAACACTTTAGAGGCCACAGAGGACTCAATCTTTATGAAGCTTCGTCAGAATGTTTGTCTTGATGATTTCTATGTGAAGTTTGAATCTCGGTCATGTCGGGTTAAAACAAGGCCACTAGGCCAGATCAAAGGAAAGTCTTGCTAACAATCCAGGGACTAGAATTTGGATTATCTGGGGTCAATAACTAGGTCATTACGCTAGATCAAACAGAAAGATTGTGAAGACTCTAGAGGCCACAGTTTTTAAACAATCTTCAGAAAATTTTGTCGAAATTTATGTCTTGATGATTTCTTGGTCCAGTTCGAAACTGGGTCATGTTGGGTCAAAAACAAGGTCACTAGGCCAGATCATAGTAAAAGCTTGTGAACACTCTAGAGACTAAATTTAAGTTTGAAACACGTGTGAATTGGTCAGAATGATTCTCTTGATAATCATTAAGTCAAGTAAAACTTTTGGTCGTTTGGCGTTAAAAATTAGGCCACCCGTTCAAATTAAAAGAAAAACTTGTAAAAACTCTAGCGGCCACAGTTATGACTCAAGTTTATGAAACTTGGTCAGAATGTTTGTCTTGGTGATGTCTTGGTCAAGTTGAAAACTAGGTTCTGTGGATTTTAAATCTAGATCACTAGGCCAGATCATTGAAAAAGCTTTTGAACACTCTAGACGTCACAATTTAAGTTTGAAACTTATGTTAATTGGTCAGAATGATAGTCGTGATAATATCTAAGACAAGTTTAACAAGATCATACGGTTAAATCAAAAGAAAAGCTTGTGAACACTTTAGAGGCCACAGTTTTGACTCATTTTTATGAAACTTGATCAGAATGTTTGTCTTTATGATTTCTAGGTCAAGTTCGAATTTAGATCATCTAGGCTCAAAAACTAAGTCGCTTGGGCAGATCAATAGGAAAGCTTATGGAGAGTCTAGAGGCAACAGTTTTGATTCAATCTTTATGAAGCTTCGTCAGAATGTTTGTCTTGATGATCTCTGGTTCAAGTTTTAATCTATGTCAAGGGGGTAAAAAACTAGCTCATCCGCTCAGATCAAGGGAAAAGCTTGTGAACACTCTAGAGGCCACAGTTATGACTCAATCTTATTCAAACTTAGTCAGAATGTTTGTCTTGATGATTTCTATGTGAAGATTAAATCTCGGTCATGTCCAGATCAAAGGAAAGTCTTGCTAACACTCCAGGGACAAAAATAAAAGTTGAAACTCAAGGGAATTGGTCAGAATAATTGTCTTGATGATCTCTAGGTCAAGTTCAAATCATCAAGTTCTGGGTCATATAGGGTCAAAAATTAGGTCAACCATTCAAATCAAAGGTAAAGATTGATAACACACCAGAGGTTATGTTTATGACCCTACCTTCATGAAACTTGGTAAAAATGACGTTCTTGATGATCTTTAGCTTATGTTTAAATTCGGATCATCTTGGGTCAAAAACTAGGTCACTTGTTAAAATCAAAGAAAAACCTTGTGTATGCAGTAGAGTCTGCATTTTTCATATGATATGCATGAAACTTGGTCATAATGTTTGTCCGTATAAAATCTCTGAAGAGTTTTTTTCTGGGTCATGTAGTGTCAAAAAAGCATGTCTCCGGGTCAAATCAAAGTAAAAGCTTGTTTACAACCTACGGGCACATTCTTGATCTTCATAACCCTTGGTCAGAATGTTTGTTATAATAAAGTCTTGGATGAATTTAAATCTTGGACATGTGGGATGGGATCAAAAACTAGGTAACTAGGTCAAATCAAAGAAAAAGCTTGAATATATTCTAGAGACCACTTTTTGCTCCAATCTTCACGAAACGAACATTTGTCAGAATGTTTGTTTTCATAGTATTTTAGCCAAGATTGAATCTAGGTCATGTGGGGTTAAAACTAGGTCACTAGGTCTAATCTAAGAAAATATTTGCTTACACTCAAGAGGCCATATTTTTTCCAATCTTTTATGAAAATTGGTCACAATATTTGTCTCCATGAAATTACTAGGTACACTGTTATGGTGTGTTACTCAGGTGAGCGGCCTAGGTCCATCTTGGCCCTCTTATCTCTTTTAATTATGCCCCTTTTGGTTAAAGTTTTGTATGTAAGTTGGTATCTCAGTAAGCACACATAGGAATGGAGTGAAACTTCACATACTTATTCACTGTCATGATCCGACAGGCACTGTGCAGGTCCCGTAATTCTGCTTTGCATTTTTTTAAAAATTATGCCCCTTTTTCTGACTTTTGTATTAATTCAATAGACAAGGCTGTTGAAAAGTCGAACGTTGCTGTCCTCCGACAGCTCTTGTTTTATCATGTTACCACTTAAGTTTTTATCGTTTGTATCTACATAATATAGTGGTTATACATACCGCTCTAACTTTGTTCAAACATGTCAGTTTTGCTGTAAAGTGATATATTATCCCTTGTTTTCAATAAATTGTAATAATTCAACCATGCAAATATAACATACCATCTTTTGATATAATAGTGCTAAATAAAAGAAACTTAACATTTTAACGGCAGAATATAATGAACCAAATTGACCCTGTGATTTATTTGAAAAATAATTTGCACAAACATCTAAATTAGCATCAATACACAAATTGTTCGATACTTTAATATCTAATTTACTTCCTACGAAAATTTCATTAAGACGTTTAAATCCCTTCTCGCAGTTTCTTTTAAAAAATAATCTATAGCAATAGAGTGCTTTAACACTATTCATGCCCTCGTGAAATTATAACACCCTACTTATAACCACCCATCGTGCATAAATAGATCTAGTGTTAATAAATTTTGCTATAAATTATTTCAATTTTAATATATTTTTTTTTGTAAAATATAGATAAAATATGATAGAACAGTTTATTGGCGCATGTATGGCGCCAAATGATAGGTCATCACGCTACTTATTTATACATGTCAGGACCGGAAATGGTAATACGTCTTGCGGAACAGTTTGTGTCTGTAAATTGATAAGACAGTTATGCTTTGTGACATTTCGTTTTAAATATGATTTTAAATGAAACATTTGATTAAATTTGAAAGCGCTATTTCTCGATGCGTGCGCGGCGCTAAATGTCACATCGGCGTGACGTCAACATGATATCGTTGTGATGGTTAAAGCATTGTTAGCCATATTAGAATTTTCTAAATACTCTGAAAGACAAACCTCGTATTAATTTTAGTCACGGTCAAATTATTTTGGAAGGGGCTAACTCATCAAATGTCACGATGACAAGGATGAATTAAATGAACATTTACATATATTTTACAAGTAATATTTACTTCTTTCGTTATTTTCTAGTGTCAGACATACTTTCTATATCGGTCTAGGTATGAATGATAATGACCAAATGTGTATATTTATAGTTTTGATAATTTATCCAATAAACTTGCAGCCCAGTAAACCCAAAAGTGACATTATACCAAAAATAAAATTTTCATCAAGATTATAATATATACAAGTTATTCAATAAATAGCTATGACTTACATTCTTTGTATGTACACGAGTATCTACAAATAGGATTTAAGTCATAATGAGAATAACAGTAGTAAAAAGTCAACTGATGACCTATCGGATTTAGGAACAGAAATTATGCATTCTTTTTTCGTGCATCACAGAACGCTAACCGTTCCGAATGATTGGGTCAATAGCCAACTCTGCAGTGCATATAACGACACATTTAAGAGTCATGTTATAACAGTAACATAGGTTGTTAAACAGGGTCTGATATCAAAGTACAAAGTGTTATACAACTTATTTATAGCTTGCGGGTTTAAACCAGATTTTATCATAGAGCAACGTTTAACTTTAAACTGATAATCAATTTTAATATATGTCCATTCAAAATCTCATTTCTTAATTGAGCACAAAACATTAGAGCAGGTTGAAATTGATATTTTACTTATCATAATTTATATATTCACTATGCATTTCCTTAAGTACTTAGGAATCAAATATGAAGTTATGTGCTTTTCCAATAAACTTTGCTCTTTTCCTTGGGAAATTATTGAATAAAAAGTGAAATCTTATTATTAGATGCTTAACGATTTAGTACTATAGTAGTGCATGCGAGTAGCTTTAAATGAGTAAAACTATAGTAAGTGAGATATAAATATGTGCAAAAATTATTTCTTTCTAGAATTGTGAGAAATTAGCGATTACTTTTGCCAGAAGATAAGGATTTAGGGAAATTCTTACTTTCTTACAATGAAATAACTATTTTACGACCTCGGCAACAAAATCTTTGCACAAATGTTTTACCCTGAAAAATGCAAATAATTCCACACCGTCGGCAAGCGGCAGTTAAGAATAAAAGACAAGATTTCAAAAATAAAGCAAAGTTTTTGAATATTTTTGCTACATCTTAATTACAACAATTGTTTATGATAATCTGCAATATGTTTTTATTCGTTTTCTGTGTTTTAACCTACGAAAAAGGCGTAATGACACCCCCACCCCCTCGCCCCACCTCCCCTCCCCCCTCCTCATCGTAAAATACCGGAAAAGGGGGTTATCCTATAATGAAAATGATTTAAATTGTGTTAAAATGCAAGTTAATATTCAATTCGTTTCAAGCAATTCTTTTCATACAAAAACCTGTTTGAAATTCTACCACGCTTCAACAACTCTAATTGTTCCAATTTCACTCATGTTGAAGCTAGTCTTTGGTAGCGCTGATTTAATAAATGTATTCATTGTCCATAATGCACTGCAGAAACACTAGAAGAAATGATTTTGGTCACAAAGAAGACTCATAATTCCTGCCTGCAGATAATTTGAGATAAAATGTTTTATCTACCTTTTCTGTAACAAGGTCTTTCCTTCATTTTTTAATGAATATAAGACAATATCAATTAAATTATATATCTTTATAAAGAACTCCGATGGTGGTAATGGATTTATTTAATTTTAATTTCAAAAGAGCTTTATCATTGAAAATGATTATGGTGATTTTGTAAATTTTGTTAACTTTGGAACTGGGACTTTTTAACTAATTGTATTATTCGGCATGAAAGTAACATTTTCAGTCAAAATGTGTATGAAATAAATGTCCGATATTTACAGCGGGAAGATAGATCTACATTGTTGGCCAAAAGACTTTGAGCGTTTGGTTCAAACTTTGAAAATATCCCACTTTATAGACGTTTAAATTAATGTAAAGTTTATATCTGGATCTTACAAAACCGAAACAAAGCCACAATTCGCAAAAAGAGAGGAAAACCTACTGTAATGGATAAGGTGAACTGAACAGTAATTTAAAGTCATAATTACATATATTATCTATCATATATACATCTGCGCAGACGCACAAAAACAGTGCTATAACACATGGTCTAGATTGGATATCAGGTGTGAAAAGGTATTTGATTTCAATGAATATATTTCTAAATGCTTCGGTTCATAAATTAATAGATTCTATATATATGTTAGTTGAAATTGATAAAATTTAAATACATTAACAATTTCAAGACCTCTTTACAATGTGTACAAATGCAAAGAAAACTGTAAGTAATCGCGTAAGCCATAATTGTGTAACCAAGAAACAACTTCTAAAATACATTTGTAGAACTTAAATACTTTAACAGTGAAAATATTTTGGCGGTCGCGTTGGTCCGATTAAACAAGTAGGCCTAATGGGTAGGTCATGCAGAACAGTGAGATACTTCATTCTATCTTTCTTAACCTCAAATCAACATATTAAAACTAATAACGATTATAATCATTTTTTTTCTGTAAATAAACCATACAAATCGTTGGCTAAGGGCTGCTTTGGTGGATAACGTTACAATCCCTGAGGGGCGACCATTAATGGGTGTGAGAAGGGACTAGTAGAAAATGAAAAAAAAAACTGGCCAACAATATCAATAGATATGGTCTAGAATCAGTTTTCACAAGTCATAATCTGGTCTCAAAGCTAGGAATTATGTTGAATCGCAAACAGCCTGTCATCATTTATGGCTTATTTATGAAGGGATAAAGTTATGTAAAGATGTTTTATATTTAAGAATGTATACGCAGCAACAACGGAAAATAAAACAACAACAATTTTTGGTATAATTTCAAAACCGTTCGGTCAGAATTTGCTTTAAGTATAGGCATGTTTTAAGACATTTTTCAATTTCTGTTCCGTCAGCACTATGGTTAACGAGCACTCAGTTTGTATTTGTTTCCGATGCAGCCTTATTAAGCTCGTTTTTGTGACCTACGATGATCTGTTCCACGCGACGTAAATGGAAAAGCAGATTGCTCAATAACGTATCAGAGCTATTTTAGCGATACGAAAGATTTATGTAGCTAAGTGGATGAAGTTTTTCTCTTTGTTTTCATTATGTGTCGCTTGCAACGCCATGTGATATATCAAAGCATTCATCCTAAAAGATATTGTTTACATCTAAAGGGTTATTAGAATATATTAAGAATCATGTATTGTCATTATCGATGTGGATGTTTGTCGTTTGATTTCAAACGTTACCAGTTCTAATCACGAGGTCTCCACTTTTTGACCTTTTTTATTATTTATCTTATTTTATTTTTTAATATTATCATCTTTTGAAATTGGGTTTTGTTTGTATACATCAAGTTTAATTCACATTAATTTATGCCCATTCATCTGACCTTTACAAAAAAAAAAAAAAAAAAAAAAAAATTACGATACACAACAATTTTTGTTTAAATATGAGTTTTGTTATAGTTTGAGTCTTGTACAGTTTGTTCATCTGTGAGAGTGCAGCGAATTCAATTATTCTTGAATTGATTTTACAATAGTATTATACAAAGCAAGTATTGTTTGGATTCACGATGCCTGCAGCCGGATCCCCCTGACACCCCCCAC
The DNA here is from genome assembly GCF_021730395.1 of Mercenaria mercenaria. Taxonomy (NCBI): domain Eukaryota; kingdom Metazoa; phylum Mollusca; class Bivalvia; order Venerida; family Veneridae; genus Mercenaria; species Mercenaria mercenaria. The sequence continues at coordinate 17,518,938 of NC_069366.1, read as the reverse complement.
TCCCTGGATTGATCCACCCATAAGTGATAAGTTTGTCTACGAAATACAATTATAGAAAAATCCCGTTAGATACCAAGTCTCATAAATTTACAGAATGAATTGTGTACGATCGTACAATTTTCAAGCGCAATCGATTTATGTCTTTGAAGGAGAGAAGGATTTCTCGTGACCATAATTTCGCTTAAGATCTTTGTCATGCAAGATTTATTTTTTTGTTTGATGTTCAGCTGTAGAAAGGAAACTCTTCAGATGATTTTAATTGTTTTATTCATCAACTGTTTCAGTCATGTGACTATGCCATTTTGCATTACAAACAGCGTGACGTTCCGCCATTCTTAATTCAATACACGTGCCCAGTCAATATGCACGTGTATATACATAGAAGAGGAAACGCCTAACATAAATTTATTGTAAACTAGTTTGTTAGCTGTGATTAAAAATAAGAACAATTCCATTCGAAAATCTGGGGCCAGACCTGGTTAATTAGGCAGCACTTCATGGTCGCATTAGGCTTCAAATCTTGAATTTCAATAGACTGGTCAGAGGACTTGCACTGACACAATCAGTAGCGCGTGTGGCCATCTCTGCTGGCAACCACAGCAGCAAGATAGCCCCATAGACCTGACCCAGGTACGTAGCAGATACTATGGAATTCTGTCCCGCTCATGGTGCAATGTTGCAGCGCTGCTGTCAGTTCCTGGACCTTGGCAGGCTGTAGTTGACGTAACCGCGACCAAAGTAATCTCAGACGTTTTGCAATCGCATTGAAGGCCGACGAGCATGTTTTTGTTGCTCGTCAACCACTGGATGTAACGCCTGGCTGTGAGATTACCTCAGTACACAACGAGTTGGGACTTAAACCTATGGAATATGACTGCCCAGACCATAATTCCGCCCAGTGAAAAGATTGTGCTGCAGAACGTAATTCTTAGCTTAGCGTCCACAACGTCGAATGTAGACACGGACACGTCCGACGGCGTTCCACAAGTTGGAACGTGACTGATCACCACTTACACTGCGTTTTGCAAAAACTGATCGCAATAATTGTGTTGATTCTGTACTGTAATAGACCTGTTCTCCGCAAAAAAGTGTCCATTTCCCCATGTGAATCAGAGGTTGGGGACAAATGATTTCGAATACAATGTCTTTTATCAAACCCTTAAGAATAACATACGCCTCGCCCGGGATCGAATTAACGACCCCACGATCCGTAGATTTGCGCTCGTCCTATCAAGCTTAGCGGGCAAGCTCTACTGATATGTTTTGCAGTTGTTTGAACGTAATTCTTCACGTTTGAGATCATTCATCGTTATGAAGTATAATAAACGATCTGTACATACGCATACGTAAAATGGGGAGTAACGTGTTATTAGTAAGAATAACGCTGAGAAGTCAAACTCTTGCATTTAATTTTCTCACAAATCCAAAATATCGCAAACATTTTTATAAATAACGTGGCATAATTGAATTGACCTATCCTCAGGGTAAAATTGGAAGAGGTCAAACGGTTCGTTCTTATTCAGGGTATAACTGTATTACCCTTATTTCTTTTTTAAAGACCTGCTCCAGTCCTACCTTTTAACTTTAAATTGTCACTGAAAAAGCATGAAAATTCTACATAAAATACATGTGGTTTTGCGTGGTAAAGTGTGCCTCGCGGCCGTTAACAGTTACCTATTGTAATCATGGGTTGCATATACAGAATGGAATTAGAATAGCGCGGTGCAGGGCTTTAAACCTAGTCATTATATTTATGAAAGCAGATTGATTTGGCTTGAGGGACAATGGGTTATTCATAGGGCTATATTCATAGTCGTTACTCAAACTCACACTTGACTCAAACTTCGGTAAGTATCACTCAAGTGGACCACGAGTAGATCTTGCGGGAGTGTGAGTGTAGTTTGAAAGTCATATTCATAAATTCCACTCAATCTTAACTTTCGGAAGGACAGCTCGAATAATGGTTTAATTGTACACAATGGTTTAGAGGATTCTAACGGTTTATATAACAAAAACATCAAAGATATGCAAATGTGAATCATTATTTTTGTAGTTGGAAGTTATCATCTTATTGCTCGTCTGTATGATTATCTGTCCGTCCGTTGGTGTATTTGTTTTATAATACGTCCTTCCGTCCGTTCGTCCGTCCATCAGCCAGTCTACTCATCTGTATTATTAGAATTTAATTTATACTTAGAAATATAGAGTTTAATTTTCGATGAAATTGAAATTTATTTAAACAACTGAATTTTTAACTCTGCCATTAGTTGTTCATGTTTCCCGAATGCCAGCCCGCGTATATTTTTACATTTCAATTACTAAAAACATAATTGAGCCGCACCATACGAAAACCAACATAGTGCGTTTGCGACCAGCATTGATTCAAACCAACCTGCGTATCGGCGCAGTCTGGTCATTATCCATACTGTTCGCTAATAGTTTCTCTAATTTCAAAGGCTTTGAAAGCGAACAGCATGGATCTTGACCAACGCATTATGTTGGTTTTCTTTTGGCGCGTCTCATAACGTTTTACAAAATAAATGTTTCCGTTGTCATTTAAACAATGAGATTCATGACAATTAATTTGACGGATTGTTTATATTTTTCAGTATGAATTAACCGATATCTAGGCTTACTTATTACTAGTAGTCGACGCGTGTTTCTGAGTGACTGATGAGCCCCATATGGTTAGGTTTCGTAAACGCATATTTGATTTCCTATATCTATTTTAACCGTTTTTATTAATTAAACAGTCTTTTCATTTGTTAAGTCTTGTGTCATTTTCGTCGTCCTCAACAACATGTATTAAAAAAGAACATAATATATATTTTTCCAAAATACCTTGCACAAATATGAACTTCCGCTTTAACATGACACTGTTATCTTACCTTCAAATTAATCAAATATTGTAAATTTATCATCTAAACTTACATTATGAGTCCTTGAGAAACACTCAAAGGTCCCCAGGACCTCCCTCAACAGTCACTCACTCTTGGGAGTTGACTCGACTGTCACTCACTTTAATGAATACAAATGGAATCTTTCCTGAGTAAAGACGTGACCATTAGGCAGTTTATTTGACTGTACTCAATGAGTGGTGTTGGAGTATTGTCTATGAATATAGCCTATAGACACTCATTGAGTACACTCAAATAAATTGCCTAACGGTCACGTCTTTACTCAGGAAATATTTGATTTGCATTCATAAAGCTGAGTGAGATTTGTGTCAACTCCCAAGAGTGAGTGAATGTTGAGGGAGGTCCTGGGGACACTTGAGTGTTTCTCAAGGTCTCATAATGTAAGTTGAGATGATAAATTTACAATATTTAATTAATTAGAAGGTAAGATAACAGTGTCATGTATGTATTTACAGCAGAAGTTCATATTTGTGCAAGGTATTTTGGAAAAAATATTATGTTCTTTTTTAATACAAGTTGCTGAGGACGACAAAAAACGCAAAAAAAGACACAACAAATTAAAATACAGTAAATTGATGCAAGTGGTTAAATAGATTAAGGAAAACAAATATACATTTACGAAACGGGTCACGTCAGAAACACATCGTAGTAACAAACATTTACATTTCACAAGCCTAGATACTAGTTAATTCATACATTCCCTTAAATTAAATGTCATGAAGAAAACCTATATTTATAAAATATCATTGTTTAAATGACAATGGAAACATTTATTTTATGAAAAAACTATGTTTTTTGATAATTAAAATTTTAAAATATTATGCGGCTTAGCAAACACCAACAATTAATGGCAGAGGTAAAATTCAGTTGTAGCAATAAATTTCATTTTCAGCGAAAATTAAATTCGTGTATCTGTAAGTATAAATTTCATTCTATTAATGCTGCTGAGTAGACTGACTGACGGACGGACGAACGGACGTAAGGACATATTGTAAAACAAATAGACGGGCGGACGGACAAACATACTGACAAGCAATAGGATGACAACTTCCGACTATAATAGTGATGATCAGCACCTTTGCATACCTTTAATACTATTGTCATATAAACCGTTATAATCCGCTAAATCCATTCTGTACAATGAAACCATTACTCGAGCTGTCCTTCCGAAAGTTAAGATTGAGTGGGATTTATGAATATGAATATCGTACTCTACTCACACTCCCGCAAGGTCTACTTGAGGCTTACTTGAGTGATACTTACCGAAGTTTGAGTAAAGTGTGAGTTTGAGTGACGAATATGAATATGGCCCAAAGTTTATATACTTTTCTAGGTCATACCGTTGCTATCCATATCCTGGATTTACATATGGAACGATGTTAAACGCAATATTGTGGTATGCCATTCTTCGAATCTAATATGCATTTATAAAACCAAGTCGTTTTTGGGCCTCCGTGGCCGAGTGGTTAAGGTCGCTGACTTCAAATCACTTGCCTCTCATCGAGCCTCACTCGGGGCGTTGAATTCTTCATGTAAGGAAGCCATCCAGCTGGCTTACGGAAGGTCGGTGGTTCTACCCAGGTGCCCGCTCGTGATGAAATAATGCACGAAGGGGCACCTGGTGTCTTTCTCAACCATTAAAGCTGAAAACTTGCCATATGACTTATTATGTGTCGGTGCGACGTTAAATCCAAGCAAAAGTCGTTTTTGGCTTGGAGGGATCAAAGATATTGCACTTTTCGTGTTTGATTGATAGTTTGTAAGTCATTTGTTGTATATTATTTTAGTTAAGTTATTTTAGTGAAGAAATATTATCTAAAAGCTACGCATTTGAACCATACACTCAATCTGCAAGGTAATTGGCTTAAATAGTCAATTGTGCTTTGATAACAAACTTTCTTGCAAAAGCCATTTATTTTATACGATGCCTTCAATTGCAATAGGCCCTTAGACAACAGCTTTACAACATTTATTCAAAACAAGATTTTGACCAACAAAATATGGATGTCTAGTTAACACCTGCATCCCAATCCTAAACCTAGATCTACTTAAACATTTATCAGAGAAGAAATTCTAGAAGTTCATTTTGTGTATGTTCTAGTTCCAACGGACAGGTCAGTCAATATTTATGCGTACGTAGCAGTCCTGTTTTTACGTGACAAACTACAACCTACACTTTCAGTCCTTCCGATAAAAAGAATTCGGTAACTAATTATATCGCTCAAGTTTCTCATTTCAAAGTTCGTAAAGATAATTTACAATATTAATCTCTTAAAATGTACTAACTATTCTGCTTGTGTCATCGCGTACCACTTACAATATATCTAAACTGTAAATTTCACACCTTCTGTCCACGTGAAATGGTATGACTATAAAGTACATGAAAACCCTGATAAAGTTATTTGGTCGGTGAAAAGTTTGAACTGATTTGATAACTACAGGAGTTTACATTCAGTATCGTTAAATCAGGTATATGAAACATGTTTAGTGACTATTTACGATGTGACTAAATCTATTTTACTGACCAGCCAATTCTTTCTTTTAAACGCTGAACCGAGTGTTCAAAGTGAGCTTTTACTGTAAGTAAATAGTCCGGAGTCCATCCTCCGTCGTCCTCAATTTATAAAAACATCTTCTGCTCCGAAACAATTGGTAAAATTACCCTACACTGGGTATGTTACATTCTAATAAGGTTTGCTTTATCTCTTTTATGGGACGCTTGGCCTAAAAGTAGAAAAACTTTTGTTGCACATTTCATAAACTCTCATGAACAACACAGTCAAATTCAAGTCTGTTACAGTGAATGCTGCATAGTTGCCTTCTACGCTTTTATATGCTATTTTCACAGATTTTAAACGACTTCTTCTCATGATCAGCTTGATGGATCTTCCTCAAACAAGATCTATAGTATCTTCAAGCAAGTTTGTTTCAATAGAGAAGCTTGGCTTATTTAATGAGGCGCTAGTGCTAAAACGGAATGCATAAAAAGACTTCTCAGATCTTCATCAAACTTGGTTTGAAGTATCATTATAAGATATTTCTGCCATTTTGGTCAGAAGGGTCACTCGGCCACTAAAGGTTAAAATAGAAAAAAATGAAATAACTTCTCTTGAAACACGTGATGGATCTTCATTAGTCCTCATATGCATTATCATTGTGAGGTCCTCTCGAAATTTGTTTAAACGTGACCTGGTCTGCTTTCTTGGGCCATAAGAGCAGAGAAAAGAAAAACATTTAAGCAAACACTTGATCTTCATCAAACTTGCTCTGTAGTATTATTGAAAAGTTCTTCTCAAAATGTGTTCAGTTGGCCGATTTTAAGGACAAATACAGCAAAATGATAAACACTTTCTGCTAAATAACCGCTTGATGGATCTTCGTCAACTTCGGCCTGTAGCATCATTATAAGATCCTCTCTCATATTTGTTTAAATGGGACCATTTAGCCTCCTCAAGGGTCTGCTAGAACTAGAAATGAAAATGCATTTCAATGAATTATCTAATTAAGAGGTTAATAGATGTTCATCAAACTTGGTCTATAGCATCATTGTTAATTCCCAAGTGTGGACTACAACGCCAGCGGTCCGGGTTCGATTCCCGGTCGCGGCTGATATCCCAACTAGTGTTCAGTGCTGGGTGATATGCTTAAATAGGTACTGTTTCCAGTAGTATCGGCCTAGACTGGATGCTGGGGAGGTAAATATGACACCTGCCGTGGGCTCGGCTGGAAATAAGTTGTTCCATCCATTCCAGGTGGGGACTTTCGTCGACTACCCACGTTAAACAAGAAACTTTAACTTTTACTTTTTTATCGTTTAATGAATCTGTTGGTATGTTGCATCATGATCAGGTCCTTTCTTCTTTTAGGTCAACTGATGGAACTTAGCCCAATCTTAAGGCCAAAAAAACTGTAAATAAAAATAACTTTAAACACCGTGGATCCACATCAAGCGTAGTCTGTTGTATTATTATAAACTCCTCTGTTTATTTTTTTCAGATGGGGGCACTTGGGCTATTTAAGGAATCCTAGAACTAATTATAGAAATATCCTTTAATTACTCCCCACCCCATGAATTTCTTTTATCAAATTTGTTGTAATAGGGCTCCTGTTAAATGACGTGCAACTCCAACTTGATCTTTATCATGTTATAATATAAACATGTGTATATCTACATTTTGTGTTCATGGTCCAATAGTCAAGGTCAAGGGCCGCTTTTGACTTTTTTCTAGTATACAACCTAATCGTATTTTCTTATTATTGTAAATATTTGCTTTTTTTTGTTTTTGTTTTTTGTTTTCTAATTTATTTTGCAAACCATTTTTGTTTGCAACAGTAATTCATTATATCTTTATAACAAATTCTATGTGGTTACGATATAATTGATAATAACCCTATAATAGAACATAAAGTTTTAAGTGCCTTTGTTTAATAAACTGTAAAATACTTTTCAAAATTTCTTCAATTAGTTATTTAAATTATCTGTATGTTGTATTCTCCTTTTCTCCTGTCAGCTCATATGTTCTGTCAACCTGACTATTATCATGAAATACTTAAATCTATAGATATGGCCGGTTGCAAGACAACCATAAGCTAGAATTATGTGATCCGCCGATAAAACGGATTGAATGAAACGCTTTCTTAGGTAACTGTTACAATTCTTGGCCAAGATACGGCTGGGTTGCATGACGAAATTTTCACGGTAATCATTTCTCAGTGGACACTTCTTTTAGAAATCTGGTTGTTAGTAGGTCTATCGCCGAGTCAAAGCAACTTTTATTATTATATACATGGTTTGTTTTCAGTTGTACATGAGGTAGATTAAAGTATGTCAGTCTGTGTTTGATTACCTAGATATGTTTGAGGAACTTTATAGAAATTAAATGTAGATGTATTATAATAATATTGTTACTATCTCTATTAAGGTTTCCTCCTTCTGAAACAGTATCTTCGTATTGTTGCTTTCTATGATCTTATTGTTCTCTACAAGCTCTATAAAAACTTCTTTCTCATAGGGAGAAAATAACACGCCCTTTTGCCTGGTCATCTTCAGTTACTTGTTTTAATAAGAATTTTGTTGAACTAATGTTATTTGTCTCCAAATGAGCGTGAATGTTGCATAATTTGGTTAACAATAATAATAATAATTGAATTATTTTATTATCCAAATCTGGAACATGAATATTATTTAATGAGAGAGACTTTAATTTTCTTCACATCTTAACTGTCGTGAATTAATCTTTGTGACGAATGGTAATTCGTTAAGAACATAGTTATTTTTATACTTATATTTTGTGTATATTATGTTCATTTAAGACTATAATTTGAGAAGTGTATGTCGAAGAAAAGTTAAGTAATTCTGATATGTGTATTTTTATATTTTTGTATACTTATAAATTGACTGTATGATTGTTTAGATGTGTGAATGTATATGAAATTTAATTGAAGGCCATACTTGAAATAAGTTTTATAATATTTGCTTTTTCACACTAAGTATGTTACCTTAAGAAAATAACGTTAGTATTATTATTACTATTAATTTTACAATGCTTTACCGTTTATACACATACACCCACTATACATGTGAATGCTTAAGTAAAAATAAATTTGATTTGCCGATCATCCATTACTCTACTGAGTAATGGCCGGTTGCAAGACAACTATAAGCTAGAGTTAAGCGAGAGTTATTGTGATCCGCCGATCAAACGGGTTGCATGAAACGCGTTCTTAGGTAACCGTTACAATTCTTGGCCAAGATATGGCTGGGTTGCACGACGAAATTCTCACGGTAATGATTTCTCAGTGGACACTTCTTGTACAAACCTGATTGTTAGTAGGTTTATCGCCGAGTCAAAGCATATTTCAATTTATATACATGGTTTGTTTTTAATTGAACATGAGGTAAATTAAAGTATATCTGTGTTTGATTACCTGGATATGTTTGAGGAACTTTATAGGTTCAAATATAGATATATTATATGATGTTACTATCTCCGTCAAAGCCCCTCCTTCTGAAACAATATTTTCGCATTGTTACGTTTGCTTTCTATGATCTTATTATTCTCTGCAAGCTCTATAAAAACTTCTTTCTCATAAGGAGAAAATAAAACGCCCTTTTGCCTAAGCATTTTCAGTTACTTGTATTAACAAGAATTTTGTTGAATTAATGTTATTTGAGCCGCGCCATGAGAAAACCAACATACATGTAGCGGCTTTGCGACCAGCATCCGCGCAGTCTGGTCAGGATCCATGCTGTTCGCTTCCAAAGCCTATTGCAATTAGAGAAACCGTTAGCGAACAGCATGGATCCTGACCAGACTGCATGGATACGCAGGCTGGTCTGGATACATGCTCGTCGCAAAACCACTATGTTGGTTTTCTCATGGCGCGGTTCTTTTGTTTCCAAATGAGCGTGAATGTTGAATAATTCGGTTAATAATAATTATAAATGTATTATCTTATTATCTAAATCTGGAACATGTATATTGTTTTATTGGACATACCTTCCTTTTTGCACATCTTAATTGTCGTGAATTAATCTTTGCGACGCATGGTAATTCTTATAAAACATAGTATTGTTATTACTTATAATTTGTGTATATCATATTAATTTAAGACTTCTTTAATTTTAGACCTGTTTGTCGATTCGGAAGTAAATTTAAGTAATTCTGATAATGTGTATTTTTGTATAAATGTATAATTATAAATTGACTGTATGATTGTGTAGATGTGTGAATGTATATGAAATCTAATTGAAGGCATACTTGAAATAAGTTGTATAATATTTGTATTTGTACACTTAGTATGTAACCTTCAGAAAATAAAGTTAATGCATTGTATTATAATTATTACTATTAATTTTATAATGATATACCGTGTATACACATACATCCACTATACATGTAAATGCTTAAAGACCCACCACTACCTAGTGACCTACTTTTTTCACTCACAAAAATTTCATGAAAATCATTCTTGAAATATAGGTAATATACAGTTATATTACAAGTTTTCAGGTGGACAATTTAGGCCATTTCTGAATAAATGTGTTTTTGCAACTTCATCTGCAAACTTATTAAGTCAATCTCTTTTCAGCATTATTTCAAAAACATAGATGAATAACTATCTTACATTGTAGAAACAAAATGTGATTGAAATTTCACTATATACACTGATTTCTGTACATATTGCTACAGTTATTCAATAAAATGTTAGGACATTACACACATTGTCTTGGCCTGATATATGTCACTGTCAATTTGTAACTAGATACTTGTTATTTCTCATTTTCTTCATGCAAAGCATGTATAATTACCATCATGGAAACACAAATGAATACAGTAACTTTGTTGTGCCTCTTTAAATAAACATGTTTCCATTACTCAACTGAGCAGGACTTGAAATTTCCATGCGCAACCCATTTGACTCCGGGATAATCTGGAGGTTATAGGTAGATAACTCAACCCGTCGCTCAGCGTTGATCCGCGAGTTATCGGACGATCTGTCCAGCAACCGGCCATTAGAGAAGTAACACAGATTAAAGGATTTTACAAATCAAGGGTCACTCAATTAGAACATAACAGTAAAATGCACAATTATGGAAGCACTAATCACTTCTAAGGTTTGATGAAATACAGTCTTACTTTATATAGCATGTAGTGTAAACACCGTAAAATATGAAAATCAATGAACCAAAATATGCTGCTGATATGTATAGCTAGGCTTGGCACTGATAACATCTGTAAGTTTTAACGGAAATGTGACAAATGGTGTGAGAAATTGCAAAAATATCTTTAAATTTTACAAAAAAAGAACTATAACAACTACATGTACAAAGAACTAAGAAAAATATTTCCACTGAAAATCACTGAACCAGAAAATGCCGACGATATACCACTTGGCACTGATGATTCCTTAAATGTTTGGTAGATACATGTCATGTTATATTCAGAGAAGTATCTAAAACACTACATATAAAATTTAACGAAGCAGGTGACATAACTCTGGTGTAAATCTTCGATCTAGGACATGCCCACAACATGCACAGCTAACCTTGACAAAGATTACTTTTGTGAAGTTTGGTGTAATATTTCTAAGTGGTATTGGAGCAGTTGCCCGTACATGGTTGTATACTACAATTAAATGGCAATGGACAATCTCTTAACCACAACATGACAATGCGGCTGGGCCCTGATCACTCCCGTAAGGTTTTGTGAAGATCCATCCAGTAATTCAAGAGAAGAGGCAAAATATCATAAAATGAAAATCATCGAACCAGAAAATGCGGATAATATGCATATAAATGAGGCTTGACACTGGTCACTTCTGTAAGCTTTTGGCTCAGTGGTAAGAGCATTGGAATAGCACCAGAATGACACGGGCTCGAATCCCGCCTGTACTGGGTCAGTTGAGATTTTTTGTCATCAAATGCTTTGCTCTTCGGTTTGTTACGGCGTTAAGTCGTAAAAATAAATATATAAGCAAGTTACTTTCACAGGTATGACCTCTTTCATTTTCTGTTATTGAAACATATTGTACAATGAAACTTAACAATTATTATATTTTCTTTCATTTCATTCAGCCAAATATAAATTATTTAATTTACTAATCTTGTACCATTTATAGTAAACGGAACAATATATAAAACAACCGACTGAATAGGAGTGGTGAAACGGGCAATAGTTTTATTTTATTTTTCATTCATACTCAAACACACCGTGGTTCCAAACAAAAAAGAAAAAATAATTGCCATTTTATAACATGGCATATTAGAGTGTCTAAGCACTTATAACATCGATAAATTGAATACACTGACTGCAACTGAAGAACACTAGTGTTGCAATATTAACTGTGTTTGGAACCAACATCTCACATCCACAACTACAGAACCCTTTTTCAATTTTTACATTGTCAATCGGCGGATAACGACAGAAAATCTTTACTATCAGAAATATATAACAAAGTTAGACACTGGAAAACTAACACAGAGTGAAAACTATTTTGTTATAACATACGTTAGAAAACTGGATAGGAGGGAGGGTAATCTTGTTGTCACTATGCGCGTTAGACCTCAATATATCAAGCCGCAATCAATCGAGCCGTAAACATTCTATATGTAGGAACGTTTCCTAATAAGGAAACTATATCAAAAAGTAACATGTAACTGAAACGAAAATAAATAAATTTATTGTATATTATAATTTCATTTTTTTGTAGCTAATAACAATAAGAAAAACAATTAGAAAACATGATTGTGTATTTTATATATTGTCAACTAAAGAAACTTTTTAAAGCAAAACATTATTTGACAAGACTGTGTTGATTTATGAATTCACAATATTAAAGATAAAATAAGTAGAAACTATTGAAAGAAAGTATGTACATTTGAAGGGCAAATTTCAATAATTTAAATGTGTAATGTAGGGATATGTCTTCTATAAATAACACGCAAATCATTTACAAAGTTCACTTTTTATATTGCTAAAATGTTGATCGTGAAAACTCTACAAATAATGAAAACGTTTAACTTCGTTTCAAAGAAATTTTTTATTCAGTTATATTGGAACATGTTCATCATATATTTCTGACTCAACATTTATACATTGTTAGAAGCTTTCGTGTTATAAAATAAAAATAATAGAAAGAAAATATACCTTCTCAGCGCAAAAATGTCTACTGCAACTTAGGTATAGTATTGCACTGATAATATTTTCTAATTTACAAACTGTCAGTGCAAAATTTACAGCTCTAACAGCTCTAACCACTGAAACCAGAACAGAAAGAAAATGCCTCTGTACATGTTATACCCTACCACTAGGTATTCTATAAGAACCATGGTCATGAACGGGAAAGTGCACCTAACCCATTTCAATCGTACATTTCTCACCTAAAGCGCGCAGTTCGGTGAATAGGTACCCAGCATATTGAACAAGCGGTAATTTATCTTACATCGTGTACCAGTCACTTTGTCTCAATAATACATATTGCAGAGATATTCCACATATTTTATGCTTTCGTACACGTTACAGAAAAAACTTGCGTAAACTTCCCTAATGAACATCCGGTCTAGAGGTTGCAGCAGTGTGCACATGTTAGGCGAAATGTAAACAGACAAAAACAGAATGCAAAGTATTCACAGTTCTACAATACAACTCGAAATGATGAATGAAATTCATCTTATATATGATTTTGAATTTGAAGTCGTTCATTTGTATAAATCTGTACTGTTTACTTAATTCGTATTGCGCACTTGTGCTGCATATACATATACATGTATTAGCGTACACGTGTAGTTAAACAGCGACTGACATACATTTTCACATCAGCCAATCAGGGGGTTTTGTAATCTAGACCGGAACTTCACTAGGGAAGTACAACGAAGTTTTTTGTGTGACATTGAAAAGCTACAAAATACGCCTTGTTTCTCTCATTGACAAATGAGAAATATTGAAAAATGTGATCTGTACACATAAATTGCCTCTTGTTCAATCAATATCAGTAGTATACATTTACCGGACTTCGCGTTTTAGGTATGAAATGTGTTATTGAAATGGGTAAGTATATTTTCCCGTTCATGACCATGGTTCTTATAGAGTACCTAGGGGTAGGGTATAACATGTACAGAGGCATTTTCTTTCTGTTCTGGTGCCAGTGGCTCTAACTCTATTTTGACACACTTGTGACTAAATAATGAACAGTTCGTCTTAGCATATTTTCATAAAACTTGAATTACTTTGCTCTAACTTGGAACATTAAGAAGAGTTTGACAACTTTAGTTTTTCTATGTGCTACAACTAAGTGTATAAATCATTTAATATAAGCTCGATGATGATATCAATGAGGTTTGTTTTCACTTTTCAGATAGTACTCTTGATACAAGTACCGTTGCTTATACGTACAATAATTCCAACCTCACAACAAAATGGGACTCGCCATTGGTGCTTACACTGGGAAGGTAAAATCAGTTAGACATTTCAAAACATATAAATTTTATATCATGTATACAGTTATTGTAGTCGTTGTTCTCCCCTCTGTCGTTACTTTTGGATATTCACACATAAAACAGGTTGTTTATTCCGTATATTACTGAAGATTTGAAATGAAGTATTGAATGTGTAAGATCATACCTTAACTATATCCATGCCAAATTTCTATCTCATATGATATGAATAATTGTGAAAAAATATGTCTTTTGTCGCGAAAATGAAGCTTTATTTAAGGCGGTGTGGGGATATCCTAAGTGTTTCGTGTCTAGAAAGGTCAGTTCTTGAGTGTTTCCTGAGTATTAAGTACTGGGCTAATACACGACATGAAACCTTCGTCCACACTCCAGACCTTTATATCCTCAATTTGATTCCCATGACAGGACTTTTGCACTACAGTGTCTTCATCCCTTTATCCCAGTACTCATTCCAGCATTAGTTAATAAATAAGATAAAAGATAAACAGCAACATATTACATGATGAGCAAATTTATTACGTATCAGATATATATGTAAGGTACACACAGCTTATCAAATATTTACTGCAAAAACAATTCAAACAAAACGTTAAGTGCAGAAATAAACGCATCCAGGTATTTACATCACATACACTATAACGAATTATAGAAGACAGGTATAAGGAATAAGTTTCTTTTAACAAATATTCAACCTTATGAAGAAGTATGTGTGTTAACATATAAAAAGATTCATACATGATCAAAAAAATGCATGTGGTAAAGATGCATAGTCAGCATGGGAATTATAAAAATCCTCCACCTCGTTAGAAAAATCAACAGCACGGGCAAGACGCTTTGCAACAGTTGAAGAACGCATTAACTTTCGCCTACTGTAACATTCTGCACTTTCGGAACCAAACCAACCTACATGGTCCATTATATCAACTGAACTACACCCAGCAACATTCAACGATACAGCACAGCCTGCCCTAAAACTATGTGGAGTTTCACCATCATATATTCCTAAATATGTCCAAGCGTCCAAGAAACACCAATGCCGTAATTCCGCACTAAGATAGTCATCAACCAAAACAATGCCACCATTCTTTGAGGCCACAGCAATAGCCTATTTACCTCACGAGTAAACAATCTACAACCAGGTACTGCTAATGTCATACTGATACACTTCCTTGCAAATCTTTGGAGAGTTTTCAAATCAATAGATTTCGAACCCAGGATAAGATCCCGAAGGGCACAAAATGACTGTTTTTTCTCCACCGGCAATACGTAAGTTTGTCGAAGAGAGTCAATATAAAAACCCAAGAATCGTAAACACTGTACAGGGATAAGCACACATTTTTTCAACGCCAATGTATAACCCAGCCTTGTCAACAACTCTAGAAATACATATGATATTCTCTCTGCCATCCAAAATGGCTGATCAACGTCAGCGGATGATTTAACAAGAGGGGCACCTAATCTATCATCAATGTATTGTATTGTGGCAATGCCCAATGATCTAAGGTGCGACGTTACCACCATTCCCACTGTCTGGTAGACATAAGGCGAGGCTTTCAAGCCAAATGACAATGTAGTATATGAGATCAACCATCCAGCAAATTCTATACCAAAGTATGTTTGCGAATCTGGAGTCAAGCGAATATGATCATATCCAGATTTCTCATCAAAGGATACCATGTATGCACCACGTTCAATTAATCTATGAACATCCTTTAGTGTTTCAAGTTGGAAAGGAACATCTTTAATCCATAAGTTCAAATATCTTGGACTCCTTAATTGTAAGTGGTAAGATTACTTTCGGTGGTACACACTCACCAACCCTGCCCCAAACCCGGAGGGAGCCATTTGATACCCGTTCCAATAATTCCTGGCAAAGAAAGGGAACAAAACGCTGACAAATGGGCGCATTAGGGAAGTAACGCTTAGGTGGAAGATCACAGTCATAACACTGTCCTTTAAAATTACCTTTGAAATGAGTGAAAAAATTCTAAATGTCTACACCATTCTCTAACCACGAAAGAACCATTCTGTCCGACGTACTAGTCCCATGCAATATTTTCCGCCATTCCTTAACACATGAATGTAACTGACCCGATACGAAGAAAGATGGATCTCGCAAGGGTAGCCTGTCAATGCTAAAATCATGCCTATCTAAAATTACGTCTTCAGCAGTATGAAAATGAGCGTCAAGTGAGGGCATACCATCCCCCAACGTCATCCACCTAGGATCCGTTCTTACAGTCACATCCGTTGGATTAAAATTATGTTGTCGCTCCCAGGAGGGAATCTTGATGAAACTACCAGTAAACGAGCCTTCCTCCTCCTGTCAAAAAATACAAGACTGTATTCAGATTCAGATGTTAGAGTCAGTTCTTCTGTTTAGCTCTCTTCATGAGCATACAGTCTTTAACCTGATGCTCCGTAGAGTCACAGAACAGGTAAGCACCCCTCGGACGGAAAGTAGACCTTCCCCCTCTTGGCTTATACCTAGGTCTAAATGTATGGCCGAAAGAATACGGATAGCCGAATCCCGTATGTGCAGGAGGTAACATCGGCCACTGACCTGTGGCATCTGAGGATATAAACCTGCAAGTGGAGAATACTCTTTCGTGGCATCTGAGGATATAAACCTGCAAGTGGAGAAGACTCTTTCGAGGCATCTTACTTTTCAACTTCCTTAGTTTTGAGATATTTTGCCACAGCCTTAGACACCAGGTCTGAAGCTTGTCCATTAAGGACAGACAAACATAATGCCGCAATATTCACCTCCCAAGTGAGAGTCAGTATAGCAGACCACAGCATACCGTAATAAATCTGCTGATAAGCTTCCAGCGAAATCCTAGATGCATGTTATGCAGCTGGTCAAGAGAGCAGATACTGCAAAATCTAAAAATAACTGACCTACTGATAAACATTAGGCTTGTCCAAACAAAGGAACCCGCATCCGCATATAATAAAAAGATAGCCAAAGCAATTAACAACTTGTACCTTCAAAGAAAGCCACGAAGTATGCACCAACACAATTATGAAAACCCATTCAGTGTTTTAGGGGGTAATATTACCAGGTTAAATTACCAATACTTTCCACGAAACAGGTAGATATAGCTACTGACCCCCGGCCAGAGAAAATGTCTGCCATGTTAATCGTCACCAAGACGAGCAAATTACACACCTCCCTGGGTGTAAGTGACCCTCAGTCACAAAATATCTGCACAAAACAGCAATGTACCACCTAGGTACTAAAAACCACCAAGGTTTTCAAGAAAAAATAAAAAATAGAATGATTTTACCTGAAAAATCCGGGAGGAAAAAATCCACAGCCTTCCTAACGTTCACAGAACGATCAGTGACGTCACTGCCCTTTCAGCGCCACCTGAGAGAGCCAGGATCGTAGGTCCTGCAGAAATGGAATTTGAGACTGACAGTAACAACAATGTTTCATTGTTACCTCTAGTAGGTTTGCAGGTTTGTCGAACAAATTCAACTCTCAAGACATTGGCTAATTATCAAAATGTTGAAACTCGTACCTAACATTTTGGGAAATAAAAACATGACAACGACGAGAAATTTTGGTGAAACAATTTATAAATTTTTGCAGTTTGGCGGGCCCCATTGATACAAAACCTGAATTCACCCTATGCTTGTTCTAGGTGACTATTTCAAAGTTATTGGAGTTCGTCTGATACTTCAGTTTATTAAAGTATCATCTTACGTGTTTTGGCGTCTGTCGTCATGTTGTGCATACATGTATTGCAAATGATGATTATGAGTCTAAAGGGAGTAAGCTGAAGAATGAACAAACCGATCTGTGTATATAGTATGCACTTGTAAATAAGCCGTGTAATGAGCACTACCTCAAAGTATGATGCGCTTATAAACAGAGGCGAATATTACCCGATACGATATAAGGCAAATTCACGAAGCCGAAGCCTCTCTCTAACGCATACAAGCTCAGATCAGGAGAGGGGGTCCGAATTCCCTTTCGGGAAGAAAAGAAAGGTCTCGCCATACGCACAGGTGCACGGTGCGCCCACACGTTTTGTTGTTTTTAGAAAGAGACGGAAGGAGAAAAAAGGAAATGAATTTCAAGAAGACGAGAGGACAGAATGTGTAGGAGTAGAATGTGGGTGTAAGGGAAGGCTTAATATAAGTAAAATACTGCCAGCACGGTCCACTCACACTTCTTTACATATTAAAAGTTAGCATTCTTATCATTATTGATCTACTTGAGGCCGGGTTTTACATAATGTACTCCATCATCTAGTTCTTATAAATTACCAAGCTCCTCACAGAGGTTAGCGTTCAATGCGTTCATTTAGTGTACAGTAAGAGAAAGTAACAAAAAAAAAAACAAACAGCGACAGGATGCATATAATTGAAACTTCATCTAACTTCTTTTCAGCGATGTATGACATTTTTGTATCGATACGCCTTAAAATTCAACTAACTCACTCACTCAAACTTAAAACAAACATACGAGGATAAAGCGAACAAATAAAAGAAATTGTGCGGAACCGCCTCGGAACTGTCAATGGCAAAAACACTACTTGGGCACTTAGACCGGTTTATGCTGCAATTAATCCACACTTAAAAAATTAA
Source organism: Mercenaria mercenaria (assembly GCF_021730395.1). Taxonomy (NCBI): domain Eukaryota; kingdom Metazoa; phylum Mollusca; class Bivalvia; order Venerida; family Veneridae; genus Mercenaria; species Mercenaria mercenaria. The sequence goes on along the minus strand of NC_069366.1, from coordinate 17,500,464 downwards.
AATAATCTCTTTGTCGTACTGTTGGATGTGTATTAAGGACAAATTTCTCGGAACCATGCATCGCAATTAGGTCTGAAACAAAAACAAGCTGTAACGGAAAGATATTCCAGATGGGTTGCTTCGACAATCCAACAACAATTACATTTTTGATATATGGGTCATTTTAATGTAAAACAGAAAAAGGGGGTGTAAGGAGTAGATAAAATGGTCGAGTGTTGAAGAAAAATATTCATCAAGGAAAGTTACGTTCCTTAAACACAGTCTCTCTAAACCGAAAACACATCAGCGCGCACACACACACACACACACACACACACACGCACACGCACACGCATACACACACACAAGCGTATCTGGAGAACGATTTATTAAAAAAAATCGCTAAGAACTTAATACTTGTGGCTTAATGTTTTAATGTTTGTGTTGTATTGTGTGTCCATATCATTCTATGATATGTAGTGTGTTTGAACGTTTACTTTACAGATTAAAAGAGCGCTGTAAAAATCTGGTAAATAATAATAATAACAATAATTAAATTATATGGTAAATGGTATACAAAGTAGAGAAATCGTACGAACTAACAAAGTATTCCAAACTTACCCAGGATTTCGTTAGATACCGACCAAAATAAGTGTTAACCAGAGTTTTCGAATGCTTTATCACAAAACCTTTTCACGTGGGTTTTGTATGGCAAAAAGGCTCAATGTATAAGATTTAGTACTATTTAGTTCGTTTAATGCTTGGAATGAAGTTCAGATGTCTAAATGCAAACTTGAGCTTAGGAGAAAGTAGGTGTTCATTTGTTCTATGCAATTTTATACGTGTGTCATCAATATTTAAATGTTACATTTTCAAGACATAAATGCATTGGGTTCAGCATTTTCAAGACGATCCAACGCTACACAAAAACTTCCGACGGATTCCGCAATTTGACCACGGCAAGCATCAAGATTATCTTAGGCTTTATACCAAGAATGGAATAAGAATTTTTCTCAAAGTTTAATGTCAAAAGTAAAATTTTTCTTCCGAGTTTTTTTATGGATTTAACGTCGCAATGACACATGATAGGTCATGTGGCGATTTTCCAGCTTTAATGGTGGAGGAAGTCCCCAGGTGCCCCTCCGTGCATTATTTAATCACGAGCGGGCACCTGGGTAGAACCACCGACCTTCCGTAAGCCAGCTGGATGGCTTCCTCACATTCAACACCCCGAGTGAGGCTCGAACCCACATCGATGGGGGGCAAGTGATTTGAAGTCAGCGACCTTTACCACACGGCCGCGGAGGCCCCGAGTTATATCAGTTTCACAATCACTATTGTTTTTTATTTAAAAGGACAGATGTGTACAAGATCTAAGAAATTACTGGGGGAAAAAAACATGAAACATTTATGAAACAGAGGCCACATTTATGACTATATGTTCATGAAACTTGACCCTCTTGTTACGTATGTTGTAGTAAGTCTATAATTATTGAAGCAATTACTTACACTTCAGATCATTTTGCTACAGATCAGCTGACGTGAAAAACCCATTCTGGTCGATCATCGAAGGACGGCCAAATCGAGTACCAAGTCCCCGACTCGAAGTTTCATCGAGTCAGCCAGTTTCCGTCAGGGAATTTCGCTGTCTGACTCCGAAGATTCATGAGGAGTTACTCGAAGGAAATCCTTAGAGTGACTTGAAATGAAAATCAATTAGCGGAATACACACCTGTATTGGTTTCTTTTGTTCTCGAGTCACTTGACGGAATTCCTCCGAGTCACTCCGAGACGAATAAATAATTACCTAGTATTAAAATCTAATTGGGTCTTCGAGTACCTTCAAGGACAGATTTCAGATTACATATGGAGCAAGATATTTATATTTTACGTAGTGATACGCGAAAAAAGTAATCTATGAATAATTATAATAGTATCTTTTTATTTTACATTAAAATAACCCAGATATTAATGTTCACGTATATATTTTATGACTTTTTGGGTGCATATGGCAGCAATTAGTTTCCCTTTTTATAATTTCTTCCAATTGAATAAATGAAAAAACCATTTTCATTATGAAAATAAGTCATTTCTCCTATAATTTTCTATTATAAAAGATCAATATTCTTTAACGGCCATTATCTTAAAGTTTACCTAGTTTTATATAATAGTTCTTAATTTATTTTAATTTTCACAAATCTGTTTCTGAATTTAATTTGAACTGTCAGAAATTATTTCAATATGATATTTAACAAATCACTGTTCTTTCACGCCAGTTATTTGAAAATTTGTTTAGTATTACAATATAGTTCTTAAATAAAATAATGTAGTCCATTTTACATAATCTATTTTCTTAATTAAATAGCACATGTACAGTCAGAAAGTATTTCAGTACCATACTTATCAATTAGCTTTTCAGCGGGTGTTTTTTAAAATATATCTATTTATAAATTATGCTTATTTTATTGCATTTACATTACTTAATTTCTAAATTTACTTCACAAAGTCAGAAATTATTTCAATATCAAAATTCACAAATCAGTTTTCTTTAACGGCGGTCATTTGAAAGTTTATTTAATCTAATATGATTAATAATTTAATCCATTTTACATAAATATGCTGCTGGTCAGAAACTATTTCAATATCATAATTCCCAAAGTTTAAACAGTAAACAAGCTTATTAAATAAAAAATTACAACAAGGTAAAGGGAATACTGAATGACAGATTAGTTTATTACAGACTCGGAGTCGAGTGGAGTAGCCATAAAATACCGGAAATCATTATAATGTTACCTTATAATTTCGACTCAGAGTTCCATCAAGTAATTTCTCGGAGTGACTCGACGAAATTCGGCTTAAGTAATAAAACTAAATCGGTACTCCGAGTCAGAATATGGTAGTTCTCGGAGAAATTTCTCGCTAAGGAAGATTTTTCCTTCGAGGGAAAACGGAATGTTGGTTTTCCGCGTGAGCTGATATGTATATACATCATAGTTATTATGTAAAGTGTGGTGTGATTGCGTTGAAATGCGGCACCTAATATCTTAAAAATGTACGATATGACAACTATGAATATGTCAAAATTCATAAATCCAAAATTTAGAACATTTTTGTCCAATATAAAACTCTTCAGATTATGAGTATCTATATATATTCTCATGCCATTGGAACGAAAGCGCTTTAAATATAAAAACAAATAGCCTCTTTCAACGTTGTTTAAAGCAATCCGTTCCATGAAGTAGCAATGACATGGAAGACAGCTTGAAAAAAAATCTCAACATATTTGACTTTTTGAAAAAAATTGCGCTAATATGGTCTTCTACAAGAGTGGTAGAATTATTCGGATTCGTAAAACTACATTGGTGCCAGGTAAAGGTTATTTACCTTATATCTCGTAATGGTAGTATTTTCTTCAGAATTACTTTATTTCAATATGTTCAAGTATTCTTTAAATTTTGTTCCTCCTATTTTCCCAACAATTTCAAATTAAATTAATAACTAAGTGTTTTAATTAAAGACGTTTTTTTGCAAATCAAGAACTTAAACACTAGCACCTGGACAATGATATATTAGTCTTAACATTACGTCGCACAAAAAACAAATATCAGTTGGCAGTGGGCAAGACTTGTGACAGGTTTATTAGAAGACAGGTTTAATTTATGCATCAATGTATACATTCCCGATAAACACTAATTACACAACGACATAAAAAATCACGAAAAAACATACAAAACTCTCCATATTCATACATACCTTTTTGCAGTCATCCATTTTACTCTGATATCACTTGTTTGTGATACATGCCACGATCAAATTAATCGGAAATAATTTAGTAGGTGCTTTTTTTCTGTTTTGTTCTAGAGTTTAATCTAGCATTCTAGCATATTTTTTGCAATAATGTTTTCAGTTGGATCGTTTTGGTTTTTAATACCATGTAACCATGTAAAACACCGATAAAATAACGTTATATGATTTACAGGAGTCTGTCAGTGGCCACATGTATAGAATGTGCCGGAAGTGCTACCGAACCATTCGATGAACAATAGTCCTTGAATGCCCTTACATGGTGTGAATATTTAGTCACTGAAGGAAAACACGAGTGTTGCAATTCGGTTTATTATGTGTTCACTGTTTTCTATTTGTGCCCCAGCTTCGTCAAATTTCCGTTCAAGCGCCTGCCTTAAGCCAACACATGCAAAACGTTAAGAATAGAGTTTATTATTCAAAATGCATTTGCTTATCGTAAAACATATTTTATCGCCAGCATCCTGAAATACAAACAATTATTTTTGCAAACACTATTGTTTTATCTACTACTTATTATTAATTCTGAAAGTAGAAAGTACATATACATTAATGCATTTAATCACTTGAAAAAAACATCCTAATGCCAACATCCTGAAAGACATTTTATTTTCAAAAACGCCTTGCTTCTTCTACCACTTTTTACTGATTCTAAAAACGGAAGTACATATACATCTTAAATAAATTGCATGTATGTTCTGTCATTATTCCTCACTAGGGGCCAAAATGGTGCTGATAGCCACTCTGGAACCACTATTGTTCCGTTACACCTTCCTGTTTCAATTTTTCTTAAACATTCTAATACCAAATTTGGAGGTGGAACCATCCAATTTGTTTCTCCGAACCAGTGTAACTCTAAAGAATTAAATTCTTTTGTATTCGTCATCCAGTATTTTTATCTGAATATCAAGCAATTAGTATTGTAATTAAAAGCAAATCTGTCTATAGAATGTGGACCTCAAATCCTATCTAAATAGTTTAATACATCTCAAAATCAGCCTTTTCATTGAGATTTCTTGGCATCGACTCTACCTTTATTAACACAGTCTTTTTCATACAAAAATGATATATATCTAAACATAAAATATGTATATCAGAGATTGTACTTTCACGTTGAAAAATAAAGGTTATATCAGTAAAAGTTTAAATTTCTTCTTTACATAAATATCAGTATAAGACAGTAGTACTTTTCTTACCGCTTCCAGCTCTTGCCACAAAAAAGGGACAAATATCGAACTGGCGTCTAGAACTGCAATTTCTCTACGTTAGACTTACCGTCTTTGTGCAAACTACATGCATTTCCTGTCACATCATACATAAGGGTATTGCTCACATCTGGGAGCTTAGTTTTACCATTTTACAGAGCATCAAACAGTACTTAGCTTTATGGTTTCACATCTCAGTTATATGGAAATAAAATCATGAAGTATGGAATCAGAACTTTAATACCTGCTGGAATCACAGAACCCAGTTGGCTGAGAATTAACCTATACTGATCAAATTTGCACCAACTTATTTGGACAAAATAATAATATATTCTCAAATTTGAACCCAACGAGAACTTTCCTGAGGAGAGCTCCTGAAAAACAATAAAGACAAAATAAAATGTACCTGAAGCCACCATATCATATCTGTTTTTCAAACTTTTCCACGAGACAGCTCCCTGCCGACCCCACACCTCAGAAAAAAAGAGCCGGGTGAACATTCCAGTACCTCAATATTCAGACCAGAAAATGCAACAGAGGCCATCATTTCATACTTGTATTTCAAAATCTTCCAGGAGAGAGCCCCCCTGATCTCCCTAAAATGAGTTGGTATCCCCTCTAAAACCTCAATACTTAGACCACAAAGACATCTAGGTTCATTAATTCATACTGGTAATTCAAAAATGTCAAGGGGGAGGGCCCAATGATCCTCCAAAAATAATGGGATGTCCCTTTCTAAAACATTTTCCAAGAGGAGAACACCCCACCCCCTCCCCTGACAGCCCCAAAATTAAAGGGTAAGCCCCTCCAGTACCTCAAAATTTCATACTTGTATGTTATAAATTCCAGGGGACTTCTACTGATCATCCTCCCCCCGCATACTCCCACGGCGTAGGCCCGCTCTTGGTGCTACGCACGTCGCTGGTGACGCTCTGATTCGTTCTAAACTGGTGTCTCCCTCGATCAAATATTTCCGGATCCGGGCCTGCAGAGAATCTGTTAGTTGCTTATTAAAATCATGCACAGTTATGACAGTGGTTCCAACTCTTTTCATATACAAGTTGTCTCCGAACCTAATTGGACGTTTACCTTTTGATTTAGTAACATAAAGTTAGTTTACTATCAAAGTCGGCAATTAATCAACTGAAAACAAAACAATTCAAAGCGAAAGATGATAAAATAAAAAATGTTGATAATATCTGCTTAATATTGAAACAATAATTATATTTATGGATAAAATCAAACAAAAAAATAGAATCACGTTGCTTTTGAAAAATCGTCATTTCGTTCACGATAATTTGTTCATTCCATATCTGTTTAACTTTTTTTTGAAGAAAAAAAAAAGTTTCATTGTTAAAAAAGTGTCAACTACCCAACCCAACAACAAAGTTACTGTTTAATGGAGTGTTGTTACTGTGACTACGGCAAACATTTCAAAGTATCTACAACAAACAGGAAAGTTTTTTTTCCAACTGCAACATGATAATGAATTTGGGCTCTTCATATAGTGCAACTAATCATTACTGCACTCAGTTTCAATGAATGCTTGACGTATAGGCGCAGTCTAGTCATTAGATAAGATTCTGCCATTTTAAAAGGCGGTGCAATGCGATTCTTTTATATTCCTGTAAATACTTATATAGGAGTATATAGACTGGATGTATTTTATACACAAAGACAGTATAATGAACTGAATGTTTACGAAGTTATACATGCGTATTTCATAATTTACATATTTCTAACAATTTTTTACTTCGGGGAAAAAAAAAACAAGTGTATTCTATCACTAATTCTAGCATAAAACTGTTGTTCTTGTCACTCTTCGAGGGTGTTATAAGGACGCTCGCTACAGTTTTGTATTTTTTTTCTCAATAATAGATTTTGATGAAATGTTTTGTATGAAAAGATCATGTTATGATGTATTGAAAAATGAAATAAAAATACTAGGTCACCAGCTTTGTTTCAATTTAATTTGCCCCTAGATATGGTGCTATTTTAAACATTTTTCAAAATTTCTGTAATCCTAAAATATATTTCAGTAAAGTACAATAGTCTGCATAAATTTGATTAACTAAGCATTGTTATAACGGAAAACAATATATCTATTTGAAACATGCTCAGAGAAATCAAAAGAACATGATTTTATAAAGAAAGGAATACTTGTTCAGCAGACTCAAGGGCTATTTTTTGCATATTTTTGTCAGTTTTAAGTTGGTACTTCTGCTATTTTATCGAGTTTCACATAATAGAATAATAGAAACTCTGCACATACTTTTGGTTATGTCTACCTAATCTAAAACAAAAAAAATTGATAGGTCACCATATTAAATACGCTTAAATCAAATTACAACGAGGTGGGGTGTGGCGGGCATTTATACACCGCAGGTTGGTACGAAATACTCTTTCAGTGTTTGAGCAAATGACTTAGAAACATATATATATATAAATATCAAACGGCAGATTTCTTAATAAGTGGATTTTAAGGTGTTTCTGAAGCATTTTGATGGCATAGAACGATGAAAGTTTCCGTCATTTTTTTAACAAAACCTAAAGTTTACGAATGTACGGTACGGGTACGGTACGGGATTAGAAACAGCTGTGACTCAGTGCATTGAGCGCTGATATAAATAACAGACTCCAGTATATGTCGGATTGAAGCAGTTTGAATTAAAAGTACTTTAAATGTATATATTTTGTAATCATGGTGATACTAACCCTATACTTAAATCAGTATATAATAGTATTTTATTAGTATTTTGTACATAAAATGCTTGCGAACATACAATAATTTGCGAATTTTTTGCCGTACGCGACATTAGATAATCACTTCCGGGCATGCGCAGAAGACCGCACCAACACTGCAGTGAGCTACATCGAAACCAAATTGGCACGGTGTTGGCTCGGGATATGTTGGTACCCTCGCCCTAACGGGCTCGGGCACCAACCAATCCCTCGGGATTCTGCAGATGTTATAACACGAAAAAACATGCGTTATCCCTACAGTGAAATGTAAATCTTTCAAGTATTTTATAATATTGCTAATCGTGCTAAGCAATTGTCGTTCCTATAGAACATTGTTGGTGAATATGCATATGACGTACGTGTGTTTGACTCTGTACTCTTAAGGAATATACGATGTATCTACACTAGATGCATTGTATCATTTGTTTTATAGGACTCTGAGATATAAAATTGAACTTCCAATCAATCATTTAGTGTAAAATGTTTGCATCTGAAATGCATACTATTTATTTAATAGTCTTACAGTTTTTATATTTGAATATAGGAGTATTGTTGAAAGAATGTTAGTGCTTTAGGATCAAAGAATCAAATGCATGTCCTGTACAATAGAGTTCCGCTTTAGCTGTTATCTCAGAGCATAACAGGTGTTGCACGGGTTTATTGGTATGCTAAAAAAATTTCGCGTGTGGGACATGGAGCAAGTCACGTGACAGGTTTTCGATCCTGTACAGATTTTTTTTGTTCGTAGATGTGTGATACAGTAATACTTTATTTAAATAATAAAATATTCTACATAATTCTAAATTCTAAATAATATATATATTTAAAAAAAAAACATAAGAAAAAAAAAACATGGGTCACGTGACACGTTTCGACCATCTTCGTAACACACCGTAAGTGACAACCATCCCGGATGACCTTGACCTAATTCACACGATCCTTTTGTTTACATTTTTATTTCTACAATTTTCGCCTTTCATGTGGTACATTTTACTTAGATACAAGAGTTTTATAAAGTACTACCATGATTATCGGAGATTTGAGGAATTATGCTTTTTCTTAATATTAAATTGTAAAAACAGGTTGTGTATAACGTCATCAATATCCGCGTACATAATATGTAAACAAATAATCAACTGTTCAGTGAGTTGATAACCTTTGATAGAGATGAGTAAATGGAAATGTTTTTACAATACTTGTGTTAGGATTCTGGTTAGGAAAGTGTGGCTAGTTTGCATAAACTATAGATATTAGATTGTTTAGGATATAATTTAATATATTCAGATTGCCATGACCTGCAGATGACCCCAATTATTTTTGAGATCATTAAATGGACATTCATTATGACTGATCTGAATAATTATACATTTCTGACGGCGGAAAAACTTTTGACTTGTATCTCTCTTAGCATGTCATGAAGAAAGAGTCTGCTATCAGTTTGCTTTGTATTGCGTTCTATGCTACGAAAAGATTAAACAATATATAACTACGAAACATTATATTAAGCCACTTACGTGCTTTTACGGTTATTTTCAAGCTTTGGTATAAGCAAATGATGAAATGTCTTCCGCGCTAGAAAACGTTTTCGTTTACAAAATACTATGTGATACGTTTGAAGAGTTTTTGAATCATCAGAAGTCAAAAACCAAGATCTGAGTTTTGACCATACTGAGCCTGTATTTCAAGTATCACTTGGTATGCTTACACTACCAACACGATGTAGTTACTTCCGGCGATACAGCATGTGTTTGTATATTTCACTTGGTCTAAAGGAAGGTAGGTCGATATTTTCAAAACTATTATCAGTAAACTTACATATGTGTATTTAAACGCATAACTATCAATACAACGTAATTATGTATTTCATTCCGCAATTTAAGCAAAGTTTTACGAATTTTGTATATAGTAGGTACTGGTGATAAGTGATAAAATAATTATAGAAAGTAATAAAGGCAACCCAAATGTATTATGATCATATTTTAATTTTGCAATTCAAACAAAACACAACAGTACATATGCATCCAATATTTTTGGCTAGTTAGTTCTGGTTCTGGTTAGTCAGTGACATCCAATATATCTCGCAAGTACAGATCATCGCTAACATTTAGGTATACAACATAGCTTAAGATTTTTCATAGACTACCTCTATCTGTGTTTTGTGATTCACTATAACTTGATACAGCTGAAGCCTGATGATCAATATTTGAATTTTCAGTTGCACATTTTGTACACTTGTTATTTTCAAGTAAACGACTTAATACCGGTTTTTAGTTTTGGGGTTCTCTTTCAACGAATTGAAGGCATGTTGATGTGTTTTTACTGGAGTTGTCTGGCAAGGCTGACGTTCCGTTTGTTATATTGGGTATAGGACATAAAATCTGAGAAAAGACCCCAAAAAAAGAAATGTGTTTCTATAAAATTATTTACTGGTATTAAGCTGTGTATGCATAACCCATGTAGACTGTTGTAGGCCAATTCTCAGATGCAAGTATGAAGTTATTGGAAGAGTATGGTTTGCGTTTGGCGAATCAAACTCATTCAAAGCAATTGTATCTTGAACGGACATCGACTGAGCTTTAGGTACTGGAATCTTGTTTGACACAGTTGTTTTCGTGGAGCGTGTGGTTTGAGATTGGAGTGTCAGATGCTGATGAGGCACAAGTGTTTAGGTGTGCTAAATCCAAATTAAAATAAACATGAAATATTGCCTTGCACTTGTTTGACATTACATGCGTTTAGAAATATATTTGTCTTGCATGAATTAAAATACTTGACCGGCAGGATGAGAAGCATGCTGTGAGCTCATCAATGTCACCCTTGAATTCTGGTTGCTGTTCCGAATTCTGCTACAGTGTTTGACATCGTTTTCTGTCGTTGTTATAGTTGTTTTATGTTGCTGGATGTCTCTGTTTGATTAATAAACATCTAGTACATGTCGGTTTTAGGGAATATTGGCCGCCATGAGAAAAATATTGAGAAATATAGAGACCTATACCACATTGTAATTTGAAGTCGGTTATCGTAATTTCCAATGTATCTCTTTCCAAACACGCGACTGGAAAAAGTTATGACGTCATAAATATGGCGGCTAAAAAGAAAAACAAGAAAGGTAGAAAATTTGTCTGCTGAAGAATTTCAGGTGACACCGTCTTTGAAAACTACATGTATGTTGTAATTGTAAGATATTTAAAAATGATATATTTAGTGAAGATTACGTTTATGCCAGCAGATAAAACACTTTAATAAAATTTTATAAAATTCATTATGCTTAAAATGACAAAAAATATCCATAAATATCAGAAAATGACGAAAATGACTAAATAACGATATCAGGTGAGCAAGTTTCTGTAAAATGGTGCAGTATACTCGATTAAAAATAATATATCACTTCCATGGTCAAATTGCATAACAATATATATATATATATATATATTTACCCTTGTTATCTGTAGGAGTGTGTCAGATCAACTTAACGCCCCTACAATGTGGTCAGAACGCAAAATCATTAAAAAAATCTGTTACGTGGTGCAATCTTAGGAATGTTGTTTCTAATGATATAACATCTTTTTATACGTAAACCATTTGATAGTGCAACCGCCTCGGTAGCCTAGTGGTAGAGCGTCGCTTCGAGTGCGGGAGGTCGTGAGTTCGATCCCCGGCCGCGTCATACCAAAGACGTAAAAATGGTACTAGCAGCTTCCTCGCTTGGCGCTCAGCATTAAGAGGATAGTGCTAGGACTGGTCAGCCCGGTGTCTGTATAATGTGACTGGGCGGGGTATCATGCCACGTGTCTACGGCGTGATATTCCAGTGAGGCAGCACTATAAAGTTGGGCATTGTGCTCACTGCTACAAGTAGACACCGTCGTTTATATGACTGAAAAATTGTTGGAAAAGACGTTAAACTCGAACACACACATATCTGATAGTGCAGATTCTCCAATTAAAATCGATAAATCCAGTTAATACTTACTTCCCCGTAAACCTGAGTTAAAGACATCTACGAAATGAATCATCAGAAGATTTTTCTATGTACGTTATAGTCCAGAATACTAGGTAGTCTATGATGACATCGTGGCTTTACGCCTTCAGCATATTTTACTTTTACATAAGTAAATGTATAGTGCTTAAATCTATACTTTGAATCCTTCTAATGACTAGAATTTGGCTACTCATCACATCCCTGAAGTTTGTATTTTCAAAGTTCGCATAGATGATCAGCAAAATATGTTGGATTCATTAATTGCACATACAATCACATTAAGCACGTTTCGTAGATTATTTAATTTAATATCTAACTGATATTTTACCCCAAGTGAAACGATATTGCGACTCTGAATAAACATTTCTAGAAAAATTAAAATCCAACAGTTGCAAGGTGTGCTGTTGGTTGTTTCATGTGATTTCATTACTCTTTATAACTATTGACTTAATAATCTAATGAATTGCAAAGGAACTGCTTTAATAAAACGCATTTTTTTTTACATTAAATTTCAGTAAAGCCTTTACTCTTTTTTATATTTTTGATGTGAACCTATGAAGCAGTTTGTCAAACCCAATCCTTATTGAACAGCATTGATGTCCGGTCTTAGAGATGTAATAAGTCACCCGGGAGAACTATTTCTGCCTAGCTTATTGCAGATATTATATTGTCGTATGATTTAGAAAACGTTATACAATAACAATAATTCACAAATTCTTGATGATGTTTTCAAATACGGACCATCAGTTGTTGCTCGAATAGTTGACATTTTTATGCCAGGGACGTGCAGTATTTTGTTTTGTTGGATTTAACGTCAAACCGACACATGATAAGTCATATGGCGACGTTCCAGCTTTAATGGTGGAGGAAGACCCTAGGTGCCACTCCGTGCATTATTTCATCACGAGCGAGCACCTGGGTAGAACCACCGACCTTCCGTAAGCCAGCTGGATTGCTTCCTCACATGAAGAATTCAACGCCCCGAGTGAGGCTCGAACCCACATCGATGAGGGGCAAGTGATTTGAAGTCAGCGACCTTAACCACTCGGTCATCGAGGACCCGGGGAGGTGCAGTTATTAAATGTAACTAACAAAATTAATTAAAGACTACAATACTGCATCGCTTGGGATTGACATACACGTAATATCTCCATATTTAAAATTGATTTAAATACACAGATTTACTGAAACTTTTATTCTATTAAGATGGGATGTTGGGATGTTCCCCATACAATCTTTTGAAATATTTCACATAAGGTAAGTATCTGTTAGCAGATGTGCGGTGCGTCTCACAATAACTGTAAGTCATGTTGTCTGTCGGTTTAAATACCTTTTCCTTTACTTTTATATAATCGTCATATCTTTGCAAGAGCGGCCTTCAAGAACTCATTGAACGTTATCAATATGTCCTTTGGCAGAAAAACTGCAATTTTCAACTGCGAGAATATTATACATAATGTTAGTATCGTAATTCAGTGTTTTTTTACGTTTAACAGCAGTTTAAAACACTTCTGTTACAAAGAGTAAATAGTTATTTATCAAATTCAGTGGAAATTTTCCCAAATGTATTTGGTAAAATGATGAAATGTTTTATGATGTGCGGTTTTGACCCACTTATTGCGAGATATGTTGCACATTTGGTGTTCATCCTTTGTCCGCTGGATGCTAGACTTTCCTCTGTGATCGTGTCAAACGAAAGAGTTGGACAACGCCATGATAGGTAGTTCTTAAAGTCCACTAAGACTGAGCTGCTTTGATATATTTTTGCTTTTTGATTTGTCGGATCCTTGATAATATTCTGCTGTTGTTCTGCTACCTGCAACGGTTGGTTAAAATTGTTTGTTAAAAGCTTTAAGAAGATCCCTTGAAAGTATAGAAGTCAACAGTTACTAATCAAAATAATAGAAGACTCGGTTTGACTGAGTTTGTTCATGAGAGGTTTAGATATTTACCCAATCTTTTTTGTGTTTCACATAACGCGTCTTTAGTTTCCCTTGCGTGAATAAGACATTCAGCAGAGGAGGGCTTAATTTCATGTATACTGTTTTATCACATTCGAATATGGTTGGAATATAGAGTGTGAGCATTGTTGCCAAACTACTGTCTTAAGATCACTAGAATTGTTTTGTAACTGACCGTTCCAGGGCGATGCCGCACTGCGTTCTTTTCCTTTATTGTACGTTTTGAGCTTTCTGTCTATATGCTTTACTTTGTTCATGTACTTATCATATTCTATAATAATAATAATAACAACTTTATTTTGAGAAGGTGACATATTAAGAGTACATATTATACATACAACTTATTTCCAATAAGGCCTTCTATATAAATGTTAAAACACCGTATCTACAATAATAAGAGAAACAGTAGCACAAACTTAACGGCAAACACACTTAAAAACAAACTCGATTTTAAATGATTTAACTTGGAGAGTAAAACAGTGTAATTCATTTTGCGTATACATGTACATTCATCCATCAATATCATAAAATTTAAGAGCTACCCTATGCCACAAAAATGCATGATAAATGATGAAGATTTAAAAATAAATAAATGAATAAATAAGAAAAAATAGATCTCATATTAGTAATGCTGTTCTTATATTAAACAATCCTTAAGTTTTCGTTTAAATGTTGATAGATTATCTTTCAGTTTGATGTTTGATGGAAATGAATTCCATAAATGGTGGCTTTGTATGAGAATGTTTGTTTCAAGTAGTTTGTCAGGGGCTTCAGCAACGAAAGATCTTTACGTTTCGAGGAACGAAGATTATGTCTATCGTTGTGAGCAAAAGATAATAATTCTGACATGTATTTAGGTACAAGGTTATGGTCACATTTAAAAACCAATACAGCCATGTGATACTTGCATCTGTTTTCAAAAGTGAGTAGATTCAGATTTTTACACACGCTACTTGTGATACGTTTTATTTCGTTATTACACGAATTGCCCTCTTTTGTATATTATGTATCTTACCGGTATCTGATTTACAGGCATGCCCCCATACAGTACTGCAATAGTCCATCGTTGATATGGTGTATGTATTATAATTTATCTTGCCTCCTACAAGTTTCTTGCATTTCTATTGGTCAATAGACGTCACGTGGAGACAGGATATATTCCATATCCTGCTAGTATATTTCAGATATGAATTTTGATTAAAACAAAATGGCTGCCACACTGTTGGCGTAATTGAATCAACTCAGATTATTTATTAGCTCCAGCGATAGTATCGTTTCAGAGAGTAAATTTAGTGTTTTCTTGCCGATTTCATTCTACATAAGTTGAGGCTCATGAAGTTTGACAAAAGTTAGCCGTAAAAGCGGAATAACTCTGTATGGGATACACGGACGTTGAAATCTTGTTTTGGAAGTTAAACACTTAAATCATCGTGAAATAAAGGAATTGACATATTTGTTACTCAGCAATTTGTTGTAGGATCATTCAATCTACGTGCAAGATAAATGATTTACCAGGAAACGGGATGAAGGCCGAAGTATCAAGACATTTACATGATCAGTTGTTTATGACGTCGTGAAATCCGGTAACTTTCGAAGGATTGAACAAGAAGTTTTTTTAATGTTTCTGATCTAAACCAGTTCATAACCTGTGTAAATGAGCTTTTGTGTTTTGTGATTTAACCAAAACACAGGTCATTGTGCATTTTATGGCTGGTGTAAATCAACTATAAACAAAACGTGATGACCGAACAAATGATTATAGGATTCCAGTCTGCACTGTAAGTAGCTTTGTTAATTTACAATATGTGTTGATTATAGCATTTAAGTAAAGGGTAGTCGGCAAGATAAAATCGTTACACTGCTTGTTGGTGACAGGATACGGGATATACGCCGCTCAAAAATCCATATCAGGCTCGGGCGATTTTCGAGACAGCATATATCCCGTATCCTGTCACTGACAAGCAGTGAAACTAATAATATTAACATCTTCATTTCATCGGTCAAAAGTACGAAATTCCTTTTAAAAGTGCAACTGTTGAGTTAAGATTATTCACAACCTTGCAAACTTGTGAATGCCAGGGTTAATTATTATCTATATAGATTTCAAGAATATTTTGACTTGTTACATTTTCAATTATCGTTCTATTGATAAACAGTTCAAGATACCTTGCTTGTTTCATTTTATAATTTGTACCTAGAAACATACAGTTTGTTTTTTTCCGGATGCAATGACATATTATTAATTTTGCACCATGTATTAATGAGACTAAGAATACTTTGGAGCTCTTGCTCTATAACTGAAACGTCAATGTCGGATTTATGCACAGTGGAATCGTCAGCCTACATGTCAAAATTAATAGTGTCTGAAATAAGTGTCATATCATTTATATATAATATAAATAGTAAGAGTCCTAAAGTCGAGCCTTGTGGAACTCCCGACTTTACAAACAGTTTTTTTTAGAATATAAATATCTAATTTTAACTAGCTGAATTTTTTACGACAGATATGATTAAAATAATATCAGTAAGTTATCATCTGTGAAGTGATAAAACTTTAGTTTATGTAGTAATATTTCATGGTCGACAAGATCGAATGCTTATCAAAGATCAAGAAATACGGACCCTACACAATTATTGATCTATACTATACATGCATTGCTGCAGTGTTACGGTTTAAATAGCGTTGCAGAGTATATCACATATCGTATCTGTTGAGAAACACTTTCAGTTGCTGAGAAGGAATGATGAAAAAAGATAATGAAATGACTACCCCATGCCACTGGTGTCCTTCCTTTTGCAATTAGCTGAACGTAATTTCAAAAAGCCCATATTAACTCAGAACGTTTTAACGTTTTAAATGCAAGTGTAATGAAAATTCTGTTTGTCGATACCTTTGTCATCGTGGGACTGAAGACGAATAAGGTAGAACACTTTCAGTGTTGATGTCAAGTCTTAATGAATACAATTCACCAGTAATTTTGAATAATTAAGAGGACTATCGTGAATTTAAGACTTGCATTAATAAAAATAATCTGTTAAACTTCTACTGGCATAATCGTCTATTTTCTGGTACTTCGGGATCATTGATTTCAACTCATTTAGATTGGAAGATTGAATACTGCTTAAGCCGATGCTAGGGGCGCGGACATTGGTGCATTTTCCATTACTGCTCATGAACAGACTCAATCAACCCGAGTCTGCAGTTTTCACTGTTTGCCTTGATCTCGGTGCTTCCGAGGGATCTTCTTTTCAGATTTTATTGATCATGCTTAAAACAAATCAAAATGAACTTGAAAAATTTGCACATAATCTTATAATAAAAGCAAGCTAACTATTTGTGCCGACAATGATTTGTGATGCATTTCAAATTCCTTTCCTTCTAGGTAAGCAGATATTGGTAACATAGTTATATACCCTCATTGTATGTTATACTTCTTGTAACTTTCGGAAATTAACTTATTTCAAATTCAACACCATAAGAATAATCGAAAATAGTTAATATCAAGAGGTGGAAGAGGCGTGTAAAAATGCGTTGTAAATTAAGTGGGTGGGGTTCAAATTAAACAGTTAAAATAAATTGAATATAATTTTCCTGAGAGAGTGTAAATATAAATATTTGAAATGTCCCATTGACTTGTTTTATGACATGATACTAGTATTCGATATTATAAGCAATTTTACTGATTTTTCAGAAATTTTCAGCAGTATTAGTCTCGTAATCGGTCGCCATATTGATGACGTCATTTCCCGATCCAGTCGCGGTGTCCAGAAGAGATACATAGATATTGTTTTTTTTTTTTCCTAATACCAAGGAATACTTTGGTATATGTGGCTATATTTCCCAACTACTTTCGAGCGGGATTACAAATGGCCGTGTACTAATCTTCCTATTATTACTTCTGAACATGCATATACCTCAATTTTTTGGCGTATGCTGTATGAGACAAGGATTTTACCTATATTCTCGGGGCACGAAACAGGTGTGCGCTGAAAAGATACACCATTTATTACTAAGTCTCAAATGACATTGGATATCGGAAGGCACGTATTTAACAGAGGATATTTACATTATTTAGTAGGTTTGTTAATAATGATTTTTCTAATTTTAAAGGCTTTAGTAATTTTACATTTGCAAATGTACAACTGACTTCAACTTGATTTTGTTGCTTTAACTTTTATAAGAAACTGAAAACTTAATTGAGTAATTAGAATTGTTTGGGTCACTAGTGACTCAAAAGCTTCTTAGGTCTTATTTTTATTTCTAGTCCAACCAATTGTATGCGTGCTAATTAAGGGGGGTTCTGACACAACATGATTTTTTTTTTTCAGAATCAGCACAGGACGTCCACAGACACTTGGGGTTAGGACCCACATCCACCCCGCTTTCCTCCGCCTCTGGTTAAGTTTAGCCAATATGTTTTAGCATTTTACTATGTATTAAGCATAGGCGACGATCATAAAACGCATTTTGTAACATTTCAGCGTGTTTTAAAATATGTATTTTTTTACCATCAATGCTCTCAAACCACAAGATTTGAAACATTGCACGGACACTAGGGAAAATATAGCCATTAAGTTTTTAAATGAACCCCTACCAATGAATCACTGGTATCAATCGACGTGTCTATTACCATTCTGTCAAATGACACGGGTCCCGACAACTGTCATTTGTATTCCGACGTCAGTCAATCTAAATTATTATGGAACACTTTCCTGCTTTGTACTGCGCATATCGTTGCCGGGTACCAAATTTAATACCATTACGATTACATTATACCGGATTATCGCTTCAGCAAGTGTTACTAAAAAAAATACACGAGGTTTGTTTACATAGCGGAACTGTTTGTTTTCACCTTGGACAGATATTTGTATCGAAGCGTATTAATTTTGGTACGCGATTGATGGTAAAAATGCATTTGTTAAAACACGCTGAAATGTTACAAAATGCGTTTTATGATCGTCGCCTATGCTCAGTACTTAGTAAAATACTAAAAATGATTGGATAAACTTAACCAGGGGCGGAGGAGAGCGGTGTGGATAGGGAACGGAACTGTCTGTGAGGACGCCATATCATTTTAATTTTCTATCACTGAAAGGATACCTATTGGTCTGTCTGTACATCCTGTTTAATTATGCATTTTACAAGCTCAAAACATATTTACCTCTATGCCGTTTGTCTTTTTTTAAAGCCGTTTCTAATTTTAAATAAAACGTTATTATAGAACAACGCATTATTAATTGAGAATGAGCAGGAGATATGATGTCGCGCGCTTATCACATAGAAAACAATGATACTTATTTATCAATAATTGTGTTGTTAATGTTGTAATGATATTTAGCTATGTCTTGCCGTTAGTTCGTCGGATTTTTAAACAACTCTACGTTCCATTGTTATCACATGCTCGTCGGCGTTCTTAATTGTTGGTTAAGATTTTTTATCGGGTGTAGTTTTTTTAAGCTGTAAGAGCTTTAACTTTGACACTCAGTGCCCATGATAATCAGCGTTTAACAGTGAATAATTTAATCACAATGACCTGGTGTTTGTTTTTATTTTTGCAACTTCTTTTTGATCCATTTTTCCGTAACACTGATTTTTAAACAAAATCAAAATCGGATTATCTTAGTGGACTGTTACAAGACTTCAAAGATATCTCACTTCGGATAAAACAATATTTCCTTGGAAAAAACTGTACACATTTCTAAAAAACAACATTGACCGGCTTTTACAATAGGGACAATATACATTTGGCCATAAAATTTACACTTCTAAAGATATGTTATAACTTCAAGAAGATCCTAAATACTACTCTTTCGGACCTGTAGAATGATGTCTATTCTGCAGCTTACAAAATAAAGCTGTAATTTTATTGATTCAGAGAAGAAAAGTGACCATGCCCCCTGCTGGCAGCCATGTTTTTTGACGAATCGGAATAGTTTGAACAATCTTGGTAGAGGGTCATACAAGAACAATTTGTGCGAAATTATTTTATAATCGTGCTTGCAGTTTATAACAAGAAGATTTTTAAAGTTTCCACTATATACATATACTAAAGGGAAAAGTGACCACGCTTCCTGCAGCCATGTTCTAGGTGAGCTAAAGATAGCAAAATAAATGATATAGAAGGTAAAAAATAAAATGAATTATGTCGTCAGTATAGCAATTGCAAAGTTCAAACTATGCATCAGATCTAGTTTATGAAACTTTTTTCTCATGAAAACATATGACAATATTGTCTTTATGACTTTTCAACTAATCAGCTTCAAATATAGTGTATGTATTGAAACATGTCCCTTTACAACTATATTAGATAATTAAAAATTCTGTAGCACAAACCTGATCTCCTCAAGTAACTGTCAACTTCCCCACATGAAACAAAGGTGGAGGACGAAAGATTTCAGACACATTGTATTTTATCAAATGGTCTCTCGGAGAACATGCGCCCCGCCCGAGTGTCGAACTCAAGACTCCGCGATCCGTAAACCGACGCTCTTCCTACTGAGTTAAGCGTGTGGGTAAAACATTTACACTTATTCCACATTGGTTAAAATTCCAGTATTTTATATGATATGGTATCTCTTTGAATTTCAGTTATATCCCGCCATTAAAAATTACTGACATTATTCATATTTACCTCCAGAAAAGTTGCAACAGTAATTTGGAGACAAGACCAGTTTACAGCTGTAACTTTCAACTACTTTTGCAGTTATACTTTTGAGACCTGCATGTTTTACACCTGCAAATTTCAACTGAATTCCTGGTCATATAAAAACATTTACAGGTCTTTTACATCTGTAATTAAAAAAAAAACAAGTATTTTACAGATGTCTTACAGATGTAAAACAGGTCCTATGTCCGTATTGGGCTTAGCCTCAAAACATAATAGAAGGACAACAGGGACAGCCACATTCAAAAAGAGCAGCTAGCCAAGTGTCACTCCTAATGGTACTGTAATTACCAGCTTAATAAACAGAAATGAAGTAAAGAAAGATGTAGCAAAAAGACACAACCAGCATTTTACATTATTATGTTGTGTGCAGGATTCACCTGGCGGGGAGAAATGATGTTTATACTATATGAATAAAAACAAAACTTAAGTTTCAGTTTGCGGACACAATTTTGCCAGTATTTTGATAATCATTTTACCATTTTTTAAAACAATGTAAAATAATCAAAATGTAACCCTCTAATAACACCTCTCACACCCCCTAGCACGGGGTTTCAAGCTTACTCAATTCATATATAATTCCACATGAGTCACGCCTGAGATGTACGAAACATATGTACTAGTGCAACACTTACATATATACTCCCGAAAATCAGCCGTGACCTTTAAGACTTTTCTACTTATTTGGTCCAGAAAAACTATATAAACTCTTTCTGAAAGTAACTTTGTCACACGATTACTACAAATTTATAGAGTTACGGTGTATTAAGCGATATAATGAAAGAAGTCAGATGACTTTTCTCTACAGCAGATCCGCGAGGATACAAGTTCACATTGTAAATTATTATAGATACGAACCGATTACCACAATAATACATCAGTTTACAGCCGCTCCGACACAATTAAGGTCGTTTGGCGAGGTTTTCAGTCATTAGCTGACACTTGGCTAGACCAAGTTTCCGTAGGCCAGCTGGATTGCTTTCCTAATGATAAATAATGCACCCCAAGCGCAGTTTCGAAACCACTTCAGTGAGGGGAAATTTATTTTAAGTAAGAGATCTTAACCACCTGGCAACTGAGGCATATATGCGTTTACATATTAATATACCCCTGCAATTTTTAGAAATAAGTTGCATACCATAATATGTGGAGAGTTCTATATTGAACAAATTATCGAAACAAATAAATAAAAACCAAGTAAGAGACAGTTCAACAAGACAAATTTCACACAGTGGTCATTTAGAATGCAACATGTAGCAATATCGGGCCCAATTTTTAAAATGTTCCTATTTTTTTTCAAAATGAAATTAGAAAGCGCTACTGATGTGTTTACGAAAAGAACATCAATTTATAAAATAAAAAACTAAAACAAACTAAACAAAATTATCCAATACCTGAAATGATAGTCTCTTTGAAAGGAAAAATGTCAAATTTGCGTCCTTTTCCATTTTCGTTGTGGCAGTATCATGATTATGGATTAGTCTGTCATACACGAAGTTAGTTTGATTTTGCTGTAATAAAGACCTGTTACATTAAATACATATAGAAACAATGTAAACAATTTTGTCTTTTCATTTCAAACAATAATAAAACAAATACAGCTTAAAAATATATACATCTTACATTAACGGTGAGATATCATGTGGTTAGCATGTGTTTCCATATAATCACTAATTAAAGACGTATCTGTTGGTTTTTATATAGGCAAAGAAGGACAATTTTAACTAGTGGAGAGAATTTTCTTAAACTTTGCATGATCATAGAGCATCATATAAGAAACAAATTCATGCAAAATAAATTGGGGGTCCCTTGCTACTTTTTGAGTTATCTGCCCTTGAATGCAAGTTTTGTTTTGCTCTTTTAGGTCATTTTCAAGGGCAGATAACTCAAGGTAATGGTTAGTTACACTTTATTTGATTTCCAATTAGTGTTTGTTACTTTTCCTGCAACTGTACAAAATTTGCAGAAATTCTATGAGACAGATTTTATTCTATAGTCGCTTATGCAAACAAACAAAAAATTTCTTCAAACTATGCCCCTTTTTTCAAGAAATATATACAATGTTTCCTCATTGAAACACAGCAAATACTCTGTTCAACATAATGATTTAAAACTTTGCATAATGACTACAAATGTAAAAACAAAAAAAATGTGAAATGAAGTAAGGTATCCGTAAGCTAGATTTCGAATTATCTGCCCTTGAAAATGACATAAAAGAGCAAAAATCTCGCATTCAGGGGCAGATAACTCAAAAAGTAGCACCGGGACCCCTGTTTTTTGCATAAATTTCAACTTATCTGGAAGGAACAGCGGTGAAAAATTAAAAAAAAAATATTTTGCTTTAAGTAAGTAAACTGAACAGACTTGGCATCATATCCTCTTGGCAGAGAATTTACAAAGACACATTTGTGTCAATCGGAGTAATGATTTACGTGGAGAGGTCGTTTGATGACTTTCATAACTTTTTCATGACAGGAGTTCCAACTGACCAATCAGCTGCGTTTCAAGTACCTGCCAGTTTCCACTTTCGTAAAACGAAGTATTTTTACAATGAACGTATAGTGACTTTAGAAATAAGTATCACATTATTTCAGAAATCAAATTAGATTTTGGGCTGCACAGTCCATATTCTAGGATGCTACGAACTGCAAAGTTTAAAGTGTCAGTACACTATTACGTGGATTTATTGCTATAATTTTAGTTTAAAATGTATGATTTTACACAGGGAGTCTATGATAAAATCTGAATAAAATGTAGTCATTAGTCACCCGGGGGCACGGACGGCAGCATGCATTTCCACTACCTTCGATGAACAGGCTCAATCAAACCTAGCCTGCAACATTTTCGAATTTGTCGTGTTGAGTGACCTGTGGAGTTTCAACTTTTTCTTTTTTGTTAATTTCCAACAAAAGTTCCAGATTTTGTTTGAGGAAAATATTTACGGCTGACGGTGAGTGACCACAACAGCTCACATTTGTAACGTAACACTTGGTCTGTGTACCTGAAGCTTGTCTTGAACACAACACATTACAACAGTTCTAACATTTATTTTCTACGAAGAGCAATGTACGGTAACTTATAAATGTTCACTCTAATTTCATGAATATAATCAATGTTCAATAAGTCTTTTAAAACAGTTCTGTTTACTGATCTATTTAACAACATTTCTTAATTATAAATATATTTCAAACTAGCTCTTAACAAAGCTTATTAAGTTTCAGCTCATGAGAGAGGGAACAAGTCCCTTAGCCCGCCACTTGGGCAGCCTCCCTCCTGATCACATAGTGTATTGAGTTTATAAAGGATTATACAGGAAAACACAACAGACACATTATCTAATTTCCCGATCACTTAAGGATACCTACAAGTTCAACAAGCCTTAAGCTACTGAAGATTGTCAAATCTTGTCTGATTTGTCAATTTATGAAATGTACAGTTTTCATCTTCTATAATTTTTAAAATCTTAAACTTCTGAAAGAAATATCCGAAATAAAATACAAAACACCTGAGCATTACGCTACACATTGAACAAGCTCATCTGATTTGCTTAAAAACTTGTTTTCATGAAAAATTAAATTTATGAAAATATTGAGCACTTCCTGTTAAAACTATAAAACTTGGCATGATTGTAGATCGATGTATTATCATCTGGGAAGCAGTTTGTGAATATTCAAAATGGGCGCCATAATTCAAGAGGGTCGCCATAATTCAGTTTTTTTAAAGAAATCACTCTAGCTTTGTATCTATGGCAAGAAAAAAAAGAAAGTTTGCTCTGTACTACATATATATTTACATGTATAAAGTACTTCGTACTACAAACTATTTTCACACTTAAATTTGTTAAGCAAATTCAATACAGCCAGCAGAATACAAGATAATTTTCAATAAAATTGAACTTTTATTAAGCATAGTGTGTGAAAATTGTGAAACAGTGCAATTTAGTACATTTATTTGTAAAATACGCTCCTCAAACCATTGTAACACTGACATTGAAAAATGAAATTCAGTATGGCAAACAATATTCAAGATGGCCGACGTCAGATGATTGTACTTTGAAATCGTGCATCAATTGAAAAAATTATGTTTAAACTACATCTAATCATAGTTAATCTACTACACAAATTATCATTCCTTATATTAGGTAAATCCTGTTCTGTGGGGCATCCGCGGGTGAGTGGTTAAGGTCGCTGACTTTAAACTACATTTCCCTTACCGATGCGGGTTCGAGCCTCACGTTGAATTATTCATGGGAGGGGCCGTCAAGCTTGCTTACGGAAGGTCGTTGGTTCTAGCCAGGTTTTAATCCGTGTCGAAATAATGCACGGAGAGGCACATGATATGTATGCCGGTGTAATGAAGTATTTCGACCCCCATAGAATAACGACCCCCCGGTCATTATTCTATAGAAAATGTGACTCCTTTCCTGTAAAATATTGACTCCCCTTATAAAAAACTGACTCCCTTTGAAAACTCTGTAGAATAACGACCCCCGGTCATTATTCTATAGAAAAATTGACCCCTCTTAAAGATGACTCCCTTCGAATCTCATAGAATAACGACCCCGGTTATTATTCTATAGAAAAAGTGACTCCTTCCATGTAAAATACTCACTGCCAAAATTACTACATTCGAACTCTCATACAATTTCGATTCCCGGACATTAGTCTATATAAAAAAGTTACTTTTTCCGTGTAAAACACCGGCTCCTAAAAAGACTTTCGACGATAATATCTATTAAAAAGTGATCCTCACCAAACCTAACGGACAATTTTACTAGATCTACAACTCTAATACCCTCCATTGCCAATAGTTAACATTTTGATTGTACTACTACTACTGGTGCCGCTACTTCTAATGCTATTACTACATGTACTTCTTCTTCTAGTACTACTACTACTACTACTACTACTACTACTACTTCTACTACTACTACTACTACAATGCTACTACTGATACTACTATACCTGCTTCCACTAATAAGTCTTGTACATCTACCTCTTCTTCTCCTGCTGCTGTTGTTGCTGTCACTTATTCCTCTGCTGCTGCTGCTGCTACTGCAACTGCCACTGCCACTGCCACTACTACTGCTACTACTACTACTACTACTACTTTCTATTGTTGCCGCTACCGTACTTTACTGCCACTGCTAAGTATTGCAACTTCTATTAATACTAAGTTCTATGCTAGCAGTTTCTTGTGCAGTTTTCGTCTGAAGAATTGCTTCATACCGAAGTTTGCAGGGATTATTGACACTGGTGTGTTTTGTGAACGTATTGTGAATTGTTTTTTTTCCTGAAAAAAAATGTATACACCAAGATACAGCGTCTAGAAATAGAATCCCTTTTCCCGTTGCGGAATGCTCTGATTTCTGTGTCAAGTGATGGTATCTGGGGCTAATGGTCAAACGGAAGGACGGACGGACGGACAAGGGCTAATCTATATGCCCCCCTCCCCCGAGTGGGGGCATAAAATGCAGCAATTAGGCCTTACATACATGAGTTATCACTAAATTTGACCAAATGACCGGGGGTCGTTTTTTTATGGAAGTCAATATTCTTCGTGAGGTTCAGTTTACTTCACGTGGGGGAGTCATAGTACTATGATCTGGAGGTCATAATACTATGACCGGGGGGTCACTTTTTCTATAGATAATGACCGGGGGTCATTATTCTATGGGGGTCGAAATACTTCATTACACCGGCCGTCAAATCTGGAAAGTCAGCATATGACCTATAATTGTGTCGATGCGACTTAAACACAACAAAAACAATATAACTATTCTGTTGCCATTGGCTGTCCCTATATTTACCTGCACTTTAAACATGTTTCCCAATGACAGGCTCAACCAAACCGAGCTTACAACATTTTCGGTTATGTCATTTTCGGTTTCCACATTTAATTTTTATCTCAGCAGTTGATGAAAATGTTTTAAAATTATAACTGAGAAAACTCGTTAGACAACTATGCTGAGTATTGCCCTCTTGGTAATGTGCTTTACGCTGCCAATGAAGGAAGATAGGGCCATTCAGCTGTCCTTTCTCTGTAAAAGGCTCCGTTCTGGCAGCACTGACAATGTTTCTGTCGGACTTGTTCTGTCATACAAACGAACAACAAACCTCTAAATTACTTAATTGAATTGCAATTAATCTACCCATTGAAATCGCAGATGTTATATGCTGTAAGCTCCAATATTGTTTTCAAGGGAAGTGCAGGCTTTCTTCATCTTATTTTTCGCTGCAGAAGGGTCTGATCACACCTAACTTACACTATCTTACAAGCAGAAATCCTATACGATGTCACGTCTGTTGAGAATTCTGAGAAGAACCTCTATAGTTAAAGTACCTATGTTGAAAACACCATGCCCCGTTTTCAGTTTGTTCAAAGTTTCATCCAAATCTAATAACTCTTTATTGATTATATAGTTTTGGCGTCGTCCGTCCGTACGTTCGGAGCCATATCTAGGAAGTGGTTGTATTTTTTTTAATAAAACTTCATATACATATTAACCACTGTAGGTAAATGCGGCCCGTCAAGTTTCAGTCAGATTGTCCGAAAGACAATGGGTAAGGGTATATTTCTCGGGAGCACAGAGCACCACAAGCACAGCCTTAGAGCCACAAATTTGCAAAGTATTCCCCGTGTTTACACACAAAAAATACAACAGCGGTTGGATACGATAATCGACGGTTGTTGGAAAAACCGATAGATATCGGGATAGGTATTAAATTAAATATTAAAAAATATATCATGAATCGTAAAATTTTAAACCTAGAACCAGTTTTATGATTCAACCTGTGGCCATGGGTAGAGTAATGAATAATTCATATGGAACTGGTCTCCTTTTGTGAACAGAACGCTACAAGTGGTCTCAAATTTTTACATATAGAAAAAGTACGAGCAAATTGTCTAATCCCGGAGTCAAAATCCATATAATTTTGTCAAATGTGGTAATATTACAAAAATAAAGATGCCAATGTATGGTCACAGGTTGGTATCATAAAACTAGTTCTAAGTTACACATCTTACGATTCATTATATATTTTAAAATGTTTAATGTATTACTTACATCGATGTCTAACAGTTTTTTTTTCGACAAGCGTTGATAGCTTATTCAACCGCTGTCGTATGTTTTGCGTACACGGGGTGAAAGTATGCCCAATGTGGCACCGTTAAATGTCGCAAAACCGCTTAATGTCGCAACCACCGTTAAATGTCGCAAGGTTGACGTTTAATGTCGCAACCACCGCTAAATGTCGCAAAATCATCTGCCGCTGAATGCCGCACCTTTAACGTTAAATACCGCATAAAAATACCCACCGTCATATGTCGCAACACCAATGCTAAATGTCGCACAGCAAAACAAGGTAAGTTCAACAGGCTTTACAACTTAGTGGCAAGATTGGGTGAGTGTAAGCTTGCATGCATCAATGTGCAATGAGGGCTGAAATGACATACCGTTCTGAACTGCACGTTTGCTTTTCAATGGTCCCGCGCCATACATACGCTGCATATTTAATATTTAAAGGTCTGAGCACTAACGCGGTACTCGCTACAGCACTAAAATTATTTCAGGATTACGTATTTCTATGTTTAGCTTATGAGACATTAACCTCGCGTTGTATAGCATGTCTTGCGTCGACCTGGAAGAATTTCATTACACAACAGGCCGGGATCCAGATATAGTTGATGGGGTGGGGGCGGACACTATTTAGAACAAAGACCTCACCGGTGCGGTAGGTACGGGAGGGGGCCTCTGTCCGTATTGGGGTGGGGTGTGTAGAGTTTTCTATGTACATGTATGAAATGTTGGCCAGTGGTGAATTTTTGGTCTAATTTTTGAGGTACTGGAGGTGTACTCCCCCATATTTTAGGGGGCTTAGGGGGCTCTTCCCCTGGAACATTGGAAATACAGATATAAAATGTATGGGAGTGGGTACCCCTGTCATTTTAGAGGGTGTGGGGTCCGGGGCTCTCCCCTTGAGAAATTTTGAAATAGCCTATTTTAAGGAGTTCAAGAGTTAGAGCGGACACGAAATTGCTAACTCACGGTCGAACAGACAGACAGACGGACGGACGGAAACCATTCGGGCGTACAAAAAGAATATATAGGCTAATATAGACCATCTCAGCCTAGTCTGTTTCATCTCAGTAGAAGCTGCTACACGATATATTTTTGTAATGGGAAAATATAAGATATATGCGATATTAAAAATGCTTTGCCACAAAAGGATCGAACACCGGATAGCTTGAAAGACATTCAATCGCAATATGACTGAAATACTGTTGAAAAACGGCGTTAAACCAAAAAAAAAAAAAAAAAAAAATACAAACAATTTGATGCATATGCGAGTAATGTGAACTGCAACGATCTTGTTAATACAAGAGCTCGTCGAACACGAACTGCCCCACTTGATGCATTCAATAATTGCACAAGGAACAGAAATTATAAGGTCACTGTAAACAAAAGTTCTACTGTTCTGGTCCAAACTGACCTTGACCTTTAACCTATTAACCTAACAAGAGATCACAGAGTGATCTTGACACTGACCACTGAGCCATTTTTTAATGTTCCAAATTTCAAGACTAGCTCAAGATCAAAATCAAGGTTAAATTTCATTTCGGTATAAAACACTGTGCATGTGGTCCAAATTTGAAAGCTGTGGCTTGAGAATTGTGAAAGTAGGTCACTAGATCAATTTCAAGGTCAAAGTTCATTTTGGTAGACAGAACTATGCATGTGCTTCAAATTTGGAGGCTGTAGCTTGAGAAATGTGAAAGTAGATACTAGGTAAAAATCAATGTCAGATTTCAATTCAGAACACAAAAATATGCATGCAGTCCAAATTTGAAGCCTGTAGCTTCAGAAATGTCAAAGTAGGCCACTAGGTCAGTCTCAAGACCAAAGTTCATTTCGGTACACAAAGCTATGCATGTGGTCCAAATTGTAAGCCTGTAGCTTGACAAATGTGAAAGTAGGTCACTAGGTCAAAATCAAGGTTAAATTTTATCTCGGACACAAAACTATGCATGTGGTCCAAATGTGAAGCCTGTACCTTCAAAAATGTGAAAGTAGGTCACTAGGTCAATAACAAGGTCAAAGTTTGTTTCAGTACATAAACCTTTGCATGTGGTCCAAATTTGAAGGCTGTAGCTAAAGAAATGTGAAAGTAGGTCACTAGATCAAGATCAAGGTCAACTCATGTCAAGGTTCATCTTGCCACTTAAAACAAATACATGTGGTCCAAATTTGAATGATGTAGGTTATAGACATGAAAATTCTAAGTTTTTCCCTATATAAGTCTATATGAACCATGTGACCCCCGGGGTGGGGCCATATTTGACCCTAGGCGGGATAATTTGAACAAACTTGGTAGAGAACCACTAGATGATGCTACATTACAAATATCAAAGCCCTAGTCTTTGTTGTTTGGACAAGAAGATTTTCAAAGTTTTCCCTAATTTAAAACAAGTCTATGTAAACCATGTGACCCCCAGGGCGGGGCCATATTTGACCTTAGAGGAATAATTTGGACAATCTTAGTAGAGGACCGCTTGAGCTATCATCCGGAAACCGTTTTACTAATCAGGGTCACTGTGACCTTGACCTTTGACATACATATCTCAAAATCAATAGGGGTCATTTGCTGGTGAACCTCCCTATCAACTTTCATGATTCTATGTCCAAGTGTTCTTGAGTTATCATCCGGAAACAGATTGGTCTACACATACAGACCGACCGACCGAAAGACCGACCGACATCTGCAAAACAATATAACCCTCCTTCTTCGAAACCTCTCCGTGTCACTTATTATATACCCGCAGCCAGTTAACCTAAACGGTGCTACTGTACTACTGTGTTTTGTACCAGTGTAGCTGTAGAAAACGAATATTTTCAGTCACGTGTTCTAATTCTTTGTTGGAGGTTTACATTTAAAGTCATAAGGCGACTATCCAACCTCAACGGCGGAGGAAGATCCTATGTGTCCCTGTATATTATTTCAGGTACAAGAGGGCATCTTTATTATATTCATTTTTTTTTTTTTACTTTTAGTTTCTTAAAATTGTCTGGCTTAGTCTCATTCACCTTGCCCACATTATCCTCCTTTCACCGCCGCCCCTACCCCTACACATAAATCCACTCTCTCTTCTAAAAACATTAAGATATTTTCTATTAATTGCCTTGGTAGTTGTGTCTCAGATTTCTGTGTCATCATTCACCGTGTTCCCCATCCATACCCAATCCCGACAAACACAACGCCATTACCAAACCGTATTTAGTTAGTAAAGATAATAGGTAAGGGTAGATTTCTCGGAAGCACAGAGCACCAAAAACACAGTCCCAGAGCCACGCATTTACATAGTAGGCCCACAAAAAAAAGAAGCTGTAATGGAAAAATATTTCAGACGGGTTGCTTCAAACATCCAACAAGTACATATTAAATTATGCTAAATATTGATGGAGGGGAAGGGAACGGCAAGGGGCGAAATGGGGTCGGAGGGGGAAGGAATCCGAAGGGGAAAGTTGAACAAGGACGAATATACAAGGGAATGCCATGTTCTTAGACACTCATGTACCAAAGATAAACACACAACTACGATCAACTAAATAACATAGAAAAACGAACAAGCATTATAAAAGAAAACAGTAGGGCAGCGTTATAGACTCACAAGCATACAAACGCACCCACACACGTAGGAAAAACAATCAAGCACCGTCTTGGGATTCGACTGCCAAAACAAAGGGGAGCCACGAAAACTTACTAAAAGTAAAGGGGGAGGGGATGCAAAAAGTAGCGTAAATGCAAGGGAAAGGAGAGGGATATAGGGGGAATGGGGCGGAGGAAAAACGCTTACAACAACCAAAAAAATACGCAAAAGACAATACAAGACAGACAAAACAGCAAGCTGAAAATAGGGGCACCGCTTTGGAACGGTCAGTAACTTAAATAAAGGAAACTGGGGGTATAAACACGTTTAGGGCATTCCAACCTCGCACTTACCCTATTATCAACAAGTTAAACAACACAATGTAAATAAAATCCCGCTGAGAAAGGCTCTAAATTAGTGCAAAAGTAACAGATAAATAAAGCAAAACATAAAATTAAGGTAAATTTAAGGTACAATTACACAAATGTACTCAACAACTTGTCTGAAGTCAGAGCAACAAGAGCCTAACTTTTAAGGGCACGACTAAGAAAACTGTAAGACAAAGATCAACTCCCTCTGTCCGTTGTATGTAGGATTTAGGAGAAAAGCATCATGGAGTCCTACACTTTATTAGTCCCCGCACCATCAAATAGGAAAGCGTAGTAATTAACTGTAGTGGGGTCAATCACTAAACATGCACTGTGCTTCACGAATTTCGCATCGTATCCTCTTTCGATAAACTTTTTAACCATTTTTACAAAAAAAATGATTAAAATAAGGGGTATGTTTAATTTTCCGAATTTTATAAACTACATCTCCATAGTATTCCGGGTGTTAAGTCCAAGTTTTAAAAGTGTTTTAAGGGTCGTATTGTATTTTCTAACAGTTCAGACGATCTGTAGTAAAATTTACTAAAAGCTTCCGTAGCTTATGATAACGGTAACCCTGTTGACAATTTCTTGGTGATATGAAGATTTCTGTCATTAAAATCATCTATCTTTGAGCAAGCGCTTGCAAAACGAATATTAAGCTGTGAAATATAGACACCGTATGATGTTGCTCGAGGGACATCTCCATCAAGCTGGGGAAAGTTGACAATTCCAAAATTGAAATCGTCCCTTTTATAATATATTTTCGTTTCTAGATTATTATTCACAATTCTTAAATTTAAATCCAGAAATGACGCTTCTAAATCTGAAGTATTAGCCTTGTTAAGCTGTAACTCTTTAGGATAAATATACTTCACCATTTCTGAAAAATTTTTGTTGTCCATAATTAAAATAGCATCAAGATACCTTGAGATTCCATTAAAAGCTTCAATAATTTCAAATTGTGTCTCAGTGGATAAACTAAGCATGGAATCTCGTCCATAACAGTATAAGAATAAATCAGCAATGAGTGGGGCGCAGTTGATACCCATCGGAATACCAATTACTTGTCTGTAAGTTTCATTGCCAAATTTGATAAATATATTATCTAGTAGAAGCTTTAGAGCTTCACAAACCTGATCACAACTCCATAGGTTGTATCTCTTAACTGCACTGTTAGAAATGAATGCTCTAGTTTCATTGCAAGCCAGATAATTAACGTTTTCTCTTGCAAATATTCCTCAATTAAAGCTAAAAGTTTGTCTTTAATAAGATTATATGGTAAATTAGTATAAAGTGTAGAAATATCATAAGTACTTATTTTCGGCGATATATGGCCTTTTTGTGTCGGTTCGCCATAAAATCTAACTCACTCACTCACTATCTTCGAACATTTGAAGTGTTTGTTTTTTAGCTTTTTGATAACATCTTCAGAGTTCTTGATGGACCAAAACAGATTAACACCCGAGCTCTCATAAACCTTGGAGCAGTACTTCTGTACGTGGTCTTTAATTGCAGTAAGACAAGAAGTCAAAAGTACAGAAATGTTTTTTTTTGTAGTGCATAAGGTTGAATTTGCAGTGAATCGCGCGTTATATGGAGTTTTGTGAAGTTTAAGGATCCAATAAAGAGTAGGGAGCTTCATTTGACTGTCGTCAAGTGTGACATTAAATTTATACAATGATTTGCATGACTTTTTGCAATAGTTTCCTCATCTAGTTGTGATAATTGGTAAGTTTTTGTATGTTTCAATTCATTTTGTAATACTTCTGTGTAATAAATGCGTCATATAATAATAATACTATTAGAAGCTTTGTCTGCAGGAGTGAAAACAAAATTCGAATGTACCTTGGATAAAGCTTTCTTTAAACTTCGAAGTGAAAATTTGGGTTTAGGAGGTAATAAGGAAGGATTTGATTCATAAAATTTAACTCCATTTTTATTGATTTTAAATATATTCTTTTTCCATTCAGTGAGAGCGTTTTCCTTCCGGAAACATTTTTTAATATAGTCATCAATAGACTGAGTTATTTCAGAGAGACATTTTTCAAAGTTAATGGACGAGGGAATTCTATATTTTGGACCTTTGGAAAAAATATTTCTGATTCTTTTATCATTAAAAATATTAAAATTACCCGTTATGACATGGCCAGCTTGTTGGTAACAGTATTTAGATTCTTTACAGTTACAAGTTTTTGGAACATTAAGTTCTATATCTAAATCCGAGACAATTTGATTGTAATTAAATATAACGTTTCTAACTGGTTGATTTGTAACAGATAATAGGTGTTTCTGAATTCTTGAAATATTTAGCATAGAGTTAACTACAGCTTGGTCTCTCAAAGTACTAGGTAAATCAATACATTCGAGTCCTTTATTTATGAAAGATAATTTTAGAAAGTTTCGTTTATGATCGGATTCAGAATCAATATGAGGTCTAAGAAAATGTTGTGTATAAGTTTGTATCAATGAAGCAGTGTCGTAAAACGGATGTGAACGCATATAAATATTATCAGCTTCTTGATCAATTTGCCTCAATGACGAAACAGGTAACGAGGTTAAACACGAAAGCATAGCATGTCTACCAGAACGTTTTAGTATCATATGGCAAGCAGCAACACTCATACTTTTGCGAAGTTTACGTTTGATATTCCCATTTCTCGGACACCATGAGTATTGCGTCTTCTTTGGGAATAGATAGAAAATATATCCATTCCGGAATCTTTCGAAATATTTCCCTTTTGATAAATGTTGTCATTTAAACCTAATGGAAAGGGTGTTTGTAGAAATTTAATCCATTTAAGTTCAGAGACATGTCTGAGTTTTGCCTTGAAGACAGAAGTCATGTTAACATCATACTTTAATTGTTCAACAGCTTGAACAGAAACATCTTTTACCGAATATCCAGTTTTACGAAAATGATTGTATAAGAAGTTTCGAAATTTATTATTGTTACGAATTATGTAAGTGTTCCCGAAATCTGGTTTTAAGAGGTCTTTTCGTTTGCCCAACATACTGTATACCACAATCATGGGCATTTCTTGTTAGAACATAGATAACATCACAGGAATTTCATGAAATGTTTGAACGAATATTTATACTGTAATTTCTGTTATTAACAGTAGAACGTATTGTCGAGTTAGTATTAAGATGAGGACATTACATGCATCTATTAGAATGGCACTTAGAGACAGAGTGAAACCTAACGTACTCAGCAGCAGATGTTTTTATGTTGTATTTCCTAAGAATAGGTGATTTAATTGGTGAAATCAGTACTTTTAAATTATTGTTGTAAAGTGCAGTGTTTTAATAGTTCTTTTAGAATTATCTAAATGTAAAGGCAAATGATTACCGGCCGCCACATTATAGCTAGTAGATAATTTTCTTTGTCTCAGTATTTCTATTTATTATTCTGTTCATTTGTTTTAAAAGGAAGAGCAACTATGCATCAAGCGATATTTGACCTAGAACTATGAAACTTAAACTTAATTAAGTTCACCATAATGTGGTAATGCACACACAATTGCCCTTTTATTTCACGCGTGCAAAGTTGTAACCTCCTCTCACCTCGCTCCGCCTACCAGTCACTCCACCACCCTGATCATGCAGCTTCCCTCTCCCTCCCCAAACATTTTTTTCCTTTTTTTTTTCCCCTCAATATTTATATTTACATGTGAAGTTTTGTACCTCAGCCAGTCACAACCC
Organism: Mercenaria mercenaria; assembly: GCF_021730395.1. NCBI lineage: Eukaryota > Metazoa > Mollusca > Bivalvia > Venerida > Veneridae > Mercenaria > Mercenaria mercenaria. The sequence continues at coordinate 17,465,407 of NC_069366.1, read as the reverse complement.
CGCCCCCCCCCCCAACACACACACACACACCCTTTCCCTGCCCCGCCTCCCCCATCCTAAAAAAAAATAACTTTTTTCATTCATAAACCTTCCATGAATATTTATTAGCATGCAAAGTCGTACCCGTAGCCAAACGCCACCCATCCTTAACCCTACCCCCACCCACTTTCCAGATTTCTTATTTGATTGTGCTCTCTTTAAAACAAACGTCTGTTCTTTTAAGTAAATATTTACTTGTATTACAGCGACACTCGGTGCCAAACTACTTGAATGCAATAATTCGTTCTATTTATACTTTAAGCTCGCATTTCAACTCCATTGAATTCAAAAAGCTTACTTTATTACAAAAATCTTATTCCATCGAAAAAGAATTACAAAAGTCGGGATCGAAATGTGGATATATTTATTATGTACACTTAAAACTTTTGTTTACTGTTAAATTGATCCTGACTAATGAAATTATTTGCTTCTTAGTAACCTCCTTTTTGCCGGATATATATTTCTTTGCCATTCATTAACACAAACTCATTCGGCGGGGATACCAATTCATCGAGTTTGCTTGTTATGAATACTTCTGTTGATGTGCCACTAATATATTCTCAATTGTTGACAGTAGATGCGACATTGTTTTTGAGAGCACATTTTTACCGAACGTGAAGAGAACCAGATTTTTTTTACTTAATTTTAAAGACACAAATTTCTCTGAAGAAAATTCACGAAATACATCGGGGTTCTTTTTTGAGGTATAACTATTATCTTTAAAATCATTTTAATACATTTGTATTAAAAAAACACTTTCACATACATTTATAGGTTTGTTAAATAATAGTTTGCTTATTTAAAAGGTCTGAAAATTAATTTATGAGTTTTATGTCCTGCTTTTACTTTTGTTATTTTAGATACTTATTAAAAGGGGAACAACTTTCACTCATTTTTTTTTGCATGTAATCAAAATAGAAGCATCATTTATACGTATCTGTTACGTATCAAAGAACAAAAGAATAAAAGTAACATTTATAAAATAATATGTATTTTCAATCCAGAAAATATAATATTTCACAAAATAGGTATAAAACAAAAACTACGAAGCGTCAGTAGTGAATCCACAAATTCATTCATAGTGCTGGCCATCTTGGAATATGGTGGCCATAATGTTTTGTTGTTTCTTTTGCAGTATTAATATATAGATTAGATAATGTAAGGGTATATATTTCAAATATGAATGTTTCAGTTAACATCTTTTTTACCTAATGTAAATAATCATTTCGTAATTTTCAAATAGTAAATGATTTTGAGGCAATATATTTTTTAAAATTTTCGATACAAATTGTGGACTTATTCTAGACGTACTCTAATATTCCAATACTGTTCCAATGTTAAGCTATTTCCGGATATGTTCGCGCATTGAGGTACGGTGCGGATTGGATGGATTGGTCTGTAAGGAGGAGGGTGGACACGGATAAGTACGAAGCAGTTTGTCTTAGTACGGGAACAAGAGGACCAAGATGGCCCTAGATAGCTCACCAGAGTAACACACCATAACAAACATGTTAGGCCTAGTGATCCAGTTTTTGACACCACATGATCCAGTTTCAAACTCCTTCTGAGTTTTCAAGGAGATAAACATTCTGACCAAGTTTCACGAAGATTGGAGCAAAACTGCGGCCTCTAGTGTTTGTTTTCTTCTATTTGGCCTATTAACCTAGTTTTTTACCTAACCGGACCTAATTTGTAACCTGTCCGAAATTTCACTGAGGCAAATATTCTGACCAATTTTCATTAAAATTGGAACAAAAATGTATAAACAAGCATTTTCTTTCATTTGACCTAGTTTTTGACCCAACATGACCCAGATAAAAATTCCTCCATAACTTTATAAAAACAACCATTCTGACAAAGTTACATGCAGATTAGAGCAAAATACGGGCCTCTAGAGTCTAAACAAACTTTTCCTTTGATTTTACAGAGTGACCCAGTGTTTTACCCTATATGACACAGAATCATACAAGATGCCATGATATCAAACATGTGACCAAGTTTCATGAAAATTGAATAAAAAATGTGAACCCTAGAGTGTTAACAAGATTTTCCTTTGATCTGACCTAGTGCCCTAGTTTTTGACCCAACATGACTCAGATTCAAACCTGGACTAATGATTATCATAATAGATATTCGGACACAGTTTCATGGGATAGGGTCATAAATATGGCCTCTTTGAGTGTTAACAAGCTTTTCCTTTGATTTGACCGATTGACCTAGTTTTTAATTCCACATAACCCAGATACGAACTTGGCCTAGAGGTCATTATTAAGATAAACATTCTGACCAATTTCATGAAGATAGGGTCATAAGTTTGGCCTCTTGAATGTGAAAAAGCTTCTCCTTTAAGATGATTTGGTAAATTAGGTTTTGACCCCACAACATCCAGATTCACAATTGGCCAAAAGATCATCAAGATAAACATTCTGAACAAGTTTCATGAAGATAGAGTTATAAATGTGGGATCTAGAGTGTTAACAAGCTTCTCCTTTAATTTGACTTAGTGAACTAGACTTTGACCCCACATGAAGCAGATTCAAACCTGACTTAGAAATTATCAGGAACAACATTTTGACAAATTCTCATGAGTTTCAAATTCAAAAGGTTGTCTCTAGAGTGTTAACAATCTTTTCCTTTGATCTAGCCTTGTGACCTAGTTTTTGACCCGACATGACCCAGATTCCAATTTGGCTTAAAGATCATCAAGATAAACAAAGTTTCATGAAGATAGGGTCATAAATGTAGCATCTAGAATGTTAATAATCTTTTTATCTGATTTGACCAGGTGACCTAGTTTCTGATCCAAGTTGTTCCAGGTTCAAACAAGGCCTCATCAAGCTCATGAAGATAAATATTTTGACCAAGTTTCACGAAGATAGGTTCATAAATGTAGCTTCTGTAGTGTTAACAAGTTTTTCCTTTGATTTGACCTAGAGACCTAATTTTTTACTTCAGATCACCCAATATCGAATTCATCCAAATTTATATTGAGGATGACATTCTGACGAAGTTCTCAATATGATTTGGGCAACATTGTGACCTCAAGAGGGTTAACAGTCAAATTGTTGACGACAACGGACGACGACGACGAACGACGGGCACAAGGCGGTCACAAAAGCTCACCTAGAGCACGTGCTCTAGTGAGTTAAAATGGTGAGAAACTGGGAACAAAAAATGCAGAACGCAAATAAGTACTGATATGTACGACGTACTACGCTGAACACTCCGTTTTACTGCGCCTGACAACTCGCCCAGCACATTGACGGGTCAGCGGTGAATTACGTTGAACTACGCTGAAGTACCGACAGCCTCGTTTAGCTACGGCAATGCACGTTTCAGTACGGATATCTACGTTTTAGTACATTTACTACGGATAAATACCAAGTTGGACTAAAGTCACGCTTAAAAAACTACTGATCGTTCAACTTTTTGTGCATGTTCAAAAGTTGGAGAAATTTGCAAGTTTGGGATAAGTCTTGAATATGTTGACAAAGTGTTGGTACGGATTAATACGGATTACTACTTTGAGGTACGGCTCAGATACGGATTGATACGGATTGTTCCGTTTTTATCCATGGTTAGACGTAGCTATCCGCTGGGGTTTTAGAGTCTCTTTGCATGATATGCACATTAATTTGCAGTTTTCTTATAAAACTGTGAGCTTTGGCGGCCATTCTTGATTTTGGCGGCTATCCTGGATTTCCATACACCGCTTTCGATGCTTAAATGAAGCGTATTATATTTCGTGCTTTTCACAGAAGGTGTACACGTTACTCTTTTTAAGCAAGGATTTCCTGCACTATTCACTGTAAAGTTATCCGAGGCCAGTATTTGTACTGTAAGTCCCAACGCGCTTATAAACAATGTTTTGAAATGAATATTTACGTAATAACGAATAATAAGCATGTTTTCTTTTCAAGTGCATAATATACAATTTAAGTTTTTACTTCTTTATCATTTCACAAAAATGTTTACATAGGTTTCATTTGAACTCGCAAAAAAGTACGGCAATCTACATACAAGTAAAAGAGATTCCTCTTTTCGTTTACTTTGCTTCAAAAGTATTCTTATTTATGAAAGAAATACACAAATATACTAATTGTTTGTAAAAATATCGCTTACAAGCTTTGATTTTAGCTTTGCATTACAACTGAACTTGGATATATTTGAGGAAGGTCTGTCCATCAATGTAAAATTGAGTTTGTTAATGAACTTAAGTGTGGTTCGTTTGAAACTGTTTAAAAGGGTTTATATTATTGTTTATCTCTCATAATCATTGTTTGGGCAGAACCATCCGATCTGAATGCAACAGAGCTATATCTATACAGGTATGCTGCGAAGTTTGCTAAGATCGAAATATTATTTATTTCGCGTTTGAAGGATTTAACGATCAGTGGAACGGACCAGTTCTAACAAATTGCATGCGTTATAAAATCATTTGCCAGGAAAAACCAACTGTTTAATATTTTTCATTTTAGATCAACGCGAAACAGGCAGACACTGAAGATATGGATTGCCCAGTCTTCACCTGTGATGATATAAATAAACGATCTATCGGAAGAATTATCCTGCAGCTATGTGGTAATGAAGGCACTCAAGATGACAAGAACACAGCCGTTATCAGACGCCTGCTACAGGCAATTATATCGCATGTTGAAGACGAAAAGGGCCATGTTTGGAAAAATGCTGAAATAACACTTTTTGACACGAATTATAAATACTACAAAATAATATGTGGGAACGGGCGATATAAATTTACAGTGAGTTACGACGGATTTGGCAATCCAAAAGTCGTTAAAGCTGTCTAAATCATATTATGGATGTGCATATCCGTCTGTTAGACTGTATGTCTGTGTTTACTTGTTTATTTTTTTGTGCATATGTAGAATAAAAAGTAAGTTTTAAACCTAAGTAATCGGCTATAAATCATGACACCTACTGGGGCGACTATTCAACACAAAAATGAAAATGTCGTGTGTGCTATGTAAAACATATTACTAATGTATTCTTGTCAATTTTTTTGAAGTATGAAAATGACGACTAAGTCAAATGATGGATCACCTTCATGTCCAGTTTATCAACATATACATTCAATGGAAAAGAATTCTAATAAAAAGTCTATTTCTCGATAGTTTTACATTTGTTTCTAGAAATCGTTTAGATTGTACATATTATAGTGCAGAGTATATAGATCTCACATTCATAAAAGTCGTCCTTATACTTCCGGTCAGAATTATTCACCAGGGGCCGTATTCATAAAGCATCTTAAGTATAAGTAATTGATTATTTACTTAAATATTACTTAGGTAAGAAATTTATTTTACTTAAGTATATTTGGTATTCATAAAACAACTTAATAAGTAATTCTTGTTTTTTATTGTGGACGAAAACATTAATTTCAGACAGATACAACATGCACAATTATGTTTAAAGTGCTTTTTTCTGAAAAACAACACTTTAATCGTACTCACCACGCTATTTTATTTTCTGACTTAAGTCATTTCTTACTTATCTTAAGTTAATAGCTGTTTTATGACTAGGACTTAAGTTTTTACTTAAACTTAAGCTGAAATCACCACAAACTTAAGTAAAATCTTCAACTTAAGTCAAAACAATACTTAAGATGCTTTATGAATACGGCCCAGCCCGTTAAAGACGAAACGCGATAAAAGAAGCATTCGTCTCGAAAATAGGTTTGATTTAGTGATATAGCTAGTAAAAGTTATTGAAAGTTGAATATCAGAACAATATAACACAAGCTCTGCAAAGCGTATATTAAAATACAAGCAATATCAAAACTATTAAACATGTTTTATATATCACGATGACAGCAGAGTCAAGACTACAAGCATAATATAGCAAATGGTAATTATAAGCGTTAAAGATTAGCAATATTAAGACCTGCACAGCTAAAAAACAAACTAGCATACTACTGGAATAAAACAGTTATGACTCTGGTAAAACATAGCTTATATCTTAATCACATTTAAGCAATGAATGTTGCTAATGGCAAACACATATGCAAAATAGTTAAGTATGATATTTGCTGCTATCATGTAAAATACAAAACAAATGGCACAACGCAAGAGGCATGTACAGATCGGTTCATTCAAGGTCACAATACTTAGTTTAATCATATTTTATTGCTTATTACTATTTACATTAATAATGACAAATATAAAAAATTATGCAGCCAAGAAAATAAGCAAATGGGTTGGGCCACAAGTTCGTACAACGTAAGTAAACGGGTGGGGCTTGTCCAGCATTTTAACGTGTCGTCTATTAGTTGAGACATTTTCATATTTAAGAAGTTGTCATTAGAATCTGCTTGTCTGCTTTTATATATTTTTGAACTTGGAGAAAATTGAATGTGTTTTCCGTATATTGATCATTCCCAAATAGAATTGTTTGTAGGTTTAGCGAGAGATATATGTGTCTCCTGAAACAAAACAATTCTCTGAGTAAGATAATTTCTACAGTTAAAGAAAAAATGATTGGCATCTTCGTTTTGATGACCACATTCATATGAATGGTTGTTACGTAAATGATTGTGAAAAAGATCACCACTCAGGTCACTACAACCGTTGCATATACATGTATATGCGTGCGTGATATACAGAAAATTTTCGGTCATCAATACAGTAATATTTAAGAACTGTATCTGCTTTGTATTTTGCCTTTAATCTGGTTTTGAAAATACTCAATGAATCAGAGTTTCTAATATCCATTTCAAGATTGTTCCAGAGAGAAGTGGCAGATGGAAGAAAAGATGAATTATATATCTGGGTACGGTGGGCTAATGTTACGTAGTCATTGCTATTACGAAGTCGGTATGAGTTTGATTCGGATACAGTTCGGGAAAATAAATCAACCAGTTATTAAGGTAGCTTTCCTTGTCTTGCTTTGTATACAGTACATGTATTTATTTTTAGTATAATACGTCTGACATTTAATAAAACCCAACCTATTTCTGTTATTAATTTTTCAATGGAGACATATCGGGTAAGTCCGGTGACAGCTCTCGAAGACTCATACTGTAGTTTTCTAGAGATTGCTTCTCGTATTCAGTACACCCATCCCATACAACTGAAGCATACTCTAATGAGGGTCTCAAGTACGAAATATATATCTAATTTAGTGAATTACGATTAATTTAAACTTTAAAGCTCGCACAGATCCAAGAACTTTCGATGCTGATAAGATGTTATTATTAATATGATCATGCCATTTTCCATCTAACCTAAATGTAAGTCCTAAATGTTTATGACTTTCGACAAAGTCGAGATGGACATTATTAAATTTCAACACAGGTTTGTGTTCTTACCCTAAGGTAAAAATACTACTTCAATTTTGTTTGGATTAAATTCAACGAGCCATTGCTGGGACCACTAACTTTCTGAAGATCACAATTTTAAGTATTTTGCGTACAGTTTATGTCTGAATATGAAACCGTTAACGAGCTATCATAAGCAAATAAACGTGTAACACTCAATAAATTTCAGTAATATCGTTCACATAGATTAAAAAAGAAGAGAGGTTCAAGCACTGAGCCCTATAGAACACAAGTCGAAACATATTTCGTATCAGAAAAAGAAGATCCAACAAACACTTTTTGATGACGTTCTTTAAGATAGTTTTTGACACATAGCAAAAGATTACCATTAATGCCATTTTCCTAAGTTTAAAAAGCAGACCCTTGTGCCACAATCGATCAAATGCCTTTGAAATGCCACAGAACACCATACATGTCGGTATTTTATAATCGAATGACGGATAAATTTGATTGTAAATATCTATTAACTGATACACTGCCGAATGGCCTGGTATGAAACCTGACTGCTTTGAGTATTATAAGTTATTCAAATGTAAATGGTTATAAAAATGTTTAAACATGCTTCTTCCCATAATTTTCCCAATGCAACTGATAAGCAAAATTAGCCTATAGTTGAAGGGAGTATTTTTGTTACCTTTTTTAAAAAGCGGCATAGCTGTAGCTGACTTCGATATGTTCGGGTATTCACAATCATGTAGTGACCTATAATATAACATACTTAATGGGTTTAGTAGTATTCGTACATCCTTTTAACATCCTATGGCTAATTAATTTCATCCGAGCCGGACGCTTTATTAACTAACAAAACTGATATAATATCAGTAACTCCTTCAGTTATGACGAATTCTTCCAGTATATTCCTAGTTTTCAATATAAATTAAGGAAATTTAGATTTAGAGGAGTCGACCGTTGAGATTGAAACAAAGTAATCATTTAGACAATTTGCCTTTTTATTATCTGAAGTAAAATATAAAGTGTTGCTGTTTACGCATAATTCTAGTGGAGGAATAATTTCACTACCTTTGTTTTGTTTTATTAGCATTTTCACCATTTTCCATTAAAACCTTGGGTTGCTTGAACTAGTTTCAATAAGAGTAAATTCTAAGTTATGGAAAAATTGTTTTCATTTTTTGCGTGCTTAAGGAGGTAGGTTACCTTGTTACCAAGGTAAATTCAAATTTGTTGAACCGCAGCAATTTTTTGTATTTTCTGTAATATGATATTTCAACTGCTACAATGTCAAAAATACGGATATTTAACACTTTTCATAGTATTTTAGTTTCATTGATATCCGTAGAAGTCTGCATAATTGATAATTTTACTAGTATGCGCGTTAGCTTTCTAATATAAGCTTAAAAGTATATGTTGCGGGGCTCATGTTTCCATGGTAACGCATTTTCTCCCCTTTTTTAACAACTGAGTATAAAAACGTGATTTTCGACGTCTTCAGTGCCATTCTGTTTATGACCAACATGGAATATTTGGGTAATATTATTAACAAAATACCAAGCACTTTACATGGTACCCTATTTTTCCTAAAGTTTAAAGTAACCTTGACAACAGAGATGTTAAAAATAGCTTATATTTTGCTTTTTGTCGTTATTTCTTATACAACATATTGAATAAAATTATCTTTCTTGTTAATGTAGCTTTAAAACATATTATTTCTAACGTAAGTTATATTTTCGTGTAATTTGCATTTATTCAGACAAATTTCACAGCTTAAAATACTTACAGCAGTACCCTTTGTCTGATATTTTTCATAGAAAAATCGTTCGGCATGTTGCTATTATTCTCATAGATATTGTTGAATTGAAAATAAAACACCGAAGCTGTGTTCCTTAAATAGACCAGTGTCAACGCTTTTGAATTTTAGATTGAGATATATAGGTCACGGGCTCCGTTTCTACTGTAGCTTCAGTTCAATTAAAAAAACACAATTTTCTACTGAAATTTGAACAATTCTAGAGCTTTGTTTTAGTATATAAGTGACAAATCTTCAACGGAAACTGAAAAATAGGTATTACAATTCAAACTGCCAGTTTTTTTTATTTGAAAATGGCCGTAACAAGTAACATTCTCCAAACGATATTCCAAATAACATTCTCCAAACGATATTCCAAAAAACATTGGTTACCATCATCCATTTTCTTACATTCCGCAAAACATTTCAATATAATTACATAAAAGAAGCAAACTATTGATAATTATTCGGAGCAAAAGACTCATAAAATATTTAAGCAAATAATGGCTGTTTGGAAACAGTTCAAATAAAGAAAATGCACAGAATTACGTACTTTCAAAATAAAAGCTATGATTTTGCGCGGTAAATGACACGTAACGTCATGACTTCAATAACGTCATTTTAAGGCAACATTGTTTTGAAGCGTTTCTGTGGCAATTTATTCATTATTTCTGCATTATTAAACCATAAAGCATCAGATCGGAGACAGGTATATGATCTGTTTTCAGAAGAATGGATATACAAACACATTTAGCTTGTCGTAAACGTTGTCGTAAATCGTCGATTTAGCTTCCGGTTTGACATGCGCACATACAAATATTAAGGTAACCTACCTCCTTAATCAAGTTACTTGCTTTATTGCGTAATTTAGTATACTGTTTCCGATCAGATATATTTTTTGTAGTTAGAGCTTTTCGTTTCATTCGGTCTTTTTGTCGGGTCACACGATTTTGTCGGGTTACACGACGAACTTCAGAGTCTTACCATGGCTTATCATTAGGTCTTATTGTAATATAACTGGTTGGAATGCAGTTCTTCGCAAGTTCAATAAATTTATTAGTAAACTGGCATGATGCCTCATCAATAGTATTACACAATTATTGCCTTTTAGTGAGGTCGATATATCGACCGAACCTAAAAGGTAACAATTGTTTTATTATTAAATCCAGCCTAATTATAAGTATAAAAATTAAATACAAATATATGCAGCCTTTGGTAATTTTTCGTAGTTAATTGTGTACGATGTCACATTGTCTTGACGGCAAACCATTGTTGTTTACGTATGACGTTACATTTATTCGTACCTAAGCGATTTCGCACGTGACGATTTTCGATGCGGTCAATATGTACTTTAGGCCCCGCACACCAGTCAATATGATAATTTATCACAGATTATGTGACCGTGTTTAAACCAATCGCAATCAACAAAACATCAATTTAATAATAATTGAATTTATAAATGACCAGTCTGTATTTCTTATCAAATAGTTTAATTTACAGTTTATAATACCAGACACGCCTTTTGTACGGTACTGAGGAGGGTCGGTCAAATCTAATGTAAATGAAAGTACTTAAATGATCGCTAATGTTTGTCGGTTTATCAAATGTACCGTGATGCAAAACTGAAATATCATTTGAAATAACAATCGGATCAGCGGATTGCGGTGTGATTTGAGTTGGTTCTGTTGTAACATTAACCATGTCGTTTAACATTAGTATATCTCTTTATTTGTGACTGTTCAAATTTAGTTGGTCCTCGTTGATGTCTCCTACAATCAAGATTTTGTTGCTTAAATCAAAAGCTTTTTCAATAGAAATATTAAGTCTCTCCTAAAATCGACAGTAGCATTAGGCGGTTTATAGACTATAGCAATTAAAAATATTTCATTTCGACATTTTACTTTTAAATTATTTCTCAATGATTCTGGTAGATTAATGTTCGAATGTTCAAAAATTCTACTAGATATAAGATGTTCTGTGACATATATTAAAAGGCCTCCTGAATGACTGGTACTATCTTTGCGATACGGCTCACTATAGTTGTCTATGTCAACTAAAATATCTAAATGTGTTTCGGTAAAGCAGAGCAAATCAAACTCTAACCAGTTGACTCTTACAAAATTAAGTTTGTTTCTAATACTTCTAATATTTTGATGAAAGATAAACAAACAGTTCTCATCATTGTTTATCGGACCAGGATTTACTTCAACATCCCCAGATAATAGCAATATTTTTATCAAGATAAAAACATATTCAACATTCAAAAACAAAAATCGTCTGCTGGAATAAATTCTCTGATTCCAGCATGGAATGTTCCAAAGGATACTAAAATTGCATTTTGTAGATTAACAAAATTAAGAAAAATGTTGTCATTAATTGTTTTATTAGACAAGAAGTACTACGTATTATTTGCAATAAGGCATTAACAATGATTAGAATTGGCTGACAGTAAAAACGACATCTTCCCTTAATTTTCTGAGAACTATTGTTAACAGGACCTATTGCCGCTCGGTAGACACATAGCTCATTCATCACCTAAATGGATATAGAAATATGTAGAAAGTACATTTTGTAGCGGCGTATTGGTCGTAAATCGTAGGCCCCAAGACGCTGGACATTCAGAACAGACATAAAGTAGAGAGAGAAAATATAAGAAAAATATGTACATGAAAAATAGCCCATCCAATACACAGATGCCGCATGTTAGAAATAAACAGCAACTGCAACAGTTGGAAAATACAACATTACATGTGATACTTAAAATGAGCATTTTCACGACCATCAAAAACATAACATATTCGTACACACTTATACCACACATGCAAATATACATGCACACATATATGTGACAGAGCATGAGATTTTGGGTTCAAATGCAATTTTGGTCAAAAATAGGGTTTTGGGCTAATCTGACAGACTGACCCGTTCTGAGTAAAAATCTTCAATTTGACAACAAAAATCAGCCGTTGTCATGGAGATATTATCCCTTTTCGGACACCATGTTTTTGTCTAACTGTATCAAAATTGAGGCAGTACATCTTAATAATGACTCCATATCTAAATAATATCAAGATAAAATACATGATGAAATAACAAAAGCAACATGCAATTAATGGAATGTATTTCTTTTTGTCTCTTTCTTTCATGTAGTATAAAAGTATTTATGTTCTAAAAATCGTTTCTATAGCAACACTGTTGTTTAACCTCTTTTTTAACAGTCTATTGATGAATCTAGCAATAAATTACATAGAATGTGAAATAAATACACAATTAACTTTTTCTAGTGTGCAAGCATTTTACAGACAACTGTTTTATGACATTCTTTTGAACAAAATACAGACTTTATTTAATATCAAATTAGACAACATCCCAAAAACTAGGACATTAATCTTATTGTTATAGAAACCTTATCTATTAAACAGTAAGAAAGAAAATCAAGCAAGAAGATATAATTATTAGACTGTTATTATCAACTATGAGGTTGCTAAAATTTCAGAAGACTTAGATATACTGATCAGTGAATCATTACCATGGCAACGATGTGGTATTTTCTTACAAAAATACTAACATTACCATGGCAACAATGTGGTATTTTCTTACAAAAATACTAACATTTTTGTCAATTTCTTTGTAATAATTTGAATATTTGAAGTGTTTTTCCATATATTTACATCAAAATCTGTCTGTTTTCTTAATTTAAAGTAAGAGACATCATTCCATGCAAATTAATGTAATATTGTTTGAGAAATACATAATTTTTGGATACATCTCTCTCAGTTACAACTCTTGCCATTTTAAGGCAGACTTGTGTGATAACATAGTGCTTTGCTGGTGCAATTATTATATATGAAAATATATTCACTAACATATTACAGATTAACAAATATAACATATAAACAAGAAAGATGTTGTTTACATATGATGATATCCAAAATAATTTAAAAGTCAAATTAACGTTACCATGGCAACAATGCACTATTTTCTTAAAATAGTAGTATTTTTGTAAATTTTCCAGAAAGAATCAGAACATTCATTTAGCATCTGTTCAGTATACATTTGTTTTACACCATAAATGGTCAATTATGATCATTTATAAAAAAAACATATTTCATGTAATATATTTTGACTTTGAGAACTACATATTTTCCTGATATGCCTACCTGCATTACAACTCTGCCATTTTATGGCAGATTTGTGTTATGACATGCTTTGTTGAAGCAATGATTACACATAAAAGATATTTTCTTGCAGAACATAGTCTGATTAGCAGAATATAAACAAGAAACATGTTGTCTACATAATCAAACAAATCTAAATTTAAGTCAAATTTGTGTTACCATGGCAACTCACAATGTTTTGCAACAAAAATTAGCTATTTCTGCAAAGTTCATGTGAAATATCTTTTAACACAATTAAAGCCATGGATTTACATGATTAATTCTTGAAATAAAATATATTATATTTAGCCAGTAACAAATATTTTCTGCTATATTGGAAGTTTTCTGTCATGGCCATTTCTGGGAAAATCTTTCCTACACTCACACTGGCAAGGCAGTTTTGATTGTAAAAATGTTTCATCCATAGGTTGTGCTTTAAATGTCACACATGTAGTAGTTTTGAAACAACTAGGATTCATTCAACAGACATGTCTTAATATTTCATGCATGCAGTTTTGGAAAATTCATAAGTTAAATTCTGTATTGTTAGAACAATTAAGATAATGCTTTTCAAACCACTTCACAGCTGTCTTGGCAACAAAACACTTATAAAATACTTTTACCCAATATTTCTCACAGTTGACTAAGTTTTACTTTTTCTTGAAACACATTTGTAATTTGAATTAGAATGTTTAACTTTTTCAAGTCATGAGGGCAAGAAACATGTCCTTATTTGTGCAATATGGAGTTATTTGCTCATGTAAGTAGTTGTGACATGCACTCTATTCCATAGGCATGATTTAAGCTGGATGATCAGTAGAACATATTATTTCCTTCTGTTTCATTCCCATTCACATATTCATAGTTCTTTCATCACTGCAAAACAAAAATTTAACAACATTAGAACTTCATTTTAAGATTAGTATAAGGTCACAGTATATAAGACTGTAAAGCATCTTTTTAAGCTTAAGAGAGTCCTTTTGATAAAAGCTGAATGAAAGCAGAATTGATAAGTATAAACTCATCCAAGAATCTTACAGTATTCAAGCAGAAAAGTAGCTTTTCAAGAATACATAATCTATCTAAGATTCTGACAGACTGGACATACAATTCATGCAATCATACTTAATGTAAACATACATACATGATATATTTAATTATTAAATATCATTATTTATTCACTTCTTAATATACTAACACATATTTGTTGAATGGGCCTATAATTAAAATCTTTTCTCTTAAAATGTTATGAATAAAATAGATCATTTATGTTTGTTACTTTAATGTCTTTATCTTTTTTAGAATAGCAGTATAATAACTGTAAAAATGTATGAAGGAATTTACAAACCCCCAAAAACTCCAGCTTGTGGTGTATAGACCTTCCTGGAAAATCCTTTAACTGTTTAAGGTCATTGCATCAAGCCAAACAATCCTCAGTGGTTGAACTGTAAAATGAAAAAAATACTGAAAAAGGCTGAAATGTAAGATAAAAATGCTCTGGGCAGTTAGCTCAGTACATAGAGCACAAAGACTTCTATAAGAAGTGTAATAGGTCTGAATCCCTGGCAAGACTTTCAAAACAAAATGTATCTAACGTTAATTCATTTTACAAAGTGGCTGTCAGTGACTTGCCAAGAACAGTACAAGATGGTGAGGATTCCAGAAATAATGGCCAAGTGAACAGTATGCAGATTTAACAAAAATTTGAAAAGCTTTAGAAAAAAAACATATCATTCCAAGTAAACACAATATTTATGCCTTGTAGAAGTTTTATGTATGGACTGATTTGACATTACAAGATAGAAATAAGTTATTGAAGCTGACAATAGATGTGTTTCAATTATTCCTGATCAGTCACTTTCATGGCATGGCTATATAAAATGATCAGGGCTTTAATTATGTAACTAAACACTATGACTGACTATTGTGTTTCTGTTTGGCACCAGAGTCACAAAGTCTTCTTGCATAGAATCTAACTGTCTTGCATACTGATTCTACTGAATAAGAGTTCAAAACGATTAAAAAACAAGAGCTGTCGGAGGACAGCAACGCTCGACTATTCAACAGCCTTGTCGATTGAATGAATAAGAAAGTCGAAAAAGGGGCATAATTTAGTAAAAAAGCAAAATAGGGTTATGGAACCTGCATAGTGCTTATCAGCTCATGACAGTGGACAAGTGTATGAAGTTTCAATCCATTCCCGTAAGTGGGTACTGAGATACCAGCTTACATATGAGAATTTAACCAAAAACTCCAAAGTTGAAAAAGGGGCATAATTTTGTAAAATGCGAAGTTGAGTTATTGACCCTTTGCACTGCATGTCATATCATGACAGTGAACAAGTGTGTGAAGTTTCAATTCTTTCCCATTAGTGGATACTGAGATACCAGCTTACATACAAAAACTTAACCAAAAATTTCTATGTTGAAAAAGGGGCATAATTTTGTTAAAAAGGAAAATAGAGTTATGGGACCTACTTTGTGCATGTCAAATCATGACAGTGAACAAGTGTGTGAAGTTTCAATCCATTCCCATTAGTGAGTACTGAGATACCAGCTTACATACAAAACCTTAACCAAACATTTCTAAGTCAAAAAAGGGGCATAATTTTGTAAAAAAAGCAAAACAGAGTTATGAAACCTGTGCAGTGTAAGTCAGTTTATCACAGTGAATAAGTGTGTGAAGTTTCAATCCATTCCCACAAGTGGTTGCTGAGAAACCAGCTTACATACAAAAACTTAACCAAATCGGGACGCGGACGCGGACGCCGACGCGGACGCCGACGCATGGGCGAGTCCAATAGCTCTACTATTCTATGAATAGTCGAGCTAAAAAGTTTAATTCATGGCAGATTTAATAAATAATATATAGTGTACAATACAGTGACACTTGTAAATAAAATGTGAATTGCGCTACCTCCAAACTGTCATTAGTGTCAAATCCGGGCTATTTTTCGAAAAGATATCGGACAAAACAGTCGATACGAACTCAGATAATATTTTCAAACCCTACATATCGCTTAAATACTTACTTACCTTGAGATTCGTTAACTGTCATTCTTTATACAATCGAAATAAATCATCAAATAACTGTTTTTGGTAGTTTCATTTTCTCCGGGACCTTCCATGTTTACAAATGGCGTGTCGATTCAAAAGGCGATAAATTAATTATCAATCATTCAAAAATTTTAAAGAAACGGAATTGCAAAACACGGAAATGTTTAATATGTCACTTCATTTAGTTCTTGTGGCAGGGTAGAGTATTATTGAAAACAATAATGCCTTAATTGCCGTGAACACGTGGTAACGTCCACCATTTTTTGTGACGTAACTTTAATCGATGTTTTCTCAAATGACGTAACGCCGAATTTGGACCCAAAATGTCATGGTGCGTCACATATTTGAATATACATCTATATATATTAACATATGTTTACATTATCATACACATATACTATACTAAAGTCATAGCTAGGTGTACTTAATAGGTATTTATATACATTATTTCTACTTTAACTCTAGGAAGGGACATAAATCTGTTCAAGATTAGAAGTGTAATAGATAAATTAGCCTCCCTTGGACCAGTTTTCTTTAAACAGCGGTGAGCATGGGTATCAGGGAAAAATCTTGAGACAGTCAGATAGCTTTATAAAGTGTACTACATATTGAGTGTTAAAAATGGAAGCAAGGAGTATTTATAAAGGGATATTGCTTTCTTGGAATTATGAAGGTAATCGTTTACTTTTTTTGTTAATTTGTATGATTTTGAGAGTTCATTCATGTACGTTTACTAATAGTTTGAAGTTTTCAAGTTTATTTCTACATCAGGGCATATAATATGCATGTGATGAGAACAATGATATACATATTGAATCAGTAACTTCAAAGACAATGCTAAGTATACAAACAACAAAGCAGCATATTGTTATCTAAAAAAATAAATCTATAAGACATTTTACTGTTTCTAAGAGTTACACATGTGTATCCAACTATGAGATCAATAAATTTTACACGGAGAATGACATTATTTAAACTTAGACAAAATGGTTTTACAAAATAATGCTAGTTTAATAAGTTTTAACTTAATTTTACAATTCATAAGATCATCTTATTTGAATGAACTAGGATGGTTAAAATAGTACTTTGGCACTGACTTTTTTCTACTGTCACTGAAGAAGTCACATTCAAATAGATAGTGAAATTCATCCCCAATTGAATGTTTGTCACAAAGTGTACATTTTCTTTCACAACGTTCTATGTTATAATGTCTTCCCTTCTCAATAGGTAAAGAGTGATTCGTAGTTCTAAATTTACAAAGAGTCTTAGCTAAATTATGTGGCAAGATATCCAGATATTTTTCAAAACAATGTACTTTTTATACATACGATATACAAGACATTTCGGAGAGTTATCAACAGAGTTATTCCAGTGTTGTACAAAATGATCTTGCAATCTAGTCTTAACCAGTGATTTGAAATGTCTCAAGTTTGTAACCTTTTGGTTAATAAAATATTCAGACAAACCAAGCTCGTCAAGATTAGACTTAACAAAAGATATCCAAGGGGAAGTAAGTATATTGCTATTATGCAAATGCAAAATAGTTTTATATAATATTTTTACAAATTTTATCATCTTTAGTATTTAATAATTTGCTCCAATAACATAATACTCTAGATTTGGCTTGCAGTGTAATAGGCATAATACCTAGCTCACCGTACACCATACAGTTTGGTGTGGATGATTTCAAATTCAAGATGAATTTACAAAATTTTAAATGAAATTGTTCTAAAATCTTAAGATTTTCAACACCCCAGGCCTTACCTCCGTACAACAAAATTGGTGCAATCATTGTATCAAATTAATGTAATTGCATAGAGATAGTAAGATTAAGTTTACCGGATTTCTGGATAATCGAAAACATGGCACGTCTTGCCTGTTCTACAAGTTTTGCTTTGGCTTTAGAAAAATTGCCATTATAATTAAAAAGTATACCAAGATACGAAAAGTCTTCAACAATCTTAAATCTTTTGTCATTATAGAAAAAGTCAGGAATACATTTCAATTTAGATTTACCAAAAACAACTACTTTAGTCTTATCCTCATTAACTTGCAACCCCCACAATTTACAATAATCATGCATTGCATTTAAAGCTCTCTGTAACTCAATATGACTTTCAGCTAACAAGACTGTATCGTCAGCGTATAACAACAAGAAAATCCTTAGGTAAACTTCCATATCATCATCACTAAGACATTCAAAAGTAGCCATAGACATTGAAGCCAACCCTTCAAATTTTGTTGACATATATCGAGTAAGATCATTCAGAAATACTGAAAACAAAATGGGCGATAAATTTTCACCCTGACGCACACCAGTTTGACTACTAAAAAAGCTGGATAACACATTATTGACTTTGACACAAGATTTGGCTTTGGTGTACATGTTATAAATAATTCTTATACATTTTCCATCTACATCATGGGCCAATAATGTTTGCCAAAAATACACTCGATTCACAGAATCAAACGCTTTCCTATAATCAACAAAAGCACAGTACATCTTTCTTCCAAACCCTAAATAAAAATCAATCAATAGTTTTAGAGAGAATACGTGATCAACAGTACCACATTTTTTACGAAAGCCTGTCTGTTCTTCTTTAAGTAAATTGTAATCTTCTAAGTAACTATTAAGTCTTTCATTTAAAATATTTGTGAACAATTTGCCAAAACAGCTCACGATAGTAATGCCTCTGTAATTGTTGGGATCCTGAATGTCACCTTTATTTTTATATATTGGTAAAATAACTCCACGACTCTAAACATCAGGAAAAATTCCTGAATCCAATGCAATCTTAAACAACTGACATACTAGAAACAAAAAAAATTCATTATTCGCGTATTTTAAGTACTCATTTAGTATATTATCAAACACAGAAGGGCTTTTGCTATTCTTCAAGCCTTTGACAATCTTTTTGATCTCATCAATAGTAATTTCCGCATTTAACATGTCATTATTACAAGACAAATCAATACCCAAATCACCAGTATCCCCCTCCTCAACATTAACAATGTCTTGATTTAATTTCACAAAATGCTCATAAAATACCTGACTAGAAATATTGGAAGTAGTGTCTTTTTTCTCACTTGAGTATTTATTTAATAGTCCTCAAAAAGCTTTCGGATCAGTAGAGCGTAAGTTTGCTAGTTTCTTACTTACACCTTGCTGAAAATGCCTTACTTTACTATTCAACAATTTTTTATAAGATCTGCTACTAGAAACCAGTGACTCGTAACTTTCTAACGACTTAATTCTTCTGTAATAATTCTTATCATGCAAATACTTATTCCTGGCATTTTTACATTCTTTATCAAACCATGGCTTTTTTGCCTGTTTTTTCTTTTTACCACTATAGACAACTTTCTCCTTATTGATAATAAGGTTACAGTTACTAGCAGCATCAGACAGTATGCAAGAAATCTTCTCAGTTAAAGTGTATACACTCATCTGAATACTCTTTGTTTGAAAAAATACTTTCCATCTGTAACTGCAGACCAGACATACTTTTATCATCAAAACTGCAAGAAAACTTCTCCTTTACAGATTCATCCCAAATAGGCTTCTGTAAAATATCGGAGTTACTTTTTTCAGTCACAAGTGAGTCTTCCTGACCTATCAAGTGTCGGTGCGACGTTAAATCCAACAACAACAACAATCAACAACATTAATAACATGAGGTATACTGTTCTTATCTTTCAACAAATTACTGCAAAAACCAAGAGTTATGCATGAATGTACATCAGAAAAGATAGGATCAAAATCACAAACCTGAAATTCATTCACCCTTTCAAAATTACATGGTGAAACTAATACATAGTCAAGCAAGCTCTTGTTATTACACGTATTTTTACCAATAAAGGCATCTTCACCACATCTACCATTTGCAATGCACAGACCAACAGATTTACACATATTTATAAGCCGATACCCATAATAGATTCTTTTAGAAAAAAAAATTGCAGAGTTATGGGACTTTGTTTTTTTGTTACTATACTACATTGTTGTATATACATGTACATAGACACAATCTTGTGCGCACCATCTCTCCTTATCCCCTTGACACAATTTAATGAAACTTCACACAAGTGATCAGTACCAACAGTAGTTGTGCATGGGGCATGTAAGGTTCTTTCAGAAGAAAATTTTGCAGAGTTATGGGACTTTGGTTTTTTGTTACTATACTATATACATAGACACAATCTTGTGCGCACCATCTCTCCTCATCCCCTTGACACAATTTAATGAAACTTCACACAAGTGATAAGTAACAACAGTAGTTATGCATGTTGCATGTTAGGTTCTTTCAGCGACAAAAAATGCAGAGTTATGGGACTTTGTTTCTTGTTAACATACTATGTACATACAGTCTGCATATGCAATCTTGTGCGTGCCTAATCTACCAAACCCTTGCACACAATTTACTGAAACTTCACACAAGTGATCAGTACCCTAGTTGTGCATGGTGCATGTTACATTCTTTTAGATAAATATTCTGCGTAGTTATGGGACTTTGTTTTTTGTTACTATACTGTATACATACAGTCTATATACATACAGTCCACATAATTATGCAATCTTGTGTGCGTCAAATTGCAATGTACTGTGTCAGTGAATGCGGGGGGTACATTCATTACCTTTAGTGATAGCTCTAGTTATTAATTGTACCATTGTCTGCTAAGTAACGTCTTAAAGGTATACCTAAATTAGTCAAATTACAAGCTGACAAATCTTGAAAAACAGCATCACCTCCATTGTTGTCAACAATATATGGATCAAAATCTATCAAGTCTGATAAATTTTTACACCTGGCATTAAAATCCCCGAAAATTACAAAAGATGTGTTGTCAAACTGTGAGGAAACATCTACAATGTTGCCCTCTATATTGTCAAAAATATCAATAGAACTATAGACAGACCCCTCCGGAGGTATGTAGACTACTGCAAAAATAATGAATAACTAAGAATGTGTTACACATTAGTTTAACAGCCATTCATAGTATTGTAAATATTATCTTTTCGGAGGTTGACTCGATAAGTATTTCAATACTTCCGTCAATATCCTATTGCTTGTGTTGTTATGTCTGTCTGTATGTGTATAAATGTATCTTGTGTTACATTTACAATAAAATATTCTTAAACTAAAGTTTCATTATTTCGCGTTATTTTCATCTCCCAATTTCCTTTTTAAATTCATGAAACTTGTGCATTTACTACGATATGCCATATCTATGCAGCTTGTTGCATTGACTTGTAACTATTCTTTTTCAAACTGAATTCATAAAAGTCATGCAGTAACCCGAATCTCTTTTACTTTGTCGTTTTACTGAATCACCCCTTTCCTTTCTTTAATTAAGATTGAAAGTCATACAAATATAAGCATTTATTTTAATCTCAAACAAATTGCATTTTACTGCGCCCCTTTCTCTAGAAACAAATTGAACTTACTTTTCTTCAATCTAATTAAATCATTATTTCATTCTTCCTTCCAATCTATGTTCGCAGTGACTCAGATTTATTCGTAATAATTTCGCTATTTTTCTACGTCCGTTAAATCCCATTGCTTTTGCAAAATTCACAATTAATTAGATCTTTTGATTTTACTAAAATCCCGTATAGTTTTACATATTTCCATTACTTCTTGTGAAAAGATTGTGTTTTGTTGCAATAGATTCCTTTTAAAAGATCTTCTTTTAGTGTAAATGTATGATCCGCAAAATTTTTCTCGGTGCTTCCAAGGGATCTACTTTCCAGATTTTATATAAGGATTATATATGAATTTTACAAAAATCATTTAAAATGACATTGTATATTCTGTGCGCCCATACTAAGTTATAACGTGAAAGGCCTACGGGGCTAATGGTCGCTGACTTCGAATCACGTGCACTCTCAACTATGTGCTTGAAATTTAGCTTTGGATGTGGGATTTTCATGTAGGAAAGCTCTACCAAGATGCCATAATGTTCAGAGGGGCACCTAGTGCTTTCCATCACCACGAACCTTAATATCTTGTCTAGGAGTAATGTAAAACCCTTCATTAATGTTACTAAATGGGCTCAAAATAGCTTATACATTCTATGTATTTGTTTAGGTTGGCGTGGCCCTTATAGACAGGGACCCTCACCCTCTATTCCTAATCTTGTAACATCACTGATATTGTCAACCCGAGGACAAAATGTCACCCAAGGCGAAAACCGAGTGGTGACATTCCGTTCCGAGGGTTGACAACACCAATGCCACACACGCTGTCATATGATATTTATTGTATTATCCCGAACAAATTATGTATATAAAAAAGTTAAACACTGATTTAATTCATTCAATTCAACAGTTTCATCTTTTCGTCTGAAACGCCTGTGTCCACATCGAATAGTGACGTCACTACTATATGTGTACAAGGGAGGCAATCCTTTCATGGTTTGGCTTAAAAAATTGAAGCCGAGATTGCAGTAATTCGGTCAAAAATGTGCTTCCGTTGTGTAGTCGAAAGACGTCCAGATCCGAATTCTTACGTTTTTCACACATTTGCACGTAAATCGGGGGCCAAATGGGCATTAATTCACTAGTGAAATGAATTTTGCATATTAAAATAGGACACTTTTCATGTTAATAATCGCATGTTTTCGAGTTGTTTACTTGAAAACGAAAGTAGGATGTTTATTCTGCGGACCACTTTCTGAAATGCGGCAATATGAGGGTATTTGACTTCAGCTGACTTGCATTTCATTGCATACTATTCAACACCACTTTTTCTTTTCGTTTTCTTGAAGCAAATTAATGGACATCTCGTGGAAAATATGACTACAAAGGAGTGAAAATCTAGAAACGGTAACAAAATTGATCTGAAATAGCTGAATTTCATAGGAAACAAATAACAGTTTCTTTGTTTGGTATATACCCTTATTTATAGGTTATATTGCAGTAATTCGGTCAAAAATGTGCTTCCGTGGTGTAATCGTTAGAAGTCCCTAATAAATAGATCCTATTTTTTCATTTTTCGCGCAATTGCGCGTACATCGGGGGCCAAATGGGCATTGCTTCACTCTTGGAAGGAATTTTACATGAAATAGGACACTTTTCATGCTAATATTCGCATGTTTTCGAGTTGTTTACTTGAAAACAAAAGTAGGGTGTTTATTCTGCGGACCGCTTTCTGAAATGCTGCAGTAAGAGGGTACCTGACTTCAGCTAACTTGCATTTCACTGCATACTATTCAACACCCCGTTTTTTTTTCGTTTTCGTTGAAGCAAATGTATGAATATCTTGTGGAAAATAGGTCTACGACGGTAACAAAATTGTTCTGAAGTAGCTGAATTTTATATGAAACAAAGAACAATTTCTTTTATTGGTATATACCCTGAAGCAGTCATTTGTACTTATATGACATTCAAAATGAAGTAACAAAGTTTCCACGTTCTATTTTATTCAAGGTTTCAAATGTATTGGCTTATCGACAATATAAATAGCCATTGGCCATTTTACCATCCATAAAAAAATGAGGGGAGCATATAAATTTTATTCATGACTTGTATAGTGGCTTAACAAAATTACAACATTAGATATATTGTAATATCTCTGTTAATCTTTTATTCATTGTGAATGACAGGTAATAACGAGATCCTTATATACTCTACTTACCTATGTTTTGCTTTTTTGAAAATACCATTGTTTGTAATTATGTTTGTGTTAATACGATGTTTATGTTAAAAATTATTCTGATAAGATTTATCTTTCTTCTATATATATATATATATGCCGAAGTTGCATATTCATCACAAAATATTTTACATAACTTAAGTTTACAGTATCAAATATTGTTTTGTAATACCACATTATTACTACTTCATATGACCCTGCTAATATCTTACTGATATAGAATATTTTTCTTAACTATATCTTACGGATGATACCAAATTCTTGCGCTGTTTCGGATTTTTTTTTCTTGTCATTTTCAAAGAACCATGATCTGTTTTGTAGCATTATATGTTGTGCTGATCTGTTTTGGAGGTTCACCCGACCGTCCCTATGTCGTTCTTGCGCACCCTCTTGTGCGATTTTTCTGTATAACATTACACTTCTTTAGTAACCGATGTTCGCTCATTTTCTACACTTTTGTGACACAATATCCTAATGGGTAACGATTTAAGTTTATGGAGAGCGGCAATCGGTTCACATTATAACAGAGAACAATTGAACACGAAAACCTACTGCTTTAGACAAAGGTATTTTGATATTTCTGCAATCACTCAAAATCCAGTTAAATTAAGAATCATTTTTGAAACAATCGTCACATGTTTATGTGAATGTAGTATAAACTTACGCTTTGCTTATGTTGCCTGCCTTCTCGTTCATCACTCTGCCTTTACGTCCTTTTATGCACGAAACATGTCATGTAATAACAAAAGCATATATAATCAAATTGACATCTCTTACTCAGCTTGCCTAGTTAAAACATTGCTTATGTTAGCTGGTGACGTAGAACTTAATCCTGGACCTGATAATAATGTAGAACACTGCTTATCATTAATTCATCAAAATATTCGGAGTATTAGAAACAAATTGGAATACATCAAAGATAATTTTTTTAGATTCTGACATCCTCACTTCTTTCTCCAGAGATTTCTTATGAAAGCATAGCGCTTGAAGGATTCGATAAAATATTCCATAAAGATGTTTCGCCACATTCAGGAGGTATCCTTACTTACTGTAACGCGCATCTTAAACCAAAAAGAATATTTGAACTTGAAAATATATTACCAGAATCCCTGAGCATCCAAGTTCACGATAAAACTAGATCTTTCCTCATCTGTACAATATATCAAGCACCGAATCTTAAGGCTGAATTTTGGGACAGAGTAGACATATTTATTGAGCGGGCGTCTGAAATCACTAGTAATATCCTCCTCCTCGGTGATATTAATGAAGACCAACTGAACAGATCAAACCATAACTTTCAAGACATTCTTGCTTTAAACAGTATGATCGATTTAATAAACGAGCCAACCCGAGTAACAAATAATTCAAGCACATTATTAGATCCAATAGCTATTTCTAGCAATATTATCTCATTATACTCTGGAATTTTTATACGCCCCACGAAATAAGTGATCATTACGGAACATTCGCATACATTAAAAGTGATTTTATATCATCGACGTGTTACAAACGGAAAGGAAAGTGTGGAACTATAATCGCGGCGATTATCAGGCTCTAAATAATTTGATACTATCAACAAACTGGTCATTTTTATATACTGGATCGGTAGGTGATGCAGTTAATCTTTCCACGAAAAAATTATTCAACTTATTGATACATCTGTTCCCTCATCTATTGTTACTATACGCCCTAATGATAAACCGTGGTACAATTCTGAAATTCGTAGAATCTCGAGACAACGTGACCGCCTAAAACGAACGGCACTAAGAACTGGCGAAATTTCGGACTGCACAAATTACAGTAAGTTAAGAAATAAAATAAATAACATGAAAAAACATTCAAAAGAACTTTTTTTTTTAACACTTTAGAATTTTCTATGAGTGAAGTTAGCTCATACACCATCTCAGATGAAGATAAAGCGAACGTTTTAGAACGTTTTAAACGATTATTTTGTTTCTATCTCGACACTTGATGATTCGCAAACTGCTCTTCCAGATTTTAGCTTAAAATCAGATCTAGTTATAAATAAAGCGAGTGGACCCGATGTAATAAGCCACAAAATGTTAAGAGAAACATCGAAAACTATCTCCTTACCACTAAAAATCTTATTTAATCGCTCTCTATCAGAAAAACTATATCCTAGTTTATGGAAAAAGGCAAATGTCACGCCAGTTTTTAAGAAGGGCGAAAAATCATTGCCATCTAATTACAAACCAATATCCTTAATCAGTTGTGTTGGCAAAGTTATGGAAAGAATTATATTCAAGAATATCTATAATCACCTTCATTCTAACAATATAATATATAAATATCAGTCTGGCTTTCTCCCGGGTCATTCAACTGTATATCAACTTATTGATATTTATAACAAAATATGTAAATCGTTTGACGAAAAACAACCGACATGCATGATATTTTGTGACATCTCTAAAGCATTTGACAGAGTATGGCATAAGGGTGTATCATTTAAACTTAGACAATATGGTATTTCGGGTTATATTCTCGGTTGGATTAATTGCTAATTGAAAGACCGTTCTCAAAGAGTCTTCTTCGGTCAATCATATTCTAATACAAACACTGTAAATGCCGGTGTTCCTCAAGGGTCATTGCTCGGTCCTTTACTGTTTTTAATTTACGTGAATGCTATCGCTGAGTCCTTAATAAGTACAACTCGATTATTTGCGGATGATAGTTCCCTTGCACTATCTACTACCGACATAACTCTCATGGAAACAACGTTAAATTCTGACCTAGAAAAAATTACTGGCTAGTTAAGCTCAATCCATTAAAAACCGAAGTGATGTTTTTCTTCATTATCTAATACAAGGCTGCCCCCTCTTACCTTTTAAAATAACGTCCTTAATTTTGTTGATCCAGGAACTCTCAGTCATGATGGTAAATAGCATGTACATATCAATAACATTGTGAAGTCTGCGTCTAAAGTCCTCGGATCTATGCGTCGGTTGAAATACAAACTTAAACGTACAACGCTAAACCAGATATATTTATCTTACTTAAGACCCCTAATAGAATATGCGTCAATTGTCTGGGACAGCTGTACACAATACGAAAAAGACTCGCCAGATAAAATTCAATATGAAGCAGCTAGACTAGTTATAGGTCTCACGTGTTCCGTATCAATTGAAAGGTTATTAAACGAAAACGGCTTGGTGTCACTTTCAGATCGCAGAAAAATACAAAAAAATGACATTAATTTATAAGTATAAGCACGGCCTATTGCCGGAATTCTTAAACGATCTATTCCCAAGTTCAGTTGGAGAGACTACCCTGTATAACTTAAGAAACGACACCAATTTTTGTAACTCTGTCTAGACGAACAGAAATATACTCCAGATCTATTATTCCGTCATCTCTTGCGCTATGGAATGAACTTGAGAATAATATTCGTGATTCACCAACTTTGTCGTCGTTTAAATCAAATCTAAAAAAAACTGTTTAAACCACCCGAGGTACCATAATTTTTCTTACACGGTGATAGATTTTTTACAATTCATCATACCAGAATGAGAAATATGTATAGCAACTTAAATAATGACCTTTATTTGAATCACTTAAGAGAAGATCCCAACTGCCAGTGTGACAACGGAATAGAAGATGCAGAGCACTTCTTTTTCAAATGCAACAGATTCAGAAATGAAAGGCTTCAGCTGTTTCGTAACACTCACACCTTCCATACATTAAGTTCTGAAAAACTGCTTTTTGGTGTAGCTAACTTAAACGACGCAGAAAATCAAACCATATTCAATGAAGTACAAACATATATAAAGAATACAGGTCGATTTAACCCAACCTAATATTTATTTATTTCATTTGTTCCCTGTGGAGTCTTCCTATTTAAGAGAAAACGCATTTGAGGTTTGGGTGGTTGACTGGGGTCGGTCGGTGGAATTTTGTTTGGAACAGAGCAGCACATAACATTTTTCTTTTCCTTTTCATCTATAACTCAATCAATTTTTGCTTTTTTGTTTCTTTTATCTATCTTTCACTTGAAGATATATTCCGTCATCGGTTTAATCTACGTAATAATGACGAAGTGGGGAGGACTGTTTATAATGTTGGCATAACTGTTAAGTCCAACCCATTTGCTGTTCTTTTCATTTCAATATATGATTATTTATTATCCCCCGACGAAAGTCGGAGGGATATAGTTTTGGCGTTGTTCGTCCGTCCTTCCGTCCGTCTTTCCGTGTGGGCGAAATGATGGTTAAGTGACTGCATAACGGTACTTTCTCTTTGATGTCATTCATTCCGTTCTGTTTATGTGACTATTTTTCTTTTTATGTGACTGTTAGAACAATAGAGAGAACAATGGGGGAGTCACATAAAGACCGTTTCGTAGGACGGACGTCCTTCCGTCCGTCCGTCCGTCCGGAGCCATATCTAGGAAATGGTTGGGAATATTTATATAAATCTTCATATACATGTTTACCACTATGAGTTCTTGCGGTCCATTAATTTTCAGTCAGATTGCCCCAGTAACACCAGAGTTATGGCCCTTAGAAGTTTCTACTGTTAACTATATAGGGTACTATAAATATGGCAATTTCTGCATTATAACTTTTGATATATTTGACCTAGAACTATGAAACTTAAATAGAATTTAGATCACCATAATTTGGTTGTGTACACACAATTTCGTTCGCATTTATTTGTAAATTAAGAGTTATTGCCCTTTAATTTTATAAAAATCCACATATTTGTACATAACAAACTTACCATTTGGTAGAATTTCATTAAATGTCTTTCATTCTTTTCCATGAACATTTATTGTAAACATATAAAGTTGTGTACCCACACCTGGTCACCCCCTTACCTTGATCACACCAACCCCCCTCCCGCCCTCCCCTCCCCCCAAAAATATTCATTCCTTATTTTAGATTTTTTTTCAAACAAACTTCATATACATCTTCACCACTATGAAGTTATTGGGCCCATCAAGTTTCAGTCAGATTGCCCTAGTAACACCAGAGTTATGGCCCTTAGAAGTTTCTAGTGATAGCTATATAGGGTACTATAGATCTATAGATATGGCAATAACTTTCGATATATTTGACCTTGAACTGTGAAACTTAAGCAGAATTTAGAGCACTATAATATGGTTGTGCACACACAATTTCGTAGGGATTTCTTTTGTAACTTCAGAGTTATTGCCCTTTAATTGTCTAAAAATCCACATATTTGTACATAACAAACTTACCATTTGGCAGAATTTCATTAAATTTCTTTCATTCTTTTCTATGAACATTATTTATAAACATGTGAAGTTGCACACCCACACCTGGTAACCCACTTGCCTTGGTCACAGCCCTCCCCCCCCCCAGACCCCCCCCCCCCCCCCCCCCCCCCCCACCCCAAAAATTTTTTTTTTCATTCCTTATTTTACATTTTTTTTCAAACCTTCCATGAATATTTATCAACATGCAAGTTGTACCATTTCCCACCTCCACCCACCACTGATCATGCATCCTCTGCCACCCCCCCCTCCCCCCCCCACACACACTTCACCCATTTCTTTTTTTTTTAATTTTTAATTTTCCATTAATATTTATAATCAACATGTGAAATTTTGTTTCCTCACCCGTTCCCCCGCACCCCCACCCGCTAAAAAAGTAAATATATACATATATCTATATATATACATATATATATTTCCATTTTTTTTTATTTTTTTTAAATGTTCAAACCTTCAACATGTTAAGTTGTGACTGCAAACCTTGCCCTCAGCCATGTTCAAGATATCTTACTTGATTGTGTTCTCTTAAGGACATCTGTTCTTTTAAGTTTAAATGTACATGTTTAACAGCAACATCTGGTGCCAAACCACTCAAAGTCAATATTTCGTTCCAGTTAAACTTCAAGCGCACATTTCAATAACTGCGTTTAATTTTAAAAGCTAAGCTTATTACAGTAAGCATATTCCATTCAAAATAAATTCTTTAGTCAGGATCAAAGTATTATACATTTATTATGTACTCTTTAATTAAACATTTGTTTTCTGTTAAATTGATTTTGACTAATGAAATTATTTGCTTCTTATTAACATCCTTAACTTTTTGCCGGACATATTTTTTTACCATTCCTCACCAAAAACCCTTTCGGCGGGGGATACCAATTCATCGAATTTGCTTGTTATGTATGTTACGTATATATGTAGAAATGAAAATTATATGCAATAAAATATGAATAAACTAAAAAATTGACTGTCTATAAGTACTGTTTTAGAAAACGTGTAGTATACATTTTTATACTGGAAAATAGCAAATATTCCTATTTTCTCAATAACAGACGACTGTTACTTTTAGAATCTGAATACATGTTCATGCAAAGACACAAGTAAATATAATCAAGGTAATTATTATGTATGAAAATTATATCAACCTTGTAATAATGAGCGATACCGTGACCAGACGTCGTTGAGATATGTCACATGATATCGGTGAGACATGACTAACGTTGGAACGTAGGTCTTCCGTAGTGATAAAGTTTCAAAGTTTATTTCATATATCTATTAGGTCATAGACACATGTGGCAATTCTAGTACATAGTATATACAAATTATACGAATAACATGACGGACATGTACATATAATATAATTTCATATTGCACTTAGCTTTACAATTCTATTAAATATAATTGTATGAAACATTAATTGTCACAATATGACATACATCAAAATTTACAGTAAACCTAGTATAAACAAATCAATTCGTTTATTTCTCTGAATTCATGATAACATAATGAGGTACAATACATACTAGATAATATATAACTATAACGAGGCTCATGCATTGTCAAAACAGCAGGTATAATACTAGCACTAAGCTCCATAATAATGATATTTTTGATGTTTATATTCTTGCGGGAGAGTAATAATTCTGCAACAGTACACAGAAAAATATCACTTAATTAAGTTAACAGATCCGCACATTCTAGCCACATTTATAGCATTAAACAATATAAATTTGACTTTATGGTAAGATAGAAAGCTGTCGACAGTTTTCAAACATTACGTATAGTGAATTTTACTATCATAATCTACTTAAACCTCTGGAAGATTTTTTTAACAAAGATCCATAATTTTTTATATTCTACAGTATTGCATTTCATATTCGTGACGACTTCGTAGTGTAAAATATTTCAAATTGGAAATGTATGAAACTTTGATTTTATATACTTCGAGCTTTCATCAACATGTGTTGGACATTCTACAAGATAGTGGAATTCGTCATCAATATTTGAGTTATACAATATACAAGTCCTATGATTTAGCGGTACTGCATTCCAGTTACCAGTTTCAACAGGTACTTTATGGTTTCTTGTTCTGAATTTAATCATAGATTTCAAAAAGTTATGTCGAGTATTAACTAAGTATTGTTCAAAACTAAAAGTACGCTTAAATAGTCTATAGTTTCTACAGTTGCTGGAGTTCTCTAACAATGAAAACCATTCATTAATAAACAAATCCGACAGTTTCTGTTTAACACTCGTGGTAAGCCATTTTGTATTGGGAAGTTCGTGCGTTTCCCATACATTGACAAGTCCACAGGACAGAAGAATATTTTTAACATTTACAATCCACGAAAAATTATTTGGGTTACTATGTTTAAAATGACTAAGCAAAATAGTATAGATACTACTTTTTAGTTTCATTCCTGTAGGCTGTACAAGTTTTGCCTAAAAAGATACAATTCTTGTTTTAATATCAACAGACAATGGTTGAACTCCTGTTTCTCCATATATCATACAATTTGAAGTACAACTTTTTACATTCAAAATGTGTTTTAAGAATTTTAATTGAACTCTTTCTATGACATCTATTTTTCCATAGCCCTAGATTTTGCAGCCATACAGTAAGACAGGTTTGACAGTTTTAGAAAAAGTTCAATTTGCGTATCAATCGGTAAACACAATGCTTTTGCTTTTTTCAACAGACAATACATAGCTTTAATTCCTTGCTTAGCAATATGTTTTTAGCTTTAAAGAAGGAACCACATCGACTAAAAAGAACGGCAAGATACTTGTACTCATCAAGAACTTGCAAAATATCATTTTCAAAGTGAAAATTATGTTGACTGCGTCGACCTCTTCAAAAGATTAAAATTTTTGTTTTTGAGGTATTCAAAGTAAGTTTCCACATTTCACAATACTGTACATATAGATTCAATGCTTGTTGTAATTCATTTCCAGTTTCAGAAACAGTAACAATGTCGTCAGCATATAACAAAATGAAATGTTTTAAATATTCTATCAAAGTATTATCTAAATCGTGTTTATTACAGGATACACCTCCTACCAGTCCATTATTCACAAAATATTTATGTAAATTATTTAAATACATTGAAATAGTAGGAGCGAAAGGTTTTAACCTTGTCGCACACTAATATTACAGTTAAAATATTCTGATTTCTGCCCATTTTTCATAACATATGATTTTGCTTGGTTATAAATATTTTAATAACATTCAAAACTTTTCCGTTTACATTCAAATCAATAAGCTTTGACCATAGTCCCGATCTCCAGACAGTGTCAAATGCCTGTCTCTCGATAAAAGCACAGAAAAGTTTCTTTTTGCTACTTTTGAGCAGATCTATCAACATATTCAGAACAAACATATTATCTTTAGTGGAAAATCCTTTGCGGAAGCCTGACTGATATTCATTTATCAAGTCATATTTCGTAACAAACTTTTGTAAACGAATGTTTAAAACAGCGGTAAATAATATTCCTAGACAACTTAGTAAAGTTATCGGCCTGTAATTTGAAGGTTCAGTAGCGTCACCTTTATTTTTATAGATAGGACTGATAATACCTATCGTCCAGTTTTTTTGGGTATAATTCCATTGTTAAATATGATATTGAAAAGTTTGAGATATATGTGTTTCATAACAGGTAAAGTATATTTAATATGTTCATTCAATATTTCATCAACGCCAAATGCTTTACCACTTTTCAACATTTTGGCAGCATTTTCAATTTCGTCCATTGTGATAACAGAATTCAATTTAATATTATCAGGAAAATCCGTATTATTAAATACATTTTCTGATGTGGTGTCATTTTCTGCAGAATTTACATTCTTAAAAAGCTCATATAAGTCTGACAATTCAGCTGATACAGTATTGTTCTTATTTCCACGCAATACTTTCCAATAAGCTTCCAGGTTCGAATTTTTTAAATATATTTTTTTCTATGTTATTCGTTCTGAATTCAGTAAAACTCTTCCTTAACATTTTCTTTTAATGCTTACTATTACTCTTCAAGTCTCTCTTACTTGAATCATTTTTTCTAAGTTTATGAAGATGTTTGGCTCTGTGGAAATCCCGTCTGGCAGTTTTACAGCTTTCATTAAACCAAGTGGGCCTATCAACAAGATGTTTTCTAGAATACGAATAATTTTTGGTGGTTCCGAAGCTTTTACTTGCACTTTAAACACACTACTTATTTTTGGCACGGTGTTATTAAAATTTTCGGACGAAAAAAAAATCCATGCTTTCAAGTTGACAAAGCTCATCATATTTTGTCCGTATCTATATTGTTAACAAACTCTTCTGACTTCTCTGGATTCCATAATTTAGTATTTTTATTATTATGTGTTTGATTATTTGTAGTAGTCTGTAAAGTTTCACAAAAAATGACAAACTTACTGGACATCAGATAACATTGGAAAATAATCTAGAACGTTTAAGGTATCGACCGTCGAGAATAAATTTGTAGAACATACAAAATAGTCTACCGTATTTACATTCATGCATGTAACACAGCCTTCATTATCACCCTTTGTACGTCCATTTAAAATGTACAAGTCATTGCATTGTACACACCTGTAACGTTACAACACAATTTGTCGTACATTATACATATTATGTTGCAACAACAGAACTATTGAGGCACTTTATAAAAATCAATATAAGTGTCCAATACTATACCACTGCATAGTAAACCTTTTAGGTAAGATTCACATGTTGTTTTTGATAAACATATTTAATAATATTTGATTATTATAAAATATGTAACGCTATTATCAATACACATAATAATCAAACGATCATTTTAACATAAAGTTATTAAAAAGTATATTCCACTCTGATGTCGATCTTGTCCGAAACAAAAAAGACAAGAAAAAACGGTGAAAAATAACGATTGTTTGTTGCAGAAATAAATATGCAGTAAGTAATCACTTAGTCTATATTACATAACATTAACGGTACGTATAACTAGTTTATCTAATATTTTTCTAAATTATGTGTTGTTATGATATATTAAGTTTGATCTCTAGTAAATGCTTTGTTAACAAAACTCCCAAGACTTGTTAATGTTCGGCTATTTTCCGAATTCAACAGTTCTATGAATTTAAGCATATTTGGACGTTTCCAGTAATACAAGGTAACAATTGTTTTCTAAGTTCAGAATATATAACACATTCTAGCATAAAATGATATTCGTCTTCTAATTTGTCGCATTTTATACATTTACATTCATTCAAAGGTGCACTGACTGGTTTATTCCATCTGCCGGTTTCATGCAAAGTCTATGAGATGATAATCGTAGCCTAACTACACTTATTCTTAATTTTGATATATTTATTACATCGAGATATGGTTGAAATTTAAAGTCAGCAATCACCCTTGTTATCTGGATAATACAAAATGCTGTGATAATTCCAAAATATTATAAAATGACAGATGAAGGCTTCTGAAAATTTCAGGTTTTTCGGTAAGTTGCTGCGGCTTGATAAGAGGTTTTAACCAACAGATGTTGCAGAAAGAACGAACGGTGATTTGTTTTCATGGAACTCAAACTATTTTACTTTATTTTTTGTTAATACAATACACAATATGTTAAATAGTTTACAAAATCCATGTAAGTTTAGTTTGAAAATTCAAAAAAAAAAATTTAGAATTGTTTTTTATGCTTGTAATTCACGATATATACAGCTCTGCCATTTCACTATCTGACATAGTTTAGAGTAAGTTGTTTATTTTTGCCGTTTTTATGTCAAAACTATTTATATTGATCCTTGTGTGAAAAATGGATAATAGCCGAAAATGACCATGGATAATGCCCTACATGTGTTGTCTTTTAAAGTGGATAATAGCCGTCATTGACTTCTTTCATTTACATACCATTACACATTGACCAGTTTTGTGTGTGTGGACATGTTTTGGTGAATGATTTTGTAACAACATGATGATATGAACATGTTAACGATTTTTAGCTCGACTATTCAAAGAATAGTAGAGCTATTGGACTCACCCATGCGTCGGCGTCCGCGTCGGCGTCCGCGTCCCGATTTGGTTGAGCTTTTGTATGTAAGCTGGTATCTCAGTAACCACTTGTGGGAATGGATTGAACTTCACACACTTATTCACTGTGATAAACTGACCTACATTGCACAAGTTCCATAATTCTATTTTGCGTTTTACAAAATTATGCCCCTTTTCGACTTAGAAATTCTTATTTATGGTTTTGTATGTAAGCTGCTGTCTCAGTAACCACTTGTGGGAATGAATTGAAACTTCACACGCTTATTCACTGTGATAAACTGACCTACATCGCATAGGTTCCTCCATAAATCTATTTTGCTTTTTTACAAAATTATGTCTCTTTTTCGACTTAGAAATTCTTGGTTAAAGTTTTGTATGTAAGGTGGTATCTCAGTTCTCACTAATGGAAATGGCTTGACATTTCACACACTTGTTCACTGTCAAGATTTGTAATGCACTGTGCCGGTCCCATAACTCTATTTTGCATTTTTTCAAAATAAAGCCCCTTTTTCAACTTAGCAGTTTTTGGTTTCACGTTTTTGTATGTAAGCTGGTATTTCAGTATCCACTAATGGGAAAGGATTGAAACTTCACACACTCAGTCACGAGCTGATAAGCACTGTGTAGGTTCCATAACTCTTTTTTCCAATTTTTACAAAATTATGCCCCTTTTTCGACTTTTGTATTCATTCAGTTGACAAGGCTGTTGAATAGTCGAGCGTTGCTGTCCACCGACAGCTCTTGTTATACTGGTTACAGGCACAGCAACCTAATAAGTAGAGCATATGAAACCCATCGCAGATTAAGATGTTTTGCCTCATATGTTTTTGGAAAGAAGTTTTAACACTCTCTTTCCATGAATGTAATTCTTACAATTACAGAGATAGTCCGAATGATGACTTTGGATAAAGACCCGATAAAGAATGCCTAAAAGGTATGGCCATATGTTGGCGCTTGTTCAGTGCTGGTGGGGGTACCCGACAGTCAACCTATACAGATCTTTGGCTCCTTTAGAAATGACTTTTGGAGTTTGGCTGAAGGTTATCTTCAACCTACCAAGATCTACGAGACGTATAATACTGTCTTCAAAAATGCCCAGGATTTTCAACACCACAAAATATACCACAGATTTTGAACAGCAGTCAAAGTACCATGATTATTATAGCCCAAGAAACAAAGCAAAAACAATTGATCTCAATTACAATTAATAACACCAACTTAATGTATTGACCTTACAGAAGAAGAGGGAAGGGGATATTGAACAAATATTAAGTTAATGAACGTAGATCTTATCCTATACACTGGGACTCTTTATATTTCAGTATAGAAATGCATGTGAGTCTTGTATTGCAGATGAAATTTTGGTAGGGTAAACATTCCAAGGGGGACAACTTTGTATGGAAAAGTTAACAAGTATACTAAATTATTAAGTACAATATCAAACCATTATCAGTTAAGGGATTAAGGATTTGTACTTATATGAATTCACAGCAGTATTCAACATATTCCAGCAAAACTGACCTGTTAAAGTGCCATTATTTTCACACTCTTAAAATGCTAACAGACCCCTAGTATATTTAATTTCTAAATATGGGTGTACCCCCTCCCCCTGTGGAATCTCAGCACATTTAGATTCAGGTGTTAAATTTACCTGTTATGGCTTGTTTAATTTTTTACCAAAATCTAGCATAAAAGATATAGGCGTGTAAGCTTTAGAACCTTCTGACAGCGGACTTGAGTTTTAAAACAGAATTTTACAAAGATATAGACATTTACCCTTTTGATAAATGTTTCAGGAACATCTGGTACTGACCATGTGTATAAAACATAACCTTGATATAATACAGCCATTAGTTACCACATTTTATGAGTATACTTCTTCAATATACAACAATCGGTACCTTTAGAACAGCATATGCAAAATTTCAAACTACAATATTGGCTATTATCCTCATAGCATTTCGGGCTTTATCTTCGAAATTTCTATGAACACTTGGGTCAGTATCCTTCGACTACTACATTTGCTTATATATTTGTCAATGTGGGTTATTTGTTCTATAATTAAAACTTTTGATCATGTTCATATCATTGTTTATATAATAACTGAATAATACAAAATAATATTCATAACCGAAAGTCCATTAAATGAGGTTGACAGCGCTTTGAATCGCCAAACTCATTCTCAAAAGCAAAATGTACACATTGTTTGTGGCTCTTCATACTGAACAATATGTCCCATATTCAAATTGTTTAGTGCAAATGGTACAGCTTCTAAACCATGTTGAATCAGTTATAATACTGTAAACGATCAGAATGAGTAATAAGAAAATATTGACAAAAACAATATCTATACAAAATTTGACATTTCCTCCAGTTTGTAGCATTTTGGAATTATCACATCATTTCGTATTATCCGGATAACAAGGGTGGCAATGATTTTTTAAAAAAGTGCTCTGCTACAGTCATCTATCTACATCTCCAATTTTGCATAAATTGATCATTTATTCGTTGTTTAATCGAAAAAAGAAACATATTCATATCACCAACTGTTTGATAATACTTAACATTAGGGAATCCAAGTGGAAAAAAAATAAATCTCTTAACAACGAGCACCAGTTTTTCGTCCTTGGCTTATCTATAATATCTTGATTCAACATATTATATATGATTTTGATTTAATTTTTAGAATCTGATTGTAAAAGTTTTAACAAAAATTTAACTATTGCATAATATCTATAATTTTGCAAAGGTACCCTATCTAATTCACCATACACAAAGTCGTTTCACGCCCGTAATTTAATATAGATACAATTAATTTATCAAAAAAATCTAATTTGTGTTTAACAGAAATATTTGTAAACTTATGTATGTACTTATTCATTTTGATATTGCCTTTTGCCAGTGAGAGTCTTCTTGGCTTCAAAAAATGAACCCCCAGTGGAAAACGCTATCCCAAGATAAACAAATCGGATGACAATTTCAAGTATTTGATTACCATACGTAAAATTAATGATGTTTGGTAATCTTCCACCTTTACGAAAGATCATAAGTTTCGTTTTTACTGATTTTACAGATAATTTTTATCTATAACAATATTGAAATTACAAATCTAAATTTACTTTTAACTCTTCACTACTATTTGCAAAAATGACAGTATCATCAGCATACAATATAATGAACATTTTAAACATACATGTATACTTCAACACCATTTTTTTATATACATGCTTTCTAGATCATTAATAAACATGGTAAAAAAGGGAACCAAAAGTTTCACCTTGTCTAACCCCAAAGTGACACTGAAAACTATCGCTTATTTGATTCATATATTTCACTCTTGACTTGACATTATTATACACAGACTTTATTATGTTAAGAATATTACCTCTTATACCTACTCTGATTAATTTCATCCATAAATTTTCTCGGGTTATATAACCAAAAGCTTTACTTAAATCGACAAATGCATAATAGAGCTGCTTATTATTAGTAATATAATGTGTAACCAATCCATGCAATACAAATATATTATCTGAAGTACCCATTTTCAATCTAAAACCTGACTGCGTCTCTATATACACACCATACAATTCGCCCCATTCACAGCAAAAAAAAAAAAAAAAAAAAAACAAAGACAAATATCAAACAGGGAATGCCACGTACCAAAAACGCAACCTCTCCAAAACGAAACCCACAGCACGCAGACGCGCACACCACAAACACACGCACACATACACAAAGCCAACACATTAGGACAAAATGAACAAACAAAGGAACACAGTGGGGCACCGCCTTGGAACGGTCAGTGGCAAACACACCACTGGGGAGCTTAAACCGGTTTATGGTGCGCACACAACCTCATTCTTACCCCCACCATGTTCTGAAGACACGGGACAGTGTAAGTAAAAGTAATCCCCTCCAGGTGAATCTCTAACACACGTAATGGAAACAAAAAGGCAAGGCATGTAAAACACAAAAATGCTCGTGTATAAATATATAAAAAACAAACCTTTAGAACCAAAAACGTATATACTCAATAAGCAAGTCGGTTATCCAATATCCTATTAAAACGTTTACATAAAGCACTCAATAAATTACATGTAATTAGATAACACGATAGTTATTTGCATCATTAATACTTCCCTTTTTGTGCAAGGGGACAACAAAGTCTTCAGACCATGATTCTGGGAAACATCCAGTTTCAAATATTTTAACAGTGCCAACAAATGCGTCGAAATAGCATTCTTACCATGTATAAAAAATTCATTCAAAAGTATATCTGGACCACCAGTTTAATTTGTATCCAATTCCTTACTAGATTTCAGTAACTATTCCAGAGTAAGTAGCACATTTAACTCTTCAAATATAATACCAAATTCATCATTTTCATATCTCTCAATAAAACGTAACACATTTTCATCTGATGTAATAAAAATGATCTTTAGGACAATTAAAGGCGTATGCTAGTATTCCCTGTATATGAGATGGGCGAAAATTTTCCCAATAACAGAATTTCTTTAAACTTTGGATATTGAAGGACAATCATCTAAGAAACAAAAAAATGCAATAAAAATCATAGGTCACCGGATTCGAAAAAGAGTTATCTGTCCTTGAAAACGTCATTTTGGGGGGAAATGCCGTTTTCAAGGGCAGATAACTCTTTTCTGATACCGGTGACCTATGATTTTTATTATAAATATCCAAAGTTTAAAGAAATTCTGTTATTGGGAAAATTTTCGCATCAAATTATAGCATACGTCTTTAACAGCTTTGAAATACGTATCAAAAGTATCAAGTGAAATACTTGTCTCTTTCACATTACATGAACTCTTTAACAATATCCAATACAATTTTGCATTTTTTTCCCAAGCGACTAATTATGTATGTGTCTCATATTTATCATAATCAAATCTAGTTTTTAACACAGTTTTGTATTGTGAACGTATGTTTACCATATTTACTCTATTTTGTTCACTTTTGTCACGCCTGTATGCGTTTAAAACAATATAAAATAATCTACGAATATTTTCACACTCGGGAGTGTACCATTTATTTGAGTATAGTCATTAACATACACAGGCTCATTACTTCTTAAGTTTCGTTTACCAATAAGGGAGGCTACTCCATCAAATATAGCTGAAAACTCGCAAATGCAATTATCTACATCATTTTTACATGTAGACATATTTACATTATTAACAAAATATGTCAATTTATCTAAAGTATCATTTGCCGATATTCGATCCTGATAATCCTTTACATTATCGCTATTCCAAACATATTTGTACGATATATTTTTATATATTGTTTCGTGTTCTAAATTATTTGAACACGGTTCTTTTTTAAATGTAAACATAAAATCAACTATACAATGATCCGACAAAATGTTTGGGTCATGTACTTCAAAGTAATCAATATTTGCAAATAAATTCTGAGTAGTTATTACATAATCTACAGATGAAGACCCTTGAGAATTTTACACATGTCTGACGGCCAAGAAATTTGTCAGCACTTGTTCTTCCATTAACTATTCTAAGCCCAGTCTGCTTACAAAGATCTAACAAAAGTAACCCATTGTTATTAACACGCCCTGTATCTTGTGAATACCGTTTCATTTCTGTATCAACAGAATAATCTTCTGGTAAATCATCATGATTTGATATATTATCAGAAACAACAAAAACTCCAAAGAATTAGTCCTTGATTTGAGATTTGCAAAGTGCAAAATCAAAACCATTTTCATATTTTGAATCTTGACTAACAATAAATTCTAACAATCTTTCATATGTATGCGAGTCTTGTATAGCTTGTCTACTACTATTTTCAGGTAAAGCGTAACACAGACACACAAATAAATAAATAATTTTGTAATCCTAGTAAGCTACCATTTATTTTATGCAAATAATATCATCTTGGCTCAGAAACACAAAATTATCATCAGTTACAAATTCATTGCGAATATAAATTGTTATACTATATATATTATTATACTGCCTGAAGCCCTATTACTTTAAACTTTATTTTCTGACCTATGTAACACAAAGTATTTAAAATCATTAACCATTAAATCAGAAAATTGATCAGTCCAAGTTTCAGTCAACAATACAATGTCATGATTATCAAAAACAGTTTTTAACTCCAGTGATAATGATTTATTTGTCCGTTTTGTGCATAATCCCTGGACATTCAATATGTGCATCGTAGCTGAATATTATCGGCGTTGGCCTAATGCCTTACATCTACACCTGCCCGGGAATCACCTGTAGTCGTTGAACCATGTAATGATTGGCTGGCTTGTGTGGTAGTATATGGCTATTTATAGAACCAGGTTTTACCGGGTTACTAGATTTTTCAATACACGACGGTTTACTACTTGCGCTGAGAATTACTCCTTGAAGCGCTGGCATTTCTCTTGGAAGGCCTGTGGGAATCAGACCTTTTTTCAGACCTGGACCTTTTCATGGAAGGAGTACGTGTAACACGAGGACGACCGCGTGCCCGTAATGGAGACTCGATTGTTTTTGACACTGTATTTTCACTGTCTACATTCAATTTTGAGTCACCCGTGTTCACAAGTTGAACAGTGGAATTACATGGTGGATGTGTATTTGGGGACTGCACAGATTGTGCTGGATACTAAAAGGCGCGTCGCGATGCATCTGGCATTGGTGCGGCGTGAGATATGATTGGTGAGACGGGGTGGGTATGGGAGGGGTGTCCTCTCGCAGATTGTGGGAAAATGTTTCCAAATTGCACCCCAAATGACACGATTTCCTTGCATTTAAATACCATAAAACTAATCAAGACGTTATTTGTGCCGATTTTCCAAAAATCTCTATTTAAGCAATGCTTGAAATAATACTGAAAGACACTGAAAATTCAAAACGTTTCATTGGCTTGCAAACTGTAGACATTCCTATCATTTATAAAACGGTGCAATTGTATCAATGTGTTAGAAGCTTATAACATATTTAATGAGATTTTCTCTTTAAGCATCAATCATTGTCAGAAAATATTGAAGCAACGAACCATTTATAAAAGGGGTAAAAACAAGAAAGAGTGATGTGAAAGACAAAATTAATATTGCTCGTTTCTTTTTTTTTTCTTTTGTAAGATGTAATTGCATATATATTCTGTATATACATTCTACAGATAAATAACACTTAAAATATTTTTTACTTGACGTGCTTCTGATATGTTACCTCCTTCATAGTTATGTCAAACTATTGTAAAACAATATCGGCGCTCAACTAAGGCATGATAATCAGGTTACATTCTACCAATTCAATATCTTATTTATTTTCATATTAATAACAAAACATTCAGACCTCATTTTCAGCACTTTAGAGCATTTCAATGATATGAAAACCATATATGGTCATTTAGTATAACATGTCTTCTTATCAAAAATAGAAAAATATTGACACGTTATGTTGTATATAAGAAAAATAATCTGTTCTGAGAAACATCACCCTCTAAAAATGCCCCCATGAAAACAGCCGTTTAGCAGTTACGCGTAGGTAGACATTTTTTGCAAAGAATAAAACTTATTCCAAGAAATTAACAATGAAAATGGTCTAGATCTATTCTCAATACTATAAGCAATAAACATAAGCCAAAAATTTAACTGTCACCTCCTCATGTCACTCATTATACCAGATTTCATACATAGCATGGAACTCCATTTTGGACTACTTCACATGTAACACTGTGTAGTCAATTCAGGTTTGGTGTAATCCGTCCTTAAAGGAAAATTGCTCATACTCAAAATGTGTTTTTTTTTCACTTAAATTGTACCAGTAACCTAAATGCATGAAAGAAATACCATTTTCAGTTTGATACAATCAATTTTTTAGGTTTTATGGCTTTTTCAGTAACGTAGGCTAGCGCGCCAAATTTCCTGGAAAAAAGCTGTCGCGACATCATTTTTGACCACTTTTCCTTGCTTGAGCTTATTTTTGCCATATTTTATCAAGTTTTACCATAAACTGCACTCAAATCAAACACTGTTACTGTAAAATATACCCAAACTCACCCCTTACACCTAAAACTTACCAATATTTAGTTAATAAATATGCATTTTTTGAAAAAAATACACCCAAAACAGAGATTTTGAAATATTTTTAGTTTTTCTTCCTTTTCTCTGCTAAATTGCACTGAAATTGTCACCTTCTATCATAATCTGACCAAACTAGCCTGTTTACAGCCACATCTAAACAAGTTTCAATTTTTACCCCTGCACAACTTATAGGTTACATTCTACCAATTCAATTCCTTATTTATTTCATATTAATAACAAAACATTCAGACCTCATTTTCAGCACTTTAGAGCATTTCAATGATATGAAAACCATATATGGTCATTTAGTATAACATGTCTTCTTATCAAAAATAGAAAAATATTGACATGTTATGTTGAATATAAGAAAAAAAATCTGTTCTGAGAAACATCACCCTCTAAAAATGCCCCAATGAAAACAGCCGTTTAGCAGTTACGCGTAGGTAGACATTTTTCGCAAAGAATAAAACTTATTCCAAGAAATTTACAATAAAAATGGTCTAGATCTATTCTCAATACTATAAGCAATAAACATAAGCCAAAAATTTAACTGTCATCTCCTCATGTCACTCATTATACCAGATTTCATCCATAGCATGGAA
The DNA here is from genome assembly GCF_021730395.1 of Mercenaria mercenaria. NCBI lineage: Eukaryota > Metazoa > Mollusca > Bivalvia > Venerida > Veneridae > Mercenaria > Mercenaria mercenaria. The sequence goes on along the minus strand of NC_069366.1, from coordinate 17,421,476 downwards.
CTACATTTTGGACTACTTCACATGTAACACTGTGTAGTCACTTCCGGTTTGGTGTAATCCGTCCTTACTGCACATTTTAAAAAAGTTTGAGTATAGAATATCGAAAAGTTTACACTTTCAAATGAAGAGTGGCCGCCCCACCACCAAAAAGATAATCCCCCAGTTAACTAATTAACTTAATTTAGACACTTTGCGATTCCGCTAATTGACGATACACGTGACCCTGGTAACGCTTTATCGCTTCCTGCCGTTTCGCCTCTCCAATTTGCATGAGCGTAGAACGTTTATGAGAAAATCTGGACATTTTCAAAATATTTGATACATCCTCTGGGGCGACGCTGGACATTTCGACTGCGGTCAAATCTACCAAGTCTATGTGCTCTTGCTATAGATATATGCGCCTTGGATCAATGTCTAAATGGTACGACAAAAAGTCTCTCACCAATTGAAAAAACAATTTCGCCTCTATTTTCAGAAATACCTCTAATGATTAGATTATTTCTCTTTTTAATTGCTTCCATATCTATAGACCTATATGCAAGAGTTTTCATAAAATCTGTATGCGTGTTCGTTAATTGCACTACCTGTCCTAGTCTCTCACCAACATTTGTGAGCGATTTCTCGAACTTGATTAATCCTTGATCACAAATATTTTGTTCACTTCTAATCCCTTTCAGTTCATCAATCATATATTATATATCAGTTTATCATCAATAGAACTACTGACAAAATCGTCTCTGGAACTATCACTCCCACTCATTTTAACAACTTTTGCACTTTCCCGCTCTTGAAAAATTTCAAACCGATTCTTTGTCGGTACTAATTTGTTTGCTCAAAATCACAGCTATCAGTCCATATATATATATATATATATATATATATATATATATATATATATATATATATATATATATATATATATATATAAACAAAGTCAAAGTACTTATATCCAGATTAATTGTCTTAAACTTATTTTATTTTCAAATTACTGGTTCTATATTGAAAAGAACATGTACTATCCGCCATATTTAATTAGTGATATGGTTAATCAGTTAATTGTAATGTGCAGTATTTATTACGTGTATTTACGGAACAGAACACAACAGAACAGAACAGAACATATACTTTATTTATTTCAGAAATGAGCCAGAATGGCTCTTATTCTATACAAACACATTTAATAGTATTATACAAGGCCAAAATATACAATTTACACACACACACAAATACAGTTTAAATTACATAATGTTAAATTGCAATATATATAAACAAAAACATATCTATCAAACTCATCAATCATATAAATCAATCTAGTAATCAGTCTAACGAGGTGAACTAATATACTTTTACCTCATGGTTTGATAACAGACAGTGACCATGAAATAAGAATGCTGACATCATGTTCTTACATGAAGCGTAAATGTTTTCATTTTCAACGCATTTTCAGTGAAAATACATAAATTATTTAAGGCTTTCCTATTTTCAGAGTTCAATTGTTCCATCAGTTTAAACATGTTTGGTCTGATGAAAGATTTTTTGGGTGTATATTCCTTTCGAATATCTTTGTACTTATCACAACACAGAATAAAATGATATTCATTCTCAATATCACTGTTATTGCATATCTGGCATTTCCTCTCTTGCCTTTCCAACCTGTTTCCGCCATAGCGAGCTGTCTTCTACTCGTAGACTATGAGCCGATATTCTTAGTTTTGTTAGCAAATGCCGATGATGTTTATTCTTGGTAATATTTAGGTAAGGAGCGTATCCAAAGTCCCGTTTGAGATACTTATACACTATAGACAATATTTGATTGGAAGTTCACGCCAATTTTGTACAAAAAAATCTGTGTTTAAATTGCAAAATGAAGATTTGGGTTCAACTGAAAATGGATTAATCCATATCTGCATAACAATAGTTCGACAATTGATGACCAGTTTGTTTTACCTTTATCATAATCTTCGAGAGCTTGTGTATATATTTTTGATATACAATTATCAGTATATGTAATAACGTGAACCAGTATTTTAATATTCGTATATATCTTTTAATAATTAAACCTTCCCTAATCCCTATACATACCTGCATTGCTCGCAGAAATTTTAACATTTAGTATACGTTTACAAAAACGCAGATGTTCTCTTTCCATTCCTTTTAATCATACCCCAGACTTCACACATTGAATTCTTCATGTGAGGAAGCCATCCAGCTGGCTTACGGAAGGTCGGTGGTTCTACCTAGGTGCCCGCTCGTGATGAAATAAAGCACGGAGGGGCACTTGGGGTCTTCCTCCACCATTAAAGCTGGAAAGTCGCCATATGACCTATCATGTATCGGTGCGACGTTAAATCCAACAAAACAAAACAAACCAGACTTCACATGAATACTTTAATACTGAGGTAACAAAAGAATCAGATAACTGTAAATAAGTTCTCAGAGAAATGATCGTCAATAAAAGAACGATATAACCTTTTTCCATCATTAAGGAAGTGATCGATTAAAGATGATAAAGTATAATATATAGAGTCAACCGTTGATACCCCTTTTCTGAACACAAATTGAGTGCTGAAATAACGTTATGATTTTCACACCAACCATTCAGTCTATTATTAATCACAGAAGTAAACAACTGGTGAGTGTTATTCCTCGAAAGCTTTCTACCTTACGTTGATCTCCCTTCTTAAAAACTGGTATGATAATACCTTGCATCCACGCTTTCGGAAAAACTCAACTATTGAAAATTAAATTAAATGAGTCTTCAATATGCGCAATCAAAATATCCCCCGCTTCAGTGAAGTATTCATTTAAAATGTTATCATCACCGGATGATTTATTGCGCTTTAAAGATTTTAAACAGCATTTCGCTTCTTCAGCTGTTATTTTTAAGTCTAACTCATCAAAAAATGGGTCATTTTCTTGCATCGGTCTTGAACAAAGTCTTTGGCCTCATCATTTACATTAATATTCATTTCGCCAGAAATGCTTTGGAAATATTCATAGAACTGAAATATTTCCAGAAATCCTTTGGCTGCCTATGTCGTAAGTTTTCGATTTCTTTCATTTTCTTTCTTTCAGAAACACGCTTCTTTCTATGTACCGTTTTCTTATAACCATTTTTACATTTGAGAAAGGACACCCAATTTTCACTCGATTGATTTCGATTAAACGTGTCTAAAGCTTTAGTACTCATTTTTCTTAACAACACAATCCTGGTCAAACCATTCATTTTTCCTGGCGAGAGATTTATTGTTAAATGCAACTTTTTCCGATTATTTTATGTACAAATGTCATTCACTTTTCCCGATTATTTTAAGTAATCGTCGAGAAAAAGTTGTTTCCCTTTGAAAATGAATGCCATTTGTAAAGAAATAAAGATAAACAATTGCTGAAAACTGTGTTCCACCTTGTTATGTGAAATTTCACCAATCGCACGCTATTGCAAATGCATCAAAACGAACATGTGTAACAGTTTGAAAATGGTGAGTTTTTAAAGGCGTTTGACTGTCCGGAAGTGGGGTCCCTTTGGCAGTCATGTTCTGGAATTCAATGTTTACATCAGTATACTGACACTTGTTTCATAAAGTAATATACATGTTTTACATGCTGTTTAATTTTCATGTCAAACAAATCTTTCTTTCTATGATTTGGTGTTGTTTGATTTTTGTTTCTCAAGGCCTACTTCGTAACCTTAAATAAAATTACCTTTCTTGTAAATGTAGCTTTAAAACATCTTATTTCTAACGTATTACTAAGTAATATTTTCGTGTTATTTACATTTATTTAAAGAATTTCATAGTTTATTATACTTACAGCAGAACCCCTCGTCAGACAATTTTTATGGAAAAATCGTTCTGCATGCTGCTATTAGTCTCATGGATATTGTTGAAATACAAATAAAAAGCTGAAGCTGTGTTCCTTGAATGAACCAGTGTCAACGCTTTTGAATTTTACATTTAGATATATAGGTCACGGGCTTTGTTTCCATGGTAACATCAATTTAATTCAAGAAATCTTAATTTTATACTGAAATTTGAACAATTTCAGAGCTTAGTTTTAGTATATAAGTAACACATTATCAACGAATTCTGCAAAATAGGTATTACAAATCAAAACGCCCGACTTTTATATAAAAATGACCATAATAAGTAACCTTTCATCCAACTATACTCCCAATAACATCAGTTAACATCATCCATTGTCTTACATTCCGCATACCATTTCAATATAACTACATAAAAAAGCAAAATATTGATTTTGTTTGTTTGTTTGTTTTGGGTTTAACGCCGTTTTTCAACAGTATTTCAGTCATGTAACGGCGGACAGTTAACCTAACCAGTGTTCCTGGATTCTGTACCAGTACAAACCTGTTCTCCGCAAGTAACTGCCAACTTCCCCACATGAATCAGAGGTGGAGGACTAATGATTTCAGACACAATGTCGTTTATCAAATAGTCACGGAGAACATACGCCCCGCCCGAGGATCGAACTCGCGACCCCGCGATCCGTAGACCAACGCTCTTACCTACTGAGCTAAGCGGGCGGGCTCAAAATATTGATCATTATTCAGAGCGAAATACTCATAAATAATATTTCAGCAAATAATGAGTGTTTAAAAATAGTTCAAATAAAGAAAATGCACAGAATTACGTACTTTCAAAATAAAAGCTATTAATTTTGCGCGGTAACTGACACGTAACGTCATGACGTCAATAACGTCATTTTAAGTCAACATTGTTTTGAAGCGTTTCTGCGGCAATTTATACATTATTTCTGCATTATTAAACCTTGAAGCATCAGATCGGAGACCTGTTCATGATTACTTTTCAGACGAATGGATATATAAACACATTTCGTTTGTCATAAACGTGGTCGTAAATCGTCACGTTAGCTTCCGGTTGGGCATGCGCACATACAAATATCAAGGTTACCTACCTCCTTAATGTCAGCTTGCAGTATTTTGTTTGTTTCCTCAACATGTTTGGCCATACTTCTAGTGATAAGATTATTTATCATTGCTTTTGATCCCAAGTCTGATATATTATTGATTAAGTTTTTAGTGTGTTCTTTCAAAGTGTTCAACTCATCTCGAGCCTTATAAACTTGAAAATAATTCATGTCCGCTCTTGCTTCTAAAACGCTTACAACTTCCTTATTTTGCGACACATTTTTGTCCATATCGTTCCATAAAGTGTTCAACTTGTCATCGACTTCTGTGACCTTCTTATCTAACAATTCAAGTTTATCAAGTCTTTTAGACATTTCATCAAATTCCGAAGGCATGAATTGCATTTTCTGCTCGTTGCTGACAGCGTCTCAATATTTGTATTTTGGTACATAAGCATAGTATGTGCCACTTGATGATTCATGACTCTGTTTAAGTTCTGGCCCCTTATATTCAAAAAATGTTGTAGTGACGTAAAACTCATACCACTGACTCGGGTATGTGTCAATTGGGACATCATTTTCTGATTTGTTATACTCCCGTTAAACTGATTGTATAAATACTATTGGGTGAAAACACCTTATTGCCAAAGCAATTTTCGTCATTCAAAATGTGTGTAAGTGGACCATTATATGGATAATTATGACAACAACCATTGTTACCGAAATTTACCACCGGAGGTGTTCCCGTCGTCCTCTGCTCTTTGTTTGGATTTGAATTATCACTGTCACTGCTTTTTTCCTTTTATTTCCTTTATTTTTCTTTCGTGTCATCACTCACATCGTCAGCAAAGCTTTGTGTCAGATATGTGACATTTTTGACGTTAACAAGTAAAGAACCCACATGTTTTCCAAAATTGTATGTGCCTAGACTTCTTGATGTTATACTGACAAATACTCCTGCCAAAATTGATCAAACTTAGACAAAGTATGTACATTAAATGCAAAATAAAACCAAATGGACGGATGCAAGGTTCGAACCATCAAAACTATTATTACAAAATGATTACATGTCTATCCACTCAACCTACTGCGCTATATCAAGCCACTATTAAACTTACTTCCTATATCTTTAATTTTAAAAGAGAGTGCTAAGTACTGATATTTTATTTACATGTTGCTAAAAATGAAAACGCCATAATACTATGCGGTGCTTATAGATCATACGTGTTTACATGTTTTCAAACAAAATTTCTCTAAATAACAAATGACCTTTCTACCTTTTGATTATGTTTAGTTTTAGCTTGAGCTCACGTTCCTCTTATACAATATACACTAAAATATGGAATCCTGAGTTAAGGTTACAAAACGCAATCTTTAAGGACACGTCACGGCTTAGATAGTTTAGCATTATTGCAATACACAATCGGTATTAAAATTGTGTTTCTAATACATGTGCCCATTAGATAAATCCTCAATGTCTCTGTGAAAATAAGGGATGTATTTTGTATGATTGCAACACTGTGAGATGCTCTAATTAGTGACAAATGACTGAAACAAAAAGAATTCTTACGAGACTTGGATAGACAAAACGACAATGAGGTAACAATATATTCTTACATTGTTTTTATTCACGCATTGTAAGCTACAATATAGAATACCCATTTTTAAGAAAATCAAACTGGAAGTTAGAAATAACAGAAAAAATTTAATTAGGTCATGAGTCATCATATACCTGTCAAAAGTTGTCATTACGTTTCACGAACTGTCAAAATTATTTTTATCTCTCTATCCTGCAAATGCATTGTTTTTGTAAGTATCTTGAACGGATATTGCAGTGTGCAACTTACTTTACACTCCTCATTAATATTTGTGCTTGAAATTGCTTTGTTGAGCTCACCGAAGTCACGTATGAATTTCTATTGTTTTAGTTCATTGTCTCTTATAAAGGTACCAAACCTCAATATTAAGATGTAAGAATTGTTCCTTTCTGGTAGACAAAGGAAATTATTTGGTTGAATCTAACGGTTTTTGGAAAGAACTGAATATTCTTTGTTTTTTGTTATTCACCGGAAATTCAAAACGTGACATCACCTTAATATTTACAAACATGATGTTTACGAAAACGAACTGTAACATGTACAATGTAAACGAAAATATGAAGTTTGAGCTTTAGTAATAATACTCGAAGCACAATCATTTTTATAGAATGTAGAGGTAAGCTATGCATAGACTAAAACAAAGTATTTATCGTGTAATTTATTATGATCGTGGTATGAGTTTTATGTAATAATACTCGAAGCATAGCAGTATATTCATAGTTCTATTTATAGAAAGTAGGGGTATGCGAAAATTTCTCATGTAGTTGAATTGTAAGTAAAAACTAGAAATGAGTCCATGGGACACAGATGCCCCAACAACATGTCAAAGGACACAGATCAGCTTCGGAAAACACTATGTTGCTATTTTCAAAAAATGCAAAAAATAATCATATGTAATGTATATAGAAGCATATATGCTTTCTTGAGATTTTTAGATACCTGTCCAACACCGCATACATTAAAATGACAATTTTTTCCTAGGTCAGGGGCCATAACACCTACAATACTGAAATAATCCGGAGGCGAAACCCCAGGTGCACAACTGCACATGCTGACCAACATTCCTATAAACTTTGGTGACTTTAGGTCAAATGCTTTTGGAGCTACGCGCAACTCAACATTAAAATGACCAATTTTTAACTAACAACAAACTCAGGAAAGATAACTCCTACACGACTGAATGAATCCGGACGCAAAACCCCAGGTGCACAGTTGACATGCTGACCAACATTCCTGTAAACATTGGTGACTCTAGGTCAAATATTTTTGGAGCTACGCGCAACACAACATTAAAATGACCAATTTCTAACTACCTCGGGGGCCATAACTCCTACATGACTGAATAAATCCGGACGCAAAACCCCAGGTGCACAACTACACATGCTGACCAACATTCCTGTACAGTTTTGTGACTCTACGTCAAATACTTTTGGAGCTAGGCGCGACACAACACTAAAATGACCAATTTTTACAAAGTCAGGGACCATAACTCCTACACCACTGAATGAATCCGGGCGCGAAACTCCAGGTGCACAACTACACATGCTGAACAACAATGTAATGGTGGTAGTTATTTTCATTGTTTTGCAAATGTCAATAACAATATCAACAGTGGTTGGTGTTGTTCCATCTTCATTGTTGTTGATTGGAACATTGTGAAACCTGATGGTGGATCTTCTTCCATACTGTTCCAGGTCATCATTTTCATATATAGATCATCAGTATCTTCTTTAACTGCTTTCAGATCAATATTGTTAACCAATACACAATAATCAATGTCCGTATGTATTTATTCGCTGATTGATTCTCTCACTTGTAAAGATATACAGAATTTTTGGATAGTGTAAACAATGGATGTCCGCGTCCATGCACGTATCAAACGAATAGACCCGTAGTAGTTTATACACCTCAAGTGTAATTGTTTCTACCTGTTTCAATGTTTAGTCTTCTTCAGTTTTATAACATTTTCATCCACTTATAGTTTATTTAGACAAAGCTAATATATTTTTTCCAACTGTTGCATTTTTGCTTACGCTACCGCCATTTTTTACCGGAAGTTGGAAAAAAAACAAATGCCTGGAATGAAGTTGATATATGGTAACAGGCCACCAATTGTTTTCCCACTGACATCTGTCATCGCGTGTACTGTCATATTTTCAATAAAACATTGCCAGATACACACCCTTGATCCATTTTATTTTATTTCTTTATTCTCATATTAAAGCGTTTCATGAACTTTCTTTCAATACACGTTACATATGTATTATGTGTATATGTTGAACGTGTTGTCTAAATGTTTGACAAAATACCGTGAAAGCAGTAAAAAGGTAGAATTCTTTTTTGAAAACAAAAATTTTTTATTTACATAATTTACCAATTAGGACGGATACAGTACATTCACTGTACCTTATATAAATTGTCACTGGCCATATAATTCATATGACATCTACAGAAGCAATATGGTTTGTTGTCATGCTGTCCAAGTTGTGGACCTATATGACTATAGTAAGGCAGTTGATATGTAGTAGTCAAATACTGCTTAGGAATATTTGTGAATATTGAATTTTTGATGTAAGCTATGATAATTTTCCTTTTCCCCTATTTGTAATGTTGTAAACTTCCACAAAAATCACAAAATTTTTAGTGCATATATGTACGCGTCATAAGTTTTGTACTAGATATGCAACGGAACGAATTTAGCTTATTACACGCCTACAAATTTAAATAGGGCCTACACTTCATGGTGAAATTCTACCGTTTAGCATTTTGCATCCGCTAAATCACAACAGAGGCTTATGCATAGTAATATTGAATCTCGTGAAGTCAATACCACCCTGATTTGTTTATTGCATTTGCATCTTTATTGTAAGAGTCGCAGAACAACTGCAAACTAGTTATATTGCACTCAATTCTGCAACATTTAGAAAAATGATACTTTGGCTGTTCTTTTTTCTCCCCATTTTTTTCTTCGAAATAGACTGCGTCCATTCGTCCTTCCGTCTGTCACACTTCGTGTCCAGTCCATAATTCTGCTATCCACGAAGGGAATTATAAAAAAAATCACTTGGCATAAATATTCCCCATAATCGGGCAATGTGAATTGCATAAAACTCAGGCCCTTAGCTTAAAGGTCAATGTAACACTTGCAGGTCAAAGTTTAAAAGATCTTTTTCGTGTCCGGTCAAAAACTCTGCCGTTCATCAAGGGATTTTGAAATTACTTGGCATAAATGTTTCAAATAATGAGATGACGGGTCTTGCGCTAGACCAAGAGCCCGAGCTCCAAGGTCAAGGTAACACTTAGAGGTTAAAAGTTAACAAGGTCTGTTTCATGTCCAGTCCATATTTCTGCCATTCATTAAGAAATTTTAAAATCGCTTGGCACAAACATGTCTTGCGCAAGAACAAGGTCATTAGGTCTAAGGTCAAGGTCACACTAAGAGGTCGAAGGTTAAATTCAATAATTACTTTGTCCAGAGCATTTCTTCTTCATGCATGGAGCGATTTTGATGTAACTTGGCACAAATGTTCACACGCATGAGACAACCTTTCTTTAGAATTACTTCCCTTTGTTTTTAGATATCTACTATAAATAGTTTATATTGTAACTTTTTATTACTGACCGTATAGAAAAATTGAAAATTCATTTTTTATGAAAGACATTTGATTTCACTTTGATTTTGATGCACTTTGTATCTTGCTACGGTTTGAACTTTGACAAAGACAGCTCATGCCTTTGTCATAACCTTTGGTACGTAACTTAAATATTAGTCAAACTCTATTCGTTATGATTGATGCATAGTTTCTCTTAGTAGTATTTCTCTAAATGTTCCGGTATATCCAGGAATATTTTACCATATAATACAATTTAATCCTGGTCTGTACAATTTAAAAATATTCTGTACATTCTTGTCATGCTTGTAAATGTTTCAAAATGACTACAATGGTTTTCTTTATTTCATATCTTTAAAGTTTTATATATTTCTTATATATTGATTTGGTATCACTATAACAGTTTTGTCAACCTGGTAAAAGTTTTAAATCTAAAGTTTTTACCTGCATGGTTTAGCACAGCTTTGCAACAGAAATTTATTCATGTAATGTTGAGCAGTTAACCTAACAAGTGTCCCTGGATTCTGTTCCAGAACTACTCAGTTCTCTACAGGCAAGTGCTAAGTTCTCCGTATTATACAGGTGTAAGTCTATTGACCTCAGACACGATATCTTTATAGAATCGTCATTGAGAGCAAAGGCCTCATCCACATATCTGACTCAAGGCCCTATGATACGTTCTATTGAGCTAGGGTTGGTTTTGCTAAGATTCAAAAATATACTTTTTATCAAACTTGATTTTTACTCACAGGTTGTCTGCACATATCAGCTGTATGATCATAATATTATGAACGCACGTATAGATATTACTGTATGTTTTATTGAAATTCCATCTAAAAATATAGTTACATGGTGGAATATATATTTAAGGCAATTTCTGAAATAATAGAAGAAATCCTTCTTAAAACTTGCCGCTGATAGTTTAAATAAATCAGTATGTGACATTATGGGCTTCAATTTCTTCTTAGATATCTTTATAAAAAGCAATGGTAACGTATTTTAAAGTGTGTTATGGAAGGAAATCACACTGTCTGACAAGTAAAGAAGTATATTGTATTTTTATAATACAGATTAAGTAATATCATTTAATATGTTTCTGGAATATTTTTCTAAATAATTGATGCAAGGGTACAAGGTTGATGAATGGTAATGTAACATGTGTACTTTATGTTACATTTTTATATTTCCTTCAATAAAGTATAAACTCCATGTCTGCAAACATTATAGACCACATAAAAAATGCTATTTCATTGATAACAATAAATTATATGATCTTATTCAGTTTTAGTGGTCTCGGAATTTTATTCGTTGTTTGTGACACTGTTTCATTTTCTGCAAATAATCCGAGCACACCCAGTTTTGAGTAGAAAAAATACCATAAGTGTAAAAAATACTTTTTCAAAAACACCGAGAGACTTTAAGAGTAGACCAAAGCTGTTTGGTACATTTAAATTGATTTGGAACTTAGAAAATGTATGTTTTTTAACAAAACTTTGTCATTTTGTAACATTCTCATTAATACTCATGTATATGCAAATTAGTTAATTAACATACAAATACTGCTGTTTAAAGGCAAATGCCTTAGCTCCATTTTGACAACATTTTTATTGTTTTATCGCCAAACTGACCAAGATATGACTGATTATTATCTATATAGTTGTCCTTTTCAAAAATGAACGGTTGCCATGGAAAAAATGAAATCATATATAGTTCAAAAGAGTTTGTTCATGGGAACAATTTTAATTTTGAAAGAGTTGGTCCTGCCGAACAATTCGATACCTATGAAAAAGGTCTAGGGAGTTGCATTGTAGACCTTATTGGCCCCCTTACGTTCATGATTTATAGTGAACACTTTAAAAATCTTCTTGTGTGAAACTGCTGGCCCGATTGTATAATAATTCAACACAAATGGTTCTTGTGTGACCCTCTACAAAGATTGTTCAAATCAGTTTGATTTATCAAAAAACATGGCCGCCAGAGGGCGTGGTCACTTTTCCCTATATGTATATAGTGGAAACTTAAACAATCTTCTTATGTGAAACTGCTGGCCCGATTATAAAATAATTTTACACAAATGGTCTTTGTTTGACCCTCTACCAAGATTGTTCAAATTATTTTGATTCGTCAAAAAATATGGCCGCCAGAGGGCTTGGTCACTTTTCCCTATATGTATATAGTGGAAATTTTCTTTTGTGTAACTGCTAGCTGAATTTTAGAATAATTTTACAAATGGCCCTTGTGTGACCCTCTACCAAGATTGTTCAAATTGTTTTAATTTGTCAAAATCATGGCCATCAGAGGGCGCGGCCACTTTACCTATATGTATATAGTAGAAACTTTAAAAATCTTCTTGTTTGAAACTGTTGGCCCGATTAAAAAAATTATTTTACACATTAAACACGGACATACATATCTACCTGGTAAACATTGTCGGAGAATTGTGTAGTTAGAACGTAAGAATAAAGCGTTGTGTACCAAGTCCGACCTTTTATTTACTCTTTGTATACAAACGGATGACGTCTGACGTTAATGACGTTAAAACGTATAAGTGACCATGACGCGCCAAATAAGAGTGCAGTAATAGCACGCCAGTTCACGACATACTGGGGGCCGCAAAAGTAACATTTCACGTGAAACACTTAAAGTACTTAATTACAGTAGTAACTATGATCACTTGTAAATTCTTAGTAAAATTCACTGAAATGATTAAAGGTAATGAAGTTATTACTCTCTATAGCGAAATCACACAGTCTCTAATTAATCATCAATTTGTACTTAAAAGTCTCTTTCTCTGAACCTATGAAATTCATCACAACTTACAGTCTCTGTCTCTATATTCATCTGAAATTGTATTTGACACAACCTTAAAAGTCTCTATCGTATATTTGAAATATTTCGCGACTTAAACTGTTTAAGAGTCTCTATCTCAGAATATTCGCTCACTTTAGATATATTCACGTAAAGCATGTGTAAACTAGTCCATCAAATTAATTTCCGACAAATAGAATAATGACACAGTTTATTCATTTTCGGAGTCACGAATAACTTCAAGGGGATATAACTTCACCACTGGTCTATTATAGACCACATAAAAAATGCTATTTCATTGATAACAATAAATTATATGATCTTATTCAGTTTTAGTGGTCTCGGAATTTTATTCGTTGTTTGTGACACTGTTTCATTTTCTGCAAATAATCCGAGCACACCCAGTTTTGAGTAGAAAAAATACCATAAGTGTAAAAAATACTTTTTCAAAAACACCGAGAGACTTTAAGAGTAGACCAAAGCTGTTTGGTACATTTAAATTGATTTGGAACTTAGAAAATGTATGTTTTTAAACAAAACTTTGTCATTTTGTAACATTCTCATTAATACTCACGTATATGCAAATTAGTTAATTAACATACAAATACTGCTGTTTAAAGGCAAATGCCTTAGCTCCATTTTGACAACATTTTTATTGTTTTATCGCCAAACTGACCAAGATATGACTGATTATTATCTATATAGTTGTCCTTTTCAAAAATGAACGGTTGCCATGGAAAAAATGAAATCATATATAGTTCAAAAGAGTTTGTTCATGGGAACAATTTTAATTTGAAAGAGTTGGTCCTGCCGAACAATTCGATACCTATGAAAAAGGTCTAGGGAGTTGCATTGTAGACCTTATTGGCCCCCTTACGTTCATGATTTATAGTGAACACTTTAAAAATCTTCTTGTGTGAAACTGCTGGCCCGATTGTATAATAATTCAACACAAATGGTTCTTGTGTGACCCTCTACAAAGATTGTTCAAATCAGTTTGATTTATCAAAAAACATGGCCGCCAGAGGGCGTGGTCACTTTTCCCTATATGTATATAGTGGAAACTTAAACAATCTTCTTATGTGAAACTGCTGGCCCGATTATAAAATAATTTTACACAAATGGTCTTTGTTTGACCCTCTACCAAGATTGTTCAAATTATTTTGATTCGTCAAAAAATATGGCCGCCAGAGGGCTTGGTCACTTTTCCCTATATGTATATAGTGGAAATTTTCTTTTGTGTAACTGCTAGCTGAATTTTAGAATAATTTTACAAATGGCCCTTGTGTGACCCTCTACCAAGATTGTTCAAATTGTTTTAATTTGTCAAAATCATGGCCATCAGAGGCGCGGCCACTTTACCTATATGTATATAGTAGAAACTTTAAAAATCTTCTTGTTTGAAACTGTTGGCCCGATTAAAAAAATTATTTTACACATTAAACACGGACATACATATCTACCTGGTAAACATTGTCGGAGAATTGTGTAGTTAGAACGTAAGAATAAAGCGTTGTGTACCAAGTCCGACCTTTTATTTACTCTTTGTATACAAACGGATGACGTCTGACGTTAATGACGTTAAAACGTATAAGTGACCATGACGCGCCAAATAAGAGTGCAGTAATACACGCCAGTTCACGACATACTGGGGCCGCAAAAGTAACATTTCACGTGAAACACTTAAAGTACTTAATTACAGTAGTAACTATGATCACTTGTAAATTCTTAGTAAAATTCACTGAAATGATTAAAGGTAATGAAGTTATTACTCTCTATAGCGAAATCACACAGTCTCTAATTAATCATCAATTTGTACTTAAAAGTCTCTTCTCTGAACCTATGAAATTCATCACAACTTACAGTCTCTGTCTCTATATTCATCTGAAATTGTATTTGACACAACCTTAAAAGTCTCTATCGTATATTTGAAATATTTCGCGACTTAAACTGTTTAAGAGTCTCTATCTCAGAATATTCGCTCACTTTAGATATATTCACGTAAAGCATGTGTAAACTAGTCCATCAAATTAATTTCCGACAAATAGAATAATGACACAGTTTATTCATTTTCGGAGTCACGAATAACTTCAAGGGGATATAACTTCACCACTGGTCTGGTTGAACTTCCATTTTGGGTCCGAATTTTGGCTGCACGGGTAATTCCATCATTTCCCGGAAGTAATTCCTCGACCACAGCTAACTTCCAACGAGTCCTTGGGCAATCGTCGTGGATCTGCACAATGTCTCCCACTTTGATACTTTGGGAGTTACGTCTGGTGGTTTGGTAGTGTTCACGAAGTGAGGTGAGGTATTCCGATTTCCATCTTTTCCAGAAATGTTGAATAGCCATCGCTACGACTTTCGCCCGCTTGTTGAAATTAATATTTCCAATGTTGATTTGATGACTACTGATGTCGTTATCGTAGTCGGAATACGGCAATGATGTTATTCTTCGGCCATACAAGATGGTTCCGGGTCGTCGAAGTTGGATGAAATGTAAGTTAAGGGACGGTCATTCATGATCGCTTCTATTTCTGTGACGATTGTTTGAAGTGTTTCAAAGCTTATGCAGGCTTTCCCTAGTATCTTTTTGAATGTAGTTTTTGTAAGACCAATTAAGCGCTCCCAGAAACCTCCGTACCACGGTGCTCTGCTTGGGATGAATTTCCATTCAATTCCTCTCCTATTAAGCATTTCCATCACGGAAGAATATTCAAACATACGCTTCAAGTAGTTTGATGCAGACAAATATGTTGCGGCGTTATCTGAGATCATAACTTGCGGCATCGACTTCCGGCTGGCGAATCGGCGAAATGCTTGTAAACAGGAATCCTCTGATAAGTTAGGGACTACTTCCAGGTGTACAGCTCTAGTTACAGCACATGTGAAAAGGCATATGTAGACTTTGATTTCACTTCCGGTATTGTCTTTGACGTAAAGAGCGCCTGTGAAATCAACCGCTGTGACACTGAATGGCGGCGACTCTTTCACTCTTATCTTGGGTAGTGGTAGGGTATCTGGTGCTGTGTAAGGTCTCCCAGTAACTCGGCGGCAAATTACGCATTTACGCAAAACTGACTTAGCGCATTGTCTTATGGCGGGTATCCAGTATTTCTGTCGAAGTTGCGTGACGGTGGAATTAATTCCTGAATGCAATTGATTTTCATGAGCATCAGTTACAATCAAGCGGGTCAGTGGATGCTTCTTTGGTAAAAGGTACAGGAACTTTGTGACGTCGGCCAGTGAGGCATTATGTATTCTTCCATTGCAGCGAATAAGTCCATAGTCGTCTAAGAAAAGCCTTAACTGCCTGATTATGGGTGACCTACACGTCATTTTGGACTGTATCTCCGATATTTCCGTAGAATATGTTACAGCTTGGCATGATAACAACCATTTTTTTTCGGCATCACAAAGTTCTCTCACTGACAAAGTACTGACCTGTCTGTCACTTAGTAGTTTCTTGCAGTTTGAAATATATCTCAGAACATAAGCTGTAACGCGGAGTAGTTTACGGTAACTGCTGTATCTTTCTATGTCTATAACATCGTGAATTCCTTGCTGAATTGTACACTGTAGATTGGCTATATTTGTTGGCGGTAATCTGTCATCTTCTGTAAATGTCGTCTGCTCGATCTCTGGCGTTTGTAAATTTGAAGGGGCATGTTCCCATCGTGGCCAGCGAGATTTCTCGAGAATCCACGTCGGTCCTGTCTCCCAGAGATTATTGCTGATAAACTGATCTGTAGAAATCCCGCGTGTAAGAAGATCGGCAGGATTATCACATCTGGGACAGTATTTCCATTCATATTGTGGGGTAAGGCTTTGTATTTCAATGACGCGATTTTGGACGAATCTTTTAAGTGGCCTGTTTGTGTTTAACCAGTAAAGCACAATTTGACTATCTGACCAAAATGTTACGTCCGATACGTTCAAGCACGAATGCAGGTGTGTAGCTAGACGTGCGCCAACTAATGCTGCCAAAAGCTCAAGTTGCGGTAATGTAAGAAATTTTAGTGGCGCTACTCGATTTTTTGCCATCACCAGTTTTGAATCAGATTTGTTGCAGATGTATGCTGTGGCCCCATAGGATTTTGTGCTGGCGTCAACAAAAATGTGCAAATATGTGTCACATTCTGTCGTACTTCCTTTTTCAGTGTCAGAAGGATCGATTAAGTGCTTCCTTGAAAACTTGACATCTGTAACTGTATTTAAATCGTTTGCAAGGACTGTCAAAGACAATGGTATGTCCCAGTCGTAATTTAACTTCCACAATTCTTGAAGCAGCAGTTTTGCGCGTACCGTCACTGGACTAAGTAGCCCAAGGGGGTCATAAATGCGTGATGAATATCGCAAAATGGTTCTCTTAGTAACAGTCTCTAACAATGGGATTTCTCGTCTGGCAAATGACTTCTGGTTGGCAACTGGTTCCCAGCGCATACCAAGTACTTTAGTAACCTCATCATTGTCCAATACTCCTTCCGCTGCAGCTTGAGACCTAAGGGCGGCACTATTTGATGTCCACGAACGAAGATTCATTCCGGCTTTCGACATAAGGCTCCGTGCTTCTCGGAAGTAGGTAAGTAATTCAACTTGTAGTTGGAAACTTGAAAGGACATTGTCAACGTATACGTCTCTCTGCATGGTTTCAGCGGCTTTGACAGATTCGTGTAACTTCAGATGTTTTAAGAGCGTAGCATTTAGTATAAATGGGGAGCACGTTGCGCCAAATAATACTGCTTTAAACCGGTATGTACACATTGGACTTTCGGGGTTGGCGGGGTCATTAAGCTATAGGAATCGTGTCACGTCACGATCATTCTGATGAAGGCCTACATGTAGAAATGCCTTTTCTATATCTGTACAAACAGCATATTTGTGCATGCGAAATCTCACTAAGGTGGATGTCAATTCGTTCATAATAGGTGGCGTGGATTCTAAACAGTCATTCAGGCTTAGATGGTTACGGGACTGGCGACAGCTGCAATCATATACGATCCGATGGTGTTGTGGGGGAGTCCTTCTTGACTGGGTGGTGGGGAATGTAATGTACTTGCGACGGGGTATCAGCTGAATTATCTATCTTCTCAATGAATCCTCTTTGTTCCTGATCCGTAATGATGTCTCCATATTTCTTCAGAATATGAGGTTGACTACTTAGTCTTCTGATAGTATTTTCTGTCCTCTTCCTGGCAATCTCATAATTTGTCGGCAATGGCGGGTGATCTTCTTTCCATGGAAGTTTTGCAGAATATCTACCATCAGTGAATTCTATCGATGTTTGCTGGTACTGTTCTAGGTAAGCAGTGAGCTTCTGGTCCACTGGGTCAGTTGTAATACCCTTACTCTCCAGGCTCCAGAATCGTTCCAAATCACTTTCTTCCGCACGATGTGATGTTATAACATTAAATATGTGGTCTATGTGCTCACGCTTGTCAGCTTCGATTATCGGTCCGGATAACAGATAACCGACTTTCGATTTTACGGCAGTCGGTCCATTTCCGCGGATAATGTGATCCTCTATTACGTCCCAGTAAAAATCTGCACCAATCAACATTGAGATTGAGAATGGACTATCATCTGTGACGGTATGGGCTAACTTTAAACCCTGAAGATATGGTAATTTGCTTGCAGCATAATGAGCGCGATTACTGATAGGTGTCGCTATTGTCGGCACAATCAATACACGTATCGGTATTTTCTGGTGAGAGTCGGCTACTAAATACACAGTTGCGCAATCTAAATACTGTATCTTGTTACTTGTACTTCCGAAAGATGACACTTTCAGTGCTTCTGTAGACTCACGGCGTACGTGTAGTTTCTGTGCTAAGTCCTCTGTGATGAAGGAACGTTGAGCCTCTTCGTCGAAAAGAATATTGGCATCCATATATGTATCCATAGAGTTCACTGTGGCGACAGCCGTTTTCAGTAATACACCTGAGCTTGTATGACGTGACGATGAATGTAGCACGGGTGCTTCCGGTTCTGTTTCATGTACTTCCGGTGTTGAATTGTTAAGGCTTGTAACTGTCTGTTTGTTACAGATACTGCTATGATGCTTTTTTTGACAGTAGCGACATCTATGTTTTGAATGACACATTGACACTTGATGTTTTCCGAGACAATTAAAGCAAAGTCTTCTCTGTTTAACTATTCTCATCCTAGCATTAACATCACTAAATTTCTGACATTCTAATGAGCTATGGCTTTCCTCACAAAAAGCACATCGAATAGGATTTTTATGAACATGATTAAAGTTTACCTGTTTGATGATGTTTGATTTGTTCTTCTTTGGTCGCGCTCCTGTGTAAAATGACGCTGTTGGTCCAAATTCATCAACATTTGCTGTACTTAATGAATCCCCGGCTTCCATTATGTTAATTTCTTTGTTGATTGCACGCCTAAGTTCGTCGAGCTGCCAGTTGTTATCACCATGTTCGCGAGCTATATGCTTTCTCATTTCATCTGGTAACTTATCAATAATAATCGGCACTAATAAACTGCCATATGTCTCTTGAAATAGACCTAGGGATTCCAAACCACGAATATATGTCTCCATTTTATCATGGAAATGTCTAAGACTATACAATGTATTGGAAGGCGCAGGTAATTGAAGCAATGTTTGCATGGTTGCATGAGTGATTTTATGTTGCTGTCCGAACCTCTCTTTTAGAAGGTCGATGGCACGAGTGTAATTTGCATTTGTCATTGCGAATCCATCAATAACTCTGGCTGCAGTATGCTCAAGTTGAGATTTTAGATAACTAAATTTTTGAACATCTGTGAGATTAACATTGTAATGTATTGTCGACTCAAAGGAGTCCCAAAATGTCTGCCATTCTAAGATGTTGCCACTAAATGTTGGAAGTGAAAGCTTCGCCAGTCTGTGGTATTGGGAATTCGGAGAAATATTACTTACAGACTGGTTGTTAATCTGCGACCCTTGGTTGGCTGGTGTTACGTTATCTACTTCACTGAAGTGTGGCTGATTATCTTGGGGATGTTGTGGTGGCGGATGCCTCTCGGTTCTCAATTCCCCTTGATCATCATGAAAAGCTCTCAGTTGTCGCAGGTTGATTTCTATGTCTAAAGAAAACTCTTCTGCTTTAACTATTTCTTCTTCTATCCCTTCTACGTCTGTTTGCGATAATATCTTCACGTTCAATGTCTCAGTGACTTTAATCTTTGACTCAAGTGATTGTAATATCGCGTCGAACTCTATCAGCGCTGATCTCTCTTTTGCATCCTCGATTTTTGTAATATAATTTCTGATAACTCTCTTATGACCTTCTCTCTGCGACTGAAGTTTTTGAAGATTCATGGTTTTGTCACGGCACCAATAATGTCGGAGAATTGTGTAGTTAGAACGTAAGAATAAAGCGTGGTGTACCAAGTTCGACCTTTTATTTACTCTTTGTATACAAACGGATGACATCTGACGTTAATGACGTTAAAACGTATAAGTGACCATGACGCGCCAAATAAGAGTGCAGTAATAGCACGCCAGTTCACGACAAACAACATTATAATTTCTTCAAATGTGGTGGGATGATGGGTGGAATGTGTTGAATGATAATCGGGTAATTGTTTTCAATCTGGGTATGGAAGCATATTATTCTCATTACTCGGAATACATTTTAAATACAAATGTATATATTTAATCTTTTAATGATATATTTTAAGGGCAAAGATATATGTGAATCATAAATCTAAAGTTAATGTATTTAAAAAGACGTACAATTTTATAAACAAAGTACTTTTTATTCAAACATGCAATTTGAAATAACATTTCTTTTATTTAATCTGAAAAAGTAATGTCATTAAACATGAAATAAGATCGACAAACATGTCTATCTAATTCAGAGACCTATAACGATAGCTAACATTATATGACCAAATCGTAATATACAAAACATGTAAAAATTTATCCGGTGCCATCAGTGAACGTGCACTAATACGGGCAAACAATTCAAAATCAGTTATGTTCAAGCGCTTAGAAAAGCAAGACGATATATAAATAACTTGAGAACTAATTGAAAAGAATATTAACATTTCTAATCAATAACTTAATAAATGTTGTTAAAATATGTTATTTCCTACAGAGCTCAGTGGCACTTGGTCTTGATCGTGTGCGCGTTTGGGGAGGCTGCGTTTTTAGAACGCGGCTTTCCCTGTTGGATATTCTTCCTTGTATTTTTTGGGGATCGAAGTTAGTACTTATTTCAAATGCTTAGGGAAGCAAGAAGATCATATTTCATTTTATTAAAAAATGTTGAAAGAAAGATTACCCCAATATCTCAATAACTTAACAAATATTGTCAGGTAATGCTATTGATGTCATTTGATGTGTTAAATATCTAACCCCTCTATATTTCAATATGTTTAAATTGACCAATAACGGCTAATTGATATACTTGATAAACTGCTTTCAAGCGAGAAAATTTCGCCAATAGGCCAAATGCTGCGAACAGATCTACTCCGTTGGTCCCGTTTACCTATAACAGGTTTTATATCATAATTATATTAAACAAAGCATAATTCCATGACGATTGCCATTTAGATAAAATACATTTATTTATATTTGATTTAAAATCAGTATACGGTAATTTCAGATTGAATTGTGATAACGAAAGCGATTTCTTTGCTGCACTATCAGCATCCTCGTTTTCACTAATACTAAACGATTGGAATCCAACACTATCTCAACAGTTTTCATTTTTTTTGTGTCTAACTTCTTTCAAACAAGACAAAATAACCACGCCTGGTGCCATTAATTTTTGTGTGTCAAACATTTATTCTCTCCCTTTCATAAAACAGACTCAAGTAATATCTGAAGGATGACCAAAGGATCATTTCAACAAACTGCAGAAATTACTGTAATATAATTAGTAGTAATTTTACTTATTTGCACTGTGAATCCTACAAGAAAGACGCAAATGCAATAAACAGAATAGGGTCGTTTTGGCTTCACGAAGCTCATCACGGACATCCAATATAAACGTGCATAAGCGTCGATGGTTATTAAGCGGAAGTATAATGCTATACAGTAGCCTAGATAACTCCGAATATAATGAAGTGTATGTCCTTTTGAAATAAATAGGCCTGTAATAAGCAAAATTCTTTGAACTTTACAAATAAGCATAAACTAAAAAAAAAACGTTTTTATCTTTTCTGTGAGATATTCGGTCGTGAAAATATGGAGTTGTCTTCTTTATAGGTACAGATATTCAAATGTTGTAAGATTATATCATGAAATAATAATCTTTAATACATGCATTTTGGGTGGTCGGATTATTCCGATACAGTCAATTAGCTAGTCATGCATCCTAGAAAATCTCACTTTAATTACGCTTACATCTTCTTATTTTTTATATCAAATTGCATCTAAATGTTTTAATTTCTACATTGCAAAATTATTAACGTTACACAAAATCAAATGTACTATCGTTCTATTGTCATATTTCAGCAACCTTCATAGTTCGTTCAGACAAAAAATTGTTAACACTGCATTACAAGATGTATTTTGAATTTCCATTTTTTTTCTAGATGGCGTTGGCGCAAGGTCATTTGGTTATGTAAAGTAGCAATACCTTTAATCCTCTTATTGCATGTTTGCAAAACAGCTGGTGAAATAAACAAGATCGAAAATATCTGACTTAGCCCCGACTTTATCTCAGTGTTGTTATATTTTCTGGTCCTTCGGGATCATTGATTTCAACTCATTTAGATTTGAAAATTGAATACTGCTTCCGGTGCAAGGGGGCGTGCGCAGAGTTGCATTTTCCATTACTGCACATGAAAAGACTCAATCAAACTGAGTCTGCAATTTTCACTGTTTGCATTGTTCTCGGTGCTTCTGATGGGATCTACTTTCCAGATTATATTAGCATATCACTTCAGTATCCCAAAGATTGTGAGCTTTATATCTGCTTTGTTTATATATGCCCTTTATGAACTTTGCGGCAAATGAGAGTGACGAATCTAATTCATGTAATATATAAACTATAAATGAAAATAAACGACCGCATACCAAAACAGCCTCTGACGGCACAGAAAGTGAGGCTTTTTCTCACATGTCATTCAACTCCAAAACTGTTTTCCCTAGATTTCTAACATTCAAAATGACAAGCATTCACCTTTCGTGACAGAGAAAACATTCGGTAGTGTAGTGGATGGTACAAAATCAGTCAAGATGCGAACATGGGACCTGCTCGAGGAGGTCGAACGAAAAGCTCACAATCAGAAATCAACACAATTGAAGTTGGCTTCTTTCATAAATGTTGCCTATCTTCTTACTAGCCAGTACGTGTATACCAAATCCTCATCAGTTTTACAATTCTTTTAAGCCTGGACGACACTCCGAAATAGTGGAGACTATCAGACAGAAACTAGGCTCAGATTGTGCACTTTTAGAAGAGCTTAGTTCTTTATCTGATACATGTCCCTTGAAATCATTTATAAAAGGTGTTGGTATACAAGACATCCCATTTAATTAACTATGGAATAGAACTGTCTCACAATAGCATGTGGAATGTCGGAGGAAATAAATAAGCAGTTGTGGTACTCGGAAATTAAGAAAATATGCATATTTGTGAGTTACAGCCCTTGGATATGTGAACATAAAGAAAATGTTGAAAATATTTTTAATGGTTTAGTTTATAATTTTGTTTTTTGAAATATTTTGTTCGGCCATCTTGTTATAAGCAGTAAAAGACATTATGTTTAGATAATCTATAAACCTTTAATTACATCTGACCTTGGTCTGAAGGTTTAAAACTGTCTTGTCCCTATAAATTCACGGTTTTATATTTCTGTACTGACAAATTAAATCATACGTACTCAAATTTAAACAAATTAGATATAACTATGCTGAAGGTACGGATCTGATAAATGTGTTAGGACAGTTACGGGTAGAAGCATAGAGTTTCATGACTCAACTAGCAAAATCCAAGAGGGAAATGATGGTCCTATATCGCTCACCAGAGTTGATCTGGCCTACTGACCTAGGTTTTGACCCCACATGAGCCAGTTTGAATTTAATCTAGAGATCATCAAGACAGACATTCTGACCAAGTTTCATAAAGACTGAGTAACAACTGTTGCCTTTAGAGTGTTAACAAGCTTTTCTTTTGATTTTACCATGTGACCTAGGTTTTGACCCCAAATGACCCAGATTAAAACTTGACCTACTGATCAACTAAGTTTCATAAAGATTGAGTCACAACTGTGGCGTATAGAGTGTTCACAAGTTTTCCACTTGATCTAGCCTACTGACCTAGTTTTTGAGCCCACATGACCCACTTTCAAAACTAACGTAGAAATCATCAAGGCAAACATTCTGACAAAGTTTCATAAATATTGGGTCACACCTGTGACCTCTAGAGTGTTCACACTCTTTTCCTTTGATCTGGCATACTGACCTAGTTGTTAACATCACATGACTCAGATTCAAACTGGACATAGATATAATCAAGACAAATATTCTGACTAAATGTCATAAAAATTGAGTTACAACTGTGGCATCTAGAGTGTTCACAAGCTTTTCATTTGATCTGGCCTGCTGACTTAGTTTTTTTTACTCCACATGACCCAGATTGAAATTTTATCTAGAAATCATCAAGACAAACAAGCTGACTAAATTTTATAAAGATTGGGTTACAACTCTGTTCTCTAGAGTGTTCACAAGCTTTTCCTTTGTTCTGACAGGGTGACCTAGTTTTTGACCCAACGTGACCCAGATTCAAACTTGACCTATAGATTATCAAGACAAACATTTTAACTAACTCTGATGAGTTTTAAACTTAAATTGTGGTCTCTACAGTGTTGATAAGATTTGGCCTAATGACCTAGTTTATAATCCCACATAACCCAGTTTCAAACCTGACCTGGATATAATTAAGACAAATATTCTGACCCAGTTTCATAAAGATTGAGTCACGACTGTGGCCTCTAAAGTGTTCACAAGCTTTTCGTTTGATTTGACCAGGTGACCTAGATTTGACCCCACATAGATTCAAACTTGACCTAGTAATCGTCAAGACAAACATTCTGACTAAGTAAGTTTCATAAAAGATGGGTCACAAATGTAGCCTGCAGTGTGTTCACAAGCTTTTCCTTTGATGTGGCCTACTGACCTAGTTTTGATCCCATATGACCCAGTTTCCAACTTTACCTAGAGATCATTAAGACTTTAATACTGACCAAGTTTCATAAAGATTGGGTCACAAATGTGGCCTCTAGAGTGTTCACAAGGCAAATGTTGACGGACGACGCACGACGGACGCTGGACAATGACTGGTCGCAATAGCTCACCTTCAGCACTTTATGCTCTGGTGAGCTAAAAACAAAACAAACAAAAAACAAAACAAAACAAAAAAAAAAGCAAGAAATTCCACGAAAACCAGGTTCTCATTTGCAACATGCCAACAGGTTCTTTAAAAAATGGTCATATTCTAATAAATATATATTTTTTATTACAACTATGACCATATTTATCTACTTCTACTTACCCAATGGCATTAAAATGACCTTTTTGTCACCTTAAAAAGGATCTGGATCTCAGCATATTTGAATCGACACCCTTCCAGTCCAAAGTACAAAAATCTTTTTTTTCAAGAAGAGTGCCAGAATGTATAATATACGCCCGTCACACATTTCTTTACACTAGCACCTGTATTTGCAAATGGAATTTTAATTTTGTGGTTGTTTAGTTATTATTGTAATTCTTTTGTTTTTCGAAGTCCACAACAAACTACTTACCGGGTAGAGATACATTAAAAACACACAAAAAAAAAAATGAAACTAGCATCTATGTTGCACTACAGAAGAGTGGTTTTGTTTTTTCCCTACGGTTAGGTATAAAAAAAGTTACACTATAAGTTATTTATAGTAACAACTAAGGGAAGTTAATCTTAAAGAAGCCAAAACATTGTGCACATAACATCCTTACAAGATAGTGTTAGGTCAAAATACACCTCAAAATCGAATGAAACATGCATGTTGTACTACAGAAAAATAGTATCGATTTTTCCCTGCGACTAGTATTGAAAAAGTTACAATATAAGCTATTTATAGTAATAAAAAGGGAAGTAATTCTAAAGAAGGGATCTGATGGTATACAATTGTGTTAAGTGACATCAAAATCCCACCATGCACGAAGAAGAAATGCTCCGGACAAAGTTATTCTTGTATCTGACCTTTGATCTTGTGACCTTGGCCTTAGACCTAGGGACCTGATTCTTGCACATGACACTCCGTCTCGTGGTGTTGAACATTTTTGCCAAGTTATATCAAAATCCCTCCATGGATGTTGAAGAAATGCTCCGGACAAAGTTTTCTTTCGGGTATCATTTTGCCTCTAAGTGTGACCTTGACCTAAGACCTAGGGACCTTGGTGTTGCACATGACACTCTGTCTCATGATGGTGAATAATTGTGCCAAGTTACATTAAAATCCCTCCATTCGTGAAGACCATATGCTCTGGACAAAGTCATTCTTGAATTTGATATTTGATATCTAAGTGTGACCTTAACCTCAGACCTAGTGATCTGGTTCTTGCAAAGAACACTCCGTCTTATGATGATGAACAATTGTGCCAAGTTTCATTAAAATCCCTGCATGTATGAAGAAGATATGCTCCAGGCAAAGTCTGTGGATGCTGCCTGCCCGCCCGCCCGCCAGGGGCATTCCAATAATCCGTTCTGTTTTTTTAAAAGGGCGTATAATTACCTATTTTTCTATTTTTAGCTACATCGACCCTGATCCGAGCGACCTCAAATACATTCCCAGCCTTTTGTGTTTGATGAAAGCTATCTACACACCAAGGTATACTGACAAGAAGTGTACCCAAACTAAAGATACTGAGTGAAAACCGTTATTCTATGTTTAGTAACAGTTATCCCAAATATCATTCAAAGCTAATTTTTCAGAAACGCTTACTGTACACAAAGTTTGGTGGCAGTAAGTTAGTCCAACCTAAAATTGTAAAGCAGAAACCAACTTTTTGATGATCACACCGAGATATAAATCTATTATTAGAGAAAACATTTATTTAAGTAACTGTGACCTTGACCTTGACCAAAAAAAATTTGGATCTCAGTTGGATTTGAACCGACGCCCTTCCGTCCAATTGACTTAAAAGTAGCTTTAGGCCCAACGCTCCAGACCACTGCGCCACCATGCAATTTTCTAAGTGTGAAGATTAAATAAGTTATCCTGACCTTGAACTTGACCCAAATGACCCCATATACAATCCCAATCTTTGTTTTTCTATAAGCTACCGATAGGCCAAATTTAATTTCAATATATCAATAAAAACTAAAGTTATTGTGCGGAAACCATTTTTTTCTATTTTTAGCAACAGTGACCTTGACCTTGACCCAAATGACCCCAAATGCAATCCCAAGCTTCGTCTCCTTATCAGCTATCTACAGTTCAAGTTTAGTATATATAGCTTGTTCTCCAAACTGAAGTTATTGTGCGGAAACCAAGTTTACACTTAAACGCCCGCCCGACAATATAGCCCAATCTAATAACCAGTTTTCTACTGTAAGTGTCTGTATTTTGACAATTGTAAGAGCCTTAACTCTCACATATGCATATTTTCTTGATTTCAGAGCATCAAGACTAGTAAATTATTTCCTCCGATATGCATTTTTTATGACATTTTGAAACAGTTTTATCGTAAAAAAAATATATGGTAGGCTTTAACACTTTTTATAAAAGATTTCAAGGAACATAGCTCTGACCCTTCTCGTTTATCATAAAGATGGTGAATTCGGATGGTTTCTACATCTAAAATGTTTCATTATAAATAACAGTCACGTACATCAGATAAGGGGCCTATTTTCTGTTTCATAACCTCCATTATTTTATAGTGTCCGGACAACACTGATAAGGATTTGGTATATTGAATTGTACGAAGATAGGCAACATTTACGAAAGACGCCAAAAGTAAGAATTATAATGTGTGTGTTGATTTCCTTGCCACGTCGATTCATTTTATTGAGTCTTGCAGCAATGGCATGTTGTGCAGTAAGTTCAAGACAACAAATGACTCCTCTTGAGGATTACGGTGTGCAATACACTTATACAGGTGACTAAAATGGATTTCATGCTATAGTAAGTAGATTATGTAGGTGAGCTGGCCTTTCAACCTCCTCGTGCAGGTCCCCCTCGAGCAGGTCCCCAATTTTCAATTTCTTGACTGATTTCGGAGCACCAGCTACACTCTCAATTGTTTTCTCTATCACAAAAGTAGATATGCTTTTCGTTTGAATGTTTCGTCAGTAGAAATCTTAAGAACGCAGTTCATGCAATACATGTAAGAGGGTTCAAGGGAATGCTACTTTACTCAACACATTGACCCTGCGTCAACGCCATCTAGAAAATAGAAATTCAAAATACATATTGCAATGAGATGTTCAACAATTTTTTGTGAACGTACTATGAAGTTTGTGAAATATGACAATAGAAGAATAGTACATTTGATTTTGCGAAACGTTAATTTGCCAAGGAACACAGTTAATAATGTAATGTAGAAAATGAAATATATAGAAGCAATTTCACACGAAGACTAAGAAGATGTAAGCATAATTAAAGTGATTTTTCCTAGGACTAGCTAATTGATCGTATCGGACCAATATGACCGCAAAAAAAATCTACACTGAATTAGAGGTCAAAGATGTGTTTTGGCATCAACATACCGAAAAGGGGATAAATAAATTTTAAACAAGCATGCATCACTTCCCCGGCGTGTTGACGGGCACCTCAACATCCAGGGCTCTCCACACCGGTTTACGTGCCGCGGGTGACTCAATTTTCGGTGGACTCGGACCCCTTTTGCATAGAGATACAGTAGTCGAAATAATTCGACGTTCAGATTGATTTATATTTGTTACGGGAAATCTTGCTCATATGAAAAAAATATCTCAATAATTCCTAGGATCGCGTCAAATTAGTTGTACTAGGAGATACAGTAGGCATTTTCTATCCCTCGACGAAAGTGTTTCTATTTATGTAAGATTGTTCTTTTAATAATAAATAAATTGGAACATATTTGATGCAGATTGATTTTACAATAGTTATTGGTGAAAACCGTAAAACTGATTTATAAACTACAATAGTTTTGAAAATGTCGTTATTTTTTTTTTCTTCTTTGTAAACATTGCATACATGCATAATTGCAGTCTTTGTTATGTTTGAAGTTGGAGATTCTAAAAATTGTAGCCATAAAACGAAATGTACTACTAAAAATTTCTAATTTTTTTTTATAAAACATAATGTTGCATTGTGCATGAAATGTCCGTTTACAAGTACATTTTCTTGTAGCATATAATGACTAAAGATGTCTTCAAAATTCAAAAACTTTCTTCTTTTTCCTATGGAGACCTTTAGCATGATGCATATTTGCATTTTGTTCTTTCAGTAAAACAGAAAATTGCATAAACTCTGCAGATAGTCTGCCAATATCTTGGGAAAATGTGACTTCTGATGGCATTTTTTTGTTAATGCTCGGATATCAGTATAAAAGTGTTCCTTAGGATCGAAAATGAAATTTAAATGGGGCTGTCGCCTTCTAGAGTTCCTCATTACAGTACAATGGGATCAAAGGTCAAATAAGTGCATTTACAAATAAACTATGCCACTGTGCACGCGTTTTATTTTCATATACCATCTAAATTGGTTTAAATATTGTGTCTCAACGCCCTTTAGTATTTTGTAAATAAAACTAATGATAATATGTAAAATATATATAATATTATATAGAATAATATATATATATCTGGGAAAAGTGGCATACGATGGCAAAGTGTGTTTCACTTGACATGTTTGCTAATCTTTATATGTGGATGAACTGTCGTTTCCAAGGGTTATTTCAATGTGATTTCAAGGTCACAGACAAGTCAAGGTCAAATCTGAATTTTTAGAAATGACTTCTAAGTTATTAAAGGTAGCAAAATAGTGCGTATATTAATAATATACTAAATCCACACCTGCTTTTTCCTTTTACTGCCAAATTTTGACAGACTTGAATGAATGTTTTACACAATGTCAAATGATTATTTTGTTATAATATAACACAAAAAAGATCATAGCTTTAAATTAAAAGTCACATAATTAGTAAATTCCAAATCACAGTTGTAAACTTTGATCCAATTAATTCAATGAATTTCAAATTATTATATTCTGAATGTCAACTCTGTTGAGTTGTAATGGAACATCCGTCAACATTTTCAATATGAATATGTTAATTCTTTATCAGGTTTGTGACGTCATTAACGACATCACATTAATGACAAAATTGATTAATCCCGCAGATGGCAGTACTTGCCGCATACAGACCAGCACCAAGTTGTTCCATTCTGTGACATTTTTGGGAGTTGGGGGGGGGGGGGGGATGGGGTGTACCTTATTTGAATTGTCATGGCACAACAAATGTACACACAATTGATATCGCCTATTTAATTGAACTGGTCATTAAACAATGTGTCCAATTTTCATTCAAATCTGTCAAAATTTGGCAGAGATAAAAACAAAAGTCGGATGCACAGTTAGAGAAATTGTTGAGCAAGTGATTATAAAATGACACTGCTAATGCATTTCTTGCATTTCAGGCGGCAATAAATTTGAATTTAAGTTTTGAACTGACTATAAAAAGAATATTTACATATTGTACACCTTTTGAGAAATTCGTGCGAAAAGAAAATATGATAGGTTTTTAGGAAAAAAGACTACAGAGGAAAATGAATGACATATAAATGTATAAAATTCTCACATAAACAGCTAAAATCACTTTACTGTCATGTATACAACCAAGTATTTTAAGCTTAATAAGAAGAGCGCAGATTAAGGATCGCGATGTCGTGAGTTTGATCCCCGGGAGAGGTGTATGTTCTCAATGACGATTTGATAATAGACATTGTCAGGAGTAATTTTATCCTCCACTGCTGAATTAGTTGTCAGTTATATGCGGGGAACAGGCTACTATTTGTAGCGACTCCAGAACACTGATTAGATTAGTTGACCGCCATTAAATGACTGAAATACTGTTGAAAGTGACATATATAATATGGAATCCTTCTCCAGCACCTAAAGAAATGATTTCAAATCTGGTGATGATTCATTCTATGATATATATTTTTGTTAATTTGTTCACGCGATGATGGTTAAATAGGACCATTTTAGAAGAATAACTGAAATATTGGCAACAACATAGTTCATCTATACACTATTCCCTTGATTTGCTGTAATAAAGTTCTTTTGTTACTATCGGTCAGGCATTTATCATCGTATTTTATGTATTTTGCAATGAAGTAGCACATTTCAAGAACTAGATTTGCTATCACTGAAGCTCTTAATGCGATATTTGCATAATTTTATTCTGAAAATTCAGCACGCTATAATTTCTGTTTCGATGCTTTTTATCTTTTGCTTTCCTTCTACACTCGCTGTTCAAAACAAAAGTGGAAAACGAATCAGATCGTAACAATTTACAGATTTGACACTAGGTTTCAGACAGGAACTCCTTGATAACATCGTGAAAACAACGCTAGTGTCTTGACACTGAAACATTAGTCATTAGTCATCAAGATGTTTTACAAATAAAAATGTAAAAATAAAGGTATTAAGTATAGGTTATAGATCATTTATTGAACTTGTAAAGACTTTTTTATAATAGTAACGTTGAGGCTCATTCAATGAAATATTGAAGTTATACCCTACTCGGATATTTTCATGATTACTGACAAATGATGGTTCAACTAATCAAAATGATGAGATATGGTGGTTCGATAGTTACCAAGAGATATACAATGCGTAAAAATAACTTCCTACAGGTTGAGAAGAGCATGAAGAAGAGATTTGAAATTCAAAACGATTTATTTATAATAAACAAATAATGCCGACTGAAAATGTCAGACTAAGACGTCTATTGCTTGTGAAGTGTTATATATGGGGTTTATTCCTATTTTTTATATATAAGGGTAAGAAGATATTTCTATATAAGAGTAGTTCATTCTAGCATTCCGCACTGAATTTAATTGACAATATATTTATTTTACACGTTTAAGGCTACACTAGTATTTGTTTTTATATAACATCAGTAGATTCCTTTGTGATACATTGGTAAGTTTGCTCTGCTGGTTTAAAATTTTATCACCAACCAATCACTCGGAAATCTAAACATGCTTTGCCCCTTTATTCACAGTCACAAAGATCATACTATTAAAATTCGATATACTATCAAATTCACTGACATTATCAATTATTTTTGAAGTTATGACATCTATAGAACCAATATAAACAAATAGTTACAAAATTGTAGATATTGAAAACACCTGAAGAGTGGTTACGAGTTCTTATAATAGCCTATTGTTAATGAGCAAAGAAACATTTTTTCAGCTGATACTATTTTCATGCCAATGGAATGAAAAGAAAAAACACACACACAAACGTAACATTTGCGGTTATCTTATATTTATATTTACACTTTGATATCGCTTGATTTATATACATAGGTAGTAATTCTAAAAGCACACACATTCATGAAATTGTTATAACACATGCGTAAACCGCTGGAATAGAGTTTTCATTGACAACATAGACCATTTTAGATCATGCTTCAGAGAATTTGCACATTTCATACTACCACACAAACAGAATTAATCTAATCGAGTTTGCTATTTTTACGTCCTTGAGTTCTATGCTTCAGAAGGAATCTTTAAACCGTGTGGCGGCCGTAAAAAGTCTCCCCGTACATTCAATCAGGGCTGTTATATTTCGATCTTCTCAGATCGTTCAGCACGACTTTTATGTCGTGTTATTGGAACTGTTTAGTTTCTGAACATGAGCATTTCGGCCTGGGTGGTTCCAATACTCCCGCTTTTATAGTTTTGGATATTGTATAATCACCCCTTGGATATGGCGCCTGCTTTTTAATTTTGTCTTTTGGCAGTTCCTGTGATATGCAGGCTCCATAACCTCAGATTCCCTTTCTAAATTCCAGTTTGTTTAGTTCTGTTCATTGTTTTCTCGTTAAGGGCAAACCCATTATTTTAACTCGGGACCATACGCCGCTTTTCATGGAATTACACACTAGTGCAGCATTGAAGGTTCCATGTGCACCGCCGTATGAACACATCTGCGGATGTCTCTGAATTGTTTTTTGTACTTTAGCATGTGTAAATGTTGAGTTCTGCTCAACCCGGGGCTAGAGGGCGTGGACGGTAGCATACATTTCCACTACCGTCCATGAACAGGCTCAATCAAATCGAGCCTGCAACATTTTCATTTTTGTTGTGTTGAGCGACCTGTGGAGTTTCCACTTTTTCTATTTATTATCACAGCAGCGTTGTTTTTGCCGTGTGGCGGCCGTAAAAAGTCTCCCCGTACATTCAATCAGGGCTGTTATATTTCGATCTTCTCAGATCGTTCAGCACGACTTTTATGTCGAGTTATTGGTACTGTTTAGTTTCGGAACATGAGCATTTCGGCCTGGGTGGTTCCAATACTCCCGTTTTTATAGTTTTGGATAATGTATAATCACCCCTTGGATATGGCGCCTGCTTTTTAATTTTGTCTTTTGGCAGTTCCTGTGATATGCAGGCTCCATAACCTCAGATCCCCTTTCTAAATTCCAGTTTGTTTAGTTCTGCTCATTGTTTTCTCGTTTAGGGCAAACCCATTATTTTAACTCGGGACCATACACCGCTTTTCATGGAATTACACACTAGTGCAGTATTGAAGGTTCCATGTGCACCGCCGTATGAACACATCTGCGAATGTCTCTAAATTGTTTTTTGTACTTTAACATGTGTAAATGTTGAGTTCTGCTCAACCCGGGGCTAGAGGGCGTGGACGGTAGCATGCATTTCCACTACCGTCCATGAACAGGCTCAATCAAATTGAGCCTGCAACATTTTCGTTTTTGTTGTGTTGAGCGACCTGTGGAGTTTCCACTTTTTCTATTTAGATATGTTAACAGTTAGTACAGTCAAACTATGTTCGCTAGAGCTCGACGGGGCAAGCAAAATGTGTTAGTACAAGCCAGAGTGAAGAATACATTATACAGACTTGACGCCGAGTTCGAGCCAAAAGTAGTAATTGGATAATCCGAATTCTAGCAAAAAAAGTTTGACTGTACTAGTCTTTATAAAATACGCGCTATAGAGTTTTTTCTACATGTACTGTTAATACAGACAATCATACAGGTAACCAACCAGACTTTACAGGCTCAGTCAAACCGAGCCTGCAACAGTTTCGTTTTTGTCGTGTTGAGCGACCTGTGAAGTTTCCACTTTTCTCTATTTTTTGAAAATTGTAAGCCTGAAAACGGAAATTTTAGAAACATGAGAAACATAACTTCCATAAATGAACAAAATATCAGAGCGTACGAAAAGTTAAGCTTAATCTATAGAAATAACTTTAGTCATTTTGATTTTTGCCTGTCTCAAATGCAATAAATCTATTTGAAGTAATTTATTTTACTTCTCGGATTCATAATTATAACCGAAAAATTACAAGTTTGTAGTAAAATGTAGCAAAAATGACGAAAATCTGAAGTTTTTAACAATTTAACAAATGCACTTATTGACCTTTGACCTTGTGCTGTAACCTTACTATGACCCTTAGAAGGCGACAGCTCCCCTGAAAAGTTTCCAGTTTTTATAAAGTTAACAATGAATATGGCTGTCGGGCATTAACAAAAATTGCCATTAAAGGCAATTTCTAGGTCTCTTTGTTGGATATATAGGCAGACTAAGATATTCGTTTTAAAATTTAGCAGTGAGGTTTTAACTGTTTTAAAAATAGAATTTATCTGTAAAATTTATGTTTTTACACAAACATTGTAATATATTATAGTGAATAAATTGCAGTAAAAGGAAGGTAGTTTCAAGGACATGATATTAAGCAAGCAGTGTGCACTTTTCTGGTACAGGCATACCGTTTTTGTTCTAATTCATTGTTAAAATGTCCATGTTTTTTAATGCTAAAGTAAAAGTCTTAATGAATATATCATTAAGAACTTGTACTAATACCAGAACCCTCCGTTTAGAGGATGTCATCCAGCTGGCTCACGGATGTTAGTGGTTCTATCGCTCGTGATTAAATATTGAATGGGCACATAGGGTCATCCTCCAGATT
Source organism: Mercenaria mercenaria (assembly GCF_021730395.1). NCBI lineage: Eukaryota > Metazoa > Mollusca > Bivalvia > Venerida > Veneridae > Mercenaria > Mercenaria mercenaria. Next base: position 17,386,429 of record NC_069366.1, on the reverse strand, counting down.
GAAAAGCTGGAACGTTGCTGAAATAAGTATATGACCTATCACACTGTCTGTGTGACGTTTAACCCGACCAAATTATACTTATACCAGTTTTACAACTACAGCCCTGAAACAGAAGTAAAATATTTATGTGAAGCGTGTTTTCTCTTTTTATCGTTTTAGAAAGCCTCTTCCGTCGACATTTCAAGAGTGTACAGAAATTACACTTACATCGATGCTGAATGTAAAGATAAAAACATGATGGAGAAGCATGAGAGAATGGTAGAGCAAGACAAAAGAGTCATCGACTATGCCATTAGTACCATAACGGAGTTTTTCTACAGAAATGACATTTACATAGTTATCATTCTTCATAACTACGATGAAATAGCAATAGTCAAATATGGCGAGGAAAATGCACCCAGAAAAATTGTTTACAGCTTCGATTCCAATAAGGGAAAACCAATTTATCGGTGGGAGAGAAAGGGTTGGGACCAATCATGTGCTCATTTTATTGTTGATTGTATACCATCTCTTGCAAAATATCTTGGAAAAACTAAAAATAACTTATTGGGCAAAGGCGATCCCCAACTAGCAATTAAATCAAGTTAGGAAAACAAAACAAAGAAACAAAGATGCTCTACTAAAATCACCAAGTGTCTTTAATACACTGACGAGCTGGGTACGGATACCCTTTATTAATTACAATTAACTATTATGATACCAATGAGAAATACAGTGTCTGTTTCAATAAAACACAAAGAGAATAAACAAATGTAGATAATAGAAATATTAGATATTCAAATTTAACAGTTAAAGGACTCAGGATCGTTCGACGACAACAACAACAACAACAAAAAATCCACCAAGATTTTAGATTTCTGGAAATAATTATTGTATTTCTTAAGAATGCTCTTTTAAACTTAATTACTGACAGATTATATGTTATGGAAACACATGAGACTTAGTTGTTTTTACTACCTTTTATAATGAGAATCGAAAAGCGTTTACTCGGTCTATATTTAAAGACAAATGTGACAGTTTCCTGTGTGTATATAGGCAATAGTTTCCAGCTGAAATGATTTTTAAACTGTGTGTACTGACTGAAAATCAAGTTTTTGTAGTGCTCGCGTACGGTCTGGTACGGCCTACGGGGCGATAGCCTGAACCCGGAACATAGCAAGAATAGTTTCCGTTGGTCAGTTGGCTTCCTCAAATGAAGAATTCAACACCCCGAGTGAGGCTCGAACCAACATCGATGAGGGGCAAGTGATTTAAAGTCAGCGACCTTAACCACTCGGCCAACAGGCCAAGCAGGTAGTCCATAAATACCAACAGGCACACATGGCTATATTTGGTATTTCAAAGCACCAACCTAAGTTGTTCGAACAGGAGGAATGGTGCGAAGAATAGGAACATTTTTTTGCAGATGGAGAAATGGCCGGTAGCACACAAGAGGCACCGGATAAAAGGACTGTTATGGAGGCACTTAAGCAATTAAAGCTTAAATTTGAAGAAGTCATGACAGTCAGATCCAGTAGAGGTGGATCTGTTGGACTACCATAGAGGCTTTATAAAAGCAGATTCTGTTTTATGCTTTAACATGCAAACTTCGGTTTATGTGGCGGGGAGAGTGGGTCAGAGCTTTTGAAGTTTTGATAAGAGGCTCTGATGCATCTGCCTGGGTTAGCCTTGCCGATGGGGATGGATGAGTTTATGCTTGACACAAATGCATTGAATAAATAGATCAGTGCATGGGTACCATAGGTCCTTGGCGGCAAGGAGATGGTTATTGCATATGCTAATTATGGTAGTTATGTTCTTATTTGGTAGGCTGTTTATTGTACGGAATGACCACTCAAGTTTGAGGTGGTTCATGGGGTTCCAAGAGCCTCAAGGTCAACTGGTGAGACGGTGGCCGGTTGAGCTGTCTCGGTTGAATGTTGTGCTGTAGCACGGGGTAGGTCGTGAGCATGATAAAGCTAAGGCAATGTCTTGAATGCCGGTTGGAGGCATTGCCAAGAATGTCATGATGGGACACGACTGGAGCAGTTACCTTGTGGCAGGTGTAATTACTGTTAAGAAGACATCGAAAGTTTGGGTCTATAACCTTGTAGACGACACAGTGCCGTTGGTCATAGTGGACACTGAAGCTTACATCACAGAGCATTTGAGGAACCTAGGACCAACAAGGGCATGGGTACAACTGTCTACTGGTATATTGATGTAGACGACGCAGTGCCGTTGGGATGACTGTCTACGGGTAACACGATGGAACCACAGATTACACCGAGGGTAAGAGTAGCAAGTCAGTCCTTGCAATAGTAGTTTCAGATACAGGATGACCCTTCTGAGAAAAGTAGCCTACCAGATGAAGTAATTTTCGGTGCTGGTATGAATTAAGACTACTCTGAGGGAGTAAGCTCCTTTGTGGTAGATATGTTTAAAGATACTGTTGTCAACATGAACATGGTGACCACAAGGAAGGTTGAGACCCGGCTGTGTAGAGCCTCGGTAATACAGTCACGTCTGAACAGTCAGGTTCAGTGCCTACTGTAGGACGACCAAGTTCACAGTCTAAGGTCCTATCCCTGGAAAGGACAAACTAAAAAGACTTGCCGTGCCTAAGGGTGCGACAGGTACCATTGACTCTAGACAGGGTCTGAGGTCTAGTCTTCAGAGTTCAATCTCGGTACCAAATCAAGGAGCTCTGAGGGATGAAACTGAACTGTGTTGTTGGTGGTTCTCAGTAATGGAGCTGAGTCATGGGCGAAAACAGGATTAGATATTGTTTGTTTTGGATTGGAAACGAAGTATGGTCTGTGGGCCAGTTTCTGTAAGTCCTCTAGTTTTTCGATTTCGTAACCCAGAAATTAGGTAAAGGTTCATCTACTTCAACCATTAATACATTCATTCCGGGATGTCGCTTTCTACCGTATGTCAAATAAAAATTATACTCATTTTAGTAAACCTTGTGTATGAAAAATGTGGAATTCTCTCTTTGAAAGTATTGTTGGCAACACAAGAATTCTTAACAGATTGTTTTAATACTGACTTTCAGATATTAGAGTTTTGCTTTATTCGTCTTATATAACTGTTCTAAATCAATTAAAGGTTCACTGTAACAATGTTTTCCAAATTTTGACGATTTCTACCAAAATTTAGGGGTCAAAATACCCCACCCACCCCAGCTACATTTTGCCATTTTTAATAAATTATAAAATTATAAAAATTGCTGTATTTTTTAACAAGATGTCATCTAATAATTGTGTGTTAAGCTTCACAATTTTATATATTTTCAAGAGAAAATATAAAATTTTGCATTCAGTTCATGTTATAGACAACGTGCATGCTAATGTTATACATATAAATCACATGTTTTTTGTCAATAAATGAAGCCTATTTGTGTTTTATTCAGAAAGGTTTTGGGTACCAGTAGTTTTCTTCTATTTTAGATGTCAAAGTAAGGTTACATGTATAATTTTGACCTTTATTTGATAAAGATACTCTAAAATGTAACATACGTAACAGTCGCCACTCAAATTTTCCACTTTGAAGAATTAGCAACATAGAAAATACACCAACAATTGCATTTGTATGCTTTTAATTGAAATAAACTATGATTACTGAACAGGCACACATGACCGTTATACTTTTGTTGGACTTAACCCTGTAACTATTCTCAATTATAGGATGTCGATAAACTACAGTAAAACAACTGTGCCTCTTTCAGCATCACTGTAAAGATAGCATAGATTTAATAGCATACTTATGGCTTCTGCTTCAAAATATAGCATATTGATAATTAACAGCAGACTTGGTTACAGTATATACGCAGTCTGAATATTTTTGTCTTTTATTCAAAATAAATACAGAACGCGAGGATATCTAAGAATCAAATGTGTACGTTACCTAAGTTTTAATGATTGTAATGAAAGCTTCAAGCTTTTTGAAACCACTCTTGAGTCCGCTTCATGGAAAGTCCAGTACTGGTGCCATATGAGAGGTCATGTTCGTGACCCCAGTGGGGCTGGAACCCACACCCCTGGATTGAGCGGCCGGCACCTTATCCACTAGACCACCTATCCTACCTAGGTTTTAAAGGTCATCTATTCAACTTTATAATTCGTATATAATTATTCCAGGCTAATACATCATGCTGACTGGCATTGCAAAGCACCTACTCAGTCAGTTTTTACAGCATTACAAAGATGAAGGAATCATATATTATGAAACATACGTTACCAAAATTGCACAGAACATTAATTAACTTTAAAGCTAGGATAGTTTTGGGGTTTTGGTGGACTTAGATGGTTTCAAGATAGATGATTTTATATTTTAATGCGTTGTTTTGATATTTATGGAAGGTAAGATTGTATTCATTCCTGAAATTATCGGCATTATGTGTTCAAAGTTGCTGATGTAATTTCTGATGTAAATAAACACGGCACATTTTGAACTTATGGAGCATCATACATATACTGTACAACATGGGTACATGTAGTGAAACAAATGACACTTTTGGTAAAACGTGCTTTTTAAAATACGGTCGACATTGTATTAAGAGACTACCCAAGGGACTGCTAAGAAGTGGTCTCTTAATGGAATGGTCTCTTAATGAATTTCAGTCAGATGAAAAGGAAAGTTATTTTTAACTGTTAATGTAACTGTATTTATTGTGAACATACATGTATGGTTTAAAAATCTGTTTTAACATCGTGAACACTTTTCCAAGTCCACAAACCGTGTTTATGGGTAGATTGTTTGTCAGTTCGATTGATACAAAGGTTAATTGCATGCAGTTACGTGCATAACGTACTCGCTAATTACACAGATGAAGAAATGCCCGGTAGAATATTGGTACCTGGTCGCTTAATAGATACTTTTGCCGAATATTTTACCTGTCGGGACTACATTAATTTGGTCGCTAGTCGTTTAATAAAAAAGTCGTTTAATGGAATGAATTTGTATACTGAAAAAGTTCGGGAGGGATTTTGACTGGTCGTTTAATACAAAAATCGCTTAATAGACGTGGTCGCAAGTACGATGTCGACTGTAGTTCTGTTTCTTTGACCATGATGCTTTTCAAATATCACTTATACTGTGGGGCGGAATTAATGAACTACGAATTCATATTACATTCCCTTAACGAAAACATAGATAAGACTCCTTGTTCATATCCTGGTTGTGGTATCATTATTGTCAGTTCTGCGTTCTTACTAAAATTCAATATTCTACTTTCAAAACTATTAACAGATACAAGCAAACTAGTTCGTTCAAAAATTGGTGTATTTCAACTGTTACATTTAGATTACCTCGGTATGGAACTGTGTTTCAACCATTAAGTCTAGTAACTACCTTAATCTAATTTCGGTAACGTATGTTTCAGACCTACACAAGAGGACACATTATAACACCATATGTACACCATATGACAGAAATATGCTCTAAATTTTGATATGAGAGGTTGCGAGAAGTCACTGTTTGGTATCAGTATCAGAATAAGTTCATCATAAACGCATAGATGCATCTGTACATATTTACAGAGTCTGTACTATTTGTTTGGAAAACGCCAGTGGTATATTGATATTTTTATGACATATCTGTAAAAACTCTTTATTCTGTAGTAAAATCATTAAGATACATCCTTAAAGGGATTGAAGCATACGTTACTTTAAATATTAATAACAACAATTCCAATAATTATTACTCATACAATCAAATAACAAACAGATACGATACACGACTTTTTGATTCCAAGACTTGTTCAAATTATAGCTGCGAAGCTCTGTACTGTTCTACTATTCAGTATGTCAAGCAAATGCATGACTACCGGTATATATGTGAATGGTCCTTTAAAAAGAGGTCGTAAATACTTAGCTGATTGTGACAGAAATATGCAATTTGCATTTAAACATAAACATTATAAATCCTTTTAAATGTTTTAAAAAGACATAACTGTTTGTACAATGATCTTTTTTTACTACCTCAAAAGAAAGTGACAATTTCATTATATACTCCATTCTCCATTTCTCGGTATTCTACCAGGATACACTGTATATGTAACATCTATCAGGTAGCCATCCTGATGACTCTCGTGCTGTAAATGACGTACAACGAACTACGTATATGTAGAAGATTTATGTAGTAATTCATATTTTATTTAAATAACGGAATAAAAGTTCAATACCTTGACAGTTCCTGTTGGTTCCTGATAGTATATTTCTCGATTCAAATAACGTTATTTTATCAAAAATTCATAACGTTACGCTGCAACTGATAAAACAAAACCGGAACTAAGCATTGTTGTTTGTTTTGAAACGTCATCACGTCTTTCATGTTTACGGACGTTGGTTTCCCGTACGTTGCTGAACACTTCATTTCAATATATATATTCATATCCATAATTCCTAGATGGCATTGACACATGTTCAATTGGTCTGGTAAATCCCTTGAAAAAATAATTATTGCAATACAGCTGGTGATATTAACAAGATTGCAAAATGCCTAGCCGACCATATCACTACTGTATCCTTAACATTTATGAACTTGATATCCGCTTTGTTTACATGTGCCCTTTTTGACTCCGCGGCTGATGGGAGCTCTGAGTGGCGAATCTAAACTATGTTATATGTAAAATGTAAATGAAAATAAGCAATCGCCTACCGAAACAGCCGCTGACGGCAAAGAATGTGAAACATCTTCTCACCGGCCATATAACTCGAAAACTGCTTTCCCTAGATTTCAACATTCAAAATGACAAGCATCTCTCTTTTTGTAATAGCGAAAACACTCGAATGCATAGCTGGTGGTACAAAATCAGTCAGGAAAGTGCGAGCAGGTTAGCTGCTCGTGAAGGTTGAAAGACCAGCTCATGCTCAGAATCACCTTATCATGAAAACATTTTTTTCAGTCACCTATCTAAGTGTACTGCACATCAAACTCTATGTATAATAAAAATAACCTGTTAAAATATATTCCATCAGAAGTCACAGAGCCTTCATCTCAGCCATCTGTTATGTTAAAAATATCTACTTTAAACCCAAAGACCTCGTTATTTTAAGTTTTATTGTAATACTGTGAATTGAGTGAAATGTGAAAATACCTTCTATAAGGTGCAAAATAGTTGCATGTGTCTTCTCTCCAGTCTGGTTGAAGTGGCCTATATTATACTAAACCGTCGGCTTACGACAAAACATTTCCAACTAGGAAGACCCTAAAAGAATTTTTAAAATACAGATGCTAGAACGGATTTATATCCAAATAAAACACATTTCAAATCATGAATGAACTTTGCCAATTTCATTTTCCTGTATCTCTAGTTACCATCACCACTTTGAAGTCTGTGGGGAAATTTCATCTTGCAAATGAATAATTATAAACATTTTCATTTCTTCATTTAGCATGTAAACTATATTTTGTGTCTGTGAGTGAAAAATAAAGACAAACACTCATTACATCTTCCTGTACTTAAAGGGAATTCCTAGTTCTTTATGCGATTTCTTTCTGCGCAGCCGATGCTATCTATGGAAAATTGAAGTGAAGTCAATATTTGTTGAAACTTGTGACAGATTATCTTAAACATGAGAAATCTTTTATAAACTAACATTTTTAAATAAGTTTAATCAGTAATCAAATGTCGCTGCGGGTTTATTTTGTATTGGCATGTATAATGCCTGACATGTATCATGCACAACTTGCCATTTGTAGTACAAAGGCAGTTACTGTATTGTTCATATAATGATGGACAATAAACTTTGTATTGATAAGAAAATATCTCCTTTCAGATCATTTAATATTCAATTATAGAAATTTTTACGACTTTTTAATTTGTAGCAGATATAATTGATTTTGTCAGGTTCAGGCCATTATTTTGTCGGAACAGGTGATGTATTTAAGCGTTTTTAACATTCAATTTAGCCTGGTGACCCATACATTTTGGCCATTTTTAGCTCAACTGATTTTTTGAAAAAACAAAAAGTGAGTTATTGTCATCACTTGATTGGTGTCGGCGTCGCCGTTGGCGTTGGCGTAGATATCGCCTGGTTAAGTTTTATGTTTAGGTCAGCTTTTCTCCTAAACTACCAAATGTATTGCTTTGAAACTTGCAACACTTGTTCACCGTCAGTAGCTGACCCTGTACAGCAAGAGACATAACTCCATCCTGCTTTTTGCAAGAATTGTGGCCCCTTTTGGACTTAAAATATCAGATTTCTTGTTAAGTTTTATGTTTAGGTAAACTTTTCTCCTAAACTATCAAAGCTTTGAAACTTGCAGCACTTGTTCACCAACATAGGCTGACCCTGTACAGCAAGAAAGATAACTCTATTTTGCGTTTTGCAAGAAGTATGGCCCCTTTTAGACTTAGAAAATCAGATTTCTTGGTTAGGTTTTGTGTTTAGGTCAGCTTTTCTCCTAAACTATTAAAGCTATTGCTTTAAAACTTGCAACCCTTGTTTACCATCATAAGCTGACCCTGTACAGCAAGATACATAACTCTGTCCTGCTTTTTGCAAGAATTATGGCCCCTTTTGGACTTAAAAATATCAGATTTATTGGTTAAGTTTTATGTTTAGGTAATTTTTTCTCCTTAACTATCAAAGCTATTGCTTTGAAACTTGCAACAGTTGTTCACCATCATAAGCTGACCCTGTACAGCAAGAATCATTACTCCATCATTCTTTTTGCAAGAATTATGGCCTTTTTTGAACTAAGAATATTATGGGTAGGACAATATTTCTGCTATACAAAGACAAAAAATCAGATGAGCGTCTGCTTCCGCAAGGCGGTGCTCTTGTCATATTCACAATACATATATCTTTACCTAAGGAAATCAGGGGGGGGGGGGGGGGGGGGGGGGGGGGGGGGATGAAACAATGTTGTTTTTTTTTTTTCAAAATTTAAAACAAAATTCTTTACTATGACTTTTTTACATTAAAAAAACGTGAATATGAATCAGCTTTTTTTTCATTTGTACAAATCAATGTAATATGGTATTGTAAATATGACTATGATATCAAATAAGTATATAATAAAATCTGTAAAAGGAATAAACCTTTTTGTCTTGAGTCATATTTTGGTTGGTATTTACAAAAGAAGGAGAAAATCATGAAGATGTTGAAAAGTCGGTAGCAGTTTCAGCAACAGTGGGTGTGCTCAAAACATTTTTTTCACAAAGACAAGCCTCACACCTTTTAAACGACTGTACTCCCCCTCTTCCTGTTGCGACCGAAGGAAAGAAATCGTCTTGAAATTAATTATTTTGTTTTACACGGTGTGTGCATTTAAGTTTAACGATGCGTCTAACATGTTGTATGCATCCTTATTTCAGAAATCAACATAGATAATTAGATTACAAATCAATTTGATGTGATGTTCATCAGTTTCGTGACTTGTTCGAGTGAATTTTCATGCAATAAGTGTGATCAGTTAAAATTTTGTCAGCATTTTGTAATCATTACTTGTCTGTTTCATCTATTCTATCACCATATACACATCCATGAATATAATGTAAATAAGATGTTGCATGGCTGTTGCGTTTCTGAAATAAATTACTTTTTTATTTAAAAGGGGGAAAAAAAATTCAATGTATGCCGACTTGCCAATTTTGCTATTTGATCTGAACTCTTATTTGCTACTGACACTGTATTCCATTTTGCGACTACAACAGCCGATTCATGTCCTTTAAGGGCGTCATATAATGTCATTTAATGTCGAGCTTTCGTGCTATGCATGTACTATCCTATGGGGAGGGTCTGTAACTCGCTATCCTAATTTATTATATAATAAATTGAATGCTTCAAAATCGTGTACCTGCCAGTATTATGTGATGGTTTTAAGGCAAATACTAACATAAAAATGAAATTAAATTATTTCTTTCGATGTTCATGCGAAATGAACGACAGAATAGGATCCGAAAATTTAACATGAATCGCATGAACACCGGAAAGAAAATCATTTCATTTCTTAAATGACGTCAACGTTAACAAACTCTGACATTTCACCCGCATTTTGTAGAAATTTATTGACGTTGAGTAACACTGTATTCATTTTTCAGGTTTACGCATTTTATGCTAGAATAGTGTGAGTGCATGTTCATTTTGTGTTTTAACATCTGCATAATCCTTTAGGATACGTTAGTACCCTCAACCTAACTGGCTTGGGTACCAACCCCTATCATTCAGGATTCTGCAGATGTTATAACACAAAAAAACAGGCGTTATCCCTACATTCTAACATGACTCGATTTGATTTCCAGTTAAACAAAGAAGTAAATCAAGCTCTGTATATTCTGTTTATTGACGCGCGGACCGGTAAGAGAACATTATGACGTCTATTATGACGTCAAAATGCCACATGACGTACGAGACATTACTCCTCGGGTAAATGAAGTCCAGCATAATATTTATTAAAATATGTCAATGAGCATGTCAGATTGAAAACAATCAAGGCCTTCTTATGATTTGTCGTCTAACTTACCACGGTTCATCGTTCAGATGCTTCTGTATTTCCTACGCATCTGAACTCTGAACCATGGTAAACTAGACGTTAAACAACTCAAAGGCCTTGACTTTTTGGTTATTCTTACCTGACTTGATTTGATTTCCAGTTAAACAAAGAAGGCAATCAAGCTTAGATATTTGCGATAAATAATGGATGACGTGCGGACCGGTAAGAGAACATTATGACGTCTATTATGACGTCAAAATGCCACATGACGTCCGATACAGTACTCCTCGGGAAAATAAAGTTCGCATAATATCTATTAAAATATGTCAATGAGCATGTCAGAATGAAAACAAACAAGGCCTTCTTGTGATTCATCATCTTATCTACCATGGTTCATCTTTCAGATGCTTCGGTATTTAACCATTCGGACTAGGGCCCTCATGGTTAAATTCCTACACATCTGAACACTAAACTTTGGTAAATTAGACAATAAACCACTCGATGTCCTTGATTAATTGTTAATCACCGGCTTGTTAAAAAGTAACTTTTTTTTACCATAAGTAAACTGCCGAATTCATGAGAAGTAAACTAATCGATATCTGTGCTAATACGTACTGGCTTAAGGAAAGAGTGGTCAGTCTCTGCAGATCACAAATTTATAATAAATACAAAAACAAAATAGCAAAACTATCACCACACATTTCACATTTGTAAAATCATTTTTCGTTTTATCTAGAACTTAGAAATCAGTTTCTAGGCTTTACTTAATGTATGTCTGCCGTTGAAACTTTTAGGATCTATCTCTACATTGTATATGTGAGGTTTACATATGTATGTTAATTTAGTCTTGTTATTTCTGATTTAATGACAGCAATGTTGTTCTGATATTACTGATTCAGCTTTTTGATATCAGCAGATATCCTGTCTTTGATATTATAGGTTTCATAGTTTTCTGAAAGTTTACTGGCCACTGTTGATGTAAAGCCTGTAAATAACTCAGATGTGTCTATGTTCTCTGATTTGAAATACTCCATTAATGTACCAAATACCATGTCAGCTTTTTTCCTGAGAGAAAGAATTTTGTTCAAAACTAACTTCTATTGAATCCAGAACTTCCATATCGAAGTCACTTCAATCATAACAAGTGCATGACTTACTGCAGTTGTCACAACAATCATGCTTGGTAGGATTGAGATAAGAGCTGCAGTTGAAATACTTACACAAAAAAACTCCCATCTACATCCAGTTTCTCTGCAATAATCTGCAACAGCAGCTTCTATGTGTTTTCTGTTTGGTGCTATGTTGTTATTGTTGAAATAGAGAAAGGTTCTGCTGGATTTCAGTCTCTGCCAGCCCTTCCAACTTCTTGTATATATGCTGCAGTATATATTCAAAATAATCATTGTTCATACTTGTATATATACTTGTTATTACTTTTATTATGCATCATGATAACTTAAACAGTTGCACGTAATGTACTAGATATTTATGATATGTTAACTTCCCAAAATTATTCGCTTTTGTAGAACAGTACTAGACATGTAACATTATCTAGCACTATATTTATATAATTTATGTCTATGAATTGCTAAAAAAACTGTACAGTCTATTTTAATGATATCAGTTAATTACATATATAAATCAAGGAATTACTTTCTTTTGCAAACAATGCAGTGTATGATTTATGAACGAATTTTGACAAAATATTTCAAAAAGAATAAAAAGGTAACAGAAGTCCTAAACATATAACATGATCAATTTCTTCCGCAACAATCTGTTTTATCGCATTGTCATTTGATACATAGGTAGACATTTAATAAGTATTTAATTTTTAAGGGTTTTTTTTCTCAAGTTTTAATAGTGTCTTTTGTTTATGCTATTGAAACAATCAAGCTCAAGGAACAAAATTTATTTTAGCATTTTACATGCTGTATCCTCTATTTCAGATATTTATTCTCATGTATAAAGTACAAGTTTTGCATTGAACAGTACTGGCATTTTTTAAATCTATTTACTTCAGAATTGTTAAACTAGATTAAGATTGTTCAGCATACTAGTAGTTTTTTAAGCTTATTCATTTGAAAGTTTAAATCATAGAATTCTCACACATATTATCAGTTTGTTAATTTGAGATTTATAAGAAATATTGATGATAAAATAGTTCTTATTACACGAATGAGTAATGTAACAGGGTTATTTTAAAAGTAGCTCAATGTGGGGTACTGTATTCGGCTCGAGTAGATTTTGCCAGAGCGGATGGGGGGGGGGGGGGGGGGCATGCATGCACCTAGTGTGATCCGTCTTTGCAAAATCCATGGATACTATGGATACTTTTATGACTGAAAAAAATGTTGAAAAAGACGTTAGACCCAAACACACACATACACACGCACGCACGCACGCACACACACACACGTCTCAAGTCTAGCAGCTGTTATAATGACCCTTTTATTTTTTGTTTATTTGTAACTGAAGGAAATTTTAGATGTATGTTGATGTGAAAATGAAATGAGAGACGTTTATGTTTGTGCTATTTATATAAATATGCCAGCTAATTCAAATAAATGAAAGTAATACAGCAACATACAATACGGAAGGTACAATATGGAATTTTCAAAAGTTGCAATATGGGATTTTTGAGCCTGTTTGTATTTCCTTATCAAATCCAAGCTGTATATTTCCATAGAATTTATATAGGTACATGTATATAATAAATATACAGATTGTGACATTTCCACATTCTGTATTTAATACATAGATTTATATTCAGCTGCAACATGATTAATGTTTCCGTATACTAACTTTCAATTGCCTTAGGAACTCCAAAGTGTATTATTCTCCTAATGTCTTTAATAATGTATGTACCCATGCTGTAAGCTTCAGTTGCAAACAACAATTGTATTCGACCCTCTGACATCCAATCCATAAATCCTTTCGCATATGTAAGAAATAAGTAAAGGTGATGTCCCAGAAATAGCACATTTTTGTGACATATAGATTTAAATGTAAACCACTATAAAATATATATGAGCCGCACCATAAGGAAACAATCCAACATAGTGGCTTTGCGACAAGCATGGATGCAGACCAGCCTGCGTATCTGCACTGAGTCAGGTCAGGATCAATGCTGTTTGCTTTCAAAGTCTATTGCAATTAGAGAAACCGTTAGCGAACAGCATGGATCCTGATCAGACTGCGCGGATGCGCAGGCTGGTCTGGATCCATGCTGTTCGCAAGGCCTCTATGATTGCGTGGCTCATATGTTGTTGGAAGCAATATGATATGCAGAGTTGTCTTTCTTAATATGCATTAAAATGCTTTTGTTTAAATGTGGCAGTCACAATTTTGGCAGTACAATTTCCGTTTTGAACATAAAATGTATCAGTTTTGTGTTAAATCCCTTCAAAAGTTTGAATATAATCAATAATTGATAAGCAAAATTGAAAGTGTTATTGAATCGATTGTTTTGATTACCTTCATCCTGACATATTAAAAACTGTAACAGTTCAGTATAAAAAGTAGTGCTTTTCTTTTAATAATATTGGTATAAGCCATGTAAACTCTACATTTACTTGTTCAGGCAAATCTAAAGTATGTTCAGGTGCGGAGTACGTGAACAAAGAAATGGAAAAAATCTTGAAATATACAATAAATGTATCTATGTAACTGCATCACTAAATATGTAGGAAGACCTATATGTAGTTCATGTTTGTACTGTGTCATCAAGACATTAAGGTTGTTGGAAAAAGGGCATATTATCAATTATCATCAGCCATACAGTAAATAACGTAAATTATAATAATATTAATATGGGAAATGAACATTCCGAAAAGAAACATTAGAAGTTCTTTTCATATTATCATAAGACGGAAGTGTTATAGACTATATAAGGATCAAATCATACATACATATTCAGTACAAGGGGCATGGTATTGAGCAATCTTATTTTGTAAGTCAGTATCCCATCTAAGACACTCCTGGTACCCAAATCTAAACCACTTTCAATCACTGTAAACCACCGTTTTTATGAATTAGCTGGATCTTCTTTCAATTCCTGAATGACTGGATTAAATACTTGCTTGAAGGACTCCTCAACATGGAAGTTGGACAGCCTTGTGTTCACGGAAAGTTTTATGTTTGGTCTACTGAGAGGTGTTCTTATTTCCAACATATTTCTCAGCTGCAGGCTTGATTGTATCTGTTAAACTGTTTCCTTACCAGCTGAGCCAGCCGGGACCAGAACGTTGGCTGAATTTTGAATATGATGTTTACTTTTAAAAGATAATTTGTAAGAATTCAGACATATTTGTCAAGTACGAATACTCATTTTAAAAGGTTTTGAGTCATTAGCTCACTTACACTAATTTTAATTGTTAGGAGAAAACCAATTTTACACCTATCAATATAATGGTAAATGTAAAAATGATTCTTGTTGAAATTCTTTATCTTTCACAACACTTATTTGGCTTGTCTTCCTGTCATATATGCAGAATGTGACAACTCTAGAAATTGTAGTATTTAAATATTTTCATGTTTAAAATGTAGCTGCAACATTTTCTGTAATGAACACAGAATACATGAAATTCTTGATATATCCTACTTCTGATAATTACTTTCCTTAACATTTGTCAAAGGTGTGAATATCGCTGAATATACTAGATTGTTTTATTTATTCTATTGTTTATCTAATTCTTCATTTTAAAGCTCATACTATGACAGTTCATGTGCAATATCATATTTGGTGCTTTTCTAACCATTTACTTGTGCATGACTACTTTCATGACATGTGTTTTAATATGAAATATTCCTTAGTAGTTTAGAAAGTAAGGCTATTAAGCCGGTTTGACCCCATTTAACCTATAGTCCTTGGTCAGGACTGACCATGCCGGACAATTTAAAACCCACAGGTTTTAAACCCAATAAAAAGTTTTAAATACATTTGATATAGATGAGTGTACAGAATAAAATATATTGTTTGAAAGAAAGAAAATTTACTGATAATATAAATCCTCACTATGTTGCAGCAAAAAACGGGAAAAGAATGATAATGGCTACCTGTTCATCTTGTGGAAAAATGAAATCAAAGTTTGTTAGAAGTACTATCACAGCAGGTAATTTAGATATTCATAAAGCAATGTTACCTTTATTACCTAAGAAAGGTTTAACACTCCCAGGATATAATTATTGTGGACCAGGAAATCCTTTAGATAACGGACCCCCTGTTAACGAACTAGACGCAGTATGTATGGACCATGACGTTTGCTACGACAACGGTGTAAAAAAAAGTACATGTGACAAACAAATGCTTTCCAACTTAAATAACACCAAATCAAAAACATTTGGTGAAAAAATTGCAAAACATTTAGTTGTAAAACCAGCAATTAAAACAAAATACAAACTTGGTCTTGGGCAAAAACGAAAGTCAGAAAACGGGAAAAGGGGGTAGAGTATACCCCCGAAATAACTGCACCAAGCTACCACTGGAGTGATGAATTAGCAGAAGAATTAAACAAACCAGTTAAAAGAGAATTTAGGAAACGACGGGTGATTGTTAATGATATTGATGATACTTGGTCTGCTGATTTAGTTGATATACAAGCCTTTTCAAAATATAATAAAGGAGTAAAGTATTTATTAACCGTTATTGATATATTCAGTAAATATGCTTGGGTTATTCCATTAAAGAATAAAACTGGAGAATCTGTTACTGAAGCATTGCAAAAATAATTTCTGAAGACAGAACACCAACAAATTTATGGGTAGATGAAGGAAAAAAATTTTATAATAAAAAGTTTGAATCATTTTTGAATAAAAATAAGATTAATATGTATCATACATTTAATGAAGGAAAAGCTGTAGTTATTGAAAGATTTAATAGAAGTTTAAAAAGAATAATGTGGAAATATTTTACAGCAAATAAAACTTACACTTATTTAGATAATTTGCAGGATATGGTTGATAAATATAACAAAACAAAACACTCTAGTATAAAAATGACACCAACCAAAACCAGTAAAAACTTAAATAAAGGTACTGTTTACTTGAACTTATATGGTAATTTAAAGATACCAAAGAGTAAACCAAAATTTAAAATTGGTGATCGAGTTCGCTTAAGCAAACTGAAAAGACATTTTGAAAAAGGATATACACCAAACTGGACAGAGGAAATATTTATAATTTATAAAATTAATAATACAAATCCCAGAACATACACTATTAAAGATTTAAATGATGAAATAATTCAGGGTTCATTTTATGAAAAGAACTTTTACCTAGTACACAAGAAGTTTTTAGAATAGAAAAAGTTATTAGACGAGACTATAAGAAAAAACAAGCTTTAGTAAAATGGAAAGGGTACAATGAAAAATTTAATAGTTGGGTTCCGTTTAGTGAATTGGAAGAAATTTAAATTGAAAATATATTATATAAATGAGTAATAAAAATCTAATTTCTAATAATGGAATAGAAACAATAGATCAGTTAATAGACCACTTAACTAAACTTGCTGCTGCATATAGAAAAACTTATAAGTTTTGTGGAAGAGTAAATACAGGATTACAGATTACAGCAGGTATATTTGGTTGCTCAGCTGCATTAGCACTTGTTCCAGCTATTCCTATATTTGTAGCAGTTGCTGGTGCTGTTCCATCAATAATTACTATTTTTATTAATAGACTAAAAGTTGAAAACAAAAAAGCTATTTTAAAATTTCACCACCACAAAATAAAACAACTAATAACAAAAGCACGGATCGGAAAAATAAGCAAAGAAGATCCAAATAAAGTTATACAGGATATTTTTACAATACTATTAGAAATGCAGAAAGAAAAAAACTATTCAATGCCTCTTGAAATGCACATGAAGGAATTTAAACTTAACGGATATAAAAGTAAAAAAGACGAAGAGCTGTATTAAATTTTACGTGCGTTTTTACAGATTTTTTTCTATAAGTATATTATATATAGATGGTTAATAGAAAAGTAGATAGAATGATTATGCCAAAATTATCTAGCATTTTAGGAGAAATAATGAATCCAGACAATAATTTATATAAAAAAGTACTCAAAAGAAGAAACGTTATTAAATCAAAACTTGATCAAATAGTTAGCGATGAATATAAACATCATGTCATTGATAAATTACAAAATGTTATAGATCCTTATCTATTAGAAAGGAATTTATTTGAATGGGACTGTGGTTGTCTATTAACTGAAGAAGAAAATGCCGAAAGGTTATGTGATTGTCCCAGACCAAATAATATTCGAAACAATCCTAAAAAAAGTTATTGCAACCGATTGTGATACTAATGAAGAAAAAACATATAAAAGCACTTATGCAACATCCAAAGACCTCGATATTAATTCTGGGTTAATAACAATGTGCTGCAAAGGAAAAAACCAAGTTAAAAGTGGAATATCAAAAAACAGCGGAAAAAGATATAAATTTAAATATTTATTTCTTCTTAAACATTATTTATTTTATTATTTTTTTTAATTCTTTTTTCCTTAGTGATTTTTTTTCTAAATATAATATATAGATGGAAATTGAGAGATCTACAAAGCAATATTATAAGAAATTTGAAATTAAGATTGAATATAAACAAGATCCAAAGAATCAGTTATATTTAACTATAAACAACTCTTATGAAATACTTAAATCTGAACTTAAAGCTTTAAAAGGTATAAAAATAAATATTATATTAAAAATAGCTTTTGTAAAAATGAGTGCAACAGATACAACATATAAATCAGCTTATTTTCAATCAAAGGCTTTAGAAATTATTAACACAAACGAAATAAAAAACACTTTGCACCAAGCCTTTGATGAAATAATAAATAGAATTGGCAACTGGATTTCAGAAGGAAGTGGCTGGAGAATAGAGTCAGTTGATGCTCATTATATAAAAAGATATAAATATACACCACTGGCTGCTTCAAGTTATTTAGAATTACCAAAACCATTACAACATCCAAGAAAAGGATTGATAAATATAAAGAATGATGATAACGAATGCTTTAGATGGTGTCATTTAGCTTACAAATTTCCTGTAACAAAACATTTTGAGAGAGTTTCAAAATATAAAAAACATATAGATAAACTTAATTATAAAGGAATAAAGTTTCCTGTTACATTAAATCAAATACCTAAACTTGAAACTCAAAATGAAATATCATTTAATATATTCGGTTATGAAGAACCTACGGGAATTTATCCATTGTACATATCGAAATATCAATATTCCGAAAGGTGTCACATGTTATTAATTAATAATAACGAAATAACACAGCGACAACATTATGTTTGGATAAAGACTTTAATAGATTAATGTTTAAAAAAACAAAATGTAAAAATAAAAAACATTTGTGTAAAAGCTGCCTGCAGCATTTTACTAAAGAAAGAATATTAAATGAACACATACCAAACTGTTTAGCTATTAATGGTGTTCAAGCTGTAAAAATGCCAAAAGAGGGAAGTAAAGTACAATTTAAAAATTTTCATAAAGGTTTAGCAGTACCTTTTGTAATTTATGCTGATTTTGAATCAATAACTAAGAAAGTTTTAACTGCTTTACCATCACCTGAATCTTCATTTACTGAACCATAACAAAATCATATAGATTGTGGTTACGGCTATAAAGTTGTTTGTTGTTATTACGATAAATATACTAAACCAACCCAGATTTAGAGAGGCCCTAATGCAGTTTATAAATTTATTGAAAAAATGCTTGAGGAAGAGGAATATTGTAAAGAAATATTTAAAGAGCACTTTAAAGACACTGATTCTGGTATGCCTGGTATGTGGCCTATGGAGATGATAAGGTCTGCGTATTGGCGGTAAGGGCCAATACACAAGTCGGGACCATTGGTAGACTTGCTTCTTTTTATCATAATAAGCTACTGTATAGCTACTGTGCAGTAAATAAATTGCAGGTGATATTTCTCACCTTTATAGCAAATCAGTTCTCACCTTTATAACGAGTTTAGAAAGCTTGATTGAATTAGGGCTAAATAAACAAAGTGATAAGATACAACAGTGTTTTATCATATTTTTAATAAAGTAAGTTTTTTAACAATTACATCTCATTATTGCTGTTTATTATTATCAAAAATATAAAAAAATGCATTCAGGCACATAGCTTTTAGATGTAATAAATTAGTGTGTATTTTGAACAATGATATATCTTTATTGCTGGATTTTATTATACATAAAAGAAAGTTAACATTATTTAGACAACGCAAGAGGAATTAAGCATTTTTAATATATAACATCCTTCTGTCTATATACCTTCTTTATATATTAAAAATGCAACTGAACACTTCCTTAATTTCTAATAAAATCCAGCAATTATCTTTTTTTTTTCGTTTTTATTTTGTTACTTTTGATAAAAAGATCATAATCATTGAATAAACAAACTTGTAATTTCTCTTATTAAGTTTTGAATAATTATTTTATAGTGAGAATTGCTTTACTGTAAGAGTTATAATTTAACTGGCCAGGACATTACTCAACATGACTGAGCAATCAAAATTAGTATCTTATCAATTAAAATAATTTTGTGTACATGCTGAAAAAAAAGACTAAAAAAAAAAACAACAGCATTTCAATTAATAAAATGCAAAACACAGGAAATAACCAATTTACCTGTAGGCAATAAAATTTATGATTCTCTGACAGTAATTAGGCTACATGTCAAGTCTACAGGGGTTTTATGGACCCTTATCAGACTGGACCAGACAGGATCTTGTATATTGGGGATTAAAAAGTCTGGTATTTGGGGCGATGGGGGGGGGGGGGGTCACTTATATAGGAGATTTTCTTTGCCTTTAACAAAGAACTAAGAATGTCTAAAAAAGACGAAATTGAATATAAAAAACAAAAGTTTTGTCATATCTGTGAAAAAGAATATATAGAAGATTCAATCAAAGTACGAGACCACTGTCATGTAACAGGAAAATTCAGAGGAAGTGCTCACTCAGAATGTAATATTAATTTTAGACTAACACACAAAATTCCTGTTATTTTTCATAATTTAAGAGGTTATGACGGTCATTTTATTATGCAACAAATAGGAAAATTTAAAAAAGAAATTAATGTTATTCCTAACAATATGGAAAGATATATGGCATTTATGATAAGTGATTTAATTTTTATTGATTCATTCCAATTTATGTCTCAATCATTGGATAACTTAGTAAAAAATATTCCAGAATTTAAATATTTATCTCAAGAATTTGACAAAAGTAAACTTAATTTATTAAAAACAAAAGGTATTTATCCATATGATTACATGGATTCATTTAAAAAATTCAAAGAAAAGAAGTTACCTCCTAAAGAAGAGTTTTATTCAATTTTAAATGAAACACACATATCTAATGAAAAATATGAACATGCTAAAAATGTTTGGAATAAATTTAAAATTAAATCAATGGGAGAATATCATGATCTATATTTAAAAACTGACGTATTACTTTTAGCTGAAACATTCGAAAATTTTAGAAAACTATGTTTGGAATATTATAAACTTGACCCTTGTCATTATTTTAATAGTCCTTGTTTAGCTTGGGATGCAATGTTAAAAATGACTGGAATTCAGTTAGATTTAATAACTGATATTGATATGTATCTTTTTATTGAAAAGGGACTGAGAGGAGGAATCAGTTATATTTCAAACAAATACAGTAAAGCAAACAATAAATATATGAAAGATTATGATCCTAAATTAGAATCTAAATACATTATGTACCTCGACGCCAATAATCTTTACGGTTGGGCCATGTGTCGACCTTTGCCCTCTGGAAACTTTAAATTTATATCCGAAAAACAATTCAAAAAATTAATTGCAAAAGGTAAAACTAACTTTATAGTTGAATGTGATCTTGAATATCCAAAAGAATTACATGCTGTTCACAATGATTATCCTTTGGCTCCTGAAAAAATCAAAATATTAGACGAATGGCTTTCAAATTATAGTAAAAATATTAAAAAGGAATTTGAAATAGGAAAAAGTAATGTTAAAAAAATTAGTTCCAAATTTAATGAAAAAACAAAATTGTGTTGTTCATTTTAAAAATCTTGAACCATATACACAATTAGGGTTAAAAGTAACAAAAATACACAAAATATTAACTTTTGACGAAAGTCCTTGGTTAAAAATGTATATTGATTTTAATACTCAAAAAAGATCTAAAGCAAAAAATTCATTTGAAAAAGACTTTTTTAAGTTAATGAACAACTCTGTATTCGGTAAGACGATGGAGAATTTACGCAAGAGGGTTAATATTAAATTAACTCACGATGAAAACCTTTTATCAAAATATATTGCCAAACCTTCATTTGTTAGATCAACGATGTTTAACAAGAATGTATTTGGTATTCATAGAATAAAAGAAAGTTTGTTATTAAACAGACCTTGTTATGTTGGAATGTGCTTTCTAGATTTATCAAAATATTTAATGTATGATTTCATTATAATTACATTAAGAAAAAGTATAAAAACTCAGCAAAGCTTTTATTCACCGACACTGATTCATTATGTTATGAAATAAAAACCAAAGATGCATATGAGGATTTTTATAAGGACAAAGATTTATTTGATAATAGTGATTACGATAGTAATTCAGAGTTTTATTTCGACAATAATAAAAAGTAATTGGAAAATTCAAAGATGAAGCTGCTGGCATCCCCATTGTTGAATTTGTTGGATTAAGAAGTAAAATGTATTCATATTTATTAGAAAATTCGCCTGGGAAGGAAAACCAGGAGATTAAAAAATGTAAAGGAATTAAAAAACATGTTGTTAAAAAAACAATAGTTCATAAAAATTACAAAGATACTTTGTTTAATTCAACCCAAAGTAATCACACCTTTAAAGTTATTCGTTTTGATAAACACAATCTTTCCAGTTATGTTGTAAAAAACATCTTTATAATGTTATGACGATAAAAGATATATTCTTGATAATGGTATTGATACATTAGCTTATTCTTTTAAACTACAGAACCATAAATTTGTTATTGAATATTCTTAACGTTTAAAGAATTAATATAAATTACATCATTTGTTTGAAATTGATTTGCATAATTAATAGAAATAAATTCATTTTTTCTGTTATTTTTTACATTGTAACTTTGAAGAATTTTATTTTCTTTGCTTTTTAATTCCAATTTCGCTTCTCCTTTATCTAATTTAATTGCATCAACAAGAATAATTAAAATGCAATTAAAATTAATATTTACATTATTACCATTTTGAACTAAACCAGGACTAGCAT
This sequence comes from Mercenaria mercenaria, assembly GCF_021730395.1. NCBI lineage: Eukaryota > Metazoa > Mollusca > Bivalvia > Venerida > Veneridae > Mercenaria > Mercenaria mercenaria. The sequence goes on along the minus strand of NC_069366.1, from coordinate 17,363,733 downwards.
TATCAACTTTCCATTGAAATAATCCACTATCGGAATCTTCTGTTGCAGATGTTAAAAACAATGGAGGTTTTCTTATTATTTGTCTTTCTATTTAACTTACTTTTTCGTTTATATTATTGAATATTCCCGTTATATTAATTATTCCAGTTAAATAAAAATGCAGTAATTAAAACTTTAAATAATGTTTTAATTCAAAAGTTTACTTTCTTTATAATTTATATATTCCTCCAGTATGTAGAATTTGACATAACTACCTGGCAAAAGATAAAATCCTTTATCGAAGGATGTTGGATCGTCGTTATAAGGATTAATGTCAAACATTGTCTTTTCTGTTAGATAAATTTGTTTTTTTTTCTCATACACAGATACTGACGGATTGTTACTGAACATATATACTATATCAGCGTCACTGAGGTCACTGATGTTACTGATGTCACTAACCACGGGTGTTATATTTACACCCCCGGAGGGAAATTCATCGATAAAACCCTCTCGCCACCACCTAAAAACTAAATGTGATATTGGACATGCTTCCCTCCATACATTTGACTTTAAATAAAACCTAGTATCTATTATATAAATTCCGGCGTTTTTTCACTGAAAACACATTTTTAAAGGTACATCCGGTACAGCTAGTTTATATTCTTGGTTTATGTTTATAAAATCTTTATAATCTACGATATTTCCAGATTCCAAATGAAATAAATCAAAATAGCCCACATTAACCAGGCCTTTCCCCTCAATATAATCCACATCCACCAAAGTATATAATGATAATATCCAGACACCGTGGCTATCATAATACTTTCTCATTAATATTGTTACGCGAGAATATCTTTTAAGGCCGTCGCGTGATATTTTATAATCATCTTTACTTTTGTATTCAAAAAGAAACACTTCACGTTTTACTTTTTCTAGTTCTTCTTCTATTTTCTTGTATTCATTTTCATGTTCAAGAATTACTTCAGCTAAATCATCAAGCCGTTTTGTTGTAGCAACTTCAGAAGCAGACAAATTGTCAACAGTAATTTTTGTTCTGGCTAATTGTGTTTCTTTTCTAATTTCTTCAGCATTAGTGGTAATTTCTTCGGCATTGGTAGAAATTACTTTGGTATAAGCAGTAATTGATTCTCCTTGTTTAGCTGATATTTCAACTACAGATTCCAGATCATTTATTTTTTTTTTTAATTTTATCATTAAATTCGTTGATATCTTTTTGTAATATTTTTGTAAGTGTACTTAATTCCGCGTACTTTAAATTGTGACGTGTGTCAACAGTACTAATCAAGATCCGAAGTTGTTTCTTAAAATTTTCTAGCTGATCATTAATTATGTTAATTGCTTTAGCATTAGCAGTAATTGATTCTCCTTGTTTAACTGATTTTTCAAGTACTAAGTCCAGGTCATTTTTATTTTTTCAACTTTAGCATTAAGCTGTGTCATATCTTTTTGTAATAAACCTGTAAGTTTACTTAAGTCTGCATACTTTAAATGGTGACATGTGTCGGCCTTACTAATCAAAATTCGAAGTTGTTTCTTAAAATTTTCTATCTTAATGCCCCTTGCCGGCGGGGGGATAGAAAATGCTGGCTGTATCTCCATGCGGAGTGGTACGACTCCCCCGAAAATGGAGCCACCTGTTTGCCGTGGGTGGCGGCCCGTCAGCCGGAGAAGAGGGTCCTGGATGTTGAGGTGCCCCATGGCATCTCGGGGAGATGATGTGTACTTGTTTACATGTATACATTCTCTTTGCGGGATGTGGATGCCAATACACATCTTTGGCCTCTGATTCGGTGTAGACGTTTTTGGCGGTCGTATTGGCCCGATACGATCAATCGGCTAGTCATGCCAAGCCCTAGGAAATCTCTTTAATTTCCGTTTGCATCTTCTTGTTCTTCACTTTAAATTACATCTATGTGTTTTCATTTCTAGATTGTACAATTTTCTGAACTTTTGCAAATTTATGTTATACAAAATCTAATGTCTCTCTCTATTGTCATATCTTACTGCGCTCAGCAAATTTCATTGTACGTTCACACAGTTATAGAACACTTCACTGTAATATGTATTTCCATCTCATTTCCTAGAAGGCGGTGGCTTAGGGTCAATTGGTTGGGTAGAGTAGCAGTCCCTTCAATCCCCTTATTGTTTTCTGCAATACAGCTGGTGATATAAAAAGATTGCAAAATATCTGGCCGAGTATATCACTACAGTATCCCTAACATGTATTAGCTGGATATCCGCTTTGTTTACATGTTCCCTTGTTGGACTCCGCGGCGGGTGGGGGCTGCGAGTGATGAATCTGAAACATTTAAGCATGGAAAATACAACTAAAAATAAACGACCGCATTCGGAAACAGACTCTGACGACAAGGAAGGTGAGAATTCTTCTCACCGACCATTTGGCTCAAACACTATTTACCCTAGATTTCTTCTGATTCAGTCCACCGACGAAACATTTAAAATGTCAAGTATCTCTCCATTTGTGATTGAGAAAACACTCGAGAGTGTCGCTGGTGTTCCAAAATCAGTTAAGAAACTGCAAACAGGGGACCTGCTCGTGGAGGTTGACAAAGCAGCGCATGCACATAATTTACTTGGCATGGCGTCATTTTTTAACCACCCATGCAAGTGTATCCCACACCGTTCTCTGAACTCCTCAAGGGGGATCATTCGTTGTCCTGATCTTGCAGGAGTATCGGAGACGGAAATTGTGCGAGAACTTGCTGCGCAACATGTCACTGCTGCTAGACGCATCAAAATAAAGAAACTAGGCAAAGAAATCCAAACGAACACTATCATCCTAACATTTGGCGTTCCATTTCTTCCTTCTGTTATCAACATTGGCTATCTTCGTACAAAAGTTTCAACTTACATTCCAAATCCTCTTCAATGTTATAATTGTTTCAAGTTTGGCCACAATGAAAAGAACTGTAAAGCTGATCACATTTGCCCAAAATGCTGCCAAGATGGCTATTCTCATGAACATGACAGCCCACATTAACCAGGCCTTTCCCCTCAATATAATCCACATCCACCAAAGTATATAATGATAATATCCAGACACCGTGGCTATCATAATACTTTCTCATTAATATTGTTATGCGAGAATATCTTTTAAGGCCGTCGCGTGATATTTTATAATCATCTTTACTTTTGTATTCAAAAAGAAACACTTCACGTTTTACTTTTTCTAGTTCTTCTTCTATTTTCTTGTATTCATTTTCATGTTCAAGAATTACTTCAGCTAAATCATCAAGTCGTTTTGTTGTAGCAACTTCAGAAGCAGACAAATTGTCAACAGTAATTTTTGTTCTGGCTAATTGTGTTTCTTGTTTTAGAAAAACATTTTTTACTTTTGTAATTTCTTCAGCATTAGTGGTAATTTCTTCGGTATTGGTAGAAATTACTTGGGTATAAGCAGTAATTGATTCTCCTTGTTTAGCTGATATTTCAACTACAGAGTCCAGATCATTTATTTTTTTTTTTTTAATTTTATCATTAAATTCGTTGATATCTTTTTGTAATATTTTTGTAAGTGTACTTAATTCCGCGTACTTTAAATTGTGACGTGTGTCAACAGTACTAATCAAGATCCGAAGTTGTTTCTTAAAATTTCAGCTGATCATTAATTATGTAATTGCTTTAGCATTAGCAGTAATTGATTCTCCTTGTTTAACTGATTTTTCAAGTACTAAGTCAGGTCATTTTTATTTTTTCAACTTTAGAATTAAGCTGTGTCATATCTTTTTGTAATAAACCTGTAAGTTTACTTAAGTCTGCATACTTTAAATGGTGACATGTGTCGGCCTTACTAATCAAAATTCGAAGTTGTTTCTTAAAATTTTCTATCTTAATGCCCCTTGCCGGCGGGGGGATAGAAAATGCTGGCTGTATCTCCATGCGGTAGTGGTACGACTCCCCGAAAATGGAGCCACCTGTTTGCCGTGGGTGGCGGCCCGTCAGCCGGAGAAGAGGGTCCTGGATGTTGAGGTGCCCCATGGCATCTCGGGGAGATGATGTGTACTTGTTTACATGTATACATTCTCTTTGCGGGATGTGGATGCCAATACACATCTTTGGCCTCTGATTCGGTGTAGACGTTTTTGGCGGTCGTATTGGCCCGATACGATCAATCAGCTAGTCATGCCAAGCCCTAGGAAATCTCTTTAATTTCCGTTTGCATCTTCTTGTTCTTCACTTTAAATTACATCTATGTGTTTTCATTTCTAGATTGTACAATTTTCTGAACTTTTGCAAATTTATGTTATACAAAATCTAATGTCTCTCTCTATTGTCATATCTTACTGCGCTCAGCAAATTTCATTGTACGTTCACACAGTTATAGAACACTTCACTGTAATATGTATTTCCATCTCATTTCCTAGAGGCGGTGGCTTAGGGTCAATTGGTTGGGTAGAGTAGCAGTCCCTTCAATCCCCTTATTGTTTTCTGCAATACAGCTGGTGATATAAAAAGATTGCAAAATATCTGGCCGAGTATATCACTACAGTATCCCTAACATGTATTAGCTGGATATCCGCTTTGTTTACATGTTCCCTTGTTGGACTCCGCGGCGGGTGGGGCTGCGAGTGATGAATCTGAAACATTTAAGCATGGAAAATACAACTAAAAATAAACGACCGCATTCGGAAACAGACTCTGACGACAAGGAAGGTGAGAATTCTTCTCACCGACCATTTGGCTCAAACACTATTTACCCTAGATTTCTTCTGATTCAGTCCACCGACGAAACATTTAAAATGTCAAGTATCTCTCCATTTGTGATTGAGAAAACACTCGAGAGTGTCGCTGGTGTTCCAAAATCAGTTAAGAAACTGCAAACAGGGGGACCTGCTCGTGGAGGTTGACAAAGCAGCGCATGCACTATAATTTACTTGGCATGACGTCATTTTTTAACCACCCATGCAAGTGTATCCCACACGTTCTCTGAACTCCTCAAGGGGGATCATTCGTTGTCCTGATCTTGCAGGAGTATCAGAGACGGAAATGTGCGAGAACTTGCTGCGCAACATGTCACTGCTGCTAGACGCATCAAAATAAAGAAACTAGGCAAAGAAATCCAAACGAACACTATCATCCTAACATTTGGCGTTCCATTTCTTCCTTCTGTATCAACATTGGCTATCTTCTACAAAAGTTTCAACTTACATTCCAAATCCTCTTCAATGGTTATAATTGTTTCAAGTTTGGCCACAATGAAAGAACTTTAAAGCTGATCACATTTGCCCAAAATGCTGCCAAGATGGCTATTCTCATGAACATGACACCTGCAGATATCCATTGCGTTGTGTGAATTGCGGCGAGCCCATTCAGCCAAGTCTCGAGACTGCAAGACATGGAAGACCGAAAAGGAAGTTTCCATGTCAAATTCACACAGGGCATTGGATTTCCTGAAGCTAGACAAATTGCCAATGCTAAATTCGTATATCTCCATCACTGACAGCAACATATTCTTCCATAACAAAATCTAACTCAAACAAATCTACTCAATGTATTGATGCGTCTACGCAAACTGATTCCGTGCCTATTCCAAATGCTCAAAACGAAAAGCCAAAACTACCAGCAAAACCTGTTCAGACACCAGTAGTTCAAAATGCAGCTGCTAAACCAAGGCTGCCACCAGCTGTACAAAATGTTCCCAATTACACAAATTCGCAGTCGTCAAAGCAAAATTCTAATCAACGTGGGGTGAGTCAAACACCCAAACAAAAAATTGACTTGAAAACTGATGGGCTTGGAAAGGGATCAAACGATCCCATTCAAACTCATAACCGGTTCCCTCTTGATATGAACCGGTTGACGGGGGAGGATGATGACGATCCGCCATTATCTGCTCTGTCCAGTGTAATTAGCACAAAGGAGGGGAAGATCAAAAGGTTCTCACCTCCTGAATCAATGCAACACTAATACTTTAAATTTCCAGTCGATTAATGTTTGTTTACCAGTGTAAATGGAAAGTAAAATTATCCAGTGGAATTGTCGTGGACTTAAAGCAAATTATAATGAAATTCTCCTTCTCTTATCAAAATATAATCCTTCACTTATGTGCCTTAGTGAAACATTTTTAAAGGAAACGGACAAAATAGCTTTCAAAAATTATTCAGTGTATAACTTCATAAATACTAACACTGATAGAGCTTCTGGTGGTACATCTATTATTATTTATAATGCATGTCCGCACAGACAAATTGTTCTAAATACAAGTATTCAATCAGTTGCAATAAACGTAACATTACATCGACCAATTACTATCTGTTCGATTTACATACCTCCCAAATTTAAACTAAATCTGAAGATCTTGATGATCTTATAAAACAATTACCACAACCCATTTTGCTTATGGGAGATTTTGATGGTCATCATGAATTTTGGGGCTGTTCTGACAGCAACACTAGAGGTCAAATTATTGAAACTTTTATTGAAAGAAATGCACTCTGTTTATTAAATGATAAATCCAAAACTTACCTTCATCCTGCAACAGGTAACTTTTCTTCGCTTGATTTGACAATTTGTCAACCGAACATCTTTCTGGATTTTGAATGGAAAGTACTGGATGACTTGCATGGTAGTGACCATTTTCCAATTATTATTTCAAATACTTCTAATCTGCCATCAGACCACCCTTCATATTTCAAATTTAATAAAGCTGACTGGAAGCAATTTGAAACGCTATGTAAAAATGATTTTGACTTTGGAGAATTTTACTAATTTTTATGATCCTATTGATCGGTTTTCAGTTCTTCTGTCCGATATTGCTGACAAGTCCATTCCTAAAAATTCAAGAAATGGTAAACATAAAAATAAGCCTTGGTATAATGATGATTGTAAGACTGCTGTTCGAAAACGTAGAGCGGCCATTAAAAAGTTCAATATACGGCCGACGAAAGAAAACCTACAATCAGTTTAGATTCTGAGAGCAAAGCTCGCAGAACTATAAAACAAGCAAAGAAAAAATCATGGCATTCATACGTTTCAAAACTTAATTCTAGGTCATCGGTTAAAAAAAGTCTGGGAAATGATTCGCAAAATAAGTGGAAAAGGAAAATCTTCAAATGTTTCCCATCTTACAAAGTCAGACCAGTCTATTGCATCTACCAAGGAGGACATTGCCAATACACTTGGTAAAACTTTTTCAAAAAACTCTTCATCAAACAATTATGATAAACGGTTTCAAAACATAAAATCGACTAAAGAAAGTAAACCATTAAATTTTGATTCAAGTAATGATGAAGATTATTAATAAACCTTTTCACTCACAGAATTGCTTGACGCTTTAGATAAATGTCACGATACCGCAGCTGGTCCGGCCAAATTCATTATCAACATTTTAAAACATTTACCACAAGAATCATTAGACCTCCTACTTGAAATTTATAATATTACATGGAAAACTGGCATTTTTCCAGATTCCTGGAGAGAAGCTATAGTTATTCCAATACCAAAACCCGGGAAAGATAGCACTAACCCCAGTAATTATAGACCGATTGCACTTACCAGTTGTTTATGTAAAACGCTAGAACGTATGATCAATTCTAGACTAGTTTGGTATCTTGAATCTCAAGGCCTAATAACAAACTTTCAAAGCGGTTTTCGCAAGCAGACTGGAAAATTTTATTCGTGATGCATTTGTTAAAAAAGAGCATTTAGTGTCTGTCTTTTTCGATTTAGAAAAAGCCTATGACACTACATGGAAATATGGTATTATGAATGATCTTAACGACTTGGGTTTAAAAGGTCGTCTTCCAACATTTATAAACGCAATTTTTATCAGATCGCAATTTTAAAGTACGTGTTGGTTTCTACCCTTTCTGACTCTTTTGAGCAAGAACAGGGAGTTCCACAAGGTTCTATTTTATCTGTCACACTTTTTAGCATCAAAATTAATAATATGTGAAATGTTTGTCACCAGGGTATAGATTGTTCATATATGTTGATGACTTTCTAATATGTTATCGTTCAAAAAAATATGCGTACGATTGAACGCCAATTACAGCAGTGTTTGAACAAAGTTCAAACTTGGGCCATGGAAAATGGTTTTAAATTTTCCCAACCAAAAACTCAGTGTGTCCATTTTGTCAATTACGGAAACAACATTGTGACCCTGAGCTTTTTCTAAATGGTACAAAAATACCCGTTGTTGACGAAGCAAAATTTCTTGGTGTTATTTTTGATATAAGCTTTCTTTTATACCACACATAAAATACCTGAAAGCCAAATGTTTGAAATCGTTGAATCTTTAAAGGTAATTTCAAATACTGATTGGGAGCAGATCGCAAGGTTTGTTAAGACTTTATAGAGCTTTGATTAGGTCCAAGCTAGATTACGGTTGTGTTGTATATGGTTCGGCCAGAAAATCGATATTTACAAATGTTGGATACTATCCATAATCAAGGTCTTCGTATTGCTCTTGGCGCATTTAGAACATCGCCTGTTGAAAGCTTGTATGTTGAAGCAAACGAACCTCCTTTACACGAGACGTGAAAAACTGTCATTGCAATATGCTCTGAGGGTAGCTGCCAACAAATCCAACCCCTGCTCATAAAATCACATTTAACCCAAATACCACGATTCGTATGACAGAAAACCAAAACAAATTAAAACTTTTGGATTTCGCATTGATAATTCTATGAAGGAAACTGATTTTGAATTTGATGATGTAAAAGATAATTTAGTTCTGAATACACCACCATGGGATCTTAATTCTCCAACAGTTCTTTTTGATATGAAAACCGCATTGAAAAAGGCATTGAAACAAACCCTGAATATCAAGTCCAAATATAACGAAATCAAGTCGGCTTACAAAGATCATTTTCCTATTTATACAGATGGTTCAAAAGATGATTCAAAGGTTGGAGTGCCGCCGTTAGCCATCTGCATCAATCAAAATTACGTTCACCAAATAACGCTACAATTTTTTCAGCCGAGGCAAAAGCTATTGATTTGGCCCTGAATTTTATTTCAGAATATTATGAAGAAAAGTTTATCATCTTTTCCGACTCACTTTCTGTATTACAATCAATACACAACCGTAATACAGAAAATCCTCTCATTCAAAACATTCTTCTCAGGGTTCATGAACTATCTTTTAAAAAGTCCATCATATTCTGTTGGATTCATAGTCATGTTGGTATTTATGGAATGAAGATGCTGATACTGCAGCAAAGAAATCACTTTCATTAAATCAATCTAAATTGAAATTACCATATACTGATTTTAGGTCAATATCAAACAAATACATTTTAACTAAATGGCAGTCCTCATGGAACAATGCTTCGTCAATAAACTTCGTGAAATTAAACCTTCTTTAGGTGAATCGCACCAAGGAAATAGATCTGTTCGCAGGGAGGAAGTTGTTCTTTCTCGTTGTCGAATAGGTCATACTCGGTTGACTCATTCGTATTTGCTGAACAATGAAGATCAACCTGAATGTATACCATGTCAAACACCACTTACTATTAAACATATTTTAATTGACTGTATAGACTTCGATCCACAGCGCAACTCATACTATAATGTTGAATCTCTAAAAGAGCTGTACGAGCAAATTTCAGCCGACAAAATTTTGCATTTTTTGAAACAAATAGGTATATATCATAAAATCTGAACCTTATTTGATTTTTATTAACCACTTTTATACTTTTTAATGTTTGCATTTGATTTTTTACACTATTTATGTATTTACGCTTTTACTTTAATAGTTTTATTTATGCTTTGCAATAAACGTAATCCATTTAACATTTTCTCGGCGATATATGACCCTTTTGTGTCGACTCGCCGTAAAACCCAACTCATTCATTCATTTATTTCTATTTTAGAATTAAGCTCTTTTTGAAGGTTATCTAATGCTGTGTCATGGTCAACACCTCTTTGTGAAGCTGCCTTTTCCAATTCAGATTTATATTCTGCAAATTTATTTGAAAATGTATCGAGTAAATCTTGATTCCCTTTTACCATTTCAGTATTTAGTTTATTAATTTCTGTTTTGATTTCTAACTGATACATATTTTGTAACTTTTTCTCAGCTTCAATAATCTTGTCTTTTAGTTCTTCATGTTTAATCATACTATCTTTTAATTCTTGGACTTGATTGTATAACTTTTCAAAATTGGTTCTGAATACTTCTTTTATGTTGTCATCTGTCAAATCAGATTTCTCTTCAAGTTCTTTAATAGAATCAACCATAGCTTTCATTTCTTCTTCAATTTTACCTTGTAATTGAACTATTAATGTTTCATTGTTTTTAAAATCTTTTTTTAATTCTTCAATATTCTTTACTTGTGCTTCTAGTGTCTTTTTAATACTTTCATTATCTTCAAGATTATAGTCTTCTATTACACTTTGATTTGTTTTAAACAAAAACCGTTTTGGAACTGCATCATTGGGTTTATCTGGATTTCCTAGGTTGATTATTTCATTACCTCCCATATCTAATGCTCTGTTCATTGTGTTATCAAGTTCCTTATTTCTGTGAAGATAGGATTCCGTTTCCTTTTTAAGCTTTTTGAATTGTTTTTTAGTAGCATAATCACTTAAATCAATATCAAATTTAACTTTACTTATACTGTCGGGTTCACTTATTTGTTTTACATCATTAAAAGCTCCCATCTATATAATTCCTGTAAAGTTATTTCTTAAAAACTTCCTTGGTTTGTCAACATATAAGAAATCATATTTTTGTTTTGTTGCATTAGCAAAAGAGTTAGGGTTAATATTTTGTTAATTACAAATCATATCATTTTCCCGTTTACTTGGACTTTCAAATAAAAGATAATGTGAAGAGTTAATCCGAGTATCTTTTGATGCTTTATAGTAAGACTGACTTAAATAAATAACACAACAGTTTTTGTGACGTCCTTGAATAAAGTATTTTGTTTTTTCATTTTGAACCTTTTTATCTTCACATACAAAATCATCAAATATTACTACTTTTTGTTTTCCTGTTTCAAGATTCTCACAAGGTTCAATTTTGCTGGGATCAGCCGAATATTCAAGTATTTCATTTGGATTTATTTTATTTTTTTCTGCAATTTCATTTAAACGATTAATTAAATCCTGATATTTAGATTGTTCTAGGTTTTTAGCATATAGGTATAATTTATCATAATATATTAGAGGTTTTCGTATCATATGCATTAATGTATTTGTTTTTCCAGATCCAGAAGATCCACACATAACATTCTAAAACATGAATCTGGCATAAAAGGATATAATTGTTTAAAGTTATTAGATTTATCACTTTTTGTATCATAATTTGGAATTTCCATTATATAATAATATTACATTATCTTACATTATTTTACATTATCTTACATTATTATATAAATGCAGTCAAAACTTAATGAAATGAGAATAAGAAAAAACTTAGTCGGGCAAAAGATGAGGGCTCTTAGAGAAGAAATAATGAGAGAAAAAATTAAAAAAGCTACAAATCGGGATTTGTATAATGAAATTTATAAACCAATTACTGAAAGAATAGAAAGTCAAATGAAAATTTATCAAGTCAGTTAAAAGCATTACCTGGAATTAAGGAGCAATTAGCGTTACTTCCAAAAAGTATATCAGAGATCTGACACATGGTATTACTGAATTAACTAAAGGAATACAAGAAGAATCTAGAAAACAACAAGCTTTAATAACTGAAACAACTGATGATACAACTGAAAAATCAGAAGAATTGGGAGCAAGACCAAAAGAAAAAAAAATACCTACAGTAGATTTAGATACTTTTCTGGATGATAATGTTTTAGAAGAATATCAATATTACAAACCGTCTGAAATGTTTGACTTTTTTACTGCAGATGAATCTGATTCTGATAAAATGAATAAAAACACACTTAAAGGTACAATAGATGTTGTTACTACGAATATTAAACAATTAAATGGTTCAATAACTGGCAAATCAAGATCAAATGATCCAAATAAGCAAAAAGAAGCAAAAGAATTAAAACGTGAACGAGATGAACTCATAAAGTACAAAGGTCGGTTGATGGGTATTCTTGATATGGCTCCTACATATGGACAAGGAATAAAACATCATAACCCATATAAGTTTCACCAAATGGTCAATATGGAAATTTAATTATTAACTTAAATAAACTTTATGGTCAAAACAAATTAATTGCTAAGGATAGAACAACTGGAAAAGAAGTAATTAACACTAAAGTAGATAATGATTTGATTGATCTGATTAATAAAAGATATAATAATAAAAAAACATTCAATCCAGTCTAGAAAAATATTTAAAGAATTAACAGAAAAATCAGGATTACCTATCAATAAAAGATCTATGAAATTTAAAAAAGTAATTAGAGGTCAGGGCTATGACGTTTGTCCATGTAATTCAGAAGAATTGGTTAATGACTTGGGGTTAATTTGTGGTTCAATTGATGCTGGAAATAATAATGAAGAAGTAAAAAATGAAGGTATTAGTATAATTGATGAATTATTAAAAATGAATGAATTGTTACCAGAACAACATGAAATGTTATATAAAAATTATTTTTCTTGAATTTACACTTTTATTAAAAAGATATGTTTAATAATTATATAAATGGAACAAAAAATAGTATTAAGTTCTGAAACAGTTAAAGATGATAATAAAAATATTCCGAGTGACTTTACAATCAGATTTATTCGTTCTTTAATTTTAGATAAAAATAAAGCTTATGTTATTGGTTTGGATAGTATTAACACTATGACTTACTCTTGGCACAATATTAGTGACGAATACGATAATAAAAGAATTCGTTATAATAATGGTTAAGAATGGAAAGATATTAAATTTACAAATGGTTCTTACAGTTACACAGATATTAATAATTATATAAGGCAAACATTAATAAGTAATGGTGATTATGAATTTGATAAATCAGACATTGCTCCAATAAGTTTGGAATTTGATTTAAGTAGTTTTAAGATTTTGATTTCAATTCATGATAAATTTTATGTTGGATTTAAGAATATCAAATTTTCATACATTGCTTGGATTTACATTCATTGTGATCTTATTGATAATTCACTTGTTGATGGTAATTTTAGTGATATTATCTATGCTTTAAGTACTGCAGATTTAACAAGAGCTTATCCATTTACAAAGAACCAAACAGAGTTGGATATTCTAAAATTAATAAAAATATTATAAATTCAATAAGAATATATATTACAGACATATTTGGTAGAATAATTAATTTTAATGGGGTTGAAACAAGTTTTACACTAATTTTAAAAGAAATATAAATATATAATGTACAAAAAAGTGTATGACAAACATAAAGGAATATTTATTTATGTTGATGCTCACACAGGAGAAGAAAATATACATGGCTCAGGTATCTTTGGCACTTTAACGAAACTGTTTTCAAGTGGAGTTGCATCTTCAATTAGCACAGCTGGAAAAAAGGCTCTGGAAACTGCAGGAAAAGCTGCGCTAGAAAGTGGAACAAAAAAAGGTTGGAACGGAAGTTGGAAATTTAGCTGCAAATAAAATTGTTGTAAAATTTAAAAAGAAACCTGCTCCGGCAGTTGGTGATTTAATTGCTAAGGAATTACAAGAAAAGAATAACAGTAAAAATAATAAGGAGGATATCAATATGAGAATAAATAGAATATGGTCAGGTTCTGGGACCTCAGCTCGGCGTAAACGTATTAACAGATTAATTTATAAAAAATAAAATAATATATAATATATACATGTTTAGAACAAAACAATATTGTGAGAGATACGAACTAACTCCTGTTCAATTAGATACAGCCTTAATATCTGTCTTGGGAAATAATGTTAAGCAACAAAAAAACGGATATCACTTTACAATTAATGATAGAAGTTCATATTTCGATTGGTTTAATGGTTATTTTGAAGTAAGTTTTATAGTTAATAAACTTGCTAATAATAATAATTATGCTGATGGAGATCAAATTGCTTTAATTAATAATGCAGCTTCATTAATTGATCAGTTAGTGGTTAAACAAAATGGAAAAATTGTGTATGATTGTAATAACTTATACAAGGTAATAAATGTAAAAAATTTAGTTGAACTATCTAAGGATTATGCAGAATCAACTGGAACAAATTAATTTATTTATTTAGACGTTAACGCTAGTGCTGAAAGCAGAAAAGACGAAGCTACATATAATAGTGGTTTTGCTTCTAGAAAGTTATCAATCCAAGGTGGTAGTGAGATAAATGCTAAGATTCCGTTAAATAATTATTCATTTTTTCAGGGTTTAGAAACTAATATTTTACCTCCAAGTCAAATTCAAATAACACAGCAGCTGACGGATGATGATGAATTAATTTTTACAGCTAATGCTGCTGATGCTGGTAGGGTAATTGTAACAAAATTAATTCTATGGGTTCCGCGTTTAATTTTCAATGAATTTGGACTTAATCTAATTGCTGAAAGATTTACAAAAGCAAGATGGTCATACCTTCGGGAAATGTGACCCCAATCAACTGATACACAACAAATAATATAACCTTTAGAATAACAGTTGGTATAACAAAACCACAACATGTATTTGTTTATTTACAACGACCTGACAAAAGTAATTCACAAGAACATAATCCACATTTATTAGATACATTTAAAATTAATGCAGCAAATAATAATTGCACTTTGAGCTCCTGTCGTCTTGAAGTTGGTAATGGTATTTTTTATCCAGAAACAGAATACACAAGTATATCAAGAATATATGATGATGTAATTAGTTATTATTATAAACAAAACAATAAGACTACTGGAAGTCTGCTAAATAGATCAAACTTTTATGATTTATTTAGATTTGTTCATTTTAACTTGGAATATAAAAAGGAAGTAATAACAGAAGATCCTAAGCATATTACATTAACAGTTAAGTTAAATATTCAACCAGCAGCTAATATTCGTGTTTACGCAATTGTATTGTATGAGGAAACAGTTGAAATAAATACTATTGGAAATGAACTTGTTATTGTTTAAAATAAAATTAAATTGAAATAGTAAGAATTAAAATAAATATAAAGTATATAATGTCATCAAATTATATTGAATATAAAGTTAACCTTACAGATGGACAAAAGAAAAATTTAGCACAAGCTTATAATAATAAAATTCCACATACTTTTAGATTAAAACATGAACAATTACGTGGAAACTTTCCTTTACTTTTAACAAAAACACAAATTAACCAAATTGAAAAGTCTATTAAAAACAATAAGGGATTAGAAATTACAATTTCAAAAAATAAATGTCCAGTCAAGGTCAAAATGGGGGATTCCTTGGAAATTTGACTGGTTTGTTAGGAAAAACAATTCTTCCAATGGAAACAAAAATAGCTCCAAAAATATTAGCTCCTCTAGGCATCGGCGCTTTGTCTGGGCTTGCCAGTACTGGTGTAAGTAAAATACTTGAAAATGGTATGATTTCAGTAGCTAATAATAAGAGAAACATGGTATCACCATATCTTACACCTAATCAAAGGAAACAACTAGTGGGATCTGGAGTGATTAAATTAACACAAAAACAAAAACAAGAACAAAAATATTTTTGATTTATTGTATAAAACACTGAGAGTAAACAATGTAAAACATAATGAACAAACAATTATAAATTATTTTAATAAAAAGAGTTAAAATGTATCAAGAACATAATAGTCTTTACTACTAACAAAAATGTACCCATAAACGTTATATTCCACACTACTCCCAAAAGTGTATATTCAATCATGCGTATGATTATGGTATAATCCTATGGTTGAGTAATTCTCAAAACATGAAAGTATTATGATGTTCAACCATGCGTGTGATTATGGCATAAGTATACGGTTGAGTGACTCTCACAAGTTGGAGGTAGTATGATGTTCAGTCATGCGTGTGATTGTTCTACAATCCTACGGTTGAATAACTACTGTAAAATAAAGGTTCATTCCTTCAATTCTACCGTTGTATGGTTTTTATACTAGGAAAGAAAGTCCTAGTGTGTCGTCTGATACAATATTGCACCGCGGGTGAAGCCTCTGGTGAGCTTCGCTGTGTAAAATGTTCTGGGTGTGTATGGTACTAAATCCTTTCTTTTCATTTCTCAATAATATTTTCACAAATCCTTTGTTATCAGAGTCTAAAATCATATCCTTTTTATTCGATTTTATTAATTGATCGACTGTTTTTCAAGTTTGGCATATTTGTAGACAGTTAGCAGTTCGCTGGGTGTAATTTATCCGAATTCCAGGCATGTCGTTTAGTAAGTTCGTAATATTTTCACAGTATAACGAATTCCATTCTTGTATCATGTGGTTGTCAGAGTAAGTACTCCGTCCCCCTCCAAATACGCAGTTAAAACTAAAGGCATCTTTGTAGAAATCTCGAATAATCATATCTTTGTCGTGTTCTTATAAGTCCTTTCTTTAATTATTTAACTTTATAAGACATATCCTTTGTTATAACTGTTTAAAATAGCATTCCATTCCTTTATCTAAGTTGATAAATTTTCTACGTATAATACAACGCCATATTGAAAAGAATAATCTAGCAATATCGATTGTCACTCCATGCGGTAAGCTCTCTCGATTGGATAAATTTGTATGGGGATTTAAAAAAAAAACTGTCTTAGTTACTAACCTGATTAAGCGTGGTAGTCTACCTGCGTTAACCTGCTGTGGGTTATAAAATAGGCTGATTGTTTTTTTCAGTATGGGTTTTAAAGTTTCTTATGGCTTTTTAATGAAATATATTTTATATAAAATATGTTTTCTCTGCTTTGTTAATACCTGCGGAAGTTCAATCAGAGGATTTTACAATGTTTAGTAAAAACCTGTGGGTTTTAAATTGTCCGGCATTGGTCAGTCCTGACCAAGGACTATAGGTTAAATGGGGTCAACCCGGCTTAATAGCCTTACTTTCTAAACTACTTTCCTTTAAACCCAGATATGGGAAAGTACACGGAACATTATATAAATATCATATGATGTGCTGTTCCCCACCTACTTTATGCAATGCTCTTTCAATCAAAAATAATACTTCTCGGAAAAATGTAGTAACCATTATTGGTTATAACATTAAGAAATGTACCTTATTAGTAATATCCATAATTACTATTTCAATCATTTATGTATTATCTTGTATTAATTATATAAAGTTGCTCCTGCAACCCAAAGTTGGGAATGTCCGCCATTTTGTTTCCCAGAATTCTAGAGGGTGACCCCGTTTTTTTCGGGGAAAAACCTGATTCTAGATGACATCACAATGTAAACAAAAACATTCATATAAATAGGCCGAATTTTAAATGGCCATCAGTTGAAGACTGGATATTGATCTGAATGGTAAAGATAGAATAAGATAAAGATAAAGATAAATATAAAGATAAAGAAGATATATTGAGCATGAATACTCATAAGATACAGGTATTATTCAATGAATGGTTACAGTTAAATATTGTTGTTATATAGATAAATATTGACATATTTTTACACCAGGTTGAGTGTGAAAATAAATATAGTAAACTTTTATTGCTTTTCTTATTTAGCGTTTGGCCCTCGATCCATCCTAACATTTTGGTGTCAGAAGTGGGATTAATTATTTTTGTTTAAATAAGAAAAGATTTATAAGAAAATTTGATTAAAAAGGGAAATTGTTGTGAAATTTTCAGGAAAGTCTTGTTGAGCAAGAATAAAGAAAATTTTCACAGGAATAATAGAAAATTGATATAAAAAAAAAGATTTTGTAATATTTTATTTAATCTTCGAACAAATTATTGCAAAAGTACATTGATCTAGTTGCACTCAGCCTTGTGTGGAAACCTGAAAATAGAAAAAGAATACACAGATTAGCAGAATTGATTACAAATACTTGATTGAGTATTATTGCAGTGTATTATTGATTTAAAAATGGAAAACACTGTAAATTCAGAAACAAACATGGAAAATGATAGTATGCTAAGTGGGGATAGAACAAGTACTCCTATCAGAGATATTTCTCAGATTAACTCATTGCTTGAGAATAAATTAAGTGCTATGACAAAAGAAATGAGCTCCATGACTAGTACTTTAAAACAGTTGCATGATCAAATGCAGGATAGAATGGAATCAATTGAGTCAGATTTGCATAGGGTACATGGTAAGATTTCTGAAAGGACACACCCAGACCCAGAAGTTAATTTTAACTTCAGAGATATTGATTCAAATGGTATGAATACTGATTTAAGGCCAAGACAAAATTATTCTATGCCTGAACTACCAACATACAGAAATGTAAACACTAATCAAAATGTACAATCCAGTTATTCTGTGAATAATGTAAATAATCTTAAAATGAAACCCCAGGTGTATGATGGGTCCACAGATATTTCAGAATATTTGACACAGTTCAACATAGTTTCAGAGATAAATAACTGGAACTATTCAGCAAATCTCTATATTTGGCAGGCGTCTGACAGGAAATGCTAGGTCACTTTTGAGTGAAATGTCAGAATTTCAGAAAAGGGATTATGATAGTCTAGTTGAGGTCCTGAGGGCAAGATTTGGTACTAGAAATAAGGCTGAAATTTTTAGGTCACAATTAAAATCTTTATCAAGGGGAAAATCTGAGTCTATTCCAGAGCTAGCTCAGCGCGTTAAAAAGCTGACTCGACAGGCATATCCAGATGCAAATTCTGAGCTAATAGAAATTTTGGCACTAGATGTTTTCATCGATAGTCTTGAAGATTCTGATATAAGGTTACGTCTTAGAGAATGTTGTCCAAAATTTATTTCTGAAGCCGAAACAATTGCAGTCAGGTTAGAGACACATAAGTTGGCTGATAAACAGAGGGTACATAATGAACCGGTAAATGCTTACACTGGGAAAAACCAGTCTACACAAAAACCAGAGTTAGAAAATATTCTAGGAAAAATAGATAGGTTAACAGAGAGAGTAGAGCAATTAGATTCACAGACAAGGGTTACAAAACAACAGAATGATCAATCTTATAGGTCATATAATACTAGACAAGATAATAGGGATTTACCTGTACAAAATCATCAGTCAGGGCAATTTAGGCCAGGAGGGGGTCAAAATTATAGGAAAAGGTTCAATAATAATAGGTCTTATCAAACACAGAATAGATTTAACAATAACAGAGGCCAGAACAGAAATTTCAGTTATGATAATGACAAGAACTTCCAAGGTAATAGATTTTCGGGAAACGGACAAAGGTCGGGCTGGAGGGCCTCACCCAGACCAAACAGAATGTAAGGTCCGAAACCATTCAAGTCGATAGTTTAGGCAAACAGAATGGATATTTTTGTGATGCAATGATAAATAAAAATCTTGTTTCTTGTTTGTGTGATTCTGGTGCTAATGTTTCTATAATAAGTAGCAAAATCTTGGATGAATTGGAAAATGGTACAAAGCCAGAAATTTTGTGCCTGTTACAACAATGTTATATACAGTAACTGGAGAAAGTAAACCTTTTCTAGGAAAAGCAATTATGGAAATTTGTTTGGGTAGTCATATACTTCAACATGAGATGTTGATTTCAGATATAGTACAAGAGGCTATCCTTGGAATAGATTTTATGCGGGCACACAGTTGTGATTTGATAATTAGCAAAAATTGTATGATGGTAAAAGGTGACAAAATTCCTTGTTATCTCAAAAATGAATCTAGGTCAAATTGCTGCAGAATTGCTGTTTCTGAGAATATTGTAATTGAACCAAATTCTGAGGTTATGGTACAAGCAAAAATTCTTGATCATGTAGACAAGTCTAGAACTGTTTAGTTGAAGGTTCTTGTGATTTGTTGAGAAAACAGGTATTTTGGTTGCAAAGGTGTTAGTTGACCCAAAGCGGGCCAAGTTCCAATTAGATTGGCCAATTTTTCAAACAAACCAGTCAAGATTTACAAAGATACCACAACAGGTATATTAGAACCGGTTGAAGTAGTTGAATCACAGTCTGTTGGTCATGTTCATTCAGAAAATGTACAGAAAAATGATAAATTGCCTGAACATTTAACAGATTTATTTGAAAAATCTTCTAAAAATCTTGATTCTACTCAAAAGGAGGAGCTAAAATCATTCTTGATGAAGCATCAAAATGTGTTTAGTAAAGGTTCCAGTGATATTGGTCATTCCACAGTTGTTACACATACAATTGATACTGGTAATGAAAAACCTGTTAAAAAGTACCCATATCGCATTCCTTTAGCAAAGCGTAAGGCTGCGGAGGAAGAAATTAAGAAAATGGAGAGTGATGGTATTATTGAAAAATGTCCTCAAAGCCCTTGGAATAGTCCAATTGTAATGATTTCTAAAGCCGACAAATCTATCAGGTTTTGCTGTGATTTTCGCGGTTTGAACAATGCCACGGTTCGCGATTCGCAAGCTTTACCCCGAATAGATGACAGCATAGAAGCCTTGTCAGGTTCCAAGTGGTGGTCTTGTCTAGACATGAAATCGGGTTACTGGCAATTGGATATTGATGAGAAAGATAGGCACAAAACAGCATTTTCAATTCCAGGTGGTGAGCATGGCAATGGAACGTCTTGCTTTTGGTCTTTGTAATGCCCCTGCAACATTTACCCGCCTTATGCAGTCAGTCTTCTCTGGTCTTTTGTGGAGCATAGTGATAATTTATCTTGACGATATCATTTGTCACTCTAAAACTTTCTCAGAACAACTGAAAAATCTAGAACTTGTATTTCAGAGGTTAACTACTGCCAATTTGAAACTTAATCCTAAAAAGTGTGTTTTGTTTCAAAAGAGGTCACTTTTCTAGGTCACACAATAAGTGAAAATGGTGTGGGTACTGACCCAAGAAAGATTGAATCAATAAAGAATTGGCCAACCCCTAGGAATGCTAAGGAAGCCAGGAGTTTCATTTCTCTTGCAAGTTACTACAGGAACTATGTTTATCAGTTTGCTACTATTGCAAAACCCATTCATGAGTTAGCAGAAAATGGTAGAAAGTTTGTTTGGACAGAGGAATGTGAGAATGCTTTCAAATGGTAAAAACAGCATTAACTAATGCCCCCATATTAACATTTCCTTCGGAAAATGATGACTTTATTCTGGATGCGGACGCTTCTTTGGTGGGCCAGGGCGGTGTATTATCAAAAGTTGTAAATGGTAAGGAACAGGTCATTGGCTATTTTAGCAAATGCTTCACAAAAACAGAACGGCGGTATTGTGTTACCAGACGAGAACTGTTAGCAGTAATCAACTCAATAAAACATTTTCACCACTACATTTATGGTCGAAAATAGTCATTCGATCTGATCATTCCAGTCTGAAATGGTTGCTATCTTTTAAAATGTAGAAGGACAATTAGCTAGGTGGCTTAGTTTTCTAGGCACATATGATTTTACAATTGAACATCGTTCTGGTAGATTGCATTCAAATGCAGATGCTTTATCTAGGAGGCCATGCTATGATGAAAATTGTAAATACTGTAGCACAGTTGAGTCAAAAGAGATTAACAGCATTTCTGTATCTAATGTCACTGAGGTACAGTCTAAGGGAGACAACTTCTATAAAACTGATGAGAGTAATTGCTCATTTGTTACTCTTCTTTGTATGTTGATACAGTTACTACAGTTGTTTGGTGTAGTAAATACTGGTATGATAGTAGGAATATTTTTGGTGATATGGTGGAACTCTGATTTATTGAGCAGATTTTTCTCAGAATTGGCTACATTTCAAACATACAAACATTACTAGAATTATGATATTGGTAGTGAAACAAAGAGTTTAAAGATAATCAAACTGGGTATTGATGGCTGTAATTTAGACTGTGACAAAAATACAAGTCTCGGTATGGTTAAAAAGGTTGAGGTGAAACATAGTTATGCACAAACAGAAAAGATTTCTTGTCAAACAGATTGTAAAGATAATGTTTTGATAAGTTCTGTGAATGCACAAGGTACAAGTTCTTGTCATACAGGGATAAAAGATAATGTTTTGATAAGTTCTGTAATTCCTCAAATCCAAGCAATGATAATGATAATGAGAAAACACCTAGCACGAGTTCTAACGATAGCACAACCTCGAGTAGTTCAGTAGGTAGCAATTTACTGGGCGAGGATGTTAACGTTGCAGAAATTCAGAATAATGATCTCAATCTTGACGAATTAAAGATATAGTTTTGAATGGTGTCAAGCCTGACTGGCAGGAGATTTCTAAATTTGATTAAATATTACTGGCAAGGTTAGATTCTTTAGTTATCAAAAACAATGTGTTGTACAGAAAATGGGAAAGTGATGATGGTAACTCATGTAAGTTATTATTAGTTGTCCCAAAGTCTCACAGGGATCTGGTATTGCAGTTGTTACATGATGGTAAAAGTGGTGCACATTTAGGGTTAAGGAAAACTCTAGCAAAAATAAGAGAGAGGTTCTTTTGGTTTGCTCTGAGACGAGATGTTGAAGTGTGGATTCGTACATGTGATGTATGTAATAGTCGTAGAGGTTCACTCAGAAAATCCAAAGCGCCATTAAAAACTTATAATGTAGGAGCCCCAAATGAGAGAATTGCTATAGATTTTATGGGTCCATTTACAAAAACTAACAAAGGAAATAGATACATGATGGTGGTAGGGGATTTGTTTACTAAATGGACAGAATGTTTACAGTTTGCCAAATTTAGAAGCTACAACAGTGGCAACTGTATTAGTTGATCAGTACATAATAAATGGGGCTGCCCATTGATTTGTCATACAGACCAAGGGAAAACATTTGAGTCAAAACTGTTTCTAGAAATGTGTAAATTATTGGGTATAGAAAAGACGCGTTCTTCCAGTTTTCATCCGCAAGGAACGGTTTTATAGAAAAACATAACTCCACTATAATTCAAATGCTCACCCCATATGTCGCAGCAAATCAGAAAGACTGGGATGAACATGTTGATTTAGTTATGCTTGCATACCGGTCTTCGGTTCAAGCATCAACAGGGTTCACACCAGCCATGTTACATATTGGTAGAGAACTGAGGTTACCAGTTGACTTGATTTTTGGTACTCCTGAAACAGATGATAAAGAAATTGATCAAAACAAATCCAGTTATGTCTCAAAATTAGAAAACAGGTTACAACAAGTACATGAGTTAGCGAGGAAAAATATGGAAATTGCTCGAAACAGTATGAAATCAAATTATGATGTGAAGTTGAGTTTCAAAAGTTACAAAGATGGTGACGCAGTTTGGTATTACTGTCCAACACGAAAACGAGGTTTTAAGTCCTAAGTTTCAGAAACCTTGGGTTGGTCCATGTAAGATAATTACCAAAGTAAATGATGTACTATACCGGATTCAAATAAAAGCTAACTCAAAGCCAAAGATTGTTCATCATGATAAACTGAAAGATTATACTGGGAAAATTAGACCTATTTGGTTTTAAGAAAAATTCAGTCTGATATGTTAAAATTGGTACACAGAAATATTGTATATTTTGCTTTAGTATTGATATGGTCATATATATATGGTATATATGCAAACTTGAATTTTGGTAGAAAAATGATAAATTATTAAATAAATAAATTAAAAAAAAAATTAAAAAAATGAATGTTGCTTTACAGTAAAAAGGGTATCCTTTTGTCTATTTGCAGTTTCAATGCGGCGTGTGCGAAGATCTGTACTTCCCCGCCAGAAAGCCTTGTATGGCCCATCTGAAAGAGCAGCATTCTGGAATTAGTTTTAAATGACATTATGTAAGAAGATATTTAGGAGAAATGATAACCCGCATCAATGCAGAGCGAAGAAAACTGATTTTTATATGTTTAATCAAATGACTGGTGATAAGGGAAACAGAGCAGAGAGGGAGTTGGAGAAATTTTTAGAACGGGCAGAAAAGAAGTGGTGTATAAATCTGAATGAGAAGATAACAGCAAGGAAGGGAACAAGACCAATACTACCAGACAGGAGAAAAGAAAGAACTAGGACTTTGAGTGAAAAGTAGTAGCAGCAGCAGTGATAGTAGTGACAGTGAAGAAAGTAGTGAGGAAGAAATGGAGTTAGAGAAAGAGTTAGAGTTAAGTGATGATGAGTTTGAGAGTTTCCAGGAAGAAAGTTATTTAAAAGAAGTGAAAATGTACGAGTTAGATGAATATGAAAAGAAGAAAGATGAACAGAAAAGAAAAATTGATCAAGAAAAGAAGGAATTTATTGAAAAAGAAAGGTTGGAGAGGGAAAAACAAAAGGAGGTTGAAAGACAATTGAAAGATAGAGAAGATAATGAAAGGAAACAGAAGGAAGAAAAAGAAAGGAAGGAAAAGGAGGAAAAAGACAGGAAAGAGAAAGAAAAGAAGGAAAATGAGGAAAAAGAAAGGAAAGAAAAAGAAAAGAAGGAAAGAGAGGAAGAAGAAAGGAAAGAAAAAGAAAAGAAGGAAAAAGAAAGGAAAGAGAAAGAAAAGAAGGAGAGAGAGGAAAAAGAAAGAAAAGATAAGCTAGAGAAAGAAAGGAAGGAAAAAGAAAAGAAGGAAAAAGAGGAAAAAGAAAAAAAGGAAAAA
Source organism: Mercenaria mercenaria (assembly GCF_021730395.1). NCBI lineage: Eukaryota > Metazoa > Mollusca > Bivalvia > Venerida > Veneridae > Mercenaria > Mercenaria mercenaria. The sequence continues at coordinate 17,339,261 of NC_069366.1, read as the reverse complement.
GAGGAGAAAGATAGAAAGGAAAAAGAAAGAAAGGTGCATGAGGAAAAAGAAGAGAAGGCGAGACAGGAGAAAGAGAAGAAGGAAAAAGAGGAGTTACAGAAAAAGAAGGAAGCCGAGGAGAAACAAATAAATGACAAGAAAATTAGAAAGGAAAAGGAAAATCAGAAATCAAAGAATGAGGAAAATGAAAGGAAGGAAAAAGAGGAGAGAGAGAGACAGAAAAATCAGGAAGAAATTAGGAGAGAAGGAGAGAAAAAGGACAAAAATGAAAAAGAAAGTAAGAAAAAGGAGGAAAAACAAAAAGAAGGGGAAAACAAGAATAAGAATGAGAAAGACAAAGAAAGTAAGAAAAAGGATGAAAAACTAAAAGAGTGTGAAAAGAAGGATAAGAATGAGAAAGACAAAGACAGTAAGAAAAAGGAGGAAAAACAGAAAGAAGCTATGAAAAGGAAGACAGATGAACATAAGAAATCTGATAAAGATAAAATACTTAAGAACTCGTATAGAGAAATCGAAATAAAAGAGGATGAAGAGATGATAGACATAGAGAATGTCCAGGAAATGAAAGAAAATAGAAGAAACAGAAAGAGAAAACTAGTATGTGAAAAGATTGACAAAGAATTTCTAGAAAATGATGGATATGAATATGAAATTATAACAATTATCAAGAAATATAAAATAGAAAACAGATGTTAAAGGAAAACTGATGTGATAACTAATACAGAAAACAGATTGTTGGAGATCAAGATGACTAAAGGATTAACGTAACATTAACATTTACTAATAGGATATCTTAAACATTTACTATTTTAATATTGGTACAAGTACATTGTGTATTTATACACTTCACAATTATTACACTTCGCAATTATGGACACTTTAATTAGTGCAAATATTGCAGGAAAATACACTGACACTTAAGTAGTGCAAGAAAAAAAAGAAAAACATTATTATTATATGTATTACTGTATTGTTATAGTTACAAAAGACTGTTTCATTTAAGTAAATTGCTATTAAGATTGACATTGTTTAAATATTCTTAAATGAAAAGTAGATTTTATATTCTATGTAAAATATGTTAAAAGTAAAATTTCTTACCTGTAATTTTTTTCTTGAAGAATTGGGACAATTCTTGAAAGGTGGGGGTAATGATGTGCTGTTCCCCACCTACTTTATGCAATGCTCTTTCAATCAAAAATAATACTTCTCGGAAAATATGTAGTAACCATTATTGGTAATAACATTAAGAAATGTACCTTATTAAGTAATATCCATAATTACTATTTCAATCATTTATGTATTATCTTGTATTAATTATATAAAGTTGCTCCTGCAACAACGTTGTGAATGTCCGCCATTTTGTTTCCCAGAATTCTAGAGGGTGACCCAGTTTTTACGGGAAAACCTGATTCTAGATGACATCACAATGTAAACAAAAACATTCATATAAATAGGCCGAATTTTAAATGGCCATCAGTTGAAGACTGGATATTGATCTGAATGGTAAAGATAGAATAAGATAAAGATAAAGATAAATATAAAGATAAAGAAGATATATTGAGCATGAATACTCATAAGATACAGGTATTATTCAATGAATGGTTACAGTTAAATATTGTTGTTATATAGATAAATATTGACATATTTTTACACCAGGTTGAGTGTGAAAATAAATATAGCAAACTTTTATTGCTTTTCTTAATTAGCGTTTGGCCCTCGATCCATCCTAACAATATCATACGGCATCGTGTGTGACATTGTTATTGTCAACCCTGAGGCGAAAGCCGAGTGGTGACATTCTGTTTCGAGGGTTGACAATATCAATGTCGCACCCGCTGCCATATGATACTTGTTTTATTATACCGGACAAACTTAATCACATAAAGTTTTGAAAATGTTTTTAATTCATTTAATTCAACAGTTTAATTTTAGCGCGGTAATCACCTGTATACACATTAAATAGTGACTTCATTACAATATGACATTGTGTACAAGGGGAGGCAATCATTTGGCTAAAAAAATTTTTGCCCTTATATGACAATCAAAATATCAGCGCAGTCACATGACCTGACAGTCACTTTCGCTTGGTCACGTGTCAAAAAGGTTAAAAATGTTTCTGATAGTCAAAATATCTCTTTTTCGGGTAATGGGATTTTACCATTGTAGACAAAAGTGAGGTATAATAAAGTCAATTACATTTAGGCAAAAATCGATATTCTTATTTATATCCATTCATAAAGATTTTATATAATAGAGATATATGTAAAACCGACTCAATTCTAATTTCGAAATTATCTATACTAAACGTACTAAAGTCAATGTTTGGAAGGGAGGTAATGACAATAAAGAAAAATTGCATTTCTGTTGAATTTTGACTAAACACACTGTAACAGTTGTAAATGCATTTTTGTACCAAAAGCAATTTGCAATTAAGGACAAGTTTAAATTTTAAACATGTATTTCAACTTTGTTAGCAAGATAAAAAAGGTGAAAAACTAAAAGGCATTAGACAGCAGATGAAAAACAGATAAATGAACATATGAAAAACTGTTTTCACATTATGCTAATTAATCAAAATCACATTGACAGTATACATAAAGAAATTAATATTAAGATAATTGCAACAATTTAAATTTATATTACAACCAAGTGCATTGACAATAATATGTTGGTCTTAGAAGACAAGTGAATGTATGATTTTAGCAAAAATGTACAATATCATACAATTACATATTGACTACATATATTTGGTCAATATCCAAAGATATTGTCCATTCAACATAATGACATAAGTAAATAGTTTCAATTTTATTTCTAATTTCGATTCTTTCAACCAAAATAATACAATATTGGCAATTTCGATTGCTTGAATGGATTATTTTAACATTAAAATAATACTAAGTAAACACTGGGAACGTCATATACCTGCAGGTAGAACTGCTCGTATAATCTGTAGCTTACTATACTGCTGGCTGTCGGAATTTAGCTCCCCATTTCTGGATGGTATGGGCCTCGTCAATAACAATGTGACTGATATCATCTTATGCTGTTCTACACATTGCAAACATCTCGCCTGTCAGAAACTTCTCAGGAAGGTCTATTATGACAGATGAACTTACCTTAAATATCTATGAAGCAAATACAGGTATTGACTTGTAACTTTATATAACTTTTGGGACAAAATAACAGTAGAATTTAAATACTGATAAATGTAATTGATCTTTTCAACAAATTAGCCTCATTTTTACATTCAAACTTTTAGGTTTTCGATTACTTTAATTTGACTGAAGGATTTTGTTGGTCTATCAATCCTTTGTACTTACTTACATACTTATTCCTCTTCGCCCACGTGTGGGCATAGGGCCTTTAACACTGTCCTCCAGTCGTCTCTGTTTCCTGCCTTTTACTTTACCTCGCCCCATGAAAGCCTGACTGTCCGTAGCTCAGTGTCCAGGGTTCTTCTCAAGGTCCGTGCTGGTCGACCTCGTTTTCGTTTGCCCTGTGGGTTCCAGTCAAGAGCTTGGCGGGTAATGTTTGCCTGTTCTCTTTGCAGGATGTGACCAAACCATCTCCACTTTCTTTATTTCTTTGATGGAGAGTAAACAACAAACAACCCTGACGCACACCTGTTGAGACAGTGAAGGAAGGGACAAGGTCCGAATAATGTATCACATGGCAGATTGTGTCCAGGTACAGGCTTCAGACTATGTTGACGACCTTGTCTGGAACGCCGTAGTGCTTCATTATCTTCCAAAGTTGTGGCTCTATCTATCGTATCAAAGGCTTTGCGGAAGTCTATGCAGTGCGTCCGTGCTTGCGTCCGTGCGTGTGTGTGTCCGGTAAATTCTTGTCCGGGATGTATGTCTTCCATCGATAAAGGGATTATGAAATAACTTGGCAAAAATGTTAACAATAATAAGACGACGTGTCATGCGCAAGACCCAGACCCCTAGCTCCAAGGTCAAGTTCACACTTAGAGGTCAAAGGTTAACATGGTCTGTTTCGTGTCCGGTCCATAACTCTGCCATCAATGATGGGATTTTAAAACAACTCGGCATAAATGTTTATCCTAACAAGACAATGTGTCACGCTCAAGACCCTGATCCCTAGCTCCCAAGGTCAAGGTCACACTGATAAGTCAAAGGTTAACAAGGTATGTTTCGTGTACGGCTCATAACTCTTCCACTCATGAAGGTATTTTGAAATTACTTGGCATAAATATTCCTCATATTGAGACGACGTGTCTTGAGCAAGACCCAGACACCTAGCTCCTCCAAGGTCAAGGTCACAGTTATAGGTCAAAGGTTAATATGGATTGTTTCTTGTCTGGTCCGTAACTCTGCCATTGATGAAGGAATTTTGAAATTACTTGGCATAAATGTTCCATATATGGAGATGAGGTGTCATGCGCGGGACCCAGACTCCTAGTTCCAAAGTCAAGGTCACACTTAGAAGTCAAAGGTCTGGTCCGTTAGTCTGCCATGTATGAAGTGATTTAAAAAATAATTTGACACAAATGTTACCCCTGAGGATATGTGTCACGTTTATGACCGAGGCTTCTGAGGGCAAGGTCAAGGTCACAAAATGATATGTGATTTTTTCGCGCATACAACTATGGCATTCTGTGACCTATTTGGGGGGGCATTTGTCACCAATAGTGACAGCTCTTGTTTTTCATAATTATTATAAGCAACCATTTAAGTTCATTTAGTTCTTTGATTTGCTTCCTAAATATACAAAAAGTATTGATATAGATTGATCTTGACATTATCACAAGAAATTCTATCATAATATACCGTGATCAGGCACACGCCAAGACGACCCAACAAAATGTGCTAAAAACACTGCGCGCACACCATCGAGAAGATATTAAAACTTTCAGTCTTCTTGACAATGAAAGTAATGAGTACAACTAATAAGGAGGCTTGTCTGGGGACCATTAGCCGCTTTTCATGGAATTACACACTAGTGTAGCATTGAAGGTTCCATGTGCACCGCCGTATGAACACATCTGCGGATGTCTCTATTTTTTTTTTTTTTGTACTTTTAGCATGTGTATATGTTGAGTTCTGCTCAACCCGGGGCTAGAGGGCGTGGACGGTAGCATGCATTTCCACTACCGTCCATGAACAGGCTCAATCAAACCGAGCCTGCAATATTTTCGTTTTTGTTGTGTTGAGCGACCTGTGGAGTTTCCACTTTTTCTATTTTTGTAGTTCGATGCCTCTGTTTTAATTGACATGACAACGATTTGAATAATTGTTATATATATGTATAGCTTAAAGTCGTTTTTGTCCTCCACATCTGATTCACGTAAAGAAGTTGTCAGATACTTGTGGATGTAAATACAAGTATAGAATCCAGGAAACTGACAGTTTTACACGAATGAAAGACTGCCAGGTCGACAAAACATGAAAATTTGCTGTTTTTACTACTTTTTTACTTTCTCATGTGTTTCCGTAACATAAAGTTTGTCAGTAATTAAGTTGTAAAGTATAGAATCCAGGAAACTGACAGTTTTACACGAATAAAAGACTGCCAGGTCGACAAAACTTTCTACAGTGCAAAATATCTTATAATATTTAACCTTTAGCCAGCTGTCGGCAAATTATCCTGCCTTTGTGACCAGCGCAGACCAAGATCTGCCTGAAAATATCAAGACCTTTTTAGAATTGAATGTTAAAGCAGCATGCCTCCAGATTTGGCTAAAAATAATCTTTCTTTAAAATTGAAGATTTGGTCATATAATGAACATTAGAATATGAATTTTTGTTTCTCAGATATTTTAAAAAATCTAAATCAAAAAAAAAAAATAGATGACCGCGTCGGGAATCGAACCCCGGACCGCCGCGGCAATAGCAATAAAGACATTTTCCCGTCGTCGTAACCAGTAGCGCTATAGCTGAAGTAGTGAATAATGACTTCAAAATATAGATATTTATAATCGAGACAGTTTACCTGGAGTAAAAGCGTGACAAACGCTTATCGATTTTCATCGTAAAAAGTAGTAAAAACAGCAAATTCTCATGTGTTTCCGTAACATAAAGTTTGTCAGTAATTAACTTTTAAAGCCTTCTTAAGAAATACTACATTTATTTCAAGATCTCTAAAAAAATATTTTTTGTTGACTAACGATCTGGAGTCATGCCGCTTTATTTAAAACTTGACATCAAAGTCATGCGTCGATCAATTTTCAAGATACGTAAAACTGGTCACAAATTTCTCACTTAAAACGTATTTTTTGAAACAAGTGATACTATAGGCATAGTACCTAATTTAAAGAACATTTAAAAAATGGAATAAAAATGTATATATTGTTATGTATGATCTAACTGCATGATAAAACAACTTTTGTTTTCAATTTTCTGTCATCAGTGATAGAATAATGTTCAAAAGATGATCAACAACAAATAGTCCTACTTGTGTAAAGGGAAAGTAACTGTGTAACTTAATATTGGTTACTTAAGACAGTAGTTATCTCCCTTATCAATTTGCATATAAAGTGTCAGAATTGACCCTAACTTGACCTATGGTCTGTTTCATCTACCAATCAGAAAACACTGATGTTCTTAAATATTTATTTAATTCTGTTCATATGAAATAGAATGATTTATATAATGTTTTAAGAATATAGTACAAGTATGTAAATGAAAGTGATAAATATGTGGTATTGCACTTTGTTGACAGTAAAAATTATAAATTTTATAAAAATGGACATTTTCATGAGATAAAGATCATAACTACAATTCATAAAACCAAAAATTAGCCAACAAGTTTCTAGGAAAAGGCAATTTCATAGTAACAGAAAAAATCAAAAAGTACTGGACAAGAGGTCAAATATTCCCTTATAGTATTACTTCTTAATGTTGGAATAATGCCAATTCAAATTCAGATACAACATTTTTGGAAATATGAAAGTTTTATGAAGGCTGCTAAAGACCAGTAGCCTGTAATGTGATAAAAATCTGAAATACGAAACATTTGACTAGTACAGTGGTTACATCACTGTAGTGTTTCTAAAGTAACCATGCCAATATCAAAGTTGACAGGGAACTTAAGGAAATTGACTTGCAAAGTTTCGTGAAGACTAATCAATAACATATTGTCCAGACAAACAAATCAAGACGGGCACATGCACACCATTTTGACAACTAAGCCTTCTCTTCCGCAAACTGGCACAACAAAAAGTAATGACAATATAGAATATTTAAACATACACATGACAAGTACAAAAGGGCCAATATTTCTGAGTCACAGAACTTTCTGTTCTTATGATGCTTAATGAGGTAACATGTTACACAAAATATTTCTATTGTATGAAAAGGGCAATAATTTTGTAAAATGCCAATGCAGTTATGGAACCAGTGCATTTAATGCCAAATTATTACGGTTTGCAAATGCAAGAAGTTTGATACATTTTTTCATTAGCAAACTGGAAAGTGTTTAGGTGTTACGACAAAACATGTCTCCAATCTATATATACCTTTAACTATGGCGGCTATTTTGTGCACCAAAATGAAAGTGTCAGCGATATGCACAAATATACTTGGTACTGATCACTCCTTTGAAGTTTCATCAAAATCTGTTAAGTAGTTTGACCTGTGAAATTTTTCTATTTTTAGCTCTGGCTGCAGTTTAGTGCAGCAAAACGGAACATGCAAGCGATATGCACAACTCTATGCTTGGTACTGATCAGTCCTGTGTAGTTTCATCGAAATCTGGCCAGCAGCTTGTCCTTTAAAAGCTAGACAGGCTTAATGCGGACAGACGAGAAGGCAAAAACAATACGTCTCCCCACCTTTTGATGAGACATAATTCTGAGATAAAAGCTTACATACAACACTTTACAAAATCGGGATGCTAAAAAATGGATGTGCAATACCTCTACCTATTCTTCAGTGAAACTAAAAAGGACAAAACACAAGTAATATGGAGGAGTTATGAACCATGACACTTACGATAAACAAATGTTTTAAGACTGAAGAAAATGCATTGGGTAGTTCAAAAATTTACACTGGTGTTTTAGTTCAATATAAACTTTGTCATACTAAAATGATATTGCAATTATAATGACTAATCACCTTTTAGATTTATGAAGGAGATTAACAATTTATGCTAACCTTAAACTTACACCTTCAAAAGCAAAAATTATCAAACGTTTTACTGTGGTATTGCATGAAATTAAATTTTGTCACCATACAAAAATTAGTGATTTTAATAATACTGACACTATGATCTTAGTTAAATTTGTGAACATACTGTGCTATAAACTGAGACAAAACAATATTGATACCCTACAAGACACAGTATTTTGAAAATTATAACAGTGTAATGTTTACGTATTTTCAGAGTTTCTGAATCACATGTACATGCACGGCTGGACAGGACTTGCTGTCTCTACATGTGTGTCCTACATTAACAGTAAATATGTAACGAAATTGATTCAGTCCGCTCCTCTATACTAAACTGTGTATGTTGCAGACACTGATCTTGAATCATAGCTGAATGGTGACACTGAAGATTTCACAGGTATATCTGAAGAAACAAATGCATAATGTAGTAACTCTGTATTCGAGATGTCTGCAGCTCTTTAATATTCAAAATATGAATCAAAGTAAAACTGTTACTGGATTAATAAACTTTCAATATATCTTATGCATAAGACCCATTTTAGTAGAATATATCAAGAGGCCAATAGTGACCCTAAGTCACTCACTTGGCCTTTACTATTTGACCTAAAATATATGTATGGCACACTGAAAGATGAATAGTAACATTAGCGTTTGATACAAAAAAATGCAACAATTAAAGTGCCCCCATTTTAACAAATTTGAATAAAGACCTTTGGGCCAATAAAGATCTGCCAAGTAATTAAAGAGGAAAAGTGATATAAATATATTTCTAATTATAAATCTCCATGAAAGCAATACTGCAACATTCAAATCCTTTTTTATAGAAAGAAGAAGGTTATGCTTGCCCTAGATTTTCACAAGGGTATACATCTAACTAAATGTTTACTAATGAAAAAACTGCAGAGATAACCCTTGGGATATTTTTCAGGCCAATATTCTAATTTCTTTCTCAAAAGGCTTTCCTATATTTGTTTCTCTTGTTACCAGTTCCCTTTGAACTAGTGACATGCAGTGTCTGCATTTTAACAACTGGTGTTAATTTTATGAAAATCCTTTAAAAAGTTTTGAAGATATGAAGTGGACAGACAGACATGTGTGACTCCAATATAACCTGCATATATTTTATATTTTGAAATATTATGATGGCAGGCTATATTTTTTACTATATTTTATAATATATCTTAAATTCATTTGAAAATAACACACCTTATACTCTACATTTCATATTTTATATCTTACATTCATCTTTTTAAGGCTTAAGCTTACAACCATAGAATTGTGTTTACCTTTTGAATTGATTTCAGGAGAAAATTGTAAGATATTTAGAAAGTTACATTCATAAATCTGTAATTATTTAGTACTGTATCATTTCTTATTGCAAGTGTAAAGTTTATATCATACTTGACCATTAGTCTCATGTGAAACAAACTTTTCACAAGCCTCTTGAAGTGATATATACCAAATTAATTACTGAATTACATCGTAACTCTTTGAATATTGTAAACAATTACCTGAAGGTATCACTACCTGTGTTTAATCTAATCATACAGATCAACACTGGCATTCTCATCATATGAATCCACAGAACATTATACACTGAAATAAAGAAACAGCTTCCTACAAATTGTGTACTTCCATTACTGAAAAATACAGAATTTACATTAAATTAGGACTATAATCCATTGAAAACATTAAGTGACAGATATCAAGAAAACATTGCATTAACAAGATATTTTAACAAAATAGTTACTGTTATAGTGTGTTTAAAAACTTTGAAACATGGATAGTGGCTGACAATAGTAGATCTTTTATCCCTGTGTCATTTGAAGGGCTAAGATTTAAGAAGTCTGAATAGATATATATCTTTACCTAAGTCAAACGTTCTTAATTCGAAATGGTTGGCTGTACCATCCTACATGAAACTTACATAAACTCATTTTAATTACATTTACACTGTGTATCTGTTAAATGTTTAGGGGAATGTAATTTTAATAACTGGCATTACATTACCTTCTACATGTTAAACTTATTAAAGAGTATCATTCATACAGCATGGTACCACTAGACCATCTTCCACTTCTGTCAACCTGATTAGACATGTAGGACACCCTGAAAAATATAAATAATAAATTCTTTGAAAAGGACTCATCATGCAAAAACCATAACATCATTTATAAAATCACCTTAACTCCTTGATCTTCAAAAATATCATTATTTCAAATTATTATTGTCCATAAAAGTATAATGTATCCCATCCATAATCATTACATGACTCCTTATATAATTTACCAGTTCATAGTTTGGAATGGCTTCCAGCCTAAATTCAGAAGTTGAAGAAAAACAAATTATAAAAGTTTATTTATGGTGTAATTTAAAGAATGGCCTACCTGTTAATTGTAAACTGTTTGCTCTTTTGAACACTAATGGGCAAGCCATTCAATGATTGCATTTCATCAAATGCTGTCTTACATAGCATAGATCAATGGTCAATAGTTTGTGTTATTATAAATTAGATGTAACTGACTTGTGTATTCTCAACATCATAAAAGAGAGATAAAACTACATGTAAATTGTAAAACATTGTATGTTATACCCTTCCATCCTATATAAGTTGCTTTTAAAAATAAATTACATAGAAGCATTATCTCATTGTTTTGACTGCCTCTGCTCTATGTAACTTTTCAAGCTTTTGCAGCAACTGTAATGTGTCATTTGTTGGCTTGTACCTCTGTCTGAAATGGGTTAATTATAATATTTTAATAACTTATAATAAATATATAATTTTATTCTATTCCTACAATTTGCAACAGTTTATTTTGAAAATTCACATTTCACCGTGTCCAACGTATACGTTGCATTTACGGCGAGTACGCTACATACATGGTATATTGCACGTTCCATTACCGGCATTTCCTGTTGATTTTGTCAACATCCTATGTGGTGCGGTAAGAGAAACTACTCATTTTCATCGAAGTTCAACGTATTCAAAGAAGCGATATATTCAGTACGAGCTGCAGATCATTCAAGCTCCCCATGGTAATGCGATTTTGGTCAGTAATTCTCTAGTTTCTTCAAACATTCGAGTAAACTGACGTGTGAAGTCGGTTTCGAACTCGGACGTTCACTTTCAGGTTCATTTTCTGTCTCTTAAAATCATTCTGTTGATTTTTCATCTGTTTAACGCGAGAATAGTATAACAAGTTACAAATAGAAATATATATCATGGCGTAAATTCATGTTTTATGGGAGCTTTATGCCAAAATTAGCGATGTACGCCCCATAAAACGGCGCGTCTACAGAAGTACGCCACATAAAAAGGCCGTTATATTTATAGCAACTGATTACGTATGTCTTCACTCGCATCAATTCTTTCATTTTATTTACACTTTTTAACAATTATAAACGGTTTTGGAATTACATAATGTAATAACAATAATATTAATTATTCGGAAGATAAAATAAACATGCTTGTTTTGTATAAACAGTCCGGTATAAAATTGCCCGTTAAAGTTTTTACTTGGGAATCATGAACATTCCATATATTTTCGTAAAGTAATCTTCGGTGTCGGAACCTAAAACGAATTAAAAACTGAAAATGTATTTCACAAGTAACATATTGTCGTATTATCAGGTAGAGTGCGGACAAAACGAATACTGCTAGTGTGAACATGGCCTGTAACTTCACAACCTGCCCCGCGTCTGGGGTAGGTTGTGACAGTATGCGGGGTACACTGTGCGGGGTACACCCTTACCTTTCAGTATGGTATAGCAGTATGAAAGTACATGGCATTTAACCTTAGGGAAATGCTGAATTTCATTATATATCTTATGTCGATATATCTACATGATAACGAACTGTCAGAACACAAATGTGTAATACGTCAAAAATTACTTATAGCGGTCAAAATCGGTATTTCAAACACAGTTTCGTTGTCCTTTTGTTTACAATGCTTGTGCTTTCCAAGAAGAGTATTGGAAAAAATGGCGTTTTTTAAAAAAAAAATGCAAATGACGTCTAAGCTCTTCAATAAATATTATAAGTCACGTGTGGCACATTCAACAGCGTTCTCCCCTACTTATCTGATCAAACTAATAATCATCATTTCTTGTTCATTTCCTGAATGACAAGCACTTGTTTCCAAGATAACCGTGGAAGAAATTGTCGATTTTTCTTTTAAAGTATCTAAGAAGAAAGAAAGACATATTTCCTGTTGTAAATGATTCCTGAAAGTAAAAATGAGCCACGCTATGAGAAAACCAACATATTGGCTTTCAGCATGGATCCAGACCAGCTTGCATATCCGCGCAGTCTGGTCAGGATCCATGCTGTTCGCTTTCAAAGCCTATTGCAATTAGAGAAACCATAAGCGAATAGCATGGATCCTGACCAGAATGCGCGCATGCGCAGGCTGTCTGTATCCATGCTTGTCGCAAAGCCACTGCATGTTTGTTTTCTGATGTTGCGGCTCAAATCTACAAATGAAAACAATTAAAATTCGTAAAATATGTTACATACACGTGAAATAATATAAGAATAAAATCAATGCCAATAACATTGCGTAATACTGAGACACCACGCCATCGTGTAATGTGTTTTCTACATATATGTAATTATTTTCAGGATACGATTCTTTCGTAAGCTAACGTAAACGCCCGAAAATATTGGCGAAGATTAATGAGTGCCAGGTAAATGCTTATGGACAACTGACTGAAAATTATTATACATGATATCTAATTGTGAATGTAACTCTACAAACACAGTTATTTCATATATTTAGTCAAGTTTATTTGATAGCATTCGACATTAAAATTAATATTTTAAAGAGACTTTTAGCTAGGAATTTATCACAGTACGCAGTGGTGGGGTTTAGGTATCCTCCCCGGAAATTCCTTAAAATAATGACAGTAACTGTTGCATTTTAGATATATATAACAGCCTTTTATGTGGCGTACTTCTGTAGATGCGCCGTTTTATAGGGCGTACATCGCTAATTTTGGCATAAAGCTCCCATAAAACATGAATTTACGCCATGATATATATTTCAAATTGTAGCTTGTGATACTATTCTCGCGTTAAACCGATGAAAAGTCAACAGAATGATTTCAAGAGACAGAAAATGAACCTGAAAGTGAACATCCGAGTTCAAAACCGACTTCACACGCCGGTTTACTCGAATGTTCGAAGAAACTAGAAAATTACTGACCAAAAACACATTCCCATTGGGAGCTTGAATGATCTGCAGCTCGTACTGAATATATCGTTTCTTTGAACTTAAATGAAAATAAGTAGTTTTTCTTACCTCACTATAAGGGATGTTGACAAAATCAACAGGAAATGCCGGTAATGGAGCGTACAATATACCATGTATGCAGCGTATCCACCGTAAATGCGACGTATACGTTGGACACGGTGCATTAACTCAATTACATTCTGTTCTGACTACAGCTAAAATACATAGAACAGACTATAAGCTATTATAAGGTCAAAGGTCATTCTAAACGTAAAAATCGGTAAACTTAGGCCCAGTTAATCACAGTTGCTTTTAATAAGCTGTCATTTCATACACTTATTTGCTATAGGCTTATGTATCTACAAACAAAAAAAAAAAACAAGAAAAAACAAATTAACAGAAAGAATATATTTGGGCCATTTAAAAAGCAACAATGAAAGTGAAAGTAGAAAGTCAATACTTTCTTATTGACTTTTCAATCATAATTTCCATTTAAAGCGTAACTGTACATGCTTACTTTCATACTGTATTGAATAATCCATAAACATTATAGATCTACGTATCGTTTAAATGCATGAAAAATCCTGGTACTCGTAACTTTATAATTTGTTGATAACCTCTCAGTTTTCAGCCGTTTTCACGTGAAATACGAACCCGGTGTTGACATAAATGTTCTACTTCCGGTGGTATTCAATTGCGTAAAACGGCTCTAGTACTATGTCTAGATACTATACAATTTACGGAGTCAGACACGCGTTCACCTTGACAGGCACGGATTTCTCATGATTCTACTGCATTGGTTCGGTCGCTTACGCATAACTTTAAATTTAATCTCTGACAAATGCGTAAGTGTGTTGAAAATTTGGCTCAGTGGTTAGAGCATTGGACTGTCATCCAAGCGACTCGGGTTCTATTCCCGCTGCAGGCACTTGCGATTTTTCGTCGTTTTCATGTTAAAGACCCACCACGACCTAGTAACCTACTTTTTTCACTCACAAAAACTTCATTAAATCATTATTGAAATACAGGTAATAAACAGTTATAATACAAGTTTTCAGGTGGACAATCTAGGCCATTCCTGAATAAATGTGTTTTGACAACTTCATCTGCAAACTTATTCAGTCAATCTTTTTTCAGCATAGTTTCTAAAACATAGATGAATAACTGTCTTTCACTGTAGAAAACAATGTGATTGAAATTTCACTAAATACACTGATTTCTGTACATATTGCTACAGTTATTCAATAAAATGTTAGGACATTACGCACATTGTCTTGGCCTAATATATATTACTGTTAATTTGTAACTAGATACTTGTTATTATACGCCCGAAGGGACGTATTATGTTATGACGCTGGTGTCCGTCTGTCCATCTGTCCGTCCGTCTGTCTGTCCGTCCGTCTGTCCGTCTGTCCGTTAGCAATTTCGTGTCCGCTCTGTAACTCTTGAACCCCTTGAAGGATTTCAAGGAAACTTGACACAAATGTTCACCACACTGAGACGACGTGCAGAGCGCATGTTTTGGATGTCTTGCTTCAAGGTCAAGGTCACACTTAGGAGTCAAAGTTCATATCAGTTTGTTTCATGTCCGCTCTGTAACACTTGAACGCCTTGAAGGATTTCAGAGAAATTTGACACAAATGTTCACCACACCAAGACAACGTGCAGAGCGCATGTTCCGGACGACTCGCTTCAAGGTCAAGGTCACTCGTAGGGGTCAAAAGTCATATCAATCTGTTTTGTGTCTGCTCTGTAACTCTTGAACTGCTGGAAGGATTTCAAAGAAACTTGGCAGAAATGTTCACCACACTAAGACGATGTGCAGAGCGCATGTTCCGGATGACTTGCTTCAAGGTCAAGGTCACACTTCAGGGGTCAAAGGTCATATATGACTTTGCTTTGTGTATATTGCTCTGCATTGCAGTGCACTTGTTTTTATTTGGCAGATCTCTTTTTTGTTCACTTACAATAATTTATTTTTTTTAATTACTTCCCTTTTATGTTACTATAAATAGCTTTTTTGAAACTTTTTTATTATTGGTTGTAGGGAAAAGCCGAGACCACTTTTCTGTGGTACAACATGGATGGTACCTCTAATTTTTAAATGTATTTTTACATACCTGTACCTGATAAGGATTTTTTTGTGGACTTTGAAGATTTTTTTGTGGACTTAGATTTGTTTTTTGAAGTTTTCCTTTTGTTGTGCCACTCATTTGGGTTACAACAGTCAAGTTCTTTAAATTTTGCTCCCATCCTATGATGTAATCCTTCGGGCGTATATTGCCCCGCTTGGCGGAGCTCTTGTTTCTCATTTTTTTCATGCAAAACATGTATAATTACTATCATGGAAACAGAAAAGAATACAGTTATTTTGTGGAACCTCTTTAACAGTAGAGGTATGACAGGTCTGGAAATTGTTATAGACCTCTTAAGTTGTCTATAAGGTGTTTATAGACCTCATCGGAACAAAGAAGTCGGTAGGTAATAATCATAATTTGCTTAGGAACTAATAGGTATATTAGAACTATTCTATTTTAACGATATTATTAAATATGATGAAAAAATATCTTTGGCTGATAATACTGATGTGTTGTTCCCCACCTACTTTATGCAATGCTCTTTCAATCAAAAATAATACTTCTCGGAAAATATTGAGTAACCATTATTGGTAATAACATTTAGAAATGTACCTTATTAAGTAATATCCATAATTACTATTTCATTAATTTATGTATTTTCTTGTATTAATTATAAAGTTGCTCCTGCAACAACGTTGTGAATGTCCGCCATTTTGTTTCCCAGAATTCTAGAGGGCGACCCAGTTTTTACGGGAAAACCTGATTCTAGATGACATCACAATGTAAACAAAAACATTCATATAAATAGGCCGAATTTTAAATGGCCATCAGTTGGAGACTGGATATTGATCTGAATGGTAAAGATAGAATAAGATAAAGATAAAGATAAAAATAAAGATAAAGAAGATATATTGAGCATGAATACTCTTAAGATACAGGTATTATTCAATGAATGGTTACAGTTAAATATTGTTGTTGTATAAATAAATATTGACATATTTTTACACCAGGTTGAGTGTGAAAATAAATATAGTAAACTATTATTGCTTTTCTTATTTAGCGTTTGGCCCTCGATCCATCCTAACATTTTGGTGTCAGAAGTGGGATAAATTATTTTTTTTAAATAAGAAAAGATGTATAAGAAAATTTGATTAAAAAGGGAAATTGTTTTGAAATTTTCAGGAAAGTTTTGTTGAGCAAAAATAAAGAAAATTTTCACAGAAATAATAGAAAATTGATATAAAAATAAGATTTTGCAATATTTTATTTAATATTTGAACAAATTATTGCAAAGGTACATTGATGTAGATGCACTCAGCCTTGTATGGAAACCTGAAAATAGAAAAAGAATGCACAGATTAGCAGAATTGATTACAAATACTTGATTGTGTATTAATGCAGTGTATTATTGATTTAAAAATGAAAAACACTGTAAATTCAGAAGCAAACATGGAAAATGATAGTATGCTTAGTGGGGATAAAACAAGTACTCCTATCAGAGATGTTTCTCAGAATAACTCATTACTTGAAAATAAATTAAGTGCTATGACAAAAGAAATGAGCTCCATGACTAGTACTTTAAAACAGTTACATGATCAAATGCAGGATAGCATGGAATCAATTGAGTCAGATTTGCACAGGGTACATGGTAAGATTTCTGAAAGGACACACCCAGACCCAGAAGTTAATTTTAACTTCAGAGATATTGATTCAAATGGTATGAATACTGATTTAAGGCCAAGACAAAATTATTCTATTCCTGAACTACCAACATACAGAAATGTAAACAATAATCAAAATGTACAATCCAGTTATTCTGTGAATAATGTAAATAATCTTAAAATGAAACCCCAGGTGTATGATGGGTCCACAGATATTTCAGAATATTTGACACAGTTCAACATAGTTTCAGAGATAAATAACTGGAACTATTCAGCAAAATCTCTATATTTGGCAGGCGGTCTGACAGGAAATGCTAGGTCACTTTTGAGTGAAATGTCAGAATTACAGAAAAGGGATTATGATAGTCTGGTTGAGGTCCTGAGGGCAAGATTTGGTACTAGAAATAAGGCTGAAATTTTTAGGTCACAATTAAAATCTTTATCAAGGGGAAAATCTGAGTCTATTCAAGAGCTAGCTCAGCGGGTTAAAAAGCTGACTCGACAGGCATATCCAGATGCAAATTCGGAGCTAATAGAAATTTTGACACTAGATGCTTTCATTGATAGTCTTGAAGATTCTGATATAAGGTTACGTCTTAGAGAATGTTGTCCAAAATTTATTTCTGAAGCCGAAACAATTGCAGTCAGGTTAGAGACATATAAGTTGGCTGATAAACAGAGGGTACATAATGAACCGGTAAATGCTTACACTGGGAAAAACCAGTCTATACAAAAACCAGAGTTAGAAAATATACTAGGAAAAATAGATAGGTTAACAGAGAGAGTAGAGCAATTAGATTCACAGACAAGGGTTACAAAACAACAGAATGATCAATCTTATAGGTCATACAATACTAGACAAGATAATAGGGATTTACCTGTACAAAATCATCAGTCAGGACACTTTAGGCCAGGAGGGGGTCAAAATTATAGGAAAAGGTTCAATAATAACAGGTCCTATCAAACTCAGAATAGATTTAACAATAACAGAGGCCAGAACAGACATTTCAGTTATGATAATGACAAGAACTTCCAAGGTAACAGATTTTCGGGAAACGGACAAAGGTCGGGCTGGAGGGCCGCACCCAGACCAAACAGAATGTAAGGTCCGAAACCATTCAAGTAGATAGTTTAGGCAAACGGAATGGATATTTTTGTGATGCAATGATACAAAGATATTTTGCCTGTTACAACAATGCTATGTACAGTATCTGGAGAAAGTAAACCTTTTTTAGGAAAAGCAATTATGGAAATTTGTTTGGGTGGTCATATACTTCAACATGAGATGTTGATATCAGATATAGTACAAGAGGCTATCCTTGGAATAGATTTTATGCGGGCACACAGTTGTGATTTGATAATTAGCAAAAATTGTATGATGGTAAAAGGTGACAAAATTCATTGTTATCTCAAAAATGAATCTAGGTCAAATTGCTGCAGAATTGCTGTTTCTGTGAATATTGTTATTGAACCAAATTCTGAGGTTATGGTTCAAGCAAAAATTCTTGATCATGTAGACAAGTCTAGAACTTGTTTAGTTGAGGGTTCTTGTGATTTTGTTGAGAAAACAGGTATTTTGGTTGCAAAGGTGTTAGTTGACCCAAAAGCGGGCCAAGTTCCAATTAGATTGGCCAATTTTTCAAACAAACCAGTCAAGATTTACAAAGATACCACAACTGGTATATTAGAACCGGTTGAAGTAGTTGAATCACAGTCTGTTGGTCATGTTCATTCAGAAAATGTACAGAAAAATGATAAATTGCCTGAACATTTAACAGATTTATTTGAAAAATCTTCTCAAAATCTTGATTCTACTCAAAAGGAAGAGCTAAAATCATTCTTGATTAAGCATCAAAATGTGTTTAGTAAAGGTTCCAGTGACATTGGTCATTCCACAGTTGTTACACATACAATTGATACTGGTAATGAAAAACCTGTTAAAAGTACCCATATCGCATTCCTTTAGCAAAGCGTAAGGCTGCGGAGGAAGAAATTAAGAAAATGGAGAGTGATGGTATTATTGAAAAATGGCCTCAAAGCCCATGGAATAGTCCCATTGTAATGATTTCTAAAGCCGACAAATCTATCAGGTTTTGCTGTGATTTTCGCGGTTTGAACAATGCCACAGTTCGCGATTCGCAAGCTTTACCCCGAATAGATGACAGCATAGAAGCCTTGTCAGGTTCCAAGTGGTGGTCTTGTCTAGACATGAAATCGGGTTACTGGCAATTGGATATTGATGAGAAAGATAGGCATAAAACCGCATTTTCAATTCCAGGTGGTGAGCAATGGCAATGGAAACGTCTTTCTTTTGGTCTTTGTAATGCCCCCGCAACATTTACTTTACTTATGCAGTCAGTCTTCTCTGGTCTATTGTGGAGCATAGTGATAATTTATCTTGATGATATCATTTGTCACTCTAAAACTTTCTCAGAACAACTGAAAAATCTAGAACTTGTGTTTCAGAGGTTAACTACTGTCAATTTGAAACTTAATCCTAAAAAGTGTATTTTGTTTCAAAAAGAGGTCACTTTTCTAGATCACACAATAAGTGAAAATGGTGTGGGTACTAACCCTAGAAAGATTGAATCAATAAAGAATTGGCCAACCCCTAGGAATGCTAAGGAAGCCAGGAGTTTCATTTCTCTTGCAAGGTACTACAGGAACTATGTTTATCAGTTTGCTACTATTGCAAAACCCATTCATGAGTTAGCAGAAAATGGTAGAAAGTTTGTTTGGACAGAGGAATGTGAGAATGCTTTTCAAATGGTAAAAACAGCATTAATGAATGCCCCCATATTATCATTTCCTTCGGAAAATGATGACTTTATTCTGGATGCGGACGCTTCTTTGGTGGGCCAGGGCGGTGTATTATCAAAAGTTGTAAATGGTAAGGAACAGGTCATTGGCTATTTTAGCAAATGCTTCACAAAAACAGAACGACGGTATTGTGTTACCAGACGAGAACTATTAGCAGTAATCAACCCAATAAAACATTTTCACCACTACATTTATGGTCGAAAAATAGTCATTCGATCTGATCATTCCAGTCTGAAATGGTTGCTATCTTTTAAAAATGTAGAAGGACAATTAGCTAGGTGGCTTGGTTTTCTAGGCACATATGATTTTACAATTGAACATCGTTCTGGTAGATTGCATTCAAATGCAGATGCTTTATCTAGAGGGCCATGTTATGATGAAAATTGTAAATACTGTAGCACAGTTGAGTCAAAAGAGATAAACAGCATTTCTGTATCTAATGCCACTGAGGTACAGTCTAAGGGAGACAACTTCTATAAAACTGATGATAGTAATTGCTCATTTGTTACTCTTCTTTGTATGTTGATACAGTTACTACAGTTGTTTGGTGTAGTAAATACTGGTATGATAGTAGAAATATTTTTGGTGATATGATGGAACTTTGATTTATTGAGCAGATTTTTCTCAGAATTGGCTACATTTCAAACATACAAACATTAATGGAATTATGATATTGGTACTGAAACAAAGAGTTTAAAGATAATCAAACCGGGTATTGATGGCTGTAATTTAGACTGTGACAAAAATACAAGTCTCGGTATGGTTAAAAAGGTTGAGGTGAAACATAGTTATGCACAAACAGGAAAGATATCTTGTCAAACAGATTGTAAAGATAATGTTTTGATAAGTTCTGTGAATGTACAAGGGACAAGTTCTTGTCATACAGGGATAAAAGATAATGTTTTGATAAGTTCTGTAAATTCCTCAAATCCAAGCAATGATAATGGTACTGAGAATACACATAGCATGAGTTGTAACGATAGCACAACCTCAAGTAGTTCAGTAGGTAGCAATTTACTGGGCGAGGATGTTAACGTTGCAGAAATTCAGAATAATGATCTCAATCTTGGACGAATTAAAATATAGTTTTGAATGGTGTTAAGCCTGACTGGCAGGAGATTTCTAAATTTGATACAGAGTTTAAATATTACTGGGCAAGGTTAGATTCTTAAGTTATCAAAAACAATGTGTTGTACAGAAAATGGGAAAGTGATGATGGTAACTCATGTAAGTTATTATTAGTTGTCCCAAAGTCTCACAGAGATCTGGTATTGCAGTTGTTACATGATGGTAAAAGTGGTGCACATTTAGGGTTAAGGAAAACTCTAGCAAAAATAACAGAGAGGTTCTTTTGGTTTGCTTTGAGACGAGATGTTGAAGTGTGGATTCGTACATGTGATGTATGTAATTGTCGTAGAGGTGCACTCAGAAAATTCAAAGCACCATTAAAAACTTATAATGAAGGAACTCCAAATGAGAGAATTGCTATAGATTTTATGGGTCCATTTACAAAAACTAACAAAGGAAATAGATACATGATGGTTGTAGGGGATTTGTTTACTAAATGGACAGAATGTTACAGTTTGCGAAATTTAGAAGCTACAACAGTGGCAACTGTATTAGCTGATCAGTACATAAGTAAATGGGGCTGCCCATTGATTTGTCATACAGACCAAGGGAAAACATTTGATTCAAAACTGTTTCTAGAAATGAGTAAATTATTGGGTATAGAAAAGACACGTTCTTCCAGTTTTCATCCGCAAGGGAACGCTTTTATTGAAAAACATAACTCCACTATAATTCAAATGCTCACCCCATATGTCGCAGCAAATCAGAAAGACTGGGATGAACATGTTGATTTGGTTATGCTTGCATACCGATCTTCGGTTCAGGCATCAACAGGGTTCACACCAGCCATGTTACATATTGGTAGAGAACTGAGGTTACCAGTTGACTTGATTTTTGGTACTTCTGAAACAGATGATAAAGAAATTGATCAAAACAAATCCAGTTATTTCTCAAAATTAGAAAACAGGTTACAACAAGTACATGAGTTAAAAAAATAGGAAAAATATGGAAATTGCTCGAAACAGTATGAAATCAAATTATGACGTGAAGTTGAGTTTCAAAAGTTACAAAGAGGGTGACGCAGTTTGGTCTTACTGTCCAACACGAAAACAAGGTTTAAGTCCTATGTTTCAGAAACCTTGGGTTGGTCCATGTAAGATAATTACCAAAATAAATGATGTACTATACCGGATTCAAAAAAAGCTAACTCAAAGCCAAAGATTGTTCATCATGATAAACTGAAATATTATACTGGGAAAATTAGACCTAGTTGGTTTTAAGAAAAATCCAGTCTGATATGTTAAAATTGGTACACAGAAATATTGTATATTTTGCTTTAGTATTGATATGGTCATATATATATATGGTATATATGCAAACTTGAATTTTGGTAGAAAAATGTTAAATTATTAAATAAATAAAATAAAAAATGAATGTTGCTTTACATTAAAAAGGGTATCCTTTTGTCTATTTGCAGTTTCAATGCGGCGTGTGCGAAGATCTTTACTTCCCCGCCAGAAAGCCTTGTATGGCCCATCTGAAAGAGCAGCATTCTGGGATTAGTTTTAAATGCACATTATGTAAGAAGATATTTAGGAGAAATGATAACCCGCATCAATGTAGAGCGAAGAAAACTGATTTTCATATGTTTAATCAAATGACTGGTGATAAGGGCAACAGAGCAGAGAGAGAGAGAGTTGGAGAAATTTTTAGAACGGGCAAAAAAGAAGTTGTGTATAAATTTGAATGAGAAGATAACAGCAAGGAAGGGAACAAGACCAATACTACCAGAGAGGAGAAAAGAAAAAACAAGGACTTTGAGTGAAAGCAGTAGTAGCAGTAGTGACAGTAGTGACAGTGAAGAAAGTAGTGAGGAAGAAATGGAGTTAGAGAAAGAGTTAGAATTAAGTGACGATGAGTTTGAAAGTTTTCAGGAGGAAAGTTATCTAAAAGAAGTGAAAATGTACGAGTTAGATGAATATAAAAAGAAGAAAGATTAACAGAAAAGAAAAATTGATCAAGAAAAGAAGGAACGAATTGAAAAAGAAAGGTTGGAGAGGGAAAAACAAAAGGAGGTTGAAAGACAAATGAAAGATAGAGAAGATAATGAAAGGAAACAGAGGGAAGAAAAAGAAAGGAAGGAAAAGTAGGAAAAAAACAGGAAAGAGAAAGAAAAGAAGGAAAATGAGGAAAAAGAAAGGAAACAAAAAGAAAAGAAGGAAAGAGAGGAAGAAGAAAGGAAGAAAAATAAAAGAAGGCAAAAGAGGAAAAAGAAAGGAAAGAGAAAGAAAAGGAGAGCTAGAGAAAGAACGGAAGGAAACAGAAAAGAAGGGAAAAGAGGAAAAAGAAAAAGAGGAAAAAGAGGAAAAAGATAGAAAGGAAAAAGAAAGAAAGGCGCATGAGGAAAAAGAAGAGAAGGCGAGACTGAAAAGAACAAGAACAAGAACAAAGTTTATTTTGTAAATAAAGGCCTCCGGCCCATAATACAATATTACAATAAAACAAATATAATAATATGAGTTGTGCACAGAAATGTAACTATTCATTATCCTTTAGCTTCATAATAGCGTTAACATAAAAAGCAATGTATTTAATTCTATCATCATTTGAAGATTGCATGAGATTAATAAAATGAGGGAATTCATTTCCACCAGCATACCAGGAATATATAAAAATTTGTCTTTCTTGCCTATATTTGTAACATTTAAAAAATACGTGGAATTCATCTTCTATGCATTCAATATCAAAATTAATGAAACAGTATCTACATATTCGATCTTCTCTTGGAATTGCAAAATGGCGACCAGTCTCGATAGCAAATTTATGGCTAGAACATCTAAATCTTGCAAGTGATTTTCTAACATAAAATGGTAAGTTCAAGCACAAATACCTTTCGGGATTTAAACAAGTTTTAAAATGTTTGTATGTATCACAACGAGTCGAGCTATGAATATTATCATGCCACATTTGATTCATACAGTCAATTAATCTTTGTTTAAAGACACAAATAAAATTGCTAACATCACCGACCTCTTGACTTAGCCATACAAAACCAAAGCCATAGCGATACAACAAATTTTTGACAGCGCTAGCCCAATTCTGTCTTCCTATTTCATCGTGCCTTTTCAACATAATATAACAATTTTTGGGATATCGTGCGTCAGACATGGCAAGTAATTTAAACCAGTACTTAATACATTTTACATGATGATCAATGCACAAAGGTAATCTGCCACATTCACCAAGGGCAACACTATCATTTACGTAATTATTAACTCCCAAAAACTGCTTACAATATTGAATTTGAACCTGCTCCAATATGTGACATATTTCTGTTCCATATATTTCAGCCCCATAAGTAAGTATGGGTTTAACCATTGAATCGAACAGCTTAAAATATTCATTATGTGAGAATGCACCAAAAGATTTCTGATAAGCCTTTATAGCATAAATAGATTTTCGAGCCTGTGCAGCAAGCTTTGATTGCGCTTTAGACCAAGCTAATTTTGGCGTGAAAATCAACCCCATAAATTTATACATCGAAGTAACATTCACTGGACTATTATTATAAAACCATTTTTCATATGTTCGAAGCGGTCCTCCGTTTCTGAAAACAATTATTTCCGTTTTTTGCTGGTTTATAGCCATACCGGTGTCTTCGCAAAATTGCGCTATTGAATTTAGTTGTAATTGAAGTTCGACCGCTGTGTCTGCACAATTCGCGACGTCGTCCGCGAAAAGTATACATATAATGTCCGCAATTTGTTCCGTTATAAAGATACCCCGATGACCTTTTGATCTCAAGAAGGAGGATAACTCATTAATGTATAAATTAAAGATTATCGTACTGGTTACGTCCCCTTGTCTGGTCCCAACATTGCAATGGAAGGGCTGAGATAATTTACCGTCACCGACTCTCACTGCGCCGCGCAAATTTGAGTACATAGATAATAGGACTTTGAACAGATTACCCTGCACCCCCTTTCTATGCAAACTGGCAAACAATTTATGGTGTATCAGGCCATCAAAAGCTTTTTTAAAGTCCACATATAAAACATAAAATCTCCCGCCTGGCTTACTTATGTATTTTTGTACCATACTTTGCAAGGTAAATATGTTGTCTATCGTAGAATATCCGACGCGGAAACCAGCCTGCGACTCATCTATTTTGTCAAATTCCTCCGACCATGTATATAATCTATTATATATAATATTCGCAAATACTTTATACATAACGTTAATAAGAGCAACTCCCCTATAATTAGACGGGTCTTCTTTAGATCCCGATTTATGTACAGGAACTATAATACTATCCCTCCAAACTTCCGGGAATATACCAGTACTCAAAATCTTATTAAATAATGAATGTAGTAGCGGAGTAATAATATGCCTAGTATTTTTGTAAAACTCAGCCCCGAACCCATCAGTACCTTGAGCCTTCCCATTTTTTAATTTTAGAATACTTTTAGTAATTTCCTCTACCGTAATTGTAGAGTTTAAAACCTGGTCATATTCTTCATTAGCCGTTTCTATACCCCATTCTAAATCCAACAAACATGGCTGGTCTTCCTTAAATAACAAACCGCAAAAATAGTCCCTCCACGATTTAGGGTCCATGTCCGGTGTACTACTTATATTACTACGCCGACTATCTTTTAACAATTTCCAAAATACTTTCGGATTTTTGCGAGCCAATATTAATTCGTCTCTCTTAGCGCGCTGGTGCTCTTGTTTTTTGAAATAACAAGTTGCTTTAAATTGTTTACGCAGAGTTATATAATTTTGAAGGTCCAGCGTCATACTAGTCCAGCGAAACCGCCGCAGTGCTGCGTATTTCAATTGTTTCGCGATGTCACAGGTTCGATCCCACCAGGGCTGGTTATTTGAATTACATTTTGAAGTTTTAACTTCCTTTCTATATTTAACACGCATATTTGTAGCTGAATTCCGATAAAGTCCTAATATCTTATCTACAGCGCTATTAATATCTAAGTCAATTTCAAATAAAATATTAGCCGCCATGGTATTGCAGCTATTAATAAACAATGTTAAAAATTCGTCCATGTGAGTGCTATTCCATTTATATTTATCAACATGACCAAAATTATTATCATCATGCAAATTTGGTGTAGTATTATTACAGCATTCCTCTACGAAAAATGATAACCTTGAGCATAAAGGCATATGATCAGACTCTCCTCGCATGTCAACGTTAAAGTGTCTTATACAAGAAAAGAGTTCAGACGAAATGACATGGTAATCTACAACACTAGCGCCATTATATGTTAAACATGTATAATTGCCTAAAACATCCCCGTGCAGACGGCCATTAAGGATATGTATACTATGAGAACAACATAATTCAATGAGAGATTTCCCAAATGAGTTAATCCGCTCTGAGTCCTTATTATTTCGTGGGTGCTCAAAATAATCAGAATTATACCCATAAATATCAGTATTAAATATGTTTTCTATGCTATCATCTGGTATATAGTCTAGTAAATTCCTGGTTCGTGCATTAAAATCTCCTGCCAAGTACAAATATACGTCTGGATACATATGGCGCAGTGTAAAAATGTTATTATCAATATAATTTATGCCATTTAACTCATCCCTATTATTATAAATTGGTGACCCCTCTGGTGAAACATAAGCAATATACA
Source organism: Mercenaria mercenaria (assembly GCF_021730395.1). Classification (NCBI taxonomy): domain Eukaryota; kingdom Metazoa; phylum Mollusca; class Bivalvia; order Venerida; family Veneridae; genus Mercenaria; species Mercenaria mercenaria. Next base: position 17,312,608 of record NC_069366.1, on the reverse strand, counting down.
AAACAATATCCCGCATAGATCTAAATACAGATGACTTAATGTAGAGAACAATACAATCTAGATAATCATGACATATTCTAGTAATGAAATTGTCTTTTATGAATGAATTTTTAATAAACACAGATATACCTCCACTATTACGCAATGCGTACAATGATTTTTCTCGTACAAAGTCAAAACATGTATAATTATCAAGTAAGCTTTCGAATTCCATATTGTAATTTCCCCACGTTTCAATAAGTCCAATAATGTCAAACGATCGTAAGTAATTTAAAAAGTTTGAGTCATCAATTAGCTTTCTTAAGCCACACACATTCCATGTGATAATGTTTATGTTTATAGGGCCTTGACCTGCATCCTAGTCCGAAACTGAAACTGAAACTGTTTCATTTGATTACACGCCTATTTTTACGCAAAACATATTCAATGGCGTTTTACAAATACATAAAAATACGACAAAAATTAAGATATTTAATGACATATAACATAAATGAGCATAAATACCATTGTGAATAAACTATTTAGTAAGCATTAAAAAAAAAAATGATCAGACATCAGATAAGATTAATAAAATATTAGAATATTAAGATACAGTAAGACAGCTGTTTGTTATTAAGTAAGAATAAGTGGGTTATTGCGACATGTCCAGTAGTTATTACAAACAACTGTAATTGAGCAATACCATACAGAATGACATTAAAATAATCTAAATGGAATATCACCAATGACAGGACAAGGGTTTCGGTAGCCTCTTTGGTAAGATATTTCCGGATACATTTTATTCTGAAGTAGTTGAGCATTGCTGTTCTACACTTTCGTTTTACATGCTCTTTTAGATTCAAGTTTTCATCCAGGAATGCACCTAGATATCGAATAAAGCTCACTGATTTCACTTCATCACCTACAATGCATACTTTGTCAGTTGAACACTTAGAGAGCTGTTGCCTACTACCAAACATGATGAACTCGGTTTTGGAAGTGTTCATTTTAAGCTTATTTTCATTCATCCAGTTGTTGATTGTTTTAGCACATTGTTCAAGTTCTCGTATTGCCTGGGATTCTACTGTTGGAAATGATGGTTTAAAGCGTTTATTAGCAGTGTGGTCATCCGCAAAGCCGTAAACTGAAATCGACGGCGGAATAACATCAAACAGTGTCCCCGCATATGTCAAATATAGCCACGGTCCTAAGCAGCTCCCTTGTGGAACGCTACAATTTAATTGGCGTGGAAATGACATGGCTGAATTGACACCTACACGACAACTTCTGGGGCGCAGATAGGAATCAACCCAGCTCAGTGCTGTTCCACAGTGCTGAGACAGGAGAAAGAGAAGAAGGAAAAAGAGGAGTTACTAAAAAGAAGGAAGCAGAGGAGAAACAAATAAATGACAAGAAAATTAGAAAGGAAAAGGAAAATCAGAAGTTAAAGAATGAGGAAAATGAAAGGAAGCAAAAAGAGGAGAGAGAGAGAGACAGAAAAATCAGGAAGAAATTAGGAGAGAAGGCGAGAAAAGGGACAAAAATGAAAAAGAAAGTAAGAAAAAGGAGAAAAAACAAAAAGAGGGGGGAAACAAGAATAAGAATGAGAAAGACAAAGAAAGTAATAAAAAGGATGAAAAACTAAAAGAGTGTGAAAAGAAGGATAAGAATGAGAAAGACAAAGACAGTAAGAAAAAGGAGGGAAAACAGAAAGAAGATATGAAAAGGAAGACAGATGAACATAAGAAAACTGATAAAGATAAAATACTTAAGAACTCGTATAGAGAAATCGAAATAAAAGAGGATGAAGAGATGATAGACATTGAGAAAGTCCAGGAAATGAAAGAAAATAGAAGAAACAGAAAGAGAAAACTAGTATGTGAAAAGATTGACAAAGAATTTGAGAAAATGAGGGATATGAATATGAAATTATAACAGTTATCAAGAAATATAAAATAGAAAACAGATGTTAAAGGAAAACTGATGTGATAACTAATACAGAAAACAGATTGTTGGAGTCCAAGATGGCTAAAGGATTAACATAACATTTACTAATAGGATATTTTAAACATTTACTATTTTAATATTGGTACAAGTACATTGTGTATTTATACAGTTCGCAATTATGGACACTTTAATTAGTGCAAATATTGCAGGAAAATACATTGACACTTAAGTAGTGCAAGAAAAAAAGAAAAACATTATTATTATATGTATTACTGTATTGTTATAGTTACAAAAGACTGTTTCATTTAAGTAAATATATTGCTATTAAGATTAAATATTCTTAAATGAAAAGTAGATTCTATATTCTATGTAAAATATGTTAAAAGTAAAATTTCTTACCTGTAATTTTTTCTTGAAGAATTGGGACAATTCTTGAAAGGTGGGGGTAATGATGTGCTGTTCCCCGCCTACTTTATGCAATGCTCTTTCAATCAAAAATAATACTTCTCGGAAAATATTGAGTAACCATTATTGGTAATAACATTAAGAAATGTACCTTATTAAGTAATATCCATAATTACTATTTCAATAATTTATGTATTATCTTGTATTAATTATAAAGTTGCTCCTGCAACAACGTTGTGAATGTCCGCCATTTTGTTTCCCAGAATTCTAGAGGGCGACCCAGTTTTTACGGGAAAACCTGATTCTAGATGACATCACAATGTAAACAAAAACATTCATATAAATAGGCCGAATTTTAAATGGCCATCAGTTGGAGACTGGATATTGATCTGAATGGTAAAGATAGAATAAGATAAAGATAAAGATAAAAATAAAGATAAAGAAGATATATTGAGCATGAATACTCATAAGATACAGGTATTATTCAGTGAATGGTTACAGTTAAATATTGTTGTTGTATAAATAAATATTGACATATTTTTACACCAGGTTGAGTGTGAAAATAAATATAGTAAACTATTATTGCTTTTCTTATTTAGCGTTTGGCCCTCGATCCATCCTAACAATACATTAGAAATGCAAGTTTGTAAATATGTTATTACCTCCACCCGTCTGTATTGTTTGTGCAACCGGGATATATGGGAAAGATATTAATTCAGAACCTAAACACTGTTTCAAAAATTTGTCTTTTGGTTCAGATGGTTAAATTATTCCAATATTTATCATATGCAAACGTAAAATTAGAAATATCATCGAAATCAAAACCAATACTCCCATTTTTCATTACTTTTGTATTGGGATAATTACAAAATTCCATAACGAGAGCTGTCCGTAAGACAGTCAGTGCTCGAAGCGTTGTCCCATAAGCAAGAATATTACCCTTATTGTTAAAATATCTATAGTAAGTTTCAATCCAGTTTCTGCATTAGTTCTGGAAATGTTAACTTGTATGCAAACCTTTAATTAGATGTTTTCGGTTCAAAAGGGGACATGATGTGGCAAAAAACATGTCAGGGTTACATAGTGAAGTTTCGATTTTATATCTGCTTTTATTTCGCAGATAGTAACTTGCACATACAACGTAAACTTTAACCAGAATTTTCTAAGTCCTAAAGGGGGCATACTCTGCCAAAATACATGTCAAAGTTAGTAATAGCTGTATGTACTTGCACGCAAAACTTTAACCTGGATTTTACAAAAGTGGGCTTAGTTTGGCCAAATTCCAATCAGAGTTACGGGCCTTAATGCTATCAAATGGTTTTATAAACATGAAGACTCATGTAAATTTTCAATTCAATATTGCCAAAAATACTTGTCAGAGTTGTAGGACTTGACCCTGTGAGGTTGGTAATTAACCTAGAAAAAGAAAAAATAAGTTCCAAAGCTATATGCCTTACAATTTTATCCAGATTTGTACTTGCAGGCAAAACTTTAACTTTTCTTCATATAGCTAAAAATGATAAAACTTACATTTCCAATAGGGTTCTTACATTATGAACTGTGTCCCTTTCTTCCTTGAATAATCTTCTAACAGAATTCAGTAAAAATGATAAATGATTACCAATAACTTGTTGCTTAAATGTGATTGACCATCTTTAAAAGGTACTTAACAGTTAATTAGAAAAGTGTGCATATTTATGTGATAAAATTTAGAAAGTCAATAAACATTTTGCCGTTTGTAAATTGCCTGATACCTACATTCGTGTTGCAATGATGCTATACATGTACATGCACGATATTGTATCAATATCTTAATGACGCATTATTCAAAAGATGTACTGCAATTGTTTCAGTTACTGCATCGCATTGCACTGCATTGCATATATACATTGTAATTTATTATGATACTAATTATATGTTTATATTTGTGTGTTCTGAAAGTAATGAGGCAAAGGGAACATTAAACAAATGAACTGACTACATAATATAGTGTCTTATTTTTATGAAATATCAGTTTGGAAACTTAATTCTTGTGTTGATACAAGCTGCATAATGAATTACACAGACAGTTTGATTATATCCTGTATCACTTGCATTGACATCTCCACTGGGATTTGAACCCAGACCTCTCCCTATAGTAAGTAGAAAAGGTTCTTACATTGAAACTATGGGCATTATGACAGCTATGTGATGCGGAATATGTAGTTTGCATAACTGTTTTAACTTAACACTATATTATGTACAGGTATTGACTACAAAATTCGTTAAATAGACATCAACATGAACATAAGCAGTATACGCAAAACCCCAATGGCTGATACAATATCTAGTCACTATAAATGCCTTATTTTATGGATAAGATGTTGGATACTCAATCCAGGGATTGTGAGTTCGAGCACCACTGTGGTCACGACCATGAGTTCTCATATGACGCAAGTACTGTTTCTTTCAGGAAGCAAACTCGAGAGTGATTCCAATGAGCTTGAAGCTTTTATGACAATCAAGCTATAACAAATTAGTATAAACTTAAGCCTTATTAGTAGCGATAATTTGCTTTTACTTCAGGGGGAAAAAGTCATCTTGTACTGTTGTGAAGATAACAAATTCTACAAAAAGTGGTATGCGCAAGCATTTTAATAAGAGTAACATATTATAGAATGCAGCAATGAAGAGATTTACATGTTTTACAACCTGAATGATATAAAACAAGACTAGCTCCTAGACTATGATATATCTTTTTACATTTTTATGACTGAATGTAGTTAACTGAGCCAGTCTATATCCTATGTCCAATATCATATGTTAATTTTAACATCATTCCTCTAAGAAAATCTTTAAAATAGACTAACTTTTATCTCTGTGGAAGTGAATTCGACAAAAAGGGGAAAAATGTAGATATCTATGTATTATCAGTCTAGTGGCTAGTCTAGTGGCTAGTCTAGTATAAAACCAGTACATTTCCATTTCAATACTGAAAAGCTCCTTTCATGCCCCTTATTTTTTTCATATGTGCAATATTTCCACTCGCGTCAAAAACTTATTGTACACAATTAACGTTTACCGTATCCACACAGCCAATAATTTTACATGACTTATAATTTGTGTTTTTTTTTTTCATTATTTTGGTCCTTTGAAGAGTCATGAAGATAAGGTCATAAAGTGGCACCTACAGTGTTAACACAAGCTTTTCCTTTGACCTCAGTGTTAACATAGTTTTTGACCCAATACGAGCCGGTTTCAAACTTTGCCTAGGAATCTTCATGATAAATACTTTTACCAAGTCTATAAAGATAGGGTCAAAAATATGGTCTCTAGAGTGATAAAAAGTTTTGCTTTTGATTCGAACTAGCCTTTGATAAAAATGAATCATTTTGAACTAAGCCTATGAATCATCAAGATAAAACTTTTGACAAAATTTCATTAAGTTAGGGTCAAAAGTAGGTGCAGCAAAGTAAAGTTTCACTTGGTTACAGTCGAGACTGCCTTAACGACCCCCTGAATTTAGCGACTCCCTGTCATATGCGACCCTATTTTATGCTCCGGACGCAATTTACTATTAAAAGAGTCTGAATTAAGCAACCCCCTGCCTTACGCGACAAGCGACTGGGAAATCAGGCTCCCGAATCGATATTTAGACCGTTTTCCAGCGACTTTGAGACGCTCCCTCGCAAGATTTTACACGATAGAGTTACCGTTCTTTATCTCGCGTGAAGTTGTTTGAGACGAGAACTTATTTGTTTACAAAAAAATGGCTGAAGAAAAACATAAAAAAGAACTGTCATTAAGGCACTTGAATTGCTCGATTAGGGAAAACCAGCGTATAAGGTCGCTGAAGAATTCGGAGTTGGTGCATAAATTAACTTTATTCCTGGTGAAACAAAAATATGGCGGTATTTAACAGGAAACGACGAAGTAAACACAGATTAAAGATGCAGTCAAAATCGAATAAATTAAATGAACAATTAGTACATAAAATATAAATATCATAAACCTTCAGTGTGTTTCAAATGGAACATTTATATTTTACTGCTCCCCTTTATTTTCTTGCCAGATCATGAGCTTAAATTTGTTTTATCAACATCATATGAATGATGCAAATTATTTGAAATTTATATTTTATCAATATGCAATTAAAGAAATAGTATTTTATCATTTTCCACTCCTACCTTAAAAGAGGCCAATATATAAGTATCCGATATTCATGTACTTTAATTGGAAACATATTATGAAACCAGCGTCATCCTGTTAAGTGAGACTGTTTTAAGAGACTCCCTGTCATATGTGACCTTTTTCGCTGCTTCCCAAAGACGGTCTCTTAAAACAGTCTCGACTGTATTTAACTTGATTAAACAGTCTCCGGATTTAGTTTGCAAATCCGGAATTTTCGCAAACTCAGCTACCTTTTTATCTTTGACTTTTTGTGATCTTTGACACCTAACAATAGTTCGGGTCTCATAGAGAAATAATTGGCCATTTCCTTTCAAATATCTCAAACAACGAACTCTTGGGACGGCTTCAAAGTTGGTCCTCCATGGGAGTATTTTTTCTCCCGCGGGGTTTTCGCTATCCCATGGGAGGTCCAATCGGAGGTTTCTCCCACTTTAAGAATTGCGGGAGAAATACCCTTTGGGGTTTAACAAAATTTCTAAAATTATTTTTTATCGCTGGTAAGTTTTCTAGTATTTAAGTTGGTTGTTTCTAATTCCCTAAAAAAGCTTTCTGAATATCCCCCACTGGAGGTTTCCTCCCCTGTGATAGGGAAAACTCCAGCGGGAGGTTCACCTGCGGGAAAATTTCCCCGTTTTGAAAAGGGGGTTACTCCTGTTTTGAAAATGGGGTTTTTCCCCCCATTTATTCTTACTTTCAATATGAATCAGTTCTTAGATTTTTACGCACAATTTTTACTTGCAACTGTTTTCTTAAAATAACAATAATAAAACAACCAAGTTAACAGTAATAATAATAAAAATAAAAATTAAAATAATAAAAAAAACAACAAAAAATGAAAATTTTTAAAACAAGAACGCAAATGTTTTTTTGTGTAAAGAGAGATCTCATCTCAATTAAATTTTGCTAGCTATCTTCTTTAGAGGTAAAAAATTGTTAACGCGACCGAAATACCTGCGGGGGGGTTTTAGGGTTTCTGGGGGAATTCCCCACCCGTACGTTTTTCCTTTTTACCTGATGGTCAAAATTAAGATTTGATTATGGCCCCTTTATGTAATTGTTTTAGTTTTTGCTGAAACTTTGTGCAGCCGCACGTTTTTTTAAACTAAATTTTTAGGGGTTTTTGGGCAGTCAGCTTTTAAATTTTTCAGTCGTTTTCAAGCTTGAATCTTTTTTTATTCGGGCCCTGCTGTTTTTTTTTCTTTGCTTTTCCTTTTTTAAAATAGTTTAGCTTTGATTTCATTTTTATATTTTAATATTCATTTTTAATCAATATTGTACTGTTAATGAAAAATCTTTAAATTTGATTTTGTTTAGTTAGTTTACTTTTTCTTTTCCCCAAAAAAAATTTAAATTAAAAGCCCAACTTTAACAATTGAAAATTAAACTAATAGTCCCATAAAATTAATCTTTAATGATTTTCAATGAGAAATAATTACTTTTTCGGTTTTTTTTTTTGTGGTTAATTTTGTTTTTCGTAAAAATGGCAGCTGATGATTGTTATTGGCATTTTTTTCACCATTTTATAAATATTCGCAATTCAGATATTGCATTTTAAAAAACGAAGGCTGTCCTTGAACCCTTGAATTTTAATCAAAAAAAAACAGCAAGTGACCAAAATATGTAACTGAATATATAAAAGATAATTTTTTCGAAAAATAGTTTTTCTTTGATTTCTTTTTATTCGGGCCCTTACAAATAAAAGTAAAAACAATGAAATAATATAAATGTTTTTTTTCAAAATTTATTTGCCCGTTTCCGTTTCTAGTCTACGAGAGGTATAGTCGCTTTAAACTGATTGTAGTTTTCTTTGTATTTTTTCGGTTTAACCGTTTTTCAACTTTTTTGATATGTAACGAAAGGCAAAATATTTTCAATGGGTCAGTGCTCATCAGGATGGTGAAATGTGCCTTTACGGCGGAAGAAAAGGGCTACCCTTTTGATAATTCTGATCAAAACCCACCTGCCTTATGGGAGCGGCCAAAATATGAGAGGGGTGAGCAGCTACATCTACGAAATTTAAATCAACATTAATCAGTAGAGCATTTATGGGAAATTCCGTTAGGGTCATCCCCTTTGAAGGTGTTCTCTAAAAAGCGTCCCATGTGATGATGAAAACGCAAAAAAACGAAACTACGAAACAAAAACCGCAACACGATGTTAAATCGCGATACACAAAACGAAAACGTAATAATCGATAGTCGATGGTTAATGTGATAAATTCGTGTCGCGTTTTTAATTGCACTTGTTTTGTTTTATAGTATTTTATTTCGGTTACATCATCGTAGTCGCGTTTTCCCTTCGACTGTGTGTTAACACCATCGTACTGTCGCATAATCATTAGGGCATCATCCCCTTCCGGTGCCTGTGCATGCTCAAAATTACAAGATTAGAAGTTAGCTTTTAAACTACAGTTCCCGCCCTCAAGAAGGGCATATGCAATTCAAACCCGGGTCCTCATTATGAAAATCATGATTTTTATTGATGATCTCATACTACAGGTGCCAGTTAGCCAAAAAAGCAACTAACAATATTCATTTTGTATTGGCAACAAAATGACATTTACAAGAATGTTTTAAGGAGGCGAACCCCTTAAAAAAGGCTTTAAAAATATAATTTGACGTTTTCCTTCTGTAAATATGAATAAATTTCTGTTTTAAAGGTATTAACTCTTTCCCTTTCGGTTGTTAACCGCTTTACTTTTTATTTGCAGGAAAACTGAAAATGAAGCTATGTATTTCTGAAAAAAATCCCCGCGTTAGCATTAAAATGAAAATATGTGCCAGCAAACTGGAAAAAAAAATTTCTTCGAATATTTGCGATGTTCCGATTCGCGGGTTTTCGTTTAGGGGAATTCCTCGATAACTTGGTTTTACAAAACAGCATTCGTTTTGAATTTTTTTTTCTTTAGAAAAAAAAGCCAATATTTGTGCCGAAAAACTACATCGACATTTTGTAAAAATATTCATGTTAGACACAAAAAAAAACTGTCTGATCATGTTACAATATGACATTTCTTTTGTTGTTTTTAATTTTGTACAACATAAAAAAAATCTAGCGATTGATTCGGGTTTGCAAAAAAAATTTTTGGGTTTTTCCTGAAAAACGTATAAACCCGTGAACAAGCAAAGAAAACATTCAAATTTTAAACATACAAAATTGCATGAAAAAATTACCCAGAACTCTGTGGGGGTTCCCTATCCCATGGCCCGGGAAAGGCTATATGTTGTGAGGTGTACGGGGAAAAACGCGACTAGAGATGATGAGCGACGTACGTGATGAAACGCGACGCGCGATGGTAATCGCGACAGTATGATGGTGATAACGGACGATGATGAAACGCGACAGTAGATGTGACGTTTGTGAAAAACGCGACAGACGTGATGATGCGCGACAATACGATGATGAAACGAAATTGCGTTTGGTGTAGCGGACAGTACGGGATAATGGATAGTACGATATGAAACGCGACATATAAAGTGGTAACGCGACATTTACATGGTGATACGGTTGTAGGAATAAAAAGGGCGAATCACGATACTACGGTAACGAAAACGCGTTATACGATATTACGTGGTGAAAACGCGATTACGATCGACTATCGCTGACGTTTTTTCTTTTTTCGTTATCGTAGTTTGGTGTTTTTCGCGTTTTGTTTCATCCCATCGGTAGCTTTTCGATGAACAATTAAAGGCGAGGCCCATAAGGGAAATTTTCCGTACATTTAACTTTTTAATGTCGTTTTTTAGGGCAAATTTAATTGTGTGTTCAAAGTGTTTTTTTTTTTCAAAAACACCCAAGGCATGTGTGCGGCTCTTGTTGTGTCCTTTTTTTTTTAAAATTATGAAAAAAAAAAAAAAAAAAAAAAAAGTTTTATGAATTTTGTTTTGATTCGAAATCCTTTTGTATATTTTTGGTTTAAATCCCCCCAAAAATGCATCGTTTTTGTCTTATATTTAAAAATATTTTTTATGTCTTTGAGTGAATATGTTTGTTAAGCGGAGAAAAAGAAATCCATGTTTTGTTGGAGAGAAGATTGAAAATATCATAGCCCATGTTCTATGTAGCTTCGCATTCAAAAACAGAATATTGTCAGCACAAAAAAAAAAAGAGACAAGTCAAGCCCGAAAACTATTTATTTTTTTTTCTTTACAATTTGTATTTTTATCAAGTTTAAAATGGGCCCGGGGATCAGAGAGAGATAATTATTTTTATTTTATTTAATATAATCTGTTTTCATTTCAAAATAATTTTTTCCTTTTCAAACACAGTGTAATTGGTTTTTGAAAAGGAATTTTGAGCCGGAAAAATTTAAAAACTCAAAAACTTTTATTTCTCTTTTGATAATTACTTTCACTTTGGGAGTGACGTGGGATATTACTAAAGAGCGTTCCTTACCTAGTGATTAACACCAGGCCGACTGTGTAGCACCGACCAAAATACGACGTAAATAAAAAAAACACACGGCAAAAGAATATTTCGTTTTTAAATCCGTCTTATTTACCAAACCCTTTCGTTTTTTTTTCAAGTTTCGAAATTTTTTTTAAATACCAAAAAATAAAGTTTAATTTCATTACTCCGATAAACGAAAAACTAATATATTTTCTTTAAATTATTAAGCTGGACACCTATTCTGCCTTTTTGACCAGTGTAGATCACGATCAGCCCGCACCCGTGCAGTTTTATCAAGACTGCACTGCGCAGTCAGTCAGCTTCCCTTTTTAAAATGAATAGTACGTCCAAATTTAAACGGGGGCAAGTTTATTAAGCAATTTTGCAAGTAAGGGTAAAAATGATATTTTTAACATTTTGAGAGGGGAAAAAATTTATTGCCTCCTTTTTTAATTTGTTTCTCTTTTTTGAAAAAAATTCACGGGGGTCCAAGGGACGGGGAGTAGAGGTGGGGGGAGGAAGAAAAAACGTCAGTTACTCGATTACCCGAAACAATGCCTAAGAATGTTTTCTTTGCATTTCTTTTCATTCCATTTCCAGAAAGACTTTTTTTTCGGTCGCTTTTGTTTTGTGTATTTTGTGAAAAAGTGTTTCATTTTGCAAATGTTCCTTGAAAATGGAAAAATTTTTTTTAATAATTCATGATACAAGTGAGTAAATAAATATAAAAACGGCAACTTATATTTTACTATTTACTAAAGATATAAATTCAGCTTGACGCCGTAAATAATTCCAGAAACCCTTAAAAGTAAATTTACGAACTCTAACTTTTTAATTTTGAAAACATAATTTAAAAGATATTGGTTCAACGCCCTAAAACACAGCTTTTGACCCTTTTTTATACCCCCCCATTTCCCTTTTCCAAAATTTTAAAAGGGCCTCATTTCACCCAAAAGATACAAGGGGAAAAGATAGTCACACTAAGGCATGACTAAATGTAAAATGACCTCTTTACTTTTGCGTTGTTTTAACAAAAAAAGGGGTTTCTTTTTGACAGAAATTTTTCGAAAGAGTTTTTTATTTCTAGTTTATGTTGCGGTAATTAAATTTATATAGAATAAGCCCGGGAAAAAAAATATAGAATAAACATCAATTTTATTAATATTTTTTCCAGAGAATTATTAAATTTTAGCGAAATGTGTTTGTAGTCCAAACGAAATTGTCATATTTTAATGGATCAATAGCAAAAATTTTGGGAAAAAATTAAAAATAAATTTATTATACAAAAAACCGGGGTAAATTTTGTTTTCTCAGTTTTGTGGTATTTTTATATCGTTTCCCTTTCGGAAAAAAAAAGGGAAAAAAAAGAAACAGTTATAGTTTTAACACAAATACGGGGGTCAGTTATTTAAAAATATATACAAGTGGTCAGAATTTATTGCTTTTAAAAAGTTTGGGGCCTTGCTTTTTTTTCAAAGTCCGTTGTTATAGAAGTGTTATTGCGACATATTTTAAAAGGGAGGGTCGTTATTTAATTTCCCCAAAAATGTAAATTTTAAATGGTGTTTCGGTGTCGTTCTTATTTCGTTTCCCTTAATTTTAAAAAAAAAAAAAAAAAATAAATGGCAGTTTTAAAAGAACTTCAAGATGTAAAAACGATTTGTTTTAAAAAATATAAATTTTCCGTTATTTTTACAAAGACCCCCAGAATAAAATTATAAAATTTTTTCTGAATTTTTTTTGGAAAGGGACGTTTAAAAATAGCTCTTTAAAGTGCGTTGGGTGTGTTTTTTTATTATTTTTTTATTATTTTATTTTATTTTATTTTCTCTCAATTTTCCCAAAACCAACGTACAAACCGCGATTTCTTGCAAGTTATATTTACCCCTAAAGTTGTCCCCGGTTTTCGTTGTATGAGATAACTTTGAAACTACTCAAAAAATTTATTCTAAATATGAGCAAAGAAAATAAACGACTAAAAAGATAAAAAAAAACAAGAGCGGTAAGAGAGTGTCTGATCGGTGGGGAAGATTAGTGAAAAAATTTATTACCTAAAATTTTGTATTATTTTTTTTTTAGTAATTTTTGATTACAACGGGGTTTTAATATCAGGATATACGCACTGTTTAAACAGAATGTTTTTGTCTTTTTCTGCCAAGGACCAAAATTGAATTTTTGAAGATTGAATTAAAAAAAAAAAGGGGAAATTTTCCCCAAAAAATTAATCAGTAAAGTTGCAAAAGCAAAAAAATTTAATTTCGCTCCATGGTATTCAAATAAAAAAAATATAAAAATAAAATGAATCAAGGCCTGCCCAAACGGGACTTAAAGGTAGGGTTTTTTAATAAAAAAATATGCCCATGCTTGTACTGATGTGCAAAACATTGCGGTTCGGACAAATTATGGGACGTTTTCGCACAAAGGAAAAAGGGTTTTTTCCAAAAACCGAAGTCAGACGCTCGGCAGTGTCGGAAAGAAACATTTTTTTAAATTTTTTTGCTAGTATATCTCATTCGGATATATGTATTTATGTAGAGGGTTCGTCCCCCGGGCCCCGTCATACCAAAAAGTGAAATGGCCCAGTATTCCCCTTTCTTGGCGTGCATTAAAGGGGTTTTGGCCCTCATCTAAACATCCCTTTGGCGGGGGGTTTAATCGGAAAGAGGGTTGGGTGATTAATGTAAATTGTAGAACTGCTTTTCAATTGACCCAAAAATTTAAAAATAAAACAAAGCGCTCACGCTGTGTAATCAAATAAAATAAATACAAAAAAAAAAAAAAAAAAAAAAACAAAACACACATTTTAAAAAAAAGAAAGAAAAAAATCGATCGAATTTCAAAAATGTTTTACTTTTTTCTATTTTTCAACGTGTTAGGAAAATATTGATCTGTTTCAAAACTAGGAAATATTTCCCTTTAAGATGATTAAAAACAAAAAACATTTTTTATACCGTAACCATAATTTTGTAAAGGCTAAAGAGACTTTAAAACCTTTCATCATGGCTAACAATGTAATAAAAATGTCATTTATAGCTCATCTAAAACCCCGAATTTCTTTTTATCCCTCCAATTAAGCGCATAGGTCATAAATGTATATTATATACTCCTTTATTCAGTTTCAGTGTACAAATTTTACTAATATCATAAAAGAATATAAAAAAAGCACACTGCCACTCTATAAAAGGGTTTTAAGGACTTTTAGCTAAAACATATCGTGTTACTTTTCCATTAAAACACCTGTTAAAAAAAGATGTATGCTAATAAACTCAAAAAAAATGTTTAGGCTGCCCAAAACCATATATAAAAAAGCACCAAAATTTAAAAATTTTTCAGTATGAAAAAAAGTAAAATTTTTTTTTCATCAAAAGTTGAGAGTAATTTTCACCCCCCTTCTTATCAAAAAATTTACTGAAAATAAAAAATCATTCAAAAATCGAGCGTTCAAGACGCTTGCCCACTTTCGCAATTTTAAGGTAAAAAAAATTTTTTTCCAAAAAAGACCTTACTTACATATAACACTATGTTATAAAGGAAAATCCCGGGGAAAATGACCTTTCCTTTGGTTAGTGTGCCTAGTCCCCTCATATACCCCTTGATGCCGGAAGTATTTTGTCAAATTTTTCAAAACATAAAGCAATAGTAACAAAAAATTAATTAAAAAAAAAAAAAAAAAAAAAAAAAAAAAAAAAAAAAAAAATTCCTTGAAAAAAATCTAAGTATAACACCTTGGTGACCTTGACCTTAAGTATCGGCCCAGCCCCTGCATATTTAATTTGCATGCGGAGCAATGTTAACATGAAGTTACATTAAGCTTTAAGCACAAAGAACAAAGAAAAGCAAAGGTTGCTGAAAAAAAAACTTAGCCAAAAAGAAAAGGCACACGCCGACAACAGGGCACTAGGAGAGTAGCACCCATTTCCTTCGAACAGTGGAGCTAAACATTTTTTTTTTTTTTTTTTTTTACAGAGGTAAAAAAATTGTAAAAGTGTACCTTAGCATTATTTACAAAGATAAAATTGTCTTCTACTTAAAATATCACTACAGGTTTTGGCACATCTTCTGACTAATGATGGATATGTGAACAACACAATAAACTGTTCAGTTTCTGATAAAGCAAGGAAATTAGGTTCGGCATTCAATGCATGGTGGAATAAAGTCTCCCTCAAATCATCATACAAGCTACAACTAAGAATTACATGTTTTTCTGTTTCTACAACATCACAAATGGACATTTTCTATCTTCTATACTTAAATTTTCGTACCGGCCTGTTTCCAACCTTATAGGTGCAACACCACAGCGAAATTTACAAAATGCTGACCTATGTTGCAATGGCATTATCATTTTACAATAACTTTCTACACAAAAACCGGATTTCAAAATACAGTAAGTTCTAAGTTTGTTCCGTCCTCTACCAGACGTGCTGTCAATTCTGTTAATAGAGTATGCCCAATTGTGTACAAACTTTTCCATTGATATCTTCACAACATTTTCTACGACAACTCGTTTAGACACATGGTTATTTATGCCACAGTAGTTGTTTAAATTACATTCAGTTAGTATATTTCTAACATAGAAAAACCAATTCTTACATGACACACGTGATTTAGAAATAGCCCATTGTGCAATTCGCTTGTTAATTCTATCCGCAGATGTATTACAAAGACGCACCCAAAAATTTGAAACAGTTTTATATTGACGTACTATAGGGGGCTGCCAAGCCATCTCTCCAGCAAGTGCTGCACTAGGTGTATATTTACCAACACATAAGAAAAAACGCATGGCTCGATTATGCACTGCATTAATACAAGAGTATGACCGATAACCCCATATAGCTGCCCCATAGTTGATTACCGGCCAAACAAGTGTATCATACAGTTTAGAGTAGATATCATAAGGCACCCCTCCAATGGCTTTACATTTAGCAATAACTAGTCCAAGCGCACGACTTGCACTTTGAGCTACCGCTTTTGCAGTTACATTATAGTCAAGAAATTCATTTAAGACTATACCAAGATATATATTACTTATCTACAGTATCGACAATCACATTACCACACATAAAAAATACAGTTTGATCTTGGAACAGACACAGGTCGAAAATGTATAACTTTACTTTTACCATTATTAATATTCATATAATTGGTATTACACCAGTCATTTAAAGCATTTAATAAAGTTTGCAAGTCATGTGCATTTTCAGCTAGTAAAACTATGTCATCTGCATACATCAGAATACAAATATTTTCATTTTCAAACGAGACACCAATCGCCAGAGACTTTAAATACAATGCTAAGTCATTGATATACAAATTAAACAATATGGGTGACAACATACATCCTTGTCTCAAACCAGTTTGTACACTGAACCAGTCTGTCTTAAAGGAATTAACCCTAACACAAGCATAAACAGATGGTAGAGTGATTTCACTGCTGTCAACATTTTTCCAGAAATACCGATTTCTCGCAGCTTTACTCACAGCTTCTCTCTATTAATACAATCATAAGCTTTTCTGAGATCGATGAAGGCAGAAAATGTAGATTTATGCAATTTCTTCCTGGTTTCAATCAAATTAGTAAGTGACGAAATTTGGTCAATTGTACTACGTTTTTTTTCTAAAAACCATTCTGCTCATCCACAAGCTTGTCGTTACCTTCAACCCAAACATTTAAACGATCATTTAGAATAGTACAATAGATTTTATACATGGAAGATGCAAGTGCAATTCCTCTGTAAGATAAAGGATCTCTGGGGTCTGCGGAACCTGATTTGGGAATAGGGTTGATAATAGACTTTCCCCATATTGTCGGTACAATGCCATTACTAAAAACATATACTAAAAAGTGAATGTAAGAATAAAATTGCTGTATTATTCTTTAAAACTTCTGAGGGTATGTTATCTGGACCCTGAGCTTTACCGTATTTAGCTTTATCAACGGCCTTTTTTACTTCAAGGATAGAAATAGGTTCATTAAATGGTAAAAATACATCACTAGATCTAGTACCATTTACGTTGGAGGCAAAGTCAGAGTTAGAAACATTATCATTATGGAACAAAGAACTAAAGTCTGACTGCCATTTATGCAGTACGTCTGAAAGTGAACAAGAAATATTACCATTATTCAAAACAACTTCATTAGGTATGCTCTGTTTTTTACAATGCCAAACACCAACTTTCCCAATACTTTCCAAAATTTAGTATTATCAACATTGCACTCAGTAAGAAGTTCTTGCTGCATGTTATACCAGTAGAACCGCTTAGCTCTTTGCACTTCACAGTCGAACAATTTGCGAATACTAACATACTCGGATTTACACCTTACTTTTTCTGCTCTTTGCTTACTCTTCACCCACAACCGTTCTGCATTACAAACATTAGACCATAATTCTGTTAGTCTTTCAGACCACCACGGCTTTCCTGGTCGTCGTTTTTTATTATTAAAACCTGAATTAACAGTTTTGTATGGGAGTTTGATTATACATGTTCTGTTTTAAAATAATACACCATTCATTGTATACAGAGTCAATATCATCCTGGGTTCTCATACCTTGCTCCAACTTATCAATAACAGCATTTACTTCTGCAAGTACATTATCGTTAAGGAAATCAACAGGTACATTAGTTACATCAAATTTATCATAAGGTTCAAACGGCAAAGTTTCATTAACAGCCTTGTTGGTACAAAAATCAGTGATTTTCCAACTTAAAAATAGAATGACCCGGCATACTTGTTCCTGCAAAAAGGGAAATATTCTCAAGATCATTGATTAACTCTGTTGTACGTATCACAGAAAATCTTTAAATTTTTTTAAAAAACTATCTTGACCATTTATATGCTCAAATCACATATTTCAAGATAAAAAATCTATAAATTCTGCTTAATTTTGTTTGGTTGATAAACATAATAAGGGTTGGTGCGTCTGTGGCGGCATTGAAAACGCAACAATGTCTTGTGGCGTTTTCTGGGTCATTAATTCATTATTTTCGGCGGTATCAATTAGAGAATCCAAAAAAAAATTAAAAAAAAAACTAAATTTTGGTTATCGAAAATTTTTACGTTGCTTCTGGTTGGACATGCGCACTTTCCCATATTTAAATAGACTGTGTGTGTGTATGTGTTTGTTATTTTATTTTTTTTTTTTTTTTTGTCTTTTTTTTGACAAAATGTATCAATTTATTGCATTCGAAACAGTGAGTAAAATGATTTTAAGTTATGATAAAATGTGATGATTCAGGTATGTCGGTTCATAAAGGGCGCTGATGTCGGGACGGTAAAAGGCACGTCTACAAGATAATGTGGTGTAAACAGAGGGTAAACGTAATTCCGGACACAGATGCGACTTGCAGGGTCAAATCTTTATATTAGGTAAGTACCATAAACTGGGGTACGGTAGCCCTAGTGAGTGAATAAATGAAATAAGACGGAAGTCTCAAAGGAAGCTCAAAGAAATCAGATTTAGCTAAAAAATAAATACATGTCTTTTATATGTAACACAGAAACTATTCACTACTCAAAAGAATTCGCGAGAAGTTCCCGTATTCAATATTTTCTTTCATTTTATTATTTTATCAAAACAACTTCAAATAGTTGTTGTATATATTTTCTCCGACTTGAATGACATCTACATACATAGGGTTGCGCTTCATGTCACTAAAGTTACTGTTTTAATTTAATATACCGGAAATCATTACGTAACAATTAGCAAATTGGACATGATAAAGATAGGTCACTTCGGTAATCAAGACCCTAACTTTATTTGGGAGAATGTCCCTAATTAGAGCGGATCATAAAATTTACGAAGCATATAAGATTACTTTTGATGTGACAATGTCATAAAAACGCCTCGGTTTAAAATAATATTGAACAGCGCCAGGGGAAAAAACCAACATCCAGCCCGGCCTGCATCCGCGTGGTTGGAGCCATGGGGTCGGAAAGCCAATGTTTTTTTTTTTTTTTCATTGTACGGCTTACATATCACGTGGGGGAGCTGTAATAAACTTTTTCACGTAATATTTTTAATTTTAAAATCTATCAAATTTATACATGTACTTTTTTACTTTGGAACTTTATGGATATTTACATTTATCAACCATCCGTGCAGTCTGATCATGATCGGCACTATTCGCCTTTCAGCCCCCATACTTTTTTGGTAAAAAAAACCCCTTTTAATTAGTTAATGGAAACTGTCCAAATTGAAAGTTTGGAGAAGATATTATAAAAATTTACCCAGGGCAAGGGTTTAACAACAGATAAAGAATATAAGTGTAGAACACCCCTCCCAGCTACCCACCCCCTCTCTATTAAATCTAACCGTTGCATTCACCATCCGAACTACTTTGATATTGTCAAATAAAACTTTCGAATTCAAAGAATCAGTAGAAATAAAAAAAAATAACAATTATAAGATGATTAATTTTTTTTTGAATACGGAATGAATTGATCTCGTTTTTGAGTATAATTGGAAACAAAATCAAGACTGGACTTTGTTAATTGAAAAAATTTCATTTTTAGCTTCATCTTTAAATTTATATTGCATGTAACATGTAAGCTTATTACCAAGGTGGTTAGTTCTGTGAGATCATGTTAGGAAATGAAATAAAAACTTCAGAATTACTTTATAAATTCATGGAAAATATCATTTTTTTTTTTTGCTATTACATAATCGCTGATAAGCAGCAGATAAGATGGGAGTTGTATATTGGATTTGGTGGGGGTGGGGACACTTATATAGTAGTGAATCTAGGCCTTTAACCTAAATTTGTCGAGATCAAAATTACTGCAAAAAATAGTTTATTAATCCAAAATCATCAATGGTAATACGCATTAAAGTATACCAGGTGTGGTTTTGCAAAGATATTTTTCTTTATTCTTGTGGTGGATATTTACTATAAAATAAATTCATTACTGATCGAATAGACGGGAAATAAATGTAACTTAAACGCAATTTACTTTGTGCGGTCAAGTCTTTTTGCCTACAAAAGATTGCGCATGGCGCCGAAAATTGTCTCCCGTGTAGGGCAATAGCTCTCTGTACAAAGATTTATACTTGCGTTACCGTAAAGTTCGATTCTTTGAGCTCGCTATTAGTAAAACCTTCTGAAAAAAAATTCAAATGACATTATGTAGCGGCTCAAAATTTGAGTCAATTTCAAAACAGAAACTATCGGGCTGCTAGCTTCTACTTGAACAATCAGTAAGATTGACTGAAGTATCTAATACAGGGGTACATATTTTTAAAATGCTACAAAAACCCCCCATATTAGCAAATTAAACAAAAGATACATTTTTTTATTTATCCTTCATTTACTTTCAGACCTCTTGTGCATGCGAATATCTTAAAGCCGACTTTTTAAAATGTCCAAACAGCTCCAACTGCTACCTAAGATGATAACACGGACGATAAAGAAAGGGAAGGGTTAGTTGGCTTTTAAATTAAATTTTGTTTTGGGGTTTGACACTTTTATTGATCAGGTGTGAAATGCTACAAAAGCCCCTATATTAAGCAAAACCCGATAGACTTAATATTTTTTTGAGTTTAGAACTTATGTATAGTTGCCTTTTTAAAAAAATGTAATCAAAAGGGCAGACACCTTACCGACAATTTAAAAATTCGGGTACATAAATGCCCCGTTTTCTTAAAGTGGTCGTCAGATGATTTACTAATTATATGCAAACTACTTCCGCTCTAAAACTCCAGTATTCTCTTAATGACTTTTTTTTCGCACTTGTATCAATGCAACTTGTGGCATTTGCGTGTTTTCAGCCAATGTCCCAATAAAAAAAAATAATTTGTAAATTTTCCAAAGAAACCGATGTCAATGGTGAGTTATTTCTTTTCCTATTCGCCACGTTAAATTACTGCCCTTTGGAATATTAAATGCCAGTATTTCCAGTATCTTTCTAAAGTTTATCTATCGGAAGAATATGATCATTTAGAAACTTGAGTGATAATTTGGGAGAAATAGAATGACGTCCTTTTTCCCGACTGTGCAGAGAAAAAGTTCTCCCCGATAGGTTTGCCTTGTTACCCTTCCGGCGGATTTTTTTCAAATCCATCACCATGTGCGTTACGCAAAGCCTCGGTTTCGAAAAGGCCTGCTCTTAAAGTTCTGTACAAACGGCTTGCATTTATACTTTCATCTGTGTTACATTAGTTAACACATTCTCTTTCTGATGTTGCCACGTTTTCAGTTTCTGTAATTATTTTGCTGATAATTTTTTCAGAAGTGTAGATTTTGAAATGATGAACGATTAGACAGTCTGTTTGTGAGAAAATTTTTCATCACATTTTTTAAGATCAGTTTTTGCGTAAATTTTATAAAGGAATTACCGATTTTAATGAATCGAAACTATAAGCGATTAGTATTGATAAAAAAATGAATTGTGATTGTTTCAGGTATGTCTGCTTCACTACGATTGACAAAACTTGCACATCTACTTTCAAGCTGGTGAAAGCACGATTTTCAAGATGTAAACAAAAAAAAGAAGATGGAAATTTCCGGCCACAAGTGTCAAAATCTTAAAATTAGGGTAAGTCTTAATTTTATTGGTATGCTTATTTTTTTTCGCGTGTGGGACATGGAGAAAGTCACGTGAAGGTTTTCGGTACTGTATAGATTTTTTTATTCGTAGATGTGTGATACACTAATACTTTATTTGAATGATAAAATATTATATTTTTGTATAAATATTTTATCATTTTTTTTTAAAAAATAAGAAAAAATTTTGGGTCACGTGACACGTTTCGTCCATCTTCGTAACACACAGTAAGTTTCGACCATCTTCAACTTTCGTTTCGGTTGGTTGTGCCCTAGTTCAAAACGATCCTTTTGTCCACGATTGGAGACGCGCAAATTTCATACTGATTTTAAAACACTTTGGAATGACGTAACGTGTAAGAAAAATAGAAACTTTGCTCTTATAATAAATTTACATGGGATTAGTTTAATTCATAAGGTTGTTTTCATCCAGGCTTTACACTACGGATCCAAGGGGGGCGCACACCGGTGCGCACCCCCTCTAAAATCCCCCGGAGCATACGTAATTTGTCTTTTGCTTGGGTAACAATTACTGCAAAAAAATACACACGTTCTCCGTCGCAAACGCTCACGTACATTATTTTCTTTTTTTTCGACTGAAAATTAAAAAAAAAGTTTTTTTTTTCACGCTCGCTTTGCTCGCATGGGTCAGGATCCATGATGTTCGCTAAAGTTTCTGTTATTCCAATAGGCTTTGAAAGCGAACAGCTTGGCCCTTCCCAGACTGTAGGGATGCGCAGGCTGGTCTTGATCCATGCAGGTCGCAAAACGCCTAGGTTGGTTTTTCATGGTGAGGCTCATATTTTTTTCTCTGCCCGAAAAGGGTTTATTTTTTTTGTTCTGGGTGAAAAAAAAATGCATTGTTTTCTCGCTGCTCTGTTTGGGCAATTTAAAACAGAATTAGTCCTAGGTAAACCCTCCCATAAAAATCCTCAGAAACTGGCTAAAAATTACTAGATACTTACGAAGAATTAGTCTGAAAAATTCAAAAAACATTACTTTAATTAATATGTTTACTTGTATTGATTTTGTCACAAAACCTGGATTGTGAATACCAATAAAGTACCTAAGAACACACAGAATGCACCAGATGGGGCAATTGTTTTCAAAATTTTAAAGGGGGAGCATGACCCAAGACCCCCAATTTGCTCTATACTACGATTATTTACGTCCCCTCTAACACCAAATCCTATATCCGACACTGCTTTATTCCACGTTTTCTGATTAATCACTTTTAAACATTACTTCCGGTTTAGAAGGGTAACTACCTGCTTGAAAAAGACCCGCCCACCAGCTCATTAGGTAGAGCGTCGGTCTACGGTTTCGCGGTGTCGCGAGTTTCGATCCTCGGTGTGGCGTATTTTTCTCCGTGACTTTTTGATAAACGACATTGTGTCTGAAATCATTAGTCCTCCACCTCTGATTTCATGGGGGGAAAATTGGCATTTTACTTGCGAGAGAACATTTTTTGTACTGGTACAAAATCCAGGAACACTGGTTAGGTTAACTGCCCGACGTTACATGCTGAAATACTGTTGAAAATGCGTAAACCCCAAAAACAAAAACAAACAAAAACCTTCTTGTAGAATGAAACTTCATGAGTCTTCATCATGTTTTCAGATGTTTTTAAAGAATGCACTGTTCAAATTAACATTGTATTTGTTTGCATACAAATATCATATTTATATTAATCCTACTTGTTGATAAATTACTATTGGAACACAAAAAGGTACATGTCTGTGTCATAAAATCACCTGATGATAATAATTGTATTCAACAAAATAATCATTTATATGTATGTGCGTTGCACGTGTGTGCGACAGTGCGTGTGCGCAAAAAATGTGTGTGTGTTTTGTGTGTTTTAAAAGAGATGTTTTGCTAGATGATTTCATATTTGTATACGTGTTGAATTAAAAAATTTTTATATTTAGGTCGAAGAGAAAAAATACGTCTCCTTGCGGTAAACAGAATACAGCACGGCATTTGCTTCATATACGTGTTATTCAAAAGACAACAACAGTTTAAAACCCAAAAGGGAAACCCCAATCTAACAAATTGTGTCAGTCTTTGGACTTTGGAAATTCTCCCCTTTGCTGATAAAAATACCCATCTATCATTTAATGGATATTAACTAGAACAGAACGGATCAGAACAAAACAGAACGGACCAGAACAGAACTCTCAGTCAGCATTTTACATCTCTGTAAACGGCATCGATATTGCCTTTAAAAATTTATCATAATTTACCCGTTTTTATAACTGGTATTCTGCGGACTCCGAAATTGATACATTGCCATTTTCTTGACAAAAATATTGATAAATCAGTTGATAGACGATACCGAAGTTGGATTTTGCTGTTATCCGAATTCAAAAAGCAGCATAAACAATAATTTACAATGATTATCAAGTTTTATAAAAAATGTTTCTCCTAGATTTATTTTGACATGGGAAAAATTCTACACGTCTGAAAAACCGGAAGAAAAGGGCCCATGACGTCATTTAACCGAAATATAACACAAAACCTGGACTCGGCATTGGATTTCTCCTTTTCGTTTGCCTAATTTTCTTAAAATATCTATGGGTTTGAAAACTTAAGATTTTCTCAATTCGAGCAAACAACAACACAACTACAAAACCACCATAATGTAAATTTTTGTATGTTTTGTGCAAATTTGTAAAGAGGAATACATGTAATAAATGTGTACATGATATTTAAATTAGTTGTCAAGAATATTATTTTACATTTGTGGGTATAATAGATGAATCTAATATAATGAAGTTAAAACATATCTGTGTTTTATTTGATAATTGCAACTTTTTCGCTACCTCGGACAGTGTCTTGGATACCCTTAACATCATTAGCTCATTTCGTGCAAGTACCGACGTAACAGAACATTTTGAGGATGAATTTTTTTCAGAATTTTTTCTGGAGACATAATTTTATGCTTCATCATGAATTAGAGTTTGAAGTGTTTTTTAATACTTCACAACAAGGTCCATTCCACCATTTTTAGACTCGTACCTTCACCGTCAGTTGCGTCAATTAAGGTCGTGAACATTGCATGCCCCTTATTTGATAGCGATAGTCGGTGGCCATAAATCTAGCTTATTATTGCCTTCCTGTCGGACATGCTTAAAAAAAAAGGAAAAAAAGAAGAAAAAAAACATAATGTATTAACTACGAAGGGTTATGGTATTTCCTTTTTTACGCAGATAATTCACGGAAGCGTGAGAGCATTAGGTGCACGCAGCAGTTCGATGACTCGATAGTGATTTCGTGTCATCTGGCTGGACTAAAACCGAAACGTTTTCTATAACATAAATATGAATTATTAAAAAACACAGCACGTTTGTTAAATTATTATGAAATGACTGACAAGAAAGGCGCGTTCAGTTTTTTCCACGAAAATGCTTGTATGAAACTACAGTTTGTTTTCAGGCCCTGTGTTGTATGTTTTACAGGAGATAACTCCTGAGTTTGCTCAAAAAATTTTTTAATTATGTCCCTTTATTTTTCAAAAACGCTAGATAAATCGAGACAAGACTGATGAAGTCAGAATATTCAACATAATCTTTTTTAAAAAGATGGTTATCTAGCCTGTAGCCAGACTAGCATGAAACTTAAATGCTCCCTATTTCCTGCAGGTTATAAAGAAGTAATTCAGTCCAAAAATTATCCGTGGGGGTAGTTCGAAAGTAGACCCTTATGATAAAAATAGATCCCATTTGTTTTCCCTTTTTAGCGCATTGGGGCGTAAACCGGAAGCAAAAGGGTATTATTTCACACGTGGAAATTCAACGTATTTTAAATAAAATAAGACACTTGCATGCGTTCCGGTTTTTGTTGAAACAAAAGGTTTTAATGCTTTGATCGATATTTTGTTGAAAAATAGGGATTTCTAGAAACTGTATCAAAATTGGATATGAAGGGCGCCGTATGACCTATGAGTGTCGGTGCAACGTTAAATAAAAAAATAAAATAAAAAAAAACTGGGGTCTGAAGTAGCAGAATTCTATATGAAACAAAGAGCAATTTCATTTATTGGTATTTTCTTGCAAAGAATCTGACTATTTAAAAAATAACAATTTGATTTCATCCCATTTTGTTATATTTCAATTTCAGCGGTTGCAAAATTTTTTTTATAAAATCAGATAACAGTTTTTAATAAGTTGGTGTATAAAAGGCCACTTTCAGTGTTTGAGATTTTAATTATTTGAAATTTTGGAGGTATTGTTGTAAACAAGTTTTAACAACAGTATAATGTTACAATAAAAACCTCCTCCAATATTCACGGCTTTTAAACCCTAGGACGGGCCGACATATTTTTATTTTAAAACAATCTCGCCAGGTATACATAGTCTTTGAAAAGCGCAAGAAAAGACGTCAGACGACCTTCAGCTTTTTTGCGGAAGCATGAAAATGAAAGTACATAGGTTAAACTCGAAAAGAAAGTCATTTGTCTTGCGCAGGGGCTACTAACGCCGTCTAAATGTATCAGCGTGGACTTCTTTTTTATTTGCTAATATGGGGTTTAATGTTCATTTTTCTTCGAACGATTTGAAAATACCCGGGCTTTTGTAAGACAATGCAGCTTTTCATCTACAAAAAATGTTTGCACTCGGAAATAACACAAACTTCATCAAATTCATTCCAAAGATCTTTTCTGATATTGTCTAAAAGTGTTAGCATATACCTCTGATGTCAGATACTTTTATTTTTGAGCGCTGATACCTACATATTTCAGAAATAAACCTAAATAAATGAGCCGCAACCATGAGAAAACCAACACAGTGGCTTTTCGACCAGCATGGAGGGATTCGCCAGTCTGGTCAGGATCCATGCTGTTAACTAGTGGTTTCTCTCATTGCAATAAAGGGTTTAAAAAACGAACCAGCGGGGGATCCTGACCAGACCCGGGGCGGATGTGCAGGCTGTCGGATCCATGCTGCTCGCAAAGCCACTATGGGTTTATTTTTCTCCCTGGCACGGTCATATATCACGTGGCGGGGCTGATCTTTTTAAATAAAAATAAACATTTCACGCGATAATCTAGTATTTAAAATCAGTAAGAATTAATATACATGCACTTGGAACTTATATTAAGGGGAAAATTTTCCTGTTGATTCTATGGAAGCGTTAATAGCCTTCAGCGGTAATACGTTTTATAAGGCCGCCGGGATATACCAAAGTAATGATATTTTATAATCACTTTGTTCTTAAAATGATATAGACTAGCCACCAGATGGGTGATAGATATATTTCTACATTCCCCTTTTCGAATTTAAATTCCTAAAAGACAAAAGCCAGTCTGTTTGAGAGATTTTACAGAGGATATTGAACATAGGTATATTCACTACGTTTTAAAAAAATGCAAAAAGTATCATAGCCTATGAGCTTGTCTAAAAAATGATACTGAATATTACATTCAGCGGGACGAATTGATAAATTGTTTGTATGATAAATAAAGGGCCCAAAGGGTTTTTAATGAAAAGCAGACGACCGCTTTTTCACTTGAATAGAATCCACTTTTCCATACTCAAAAGTCAAGTTAAACATTTTTTACCACAGATTGAGAACGTACAGCTACAGTAAACAACAATTAAGTTAATATTTTTTAAGGTTCTTTGCTGGAGGATTAACTTAAAAGGTTGCTAAAACAAAAAACCCATGTGGTTTGTTTATGCTCATGACGTACACATAATACACATTGAAGGAACCACATATACACTGCGAGGCTAGTACTACCTACGGACCAGATGTGGCATAGATGTTTTATTACCTGTTTATTTTTTTTTATTTGTTTCGTGGCTCACATGCCATCTAATACCTGCGTGTATTGATATAAAGATAGCATCTGCGCACGTATTAAGCAATATGTTTCCAGGTAATGTGGTAAGTGCTTACACAATAGTAAGTCAAAACACCGGTACTTTCCGCATGGCGAGTGATACATTTTTACATGTGCGAGGATATAGAGCCGCGTCATGAGAAACCAACTTTTGTGGCTTTGCGAACAGCATGGATCCAGACCACCTGCGCAACTCGCAGTCTGGTCGGATCCAAAGTTGTTCGCTTACGGTTTTCTTATTGCTATAGGGTTTGAAAACCGAACGCATAGACTCTGGCACAGACTGTATGGATGCGCAAGCCTGTCTAGTCCATATGGTCCCAAAGCCACTATGTTGTATTTTCATGGCGCGGCTCATATATATTTTATATTGATATGTGCGCAGTAATTTCAATATACAAAGTTGTGCGCGTTTAAGATCTAATACGTCCGCCCGAAATAATTAATTATCTGCTCACGTATTTGTATGAAATACAATAATCTTTATTTTTTCCTCGGGTAACATTTCTGCCTCGGGTTGACAATATCAATGTCAAACACGTACGCTGCCCATGATATTTATATTATGTGACCTCTGTTTCCACCGTAAAAATCACTAATTTTCCCCGATATTTAAGATTAGTACTGTTTTTTTAGGAAACGAAAAACGGCATAACACCTCTAAAATTTATCACCTCCATTTCGGATTGATGAATGTTTGTTTCAAAAAAGTATTCGCTAACAGAGCAGACCCTAAACCGCACCCCCTTCTTAATATGTGAGGGCGTGGGTTCAATCTGCGACCGCTTATTTTTTGAAACTTCATACTAAGAAAATATTTTAAAGCTAGTAAAACATGGCAATTTTTCTACAATTAATGAAAAAGCACTTTTCGAATGGTACGTTAAGTACATACAGGTTTAGGCTTTCTGCATCATTAGTACAAAACACATTTTATAACATGTAACGGACATATAGTAAATTAAAAGAAAAAAGCCTAGATAAATGGTTCGGAATATTTAAAAAATTTGATATTAAATACAAAAAATGGTAGAAGTCTAGTGTTTTTAATCATCAAAGTATATGATTGTTTGTAATTGACAGAATAATGCCTTTAAGATTTTGACCTCAAATACCTGAGCTGCCGAGCGTACCCATCGCGTCAAAGCAGAAACTAATTCTTACATAAACAAATTTTTAATTTTTAGTAGTTGCGTTGCTCAGAGGGGTCTTTCATGCTTTTTAACAATTTTAGGAACCAAACATTTTTTTCTTTGAAAATGGGCCGCTTAACACTATCAACTTGAAAATAACGCCGAAATGCAGTTGATTCTTTGGTAAAACATTCAATGTGTTACTTTCAATTTCACTTTAACAGCAAAATCGTAGCTATTAAAATTTTTTTAAAACCCCCACCCACCCAGTATGTATTTTTATGTAGGTTGCTTAAGAAGAGATAAGAGGGGTTATCCTGTTTACCTTAAGTAAAGCTGAAACATTCTCTTAAATGTTATTTTAGTAACTGCATTCTGATTGATTTAAATTTTTTAATCTAGTATTAAAACAGTTATGATCTGTAAGTTTTTAACAGTTAAAGTTTACAGTATTAATTTTTCAAATTCTTATCAAAACTGGGTGGGGCATTTTTCAGGTCTTATCATTATATCGTCCTTTCTGCTGATTTAATTTCTATAATGGTTCTTGACTGGGCAAATTTCGGAGGAGAATTTTCCAGAAGGTGCGGTATGTTTAGGTTTTTGGAGGATGGTCATTATGTTTTGAATTCGAAGTTATTTTGTTATAATGTCATTATATTGAAAATTATTGATTTCCTTGTTTGCATCGTATTTTTAACAATTATATGAAGGGAAAACTAGTACATTTGATGGAGATATATTAGGCATTTCAAAAAAGAAAGGAAGTACTTAATAATGATTAAGTCTTTGAACACTAGCATTATGACAGAGGCAGATCGGGTTAGATTTGGATATGTTTTTCTTTTGTGAAATTCAATTTAAAAGGAGAGTTTCCCTCTAATCCCTGTAATTTTTTTAATTTTTGGATTAAAAAAGTCCCGCGGTGCATATTGTCATGTCAAAATATATCGTCTATGCTTCAGTAAGTTTTATTTACCCGGGTTTATTATGTGACATCGTTGAGATCGCAATGCTAAGGTCATAATCAGCAAAAGGGGCCCGTGTTTAATCGTGTCGGTGGCATTGTAATTATACAATGTATAATATTTTCGCTGAGTAGAAACCAAGATGTTACTTTGATGGAATATTAGATTAAAATAAAAAAACTGATGTTTTGTTCTGTCAAAATGTCACAATATTTATTTTTTATTTATTTTCTAACCTCCACGGGATTGTGCTCCCATTTAAAACAATGGGGGGTTTTCACCCGTGGGGTTTACGATTATTTTTTTTTTCGCACAGTAATAAATCTTTAAGTTAAATTTGAGTTGATATTGATAAAAAATTATAATTAATTAGCAAAAAGTGAAACATTAAATGCAATTTCAAAAATTCATCGAGTCGCAGTGGGGGGTTTTCCTCCCAAAACAAAATGGGAGTTTTTTTCAAAAGTCGTTTTTCAACGCGAATTTATGTTCACAACAGTTTTTTATTGTATAAATTATTAAATTTTGAGTTAAAATATTTTTGATTTGAAAATTTTAGAAAAAACCACGGTTTTTTTTTTCCCGTAATTGGTAAAGTGGGAGAAATCCACCGTGGGACCTCCCCTGGGTTAGCAAAAACCCCATGGGAGGAAAAAATACTCCCATGGGAGGGGCCCACTTGAAAAACTCCATGAATTCATTCTTTAAAAATATTTAAAAAAAGAAAACGACCAATTATTACTCTATGGGATTAGAACTATCGTTTAATGTAAAAAAATCAGAGAAAAGTCAAAGGCAAAAGGTAGCTGAGTTTGCGAAAATTCCGGATTTGCAAACTAAATCCGGAGACTGTTATTAAATAATTCAGTTATTATATTTTTAATTTGTATATTCTTATATATTCTTAAAGCAGTCTTATCAGTACTCAATAGTCCGACGTATCATGTTTGTACTCTGTGATCTGTTGTATTGTATTGTACTCCGTGTTTGTATTATCATGTCCAGTCATGTGCTCACTCGTGCATATGAACTTGTTTTGTTATTTAGGAGACGTTTTCATTGGTCAGTTATGCTTTTGCACAAATAACATCTTTTGGCACGAACTAACATTTGCATGGCCCGCTATACATCATACTTTATAATCATTTGCTAGTGAAGGCAAGTTTCTTAAGAACTACTTTTGTACTTTGGCACACGTCCTTACCTTTGGACACCTTGCTACCTTTATACTTTCGCAAAATGTTTTTTTTATTTAGACACATTGTTTTTCTAGTATATAAGTGTACATTTGCTAGACGTTTCTGGTAAGCTTTGTTCTTTTGGAATTTAGTAATTACTTAATAACCGCGAAAGATGTATTTTTGCGAAATCTGTATTTTTCACATCTGCTATTTTTGCATTGTAATTCGTATTGTTTTTTATGTTCCTGATTTCATTGTTTTATGTTTTAGGTTTTGCTTCCTGTACTACACTGGTACTGTCCTACAAATAAATAGATGAAGCTTTGACATGGCTGTATTCTCCTTTACATCCGAACTACTACTATTACAAAATGGCTCCCCGACGAGGCGGACAGTAAGAAAACCAGAGCGTCTGACGGTACACCACGTATACCATGGTTAGGAGGTTGTTCTGAAACCCCGACACCCGAAAGATATCAAGAGGAGTTCCAGACAATGCCGGCAGCCTTATCTATGGTATACTACCCCTTTCCCCATCCCCAACCCTTTTTTTCAATGTGTGCACTCTCACGAGTAGACTGTCAATTTTGACAGCTATTGATCACTGTTTTTTTTTTACATCGCGTGACTGTGTCTTTTAATCTTACGGAACATGGAGCAACAAGGCGGAGAAATATGACTGTGACATTAGTGTTATTTTAATGTGTTTTATTAAAGAGAATTCCTATAGTTTGTTTCCTTTCATAGAATTGTTTCAAATTCACATATATGATATGACAATTTGTGCTGAAAACAATGAACAAATAAAAACAATGGGTCACCAGGCTTGTTTTTATGAAAAAAATGTTTTGAACGTACCCACTGTTACTGAAACTGCCAACGAATTTTCAACATTTCATGATTTTCTGCTTTTTCATAAATACTAACCAAAATATACATCAAGACAGCACAAAAAGGTTAATTCTTTTTACAGATTTTATTATATACATATTTGATATCATAGTAATATTTGTAATACTCTATCCTTACAATAACGGGTACAAATGAAGAAAAACATTGTTTCATATTCACTTTTGTGAACTTTTTTTTCAATGAAAAATACACATAGTGAAGAATTATTTTTAAATTTTGAAAAAACATTTTCATAGAATTTTTCCCTGTTTTTCTTGTGTATAAACAATTGTATTGTGAGCATAAAAATGGCTAAAATATATGGGTCACCAGGCTAAATTTTATGTTAAGACCGCTTGAATACAACCCATGTTCGGACGAAAAATGGCGCGAACCTAACCAAATTGGTTATATGTATATCTGCTAGAAGTTAAAAAATGTTTTGAAAATTCTTAATTCTTTCTATAATTGAATACTAAATTATCTGAAAGGTGATATTGTTTTATTATTATTTCTTTGTACTAAAATGCGATGCGAAAACACAACTACAAAAAATGGCAAGATAACTGTCAGGCATGATACTTGTCAATACAACATAAACCAGTATCAACATTTGATTACTGATAAAACTTATCAAATTATTCATCATTCAAGATTCCCCATATTTAAGATTGTCTGTCACATGTTTCAGCAAATGTTGACTACACTTCAGTTTTCCATAGAAAGTGTAGGAATTCTCTTTAAATAGTGTTTTTGTGGATTAAGTTGGATCTTTGGGAACCGTAAGTACATTTTCTTTGTTACATCTGTAGTATTTTTTAAATTTTTGATAAGTAACACTGCACACTACTTTCTGTGTAAATCTTTAGCGCACAGTTTAAAAGCAGGGACTGTTTCATAGTTTTTTTTTCTTTTTCTTTTTTGGTTGGGCTTAACGTCGCACCGACACAATTATAGTTCATATGGCGACTTCCCATCTTTCATGGTAGGGGAAGACCCCAGGTGCCCCTCCGTGCATTATGTCATCACGAGCAGGCACCTGGATAGAACCACCGACCTTCCGTAAGCCAGCTGGATGGCTTACTCACATGAAGAATTCAACGCCCTGAGTGAGGCTCGAACCCACATCGAAGAGGGACAAGTGATTTGAAGTAACTAAAACGATAGAGATTTGTATACTTCTCAACTTCTGATAAATTTTTGAACAGTAAGAAATGCTTTCTTGATAGTTTTCATTTGGTTTGGCTTGTTTTTGACCGTCGCAGTCTAAATTCTGAATAACTAAGTACTTTTACATTGCTATATCCGATTTTTGTATATTTTCGCGACATCATATTTTTTTTGTCTTTTTTGTTAAGTGTTCCAAAGTAATTTTTAAGGTTGAATTACGGTTCATTGATACAATTGGTACTTTAGTGGAACATACATTCTTTGAATGTGTTTTGCCTGCTGCGTGGTTTACTCATATTGCATTCATTAGTAGTGCAGGGGTCTCTTTGTGTGTAAACAAACGGGCGCCATATTGGATGACTAGTTACTATTTATAGAAACTCATTTGCATATAAGAAAAGAACTCAGAACACATGTGCGGCGGCCATTTTGAATTCTATTTTAAAAATGACCTAACATTATTATAAATAGAAATCTATTTTAAGACTGTCATACTGAAGAGGACTTTATGTTTTATCAATAGAAAATGTCTCCTGAAGTATATAGAGCTGACAGTCTACTTTTATTGTAATAAACAAGGAACTTACTTTTAACCTATGTTTTCTCCTTAAACTCCGGCAACTAAATAATTTCAGCGATCAGCATACTTTTCGTTCGAATGCTAGAATCTATTTTTAGAATACGGAAAAGGAAATTGCAATCATGCGTGGTAATAGTGCTCATCTGATAAATGGTACCCTCATTGACTTTCCGGAACAGCACTCAGGCGTGATAGTGCACTTTCTGTCTCTCTGAGTCCATGTGGAAAACTCATTATCTTTTCCGGAATAGCGCTGAGGCGTGATTTTGCACTTTTTAACTTTCAGAGGGGTGGGAGTGAAATTTGATTTTCTTGGACAAAGTCCACAAACCAATGTTAAGTGTTCATATAGAATCAATCATAATACTGTATACATGCACATTTTTTTTCTTTCAATGTTGGTCAGTGTGTATTAGGCATCATGAGGTTTACTATATCTGAACATGCCCATGAAAAACATTTAAATCATTTTTACAACAAATGCTTCTTGTTTTTATTGCAAAAAGTAATTGAATTGTACTGAACAATGTTTGGAGACACCGGACATAGTAGAATTCGACAAGAAAAAGAAGTTGACTTTTATCTGGGCAGTTTTCAGTATACAGCACTCAGCTAGAAAGTAAGAGTTATTTTTGTGAAAGAAACAGTGTATAATATGTAATCACGGCCTACCCTATTGTAGAATGGACTGGGAAGGTAGAAAAAATAAAGGAAAAGCTGTAAGGTACGTAAAATGTCTTAGAATATGAGAAGAAAAACAAATACATGTATGTTAGACTTAGTACATAGTTATGTGCACTATAGACAACAAAGTCCAAACTTACCTTTGATTTTTGAAAAAGCTTATAACTTATAGCACATAAACATGTAGTAATCCAAAAGTCAGTATGACCAATTCCAAAATCAAGAAGTTCGTGACTTATTTCGTGTAAAACTGTTCCTAACACTTGCGTAAAATATGCATGGTTTTGAACGTAAATATTTATTATTACATTTTCACCACTATTGCTGAATACTGTCTCACCATATCTGTCTGGTCGATTATTTCTATTTAGTACAACTTTTAATGACTTAACAGTTTTTCTTTCTGGAAAGTTCGAGAAAATATGTTGAAGTAGAAACTTGGTCAATGTTATATAAGAATCATAATCAACACTGCCTGATATCTCAGCATAATTTATCCTCTGAAAAGACACTACACTCGTATCACTAAATGTCGAGTAAGAAACATCGTCAGGGATAACAATTTCTGTACGTTTTGTGTTAGCTTCATCAAAAGAAGTCAGTTCTACTTTAACATTAGAAAACGTTGAAGATCCAATACCACTTGCTGTTAAAAATTCTACAGCATCAGATACATATAATATAATATTTGTTTAACGTTAATGCGATGGAAGAATTTTGTAGACTAACTTACCTATGCAGACAAAGCGTTACAAGATAAGCAGTCCTATTGAAGTCACCTTGGAGGTAATGTTTATTGTAACATTACAGAAAACAGCGTATGCGTGGACATAAAGCATTATTGGAAGCCCTAAAATGAAGTGGTACCGACAAAGAAAGGTTTATGTTTGCGACCAAAAGAGTATGTTTGTTTGAAAGAAGTGGTGTCACAGATAGGAAGGACCCTTTCTGAATTAGACGCAGTGAAACCCTGTTATTTACAAAGTTATCACATGAATCAGTTAGGAGTGTTTCAGTGCACAGAATTTAATCCAAATGATTGTGAGAACTACTGAGATCATATTCTAATCAAAGCCTTGAAATGTCTGATGGTTGCGGGTTTTTAGAAGATTTATTTTCTGTTTAAATGCCAGTCTATGAATATACATGAATTAGAAACAAATACAAATTTAATGTGTCTCATATCTAAGATGAACTCTGCCTGACCCATCTTGTGATGTAACCATGGGTTGGAATACCTTATCATTGATAGATCTTATATAATCTAAATGGTCAGCGTGAGTGGATACAGATTGAATAAGAACTGCTTGTTCATTGATAATTCATCCGCATTGTTCATGAATGGGACTATTTTGTGTAGCACATGAACATCGTTTGGATGTGATTCGGAATAAACTAGAGATGCTATGATTGTCAGAAATACACTTTAACTTTGGTAGCGGGATAAACCCGCAACCAAAAATAACAATGACGTATGATTTCTAAAAATAGCAACTAATGGGACAAAAGGTCTAAAATAAATACCAATCAGATATCGGTTTGAATGTATATGAACGAATAAACAACATTGTGTCTGAAATCATTAGCCCTCCACCTCTCATTCTTGTTTGGAAGTTGGCAGTTACTTGTGGACAACAGGTTTGTACTGTTAGAGAATCCAGGAACACAGGTTAGGTTAACTGCCCGCCGTTACATGACTGAAATACTGTTGAAAAACAGCGTAAAAAAACAACAAAAAACAAAAAAAACAATGCTGTATCATAAACAACATGAACGTTTCAGACTGCACACCTCTCAACCAAAATATGGGGTCACGACCATGACTTCTCATATGACACCAGTACTGGTTTTTCCAGGAAGCGGACTCGAGAGTGGTTCCAATAAGCTTGAAGCTTTCATCACAATCGAGCTAAAACATATTAGTACAAACTAACCAAAATATGGAATATGGAATATTACGAAAACAGACTGAAGACATTCGAAACTTACCCGAAACAAATGCTTCCCGATAAATACGAGCTGGCAAGTGTGTCGCTGTTTTACAGCGGGAAAGCGGACGTATGCGAATGTTTTCGATATCACATGAAGTTGAGCGCTTGGGAAAGAGCAGACTGCGCATTGAAGGAACACTTTAAATGGTCTCCAAACTGCGAATACATAAGAATAGTGGGAGCCCCTCAACAAAAACAGTACAGCGGCTTTGGAACAATAACAATAACGAGACCATTTGGCGGGTTTGGAACATTTAGTTCAACTACTGCAGGGGCAAATTTATTTGTTAATAATAGATACAGTAAAAGGAAAGCAACAAACTAATAAAAACTTGACATGTTTGCATCTGTATATATGACTTTGACATTGATAAATGGCTGGTTTAGGCCGTATCAGTTTAGACGAGAATTTCGTGAAGTTGCAGAACATTTTCTCGATATTATAGAACAATATTTAGAACTCTAGAACAACACCTACTTTGTATTCTACTGTATTGTAATATGCTAATAACAACTTTGTAAGAATATGCTATACATATATTGTAACTTTGTACGAATATGCTTGTTTAGATCAATAAAAATGTCTAACTTGGAGCAGTATTTGTCTTTTCTGTATTTTGACCCCAAACATCTCGCTAGTTTTTCGGGTGTTGAAAAAGTGTACCAATATATCAAGTCTGAGGGTAAATATAAAATCGGTAGACACAGAATAAGAAAATGGCTTCAAAGTCAACAGTCTTATTCCCTGACTAGAGGGGCTACACGTAAATTTACTCGATCTCGTGTGATTGTCCAAGGGATAGACAGCCAATGAGATATGGATCTGATGAATATGGTTAACTTAGCTAAGCAAAATGAAGGCTACAAATACGTGTTAGTGTCCATAGACATTTTCTCTCGTTTTGCTTACTGTCACCCGATCAAAAGTAAAAAAGGAATGAAAGTAGTAAGCGCATAATAGGAAATACTATCTGGCCCACGAAAACCGAATACAGTGAGAAGCGATAGAGGTATGGAGTTTAGAAATAACGAGGTGAAT
The DNA here is from genome assembly GCF_021730395.1 of Mercenaria mercenaria. Taxonomy (NCBI): domain Eukaryota; kingdom Metazoa; phylum Mollusca; class Bivalvia; order Venerida; family Veneridae; genus Mercenaria; species Mercenaria mercenaria. The sequence continues at coordinate 17,275,694 of NC_069366.1, read as the reverse complement.
AAATATCTCAGACATGAGGCAATTCATCATTTCTACGCACTTAACACTGAGACAAAGGCTAACTACGCTGAAGCATGAATCAAAAATATGAAAAAAAGACTTTTCAGGTACATGTTAAAAGGAGAACACAACGATATATTTATGTCTTCGAAAATATAGTACAATGATATAACCGCACAATTCATAGGAACCTAGGAAGGAGACTCATAGACATAACGAAAGAGAATGAAGGAGAGAGAGAGAAAGTAGGCTTCAGCAATATTTACTAAGGACCAACGGAGTTAAAACAAAACTGATCAAGAAAAACTACAAGTTCAAAATAGGTCAAACGGTGCGCGTATCACGTGAAAAGTGTGTTCGATAGGGAATACTCACAAAAATGGACGAATGAAATATTTAAGATCAAAACGCGTATGAAATGAGAAGGCGTACCTGTGTATACTCTGGCTGACTGGGATAATGACGATCAGGTAGACGGGACATTTTATGAACAGGAATTACAGGCGATCAACCTGGACGAAAGCAAAGATTACAATATTGAAAAAATACTACAGAAACGCATTCGAAACAAACAAACAGAAGTCCTTGTAATGTGGTTACACTGGCCAACGAAATACGATAGTTGGAATCCCGAAAAAGACGTGACGCAGTACTCCTAGACCATGTGGGGGCCTCCGTGGCCGAGTGGTTAATGTCGCTGACTTCAAATCACTTGCCCCTAATCGATGTGGTTTCGAGCCTCACTCGGGGCGTTGAATTCTTCATGTGAGGAAGCCATCCAGCTGGCTTACGGAAGGTCGGTGGTTCTACCTAGGTGCCCGCTCGTGATGAAATAATGCACGGAGGGGCACCTGGGGTCTTCCTCCACAATCAAAGCTGGACAGTCGCCATATGACCTACAATTGTGTCGGTGCAACGTTAAACCCATCCAAAAAAAAAACAAACCTAGACCTTGTGATCTGACTTGTATTTATATGACAGATATGAGTCTATTTATCTTCATTTATAGCCGAGCTATTCGAGAGCCAACGCCATGATTATCACCAACGTTGTGTTCAGTGCCCATTTGGACTGTGCTATTGACTTGAGGCGCTTGCGTTAATGTATATCAAACGCTTGTTACGCTCCTAGAACATTCCCCGGACTGATCTGGAAACACAAGACCATCAGAGGAAATTGCTTATTCTTCTCCAGCGGTGTTATCAACTGTAATGGAAAAGCGACCAGTATTCAGGAGGGGTGTCAAAAACTACGATGTTATGCCAGACGTATACAGCATTTAGGGTATTCAGTGTGTCTAAAAGATATCAAATGCCTAACCGTGTCAGCTAGTCACACCTTAATTACCGCCCTAGACTTAAATCAGTTGGTAAAAATTTTTAAAAATGACAGAGTCAATTTTTGTGGTTTTCACAGTGGTAAAGTGGTCATAACTGGTAACAAAGTTCGCACTCAACTAGATGATGAAGTCTATCCTGTCTTGATTGAACTGGAATTCTAAACACGTAAGAAGGAGTGAGATTAACAAAACCAATAAACAATCAGGAATCGGTCTCAAGTGTACCTTAAACCCAACTATCTTCTTCAACTGGAAGATGCTACTATAACAGTCAGAAAAAGCATGATCAGCAATATGACATCGAGTCAAATGCACGCTATAGCTCAAGTGGCCAAAAGAGTGTTGAATGAAACGATTAATCCATCAAGAAGATATGTCCAGCTACTTGAAAGGAAAAGACTTTTGCTACGGTCTCTGGCGTCTGGAAAGCTGTCACTAACTAGAAAGAAAACATTGTGAAGACGCCATCCCTCACTTTCACCTGTTTTGTTGAGAGCTTTCCATCTTTTCGACACTATTCTGGACGTAGTCAGGACAAACAGAGAAGAGTAAGAAGCCAAAGATCAAACGAATGCAAACGAAAACATGACCGACTTTTACCTTTTCCATAGCAGTAAGGACTCGCAAATCGTACGTAAGAACAACAATTCCTCAGATTTTTATATTAAGTTTCCCATTTATACACGTTAGAGGATCGTTGAACCTGCGTTGTGACTGAAATTTCTCTCACTTGCGAATTTACACCCAGAAGTGAAGGACTGTATTTGTGCTGTGATTTTGACAAGAGTCCTACGTTAGAGGCACTTTATTACCCGTACTAAGAAACATAGATATAGAGACGAGATACAAAAATCTTCAATCCATAGTTTAGACGTCCTGTGTACCTATCAGTGACTGTGAATTACTTTAACACGGTGAGACTCTATTTGAAAGACGAAGATTTACAACCTGTGGATTTTAGAGCAAACGATCTTGACCACGTACTGCATTTTAAAAGGCACGGGTTCCATAGAGGTGTACGATTATAAACAAGAAAAATGGGTACCGTATTTACCGGACCCGGAAAAGTGTCAACACTTCAAAGACTTGAGGGATGAATATATACGCCCATATCCTATGGGTCGCTACTGTGTAGGTAGAGTGGCGCCTGCGTGTTTGTTCCGCGAGTTTGCGTGAAAACACGAGCAACACGCGTGTTGAAGGCGAAACGTGAAATCTAATCAAGATGTTGAAAGATTTTATAATACAAGCGCGCAGCAGTAGTAATTACAATCAAATTGACTAACAGTGATAACGTCCCTTTAATATATTTACACCATTTGCTGTCAACGAATGTGTTGTCATCAGTTCTTGAAAATATGAAATTTTCATGTTGGTTTTGCCAGTTCTACTGTAGGTACTGTACCTCATTTTACTTTTTCAATATATATATTCCATTTTTCCTGACGCGAAGCCTCCTAATAGTTATACCTATGCTAACAGGGGCGTAGATGCAACTGTGTAATTGAAACTGTTTTAAAGAACTTCAGAAGTGATAACTTCAATTAAATTTGAAGGGTAAGAGGGTAGAGGTGTATGATCAAAACATTATTCGACAAAAATGATAAAAACTTAATGAAAGGTCTATAAATAGTTTCATTGGAAGTGGCTCGGATCTGGGTCATTTAATAACTCGACGTTTAGATTGTTTTATATTTGTGACGGGCAATCTAAACGTCAACACTTTGAAGGACCAAAATAATGGCAGATAAATCACTGTGTATTTATTACAATACACAGCCATGTAAAGTTATTATCACTTGTGTAGACACGGTAAACGTTAATCGTATACAGTACATACATAGGTTTAAATCACCAGAAAAAAATCGTAATTTTGGATATTATTTAATAATTTTTACATAAATCAATCAGAAATTGAATCCCTTTTGGATACATGTAAGTTTTATTTTAATTTATGGCCAATATCTGAAACCTATAGCATGTAAAGCGTCGGCAGCGATGGAAATTTTATCGGAAATTGCTTCAACTATTTTGGTTTTTCGAGGGTTTGATGCATATGGGGATATTGCCCATATGAAAAATATATCTCAGTATTTCTAGGATCATGTCAAATTAGTTGGGCAAGCTCGGATCTCTACTCTAGACTCAGAGTCTAGAATTCCGGCAATGTAATCAAACTGTATTATTATGTACTGTATGTCACGGTATAGGAATTGCATATTAAAACAGGGAGAAAGTGTGTAGGCAGCTGAGTAGCTCAGTCGGTAGAGCATCAGAACGGTATTCCGATGCCCCGTGTTTGAGTCCCGGTCTGGCTGCACATTTTTCTCACCCTGTGACATGTATTACCAGTGTGTAAAGTAATTGCTGGAAATAGTTATGATTAGTTGTCATAGAATCGTCATTACAGGTTGTTTTTGTGAATATTGTATTTATAATTAGCTCTCGCTCAGGTTTGAGGTATACTTAAATATGTATTTTTTTCTGAAGAATAGTCTAATGTAAGTCCCTCAATGAAAATGAATGCAAAATTCTGTTTTAAAGCCCTACTTGATTACAGGCTGATAGATAAAATCTATAACTCAGTGTAACTACCATTTATTGTCATACAGTACATTTCTTTTGATTGAATATTTACATTTTGGTATTGACTAAAACGGATGTTATCTTAGTAGGTTAAATGTATATTTGATGCAGCTTTGTCGATTTTGTTTTGTTATAGATATGTTTGCCATTCCACATCTGAGCACTGTATGGTCTGGCAGCAAAATAAAGATATTTAAAATGGATCCAAATTGTACTGTGTCTCACATCTGACATCATACAAGAAAAGGGTATGAAGTTATATTATATCTTTAACATTTTTTTTACATTGTAAATTGCAGAACGGAACAGAATTTTTTTGAAGGAGCACAGATTACAACATATCATTTTGCAATAACATGTGCACAAAACATATATACAAGAAATTCACAAATATTGTTAGTTATTTTAAGAAACTGATATATTGAAAGATTAAAGACCTTTTTGATGCATTTGCAGTACACATTGGGCACATTTTAGAACTGGAAACTATATTATTTCAAATAAGTGAAATACTTGCAGGTGTACTGTTAAAAATTAAATTTTGTCATACATGATATTGGAATATTTAATATTAAATACATATAACAAATATTTATAAATGTCCAATTATTGTATACATTTAATTAACTTGCCAGTCAAAAGCCAAACCTGTTGCCCAAGGTCCAAATTACTAAGGGCAGTGAATTTGACTATTGACTGGCAAGTCATTCAAAATATTGTTATGATATGACATCAGAAGTAAATTAAAAACTTTACCCCACATTTTTTTTTCTTTAGGTCAGCAATTGTTTTAGTGACTGACTATAGCCAGTCAATAGTTGACTGCTCTTTAGATGTGGAGTCATGTAAAATCTGTAATAATTCACGTATGTTTCTCTTTCTGTATACTCATATATGTATGCTGTGTTAATAAGTAATGTTCTCTTCTTTGCTGTTATCAAAAGTCTATATATATGAATTATGGAGATAGTGATTTTTCACAGCTGATGGAGATATTTTTTTCTCATATAATTATCACTGCAAAAAATATCAAAGTTTCCAAAATATTTAATATACTAGGATAACAGTATGCAACTATTGGATAACTAGTCAAAATTATCACGTGACTCCTTAAATAAATTGCTGCCAGTCCATTGTTTGTCCTTTCGACCAGTCTATAGTTCAACACTGTAGTTTGCTTGACTGAAGTCAAATATTGAAGAAAATGTTGTAAACATTTTTAGCTCACTTGACCTGAAGGTTCAGGGTGAGCTATTAGTATAGAGTAGAATGTCTGGCGTCCACATTTTTACTGAAACATCTTACCTTCTGAAACTGCTGGTCAGAATAACACCAAAATGGGTCTGTAGCATGCTGGTGAAGTCCTCCATAAAATTTGTTCAAATGGGGCATTTGGCCCCTTTAAGGGGTCACTAATGCTAAAAATAGAAAAACTTTAAACGACTTCCTCTCATGAACAGCTTGATGGATCTTCATCAAACTTGGTCTGTAGCATTATTTATAAGGTCCTCCATCAAATTTGTTTAAAAGGGTGAATATGGACCCTTTTAGTGGTCGCTGGAGCTAAAGATAGAAATATTTTTAAACGACTTCTTCTCATGAACCGTTTGATGCTCAGTAGTATATGATTGTTGAATCGCAATAGCATATAACAGAACAATATTTGATAATTTTAAGGCGAGGAAGAGGCTGTAAGTTTGCAAGAAAATTTCACGAGGACGTAATTTTTTGTGGATAAAAATTTACATGAACATTAAATGAATACAATTGTTTTTGAGATATTTGGTCATGATTAAAGTGAACCCCGCCTATTTCAAGCCAATTTGAAGACATTACTTTGGATTATATAACGTATCAGATGTTTTGATATCATATTTTGACTTTAGAAAGACAGTAACAGAGCCATTTTCAAACGTGCAGAACTACCTTAATTCATATTATTACAAATACTACATATTTTGTTAAACTAATCTATATTTTCATATAAGCAACATTAAATTTTGTATAATAATTTTATGTAGTAATATGAAGGACGGCCCTTTCCGCGACACTACATGCATAATCTAACGCCATTCATTACAAAAGAACAAAATGAAAAAAATCTTTGAAAATTAGACGTAAATTCTGGGCCTACTTTTTGCAAATATAAGTAGATTAATGAAAAACTAGTCACACAGTAAGTCTTTAAATTACAATTAAATCAAAGACAACAATTCTGAATAGCTGAATGTATACTGATTTTATACAGTTTATGATATCATAAGTTTTGCTAATGGAGAATATTTGATAACATATTCATATCAATTGAAAAAAGCCTTCATTGAAGTTTCAAGATGGTGCCATGCTACGTTACGTCTAAGTGTACGTTTGAGACTGTTAGTTACTCCTATGATACTATTGTTTGCTTTTGTAAATGTTTACATGTGCTCAACCGCAGTGGACGTTCAAACATTGACCCATGCCAATATTTCAACGTGAAGTTCTTTGAACGTGGTTTCTTCTATTAAACCTTTGTCCTTGTTTTTTTTTCTTTACTACACGCTCTTTAAAATATTATTGAGCGTTATATTTCCTATACGATTGCTCGAGGTACTCCCCTTCCTATATAGGGGGAATCTATTTTTTCTCCATCAGTATCGTATATTGCTGTCCGTTTATCATTATTAAATATAGAGAGATAGAAATCAAAAAGCCCGGCAGTGGAATCCGATTTGTGAGTTTTACTGGATAAATAATCTACGATTTGAACAAAAACGAAAACGGATTAACTACGAGTAAATTTGAAATTCACATGAATTATTGGCTGTATGTAGTAATAATATTAAGGGACTTTAATATCACTTTGCACAATTGTTCCCCATGATGAGACAATGTGTCATGCGCAAATCTCGGACACCTGGCTCAAAGGTCAATGTCACAATTGGAAGTCAAAGGTCAACAAGGCATTTTCCTGTCCAGCCCAAAACTCTGCCATCCATGAAGGGATTTTAATATTACTTGGCACAAATATTCCCCATGAGATGACGTGTCATGCGCAAACCCGGATTCCTAAAAACTCCCTGCTGGGGAGGTAAATATGACACCTGCCGTGGGCTCGGCTGGAAATAAGTTGTTCCATCCATTCCAGGTGGGGACTTTCGTCGACTACCCACGTTAAACAAGAAACTTTACCATTACCTTTACCTTTTCTCCTAGCTCATCTTATCACTAACGAACGAGATTTGGTCGTATACTAATGATTCCTTTGTCGGTTCTGAAAATATTTGTCCGTGTACATCATTGCAGACTTCATTAAGCGTCGCCGGTATCTTTATGTTGTACCATTCACCAGACTTTGTACCAAGGGTCCTCTTTATACATTCAAATTCTTTCAGTTATTCCAGATAGTCGTATGGCTGCTCTCGCTTGAATCTCGCCCACACAGGACCACCAACAATACTAATGATGAGCTAGAGCTAAATGTAGAAATACATTCAAACGAATTCTGATCATGAACAGCTTGACTGGTCATCATCAAACTTAGTCTTTAGCATTATTATATGGTCCTCTTATCAAATTTGTTCAAATGGGATTAAAGTTTTTTTTCAACCTTTGTTTTACCCGTCATATCTTTGTTACTATTGCTTATATCTTACTATAACTTCACATAAAAATGTCCAGCATACAGACAACGTATGTGCAGGGGCTGGGCCCATTATACATAAGAACAAGGTCACCAAGATGTTATACTTTGGTTATTTTTAAGGTTAAAGTTTTTCGGTAACATTTGTTTTTCTGTCATATCTGTGTTACCATTGCTTATATCTGACTGTAACATCACATAAACATTGCCCAGCATACAAGCAACGTATGTGCAGGGGCTGGGCCCATTGTACATAAGGTCAAGGTCACCAAGGTGTTATACTTGGGTCATTTTTAAGGTTTAAGTTTTTCGTAACTTTAGTTTTTCTGTCATATCTTTGTTACTGTTACTTATATCTTACTGTAAGTTCACATTAACATTGTCCAGCATACAAACAAAGATTATGCAGGGACTTGGCCCATTATACCCAAGGTCAAAGTCACAGAGTTGTTATATTTGGAATTATTTTAATTTTTTAATTTTTTCAAAAGCTTAGTTTATAGACATACATTTGGTAACTTGAAATTAAGAATCTTTGCTTTCTGGATATAACTTTACTGCAACATAAGATTAAGACTTGAAACTTGAAATGTACCTTTATCATCATCATCTGCTTGGGTGGTAACAATCCCTATAACTCTGATTTGTATTTTTCAACAAATTATGCCAATTTCATTCTTCAATGTTTTGACAAACTTTGTTTTCTTGACATAAATTTGATACTTTATAAGATAATGACTTGAAACTCAAAATATATCTTTACCATTGCCATTTGCATGTATATAATAATCCAAAACACTCTTATTTGTGTTCTTGACAGAATTATGCCCCTTAGTGTATCTTACTTTTAAAGTAGAGGTCCCTTATTGAGACATATATTCGTTTTACTGTCAAATCGCCAAAATAGTGGAGCGCGCTGTCTTACGGACAGCTTTTGTTTAAAATTCTTTTTTAAATGTTATACTGTGTCACAAGCAAGATCTAATTAGGTCAAAGTCAGCCTCAGGTGAGCGACTTAGGCCCACTTGGTCCTCTTGTTTTTTGAAGTCTTGTTATAAAACTTACTGAATAACTTTCCAGTCAGTAGTCTAAACTGTGATCTTTCAGTGTATACCTGCAAGTTATGCAATAAGTGTAAATTAACAGGACTCCATTGTTTTAATAGTTTAAACTGTTTAATAGTTTATGCTGTTTGCCGTGTTAATAGTTGTGCACAGCTCAAATAAGTCATTAACTTAAAAAAAAATAAAGTAACTGACAGCCATATATTCAGAGTTGAAATCGTTTACAACTGATGATTTGTTATTCGGACATTATATGATATTTTAATGCAGTTAGAAACGTCTTTGAATTATTTTGAAATCCCGGACACAGATTTTACAACACTAAAGCATACATTGGGGTTAGTCCTACATATAAGACCTGACATAACTCATATCACTTTATAAGTTCATTTTAGTTGATATTTTACATTTTTTATTTTCCATGTTATGTCAGGTCTTAACGTTGAACTGAAATAACGTATAGCACAAAAATCGCTTCAGATCAGAAATTTTATCTGAAGGTTTTTTAACGACTTTCTGGTAATAATGACTGAAACTTTCACACTGAGTGTGAAGAATAATCATAAATATGCTTTATGGTAGCAATTAAAAGTTATACTTTACCTTATTTGTTATCAATTATCCGATTAATTAATCCGGTATCCAGTCCGTTGAAAAGTTTGAATAGTGGCACGGTAATAACCGAGGGTGTTCCGGATGTGAACATGATTTGCATATCAGAATCATTTCTTGAATGAATGTTACCTTTTCTCTATCCCATACAGAGAAACTATAAATGTCAATAATCTTTCTATTTTCAGAAGAGACATTTAAAATTTATAAGGGTAAAAATAAAAAAAAATATGCATTTATGATGAAAATAAATCAAAAATACAATGAAAATATGCATTTACATTTTTGTATGATGAAAACAAATCAAAAATACATTGAAAAAATTTGGCGGGATATATTTTTTCGTCTACCGCCGATCAAATTGGTACTTTCAATTTCGAAGCAAGATGGTGGCACGTCAAATATAAACATCCAATGTCCCAAAGATGAAGCGTCATTTCGTGAATAATAATGGATTGTAAATCATTTTAACCTTGCAGAATTGAAGCAAATGTATTTTGTTCCATCTAGGTACAAAATTTACCGACTTTATAATGTTTTAGAAATTGAATTTATGCTACACTTCTTTCATACTTAGCGTTTAGACGTCGAAAAAGGCTTTGATAGTAAAAATGTAAAATGTCAGATTATTTTATTACCCGAAATCAAGAACCAAAAGAAAAACTTGCAATATTCTCAATTTTAATTCAATATATTAGATATGTGAATATATTTCAGAACAACTAAAACAAAGCATTAAAATGTTTGTATCCAGCATAGGGAATAAATCCACCGACCAAAAGAAGACCAGTGTCGCTAAAATCTAACCAGGTAACAAGCCAAATTTAATTATCTAACAGAAAACGTATACCTTGGCACAACTTCCATCAATGCTAGAGTTCACTACGACGGACTAAAATACAAAGACGTGTGGTATCCTCCATTACCCTACGGGTAACCATAGGAATAATGAAAAATATCAAACGTGTCGCCAAGCCAGGAACAGCACTGTAGTAATCAGCATCCATACCATGACACAACTTCCATCAATGCTACAGTCCACTACGACGGACGAAATGACCAGACGAGTGGTATCTTCCATTACCTTACGGGTAACCATAACAATAATGAAAAATACCAAACGTGTCACTAAAATCAGATACAGCACTGTAGTGACCAGCATCAGCAGACATGACAGACAAGTCGTATCCTCCATTGTTCTACGGGTAACCATAGTAACAATGAAAATCTAGCCAGGTAACCAGATAGAGTCGCAATGCAACGCAACGCTATAAAGATATTACTATAGTACTTGGGCAATACCTTTTGTACACCACTACTCATCGCCACGCAAGTTAACTATAAAATGACCAAACCAAAAGTGAAATGCAATGCTCTGACCCAAGTCCCACGATTTACGCTGGTAACTCCCGTGAGCCGGAAACCAGAACCAGAGTTAAATACAGTTTGAACAAAGCACATACTTAACAGATAATGAAACTGCTAGTGTAGAAAAATGATAAACTATGATACGCCTAGTCAACTTCCGGTCGGCAGAACTTTTCCCCGCCACAATAAATTTCTTTAAATTTATCCACCCAAACTTTTGAAGAGACACGATTCTAAATACATTTGTGTTCAAAGAAACATAAAAGAAGACCGGCTGCAAATTTTTTTTTGGTAAAAAATTAAGTCCTGTACATGTAATGATTATTCAGGTGTGTTTCTCTGAAAGGTTTCACCTAAAAAGTCTATGTAGAATTCAAGACCAAGTTAAAACGAACTCCGTCGTGACGATAAGTTTAATAAAGGCCGACTTTCCTTATGGTTTGTTTTATACTATTTATAGTGACAAAAACAAATAAAAATATGCTGATTATTTGATAAAAACAAATATTGTAAATGAGAATTCTATGGTCTCATTGAAACGAGCGTGTTGCTGTCTAGACTCACTTACCCCGAAAGGCCAAAATAAGATAATGTAAATAAAAGTAAGAAAAGTACTGCTTCCTAACTATCATAAAAACGCGGGTTGGCATTTTATTGCAGATTTCTTCCAAGATGTACACAGTTAGCGTTGCCCAATTAGAACGTGTTGATCTACTTTTGTGAGAACCTTCCAAAACTTCCTTAGAAGAATTACAATAGCCTTTAATTGTTATGATTTTTTTTACCTCATTGACAAGTACATTTTTCGAAAGAAAACTTTTCAAACGTTATACAACCTTTAACATCAAAGTATTTGTGTTTAAACCCAAACCAGTTTTATTGTCGGTATATGCGTTTGAACATTCTACAATTTGTCCTAATTCTTGAACCAGTCTAACGGATCTCTGAATGTAATGCGGTATCAATAAGGTCATTCACCGATTTGTCTGGAAGGTAGAATAAATGATGATCCATATTAAATTCACCGGGTATGTTCTTTGGAACAAGGCCAATAGGTAACACGCTTCAATTTAGAAACGGTTATTGTATTAAGGGACTAACTACCCTTTAGTTTAATTTAAAGGTCACCTATGTTTTTGTACTTTTAACAATGGGATGGTCCGTCAATTGGTAGTGTTATTCAGTGTATGGTTCTTATCTTAGTAAGGTCAGGTAAGATTTTCCTAATCGGCAGATGAGTCGATAAACCTGCGATACAATTTCGTCAGAATCGTAACCGCTGGACATTTTGAGAAGGAAAGACGATATGTAAGTCGGATATCAACCTCGTACATTGGCCTTTCTCTGTAGGAAAGACCTGCGCACGGGCTTCTCGAAACTCGGTATTCACAAGAAGCCCGTGCGCAGGTCTTTCCTACAGAGAAAGACCTCGTATTCGGTCGATATCCTATACATAAAATCTATATAATGAACTTGAAGGCAGAAAGATTTTCCTGATACAGAATACATACATGTAAGGAATTTATGTTACTTTTAGAAAATTACGTTTATTCGTAGAAGTTATGGTGTAAGAAGTGGAAATAGTGTACATGTATATAAGGCTAGAAAGGTATGTTACCCTATAAAATTTTCCTGAAAGATTTATGCAGGATAATTATCGCCAGCATACCAAATATCGGTAGACAATATGAAACCCCGGAAAAGGAAATGACTTTCATTGTTGTAGAAAAAATATGCACAAAACAACGAAAAATATTGTCAAAGCTGTTTTAAAACCCTTTGACTTAAGGCTTTCATGAAAAAACTTGATATAATTTGACAAAGGCCCCTTAAATCTGTTCGTCCGGATCCATATCTAGTAAGTGGTTCGGAATATTTAAATAAAACTTCATATACATGTTCTCCACTATAGGGAAATGGGACCCATCAATTTTCAACAGAATTATGCCTCTTAGTAGGTTCTAGTGTTAACTATCTAGGGTACTATAAATATGGCAATTTCTGCTTCTTATCCTGTGACATGCTTTTATTAACTTCTCTGTAATTGCCCTTTAGCTTTTTAAAAGTCAATATATCTGTACATTACAAATTAACCTATTGGTAGAAAGTCATTAAACTTCTTTCATTTAATCCCATAAACATTTATTATCAACACGTGAAACTGTGTGCCCACACCCGGTCACCCCAACGCCCTGGTTACACCTCTTCCCCTTCGAAACCCACAACCTTTTTCCTTTTTCTTTTCTTTTTTTTTCTTTGAAACGTAAACGTTCCATGAATATGTATCATCATGCAAAGTTGTACCCTCTCCCAACCTTGCTCCTCCGCCCAGTCTCCCCACCACCCTGATCATGCAACCCATCCCAACATTTTGTTTTTCATGATATTATTTTTTCCATCAGTATTTATTACAAATATTAAACATATGAAGATGCATTGAATAAGAAAATCGTGCATAAAACAAAATCTATCGGAAATTTAACTGGCGACTTAACTACACTTTATACTGTATATTAAGTTAGATTTATTTTCTTGTGAGGCATCTCCATTTAAGCCTATTAAAGAGTCCCCCGCGATAGTGACCTTTAAAAAAAAAAAAACAGTCATAATACTGGTAATAAATAGCTGTACTACAAGTGTTTCAACTGGACAATTTAGGCCCTTCCTGAATAAATTTTTTCACAACATCTGTAAACCTATTCAAGCAATCTTTTTTCAGCATAATTTTAAAGAGTATAAATGGACAACTGTCTTGTACTGTAGAAATAACACGTGATTGAAATTAACTAAATACTGATTTATGTACATATTGCTGCATTAGTTCAGTAGAATATTAAAGACCTGCTCCCGTCCTACCTTTTAACCTTAAAGTGTCCCTGAAAAAGCATGAAAATCCTGACTATGAACAGTGACGCTTGTCAAAATAGAGTATTTTATATATATAAAATTCTACTGGCCAGTTTTTCAACTCTAGCATTAAGAAAGGCTTAACATAACAGTGTCATGTTAAAGCGAAAGTTCATATCTGTGCAAGGTATTTTGGAAAAATATGTTATGTTCTTTTTCAATACATACGTCGTTCTTTACGTCGTTCTTTACGTCATTTCTAGGACGACGAAAACGCAAAAAGACCCAACAAATTAAAAGACTGTTTAATTAATAAAAACGGTTAAAGATAGATATAGGAAATCAAATATACATCTACGAAACCTAGCCTAACGGGGCTCATCAGACACTCCCAGAAACACACGTCGTCGTAACAAATATTTAAGTTTATTGGAAAGGAATTTACATAACCTATCGCCTTGTTTTCCAATCCATGTATTTGACTTGTAAAAATTTGTTGTACATGTTATGTGTATGTTGCTTCAAATAAAAAATTGTTTAAACTAAATATTTACATTTCACAAGCCTAGGTATCGGTTAATTCATACTGAAAAATATAAACAATTCGTCAAATTAAATGTCATGAAGGACCTGTCATTATTAAATCTCATTGTTTAAATGACAACGGAAAATTTTATTTTATAAAAAGATAAGAGCCGCGCTGTGAGAAAACCAACATAGTGCGTTTGCAGTCTGATCAAGATCCATGTTGTTTGCTTTCAAAGCCTATTGCAATTAGAGAAACTATTAGCGAACAGTATGGATCATGACCAGACTCCGCCGATACGCAAGTTGGTCTGGATCCATGCTGGTCGCAAACGCACTATGTTGATTTCCTCATGGTGCGGTTCAATTATGTTTTAGTAATTGAAATATAAAAAACAATGCAGAGTTAAAAATTCAGTTGTTTAAATAACTTTTAATTTCAGCGAAAATTAAACTCTATATTTCTAAGTATAAATTAAATTCTACTAATGCAGATGAGTAGACTGGCTAATGTACGGACGAACGGACGGAAAGACGTATTATAAAACAAATAGACAAACGGAAGGACGGATAAACATACAGACGAGCAATAAGATGACAACTTCCAACTACAAAAATAATGATCAGCACTTTGATGTTATTGTCTTATAAACCGTTATAATCCTCTAAATCTATTGTGTACAATGAAACCATTACCCGAGTTGTCCTTCCGAAAGTTAAGATTGAGTGAAATTTATGAAGATGACTTTCGGACTCCACTCACCCACCCGCAAGGTCTACTCGAGGTTCACTTGGGTGATACTTACCCAAGTTTGAGTCAAGTGTGAGTTTGAGAAACGACTATGAATATAGCCCTTAAACCAGTATTAGTTAAGCCATAGCTCAACCATGTTTTCTAACGGATTTTTACTAATACTCGGCGGGTATATTTGCGATGTATTAGCTTCGCTGTATTTTCACATATATAAAACGTGTTACTTAGCATGGCCTTGTCAAAGCGCACGCCAAATTATATTACTTTCGAAAAAAAGCACTTCTCAAAGAAAAATATAAAGACACATTAAAAAGCACTAGCCCCCGTCTAATGAATGAAAAAATGTTTGTTAGGAAAAGGTGACAAATGTACTTAATTCAAGATAAGACTACAAGCATTCCTATGTTTTTCATTTTCTTATTGTTTTCATTTTTCCTAAATGTTCCGACTTTCATGTACAAAACACGAGCAATATGCACTTGTAATTAGGAATGCATTTGTAAATTTAAATTTATAGTATAGGTACTATACGATTATTAAAAAAAGAATGCACTTGCAAATGCATGAATTACAAAATCCACACGTCACTGAAAGGAGACGTATATATAGACGTGCGTATTCATATATATGTTCACCTACATATTAACATAAAATTATAAGTATTTACATGCACTTACATTTTTTACTTGCATGTTTATTTTGAAACGTGTACAAACGTAGCGAATCTAGTAGAGTAAAAAGTGAAGAGTTGAATCTGTTACGTTTTTAGCTCGACTTTGCGAATAAAAAAAAACAGAGCTATTGCACTCGCCCCTGCGTCGACGTCGACGTCGCCGTTGGTTTAGGTTTTTGATAAAGTAAAACATCTCTAATACTAGCTTTACTGAGGCGAAATCTATCCAAAAAGTCCAAATGGTCGTACATAACGAAAAGGTTTGCTCAGCCCCGTATCATTCACTCCCTCCTCAACATCTTTGATATAACGTCATGTCGGACATTTAAATCCATGTCTAAATATTCAGCCACCATCTTTTCTTAAACCACCTATGGCCCAGGTTTAAAATAACAATAGAAAGATAAGCCATTGCTGACACCGCTTAAAGTAGAAGAATCCAATCGAAGGTTTAACTTTTTGCCGTGCCCCGTCATTCACGTGCTGACTTAAGCGTTGTAAATATATCCGACACTGTTTAACACGGGGCTTAAGTCATTACTTAATAGTTGAAAAACTGGCCATATATAAAATACCTTTGGTTTTGCGTGATAAAGTATGGCGCGTGGCCGTTGACTGTTACCTATTTTAATCGTGGGTAGCATACACACTATAGAATCAGAATAGTCGCGGCGCAGGGCTTTAAAGATCTGCTCCAATCCTACCTTTTAACTTTAAATTGTCACTGAAATAGCATGAAAATCCTGACTATGAACAGTGACGACTGTCCAAATAGAGTCTATTTAATGAAATTCTATAATTTTAAAATAATATCTGTGGTTTTGCTTGTTAATTGTGGCGCGTGGCCATTAACCGTAACCTATTGTAATCATGAGTTGAATACACAATACTGAATTTGAATCGCTGCGGAGCAGGGTTTTACACATTAAAACACATTTGGCCAGTTTTTCAACTCTAGCACTAAGAAAGGCTTAAACCAGTATTAGTTAAGCCATCGCTAAACCTCGTTTTCTAACGGATTTTTACTAATACCCGGCGGGTATATTTGCGATTTATTAGCTAAGCCTTGGTCGCACTCTATGAACAAGTAGTTACATTCATCGGACCGTTTCGCTGTATTTTTACATATATAAAACAAGTTACTTTGGTGATTTACTACTTTCGAAAAGAAATTCTCATAGAGTTCATAGAAAAATACAAAGTCATATTTAAACACAAAAGCACTACCGCCCGTTTAATGAATGAAAAATAATACTTGCTGGGAAAAGGTGACAAATGAATTTAATTCAAGGTAAGACTAGAAGCATTCCTATGTTTGTTCATTATAGTCCTAAATGTTCCACCTTTTATGTACAAAACACGTGCAATATACACTAGTAATTGGTGATTTAAATTAATAGTATAGGTACACTAATTGCACTTGCAAATGCATGAATTTCAAAATCCACACGTCATTGTAAGGAGACGTATAAATACAGACGTGCGTATCCATATATATATGTTCACCTACATATTTGTGCGTTACATGTTATTATAATTAATTACATGCATTTATATATTTATGCTTGCATGTATATTTTGAAACGTGTATAAACGTAGCGAGTATAGTAAAGTTAAATTGAAGAGTTGAATCTGTTACATTTTTAGCTCGACTTTTCGAATAAATAAAATAGAGCTATTGCATTCGCCCCAGCGCCGGTGTAATGAAGTATTTCGACCCCCATAGAATAACGACCCCCGGTCATTATTCTATAGAAAATGTGACTCCTTTCCTGTAAAATATTGACTCCCCTTATAAAAAAAAACTGACTCCCTTTGAAAACTCTATAGAATAACGACCCCCTGGTCATTATTCTATAGAAAAACTGACCCCTCCAAGTAAAATACTGACTCCCTAAAGATGACTCCCTTCGAATCTCATAGAATAACGACCCCGGTTATTATTCTATAGAAAAAGTGACTCCTTCCATGTAAAATACTCACTGCCGAAATTACTACATTCGAACTCTCATACAATATCGATTCCCGGACATTATTCTATTTAAAAAAGTTACTCTTTCCGTGTAAAACAGCGGCTCCTAAAAAGACTTTCGACGATAATATCTATTAAAAAGTGATTCCCACAAAACCTAACGGACAATTTTACTAGATCTACAACTCTAATACCCTCCATTGCCAATAGTTAACATTTTGATTGTACTACTACTACTGGTGCCGCTACTTCTATTGATATTACTACATGTACTTCTTCTTCTTCCTCTACTAATACTACTACTACAACTGCTACTACTGATACTACTATACCTGCTTCCACTAATACGTCTTGTACATCTACCTCTTCTTCTCCTGCTGCTGTTGTTGCTGTCACTTATTCCTCTGCTGCTGGCGCTGCTACTGCAACTGCCACTACCACTGCCACTACTACTACTACTACTACTTTCTATTGTTGCCGCTACCGTACTTTACTGCCACTGCTAAGTATTTCAACTTCTATTAATACTAAGTTCTGTGCTAGCAGTTTCTTGTGCAGTTTTCTTCTGAAGAATTACTTCATACCGAAGTTTGCAGGGATTATTGACACTGGTGTGTTTTGTGAACGTATTGTGAATTGTTATTTTCCTGAAAACAAGAGATCACAGAGTGATCTTGGCGCCCACCATTGAGCCATTTTTGAATGTTCCAAATTTCAAGATTAGCTCAAGGTCAAATTTCATTTCGGTACACAACATTGTGCATGTGGTCCATGCATGTGCTCCAAATTTGAAAGCTGTAGCTTGAGAAATGTGGAAGTAGGTCACTACATCAATTTCAAGGTCAAAGTTCATTTTGGTATACAAAACTACGCATGTGCTTCAAATTTGAAGGCTGTAGCTAGAGAAATGTGAAAGTAGGTACTAGGTAAAATTCAATGTCAAATTTCAATTTAGAACACAAAAATATGCATGTGGTCCAAATTTGAAGCCTTGTAGCTTCAGAAATGTGAAAGTAGGTTACTAGGTCAATCTCAAGATCAAAGTTCGTTTTGGTAAACAAAACTATGCATGTGGTCCAAATTTGAAGGCTGTAGCTTGAGAAATATGAAAGTAGGTCACTAGGTCAAAATCAAGGTCAACATATGTCAAGGTTCATCTTGCCACTCAAAACTATACATGTGGTCCAAATTTGAATATTGTAGATTATTGATAAGAAATTTTTAAAACCTTTTCCCTATATAAGTCTATATGAACCATGTGACCCCCAGGGCGGGGCCATATTTGAACAAATTTGGTAGAGAACCACCAGATGATGCTACATTACAAATATCAAAGCCCTGGGCATTGTGGTTTGACAAGAAGATTTTCAATGTTTTTCCCTATATAAGTCTATGTAAACCATGTTACCCCCAGGAAGGGGCCATATTTGACCCTAGGGGAATAATTTGAACAATCACAGTAGAAGACCACAAAATATCAAAGCCCTAGGCCCTGTGGTTTTGGACAAAAGGTTTTTCAAAGTTTTTCCCTATATAAGTCTATATAAACAATGTGACTCCCGGGGCGGGGCCATATTTGACCCCAGTGAAATAATTTTAATCACCTTGGTAGAGGACCACTAGATGATGCTACACACAAAATATCAAAGCCCTAGGCTCTGTGGTTTTGAATAAGAAGATTTTCAAAGTTTTTCCCTATATAAATCTATGTAAATTATAAAAATAAACAAAGGGTCATAACTCACTCGAAAATTTTTGAACCAGTCTGATTTTCATTGGAACACAACTAGATTACCAATACATCATTCTGACAAAGTTTGGTCAAACTCCCCCTAGTAGTTTTTTAGGAGATGCGATAACGAGAAATTGTTAACAGACGGAAGGACTGACGGAAGGACGACGGACCACGGACGCAGAGTGATTTGAATAGCCACCATCTGATGATGGTGGGCTAAAAATGTATACACCAAGATACAGCGTCTAGAAATAGAATCCCTTTTCCCGTTGCGGAATGCTCTGATTTCTGTGTCAAGTGATGGTATCTGGGGCTAATGGTCAAACGGAAGGACGGACGGACGGACAAGGGCAATCTATATGCCCCCCTCCCCCGAGTGGGGGCATAAAATGCAGCAATTAGGCCTTAGATACATGAGTTATCACTAAATTTGACCAAATGACCGGGGGTCGATTTTTTTATAGGAGTCAATATTCTTCGTGAGGTTCAGTTTACTTCACGTGGGGAAGTCATAGTACTATGATCTGGAGGTCATAATACTATGACCGGGGGTCACTTTTTCTATAGAATAATGACCAGGGGGTCATTATTCTATGGGGGTCGAAATACTTCATTACACCTGCGTCGACGTTGGCATCGGCGTTAGTTTAAGATTTTTTATAAAGTAAAACATTTCTGATACTAGCTTTACTGAGACGAAATCTATCCAAAAGTCCAAATCGGCGTATATAACGAAAGGGTTTGCTCAGTCCCGTATCATTCCCTCCCTCCCTCCTCAACATTTCTGCTTTAAATTCATGCTGGAAATTTAAATCCATGTCTAAATATTCCGCCTTTATCTTTTCTTAAACCGCCTATGTCAAAGGTTTAAAATAACAATAGAAAGATAAGCCATTGCTGACACCGCTCAAAGTAGAAAAATCAAAGTGAAGGTTTAACTTTTGTCGAGCATAGTTATTCACGTGCTGACTTAAGCGTTGTAAATATATCCGAAACGTCTTAAGTCGGAGCTTAAGTCCTTACTTAATAGTTGAAAAACTGGCCAATAGTCTATGCGTAATTACATGTATGACACAGTCAATTTGAAAGTAAAATCTAGTAAATATCATATTTCCCATGCAGATCGTGTATAATTACCATCATGGAAATACGGAAGAATACATGTTCTTTTGTGGCGCCTCATTTTAGCGCTGTTCAAACAGCTGAGCTTAATTATGTGCACTTAAGCTATAAGTGAAAACCTCCACATTTGAAGCCTATAATAAGGCCAGGTGCATTTTACGGCATTAAAATCGTTACATGAGTACATATATGGATTTGATAGATTTCTCGAAACTAGCGTTCTATGCAAATCCACCATAAATCATTCTTGATTTTTTAAAGAGGATAACGGTGAAATATTTTGACGTAAGCGACATTGTTCGTCATATTCATGCTTGCTCAGAACCCTTCTCTAACATAGAGTGTCAATTCATTTGCTTTTCGGTATGATTTGACAGATAGACTGACGCATAAATTAGAAATGCATTTGTCCATTTTTCGAAGACAATATTTTATATTATTCTGTTTGGATCTGCCTGTCTGGACTAAACATTAAAAATGACACGTTAGAGTTTTCAGCCAATTCTACAAAGCCTCTTAGAATATTAAAGCAAACTTTACTTAATTATCATCGGCTATCCATATGAACGACAAGCTAATATTATCAAAATTGCTGGCAGAGCATGCATTGTTTGACAGTGGAGTATTTTGTATATTTAAAATGTTATGCCTGTTTGAAACATCCCCAACGTGACTATGTCCTAATTTGCTTGTATTTCTGTTAAGCACAGAATTACTAAAAAAAGGTTGGCCACACCCCAAACAGTAATCTATATTTACATCAAGTAGTACCCGCTTAAAAATCTATAAATTTGCACCTACCGGTGGTCGTCTTCGTAAAGGTCTAACTTATCCAACGTTCGTTTCTTGACCCTGCCACCATTTCTCCGGTCATTGACATTGCCAAGGGTTCACGTCTCGCATCCACGGCGGCCTCGTGACTGGCATTTCTGGTGGATTGGTGCCTTGCATGATCGGTGAGATCCTCCCTTGTATCTTCATAGGGTTTCCGTCTGGCATTTCTGATGGGCTGTCGTTAAACGTTGCCGGGGGCTCCTTCTTGCCTCTTCCGCGGGTTCCCGTATTACGTTTCTAACGTTGGTGCCTAACATTTCCAACGGGTTCGCATTTCGGCCCTTTGTCACGTTTTTGCTTCGCATTTCTCATAGCGTGGCACCTCATTTGAAAGTATCGTATTAGCTTCCAACAAATTTAATATCGACGGCGAAAATGTCATTTCTAGAATGAATTTGCGTTGAAACAAATTTGTTCAGATATGTTATTAAAGTGTAAACTGAGACATGCGATTCTAATATCCTTTTCGTCTGTAAAGAGTGTTTTGACTTCGAAATTACCTTCAAGCTTAAATACCGGGAAAGATAAATGAGAACCAGCTTTTAGCATTGAAAAGCCTTAATGGTCAATGACAGAACAAGTTTATATAATTAGACATAGTTATAAAAAGTCTTTCTGTTCAAAGGGATGAAAGTTGATATTTACGTGTTTGATGGGCTTGCTGTTATTCCGTATTAGATTATTTTTTCTGGATTGCGTATTTTTTGTTTATCCTTGTTTTAGAAACTTTTAAAAACGTCCATTAACAACATGATACTCTCTGATCCCAGACATGAATATCGGACCTAGAAAGAGATGAAAAACTGATATATAGAGAAATAAGAGTTACTTTTTAATTATAAAATAGGAGAGATAAGGCTGGAAACAGGAAGTATGGGGCTTCGAATACTGGGTTCATTTCACATATTATTGCAAGATAAACACTGCAAAGAGTCTGACGTCATTTTAGTATACATTAAATTATGATACCAGCCGCAATAGTCCGGCTCCGTTCCCTAATGATAGATCCATTGGCAACGAGTGCCCACAGGTGCTCGTCCAGTCTTGGTGCCCATATATGGGTCCCCCATAAAAAGTTAAAAACTACTGTTTTAATCCTAAAACGAAAAAAAAACAACATTTTTACTATAATATTATACTGATACACTGAAAAGGTCCCTATGTTGCCGTAACGCTATGGAGGTTTACTAGAACACGCTGTTGAATAACCAAAATGTCTAGTTCAGTAGCAGTACAATACCTTGCTTCCCTTTACACATCGAGTATTTAGAAAAAAGTAAAAATCTTATTCTGCCTAGTCAACAGCCTTAAATAACTTACATTTGAATTCAAACACGCCAACTTGTCCAGACACTTGCAAAATAACAGTGACGATCGTCCATTTTGTTGCAAAACGAAAGTAGAAAACCAATGCCGTACTTGGCATCTTTGAATTAAAATGTAAGTTATTCAAGGTTGTAGACAAGGCAGAATAAGATTGTTTACTATTGTTCTAAATGTCATATGTGTAAACGGCAGCATAGAAGCCTGTGTTGTTACTGAACTGGATATTTTGTTTGTTTCACAGCGTGTCCTAGTAAAACTCCATACACGTTACGGCAGCATAGGGAGCTTTTCAATGTATCAGTATATAGTAAAAAAATAACATTTGTTTTTCGTTTTAGGATTAAAAACAGTAGTTTTAACTTTTTATGGGGGATTCATGTATGGGCACCAAGACTGGACGAGCACCTGTGCGAGGGCCGTTGCTCTGAAATTGCAGGTAGCTAAAACTCCAGCACAAGTATGCTTTAACTTGGCGGCAATTAATTTCTGTCTATTTGATCATGTTTATTTTCATCCTGGGTTCTATAATCGTGCCGCCTATATTTAGCAGAAACTGCAAGTTGGACTTTTTTTATATTAAGATATAAAATCGGCACATATTGATTCTAACTTACTGACATTTTGAAAAATTCAAGTCTTCAATTAAGACTTAAATCAACCATTTAACTATAATTAAACTGCGTTTAAGAGTTAGACAATAATATTATTTGCTTGTAAAAACGCTGTTATAAGTATGTTTTAATGACGAAGATTGAAGGATATTTTCCTATAGTAATGTCAAGAAAGAGTTAACTAAATTATGTTCGATTGAGATTTTAAATATAGGAAACGATAGCTGGATTATACGGCCCGAGAGTTAAGACAAATACGAACTAATGAGTATACAGACAAGGTCAAACTTACAGTCATTAAGAACAAAAAAGAAAGCGTTAAAATGGTATAAAGGGAAACAATCAAATAAACAACTTGACTTAATAATCAAGTGACAATACTCTTCAAAACACGGTCTCATTTCTGGACATGTAAAGAAACACATTGGGAGCACTGTTTTGGAACGTTCAGTGGTAGCAAAAGCAAGACAGGGCTTGGGATGAGGAAAAATACACAACTCCTAAAGAATTTGTTGTGTCCTAGTAAAGTGTATGTCATACTCGGAACCGTTGCTACTTTTATTTCTTCTTTCAGATATGGCGAGCGTATGACAGTGACCACAGTGGATATATCGAAGCAGATGAACTGAAGGTAAGATAAAGATATTTCTGTTAATTAAGAAAGATCTGCACTTTTGAAACAAATTGTTCTACAACATGAAATTTTATTACACCGTTTTCTTTTTCAAAGCAGAAATGTGTCCAAATACAATTTGTGCTTTTGTAACATTTTTACTTCCGCAATGCAGATTATAATGGATTATTTTAATAGCTTGAGATTTATCTATATCAATCTTATGACCAAATGAAATGAAAAGGACTGTTTGCTTACTTGTCTACATGTCAATTATCATTTGAAGTCGGATTAAAGGATCAAGTAGCTTTAAAATTGTGTCTGTTCCGTATTACCTAAACTACTTTGAAGATTTTCATAAGCTAGGACCAATTATTAACCTCACCAGAAAGACGTGCAGAGTGCAAAACCTAGGTTACTTAATTCAGGGTCAAGGTCGCACTTAGAGATAAAAGCTCAAATAGCTTAACTTCGTGTCAGCTCCATAATAATACCTTGAAAGATTTTCATAAAGCTAGCAAAAGTTGCTTATCTCAAACGACAGCGTGCAGTCTGCATAACTCAGATATTAGAGATTTCAAACTTCACCTTTCTCTTCAACGTCTCTCATATATATTTTGGGTAAAACGTCACCGACATGCGTGTATTTTATTTAAATCACACGTTGCTACTAAAGTTTTCCATGTAATATCACGTAAGCCTAAGACTTCGCTTTATTACTATGCGAAATAAAAAGCTAAGTTTCAGGATTTCTGCTTATTAAGTTATTTGATTATCCATATATATAATTAGACTAAATTTGATGCGAAACACTATCAATAGGTATAAGAATAATGAAGTTTTGTACGGCTAATGATTTTAACTAAATACATTGAAATGAACCTGGAAGTATAAAGTTATCAACTGATTTTGAGAAACTTTGAGATTTTGTTCAAACTTTAACTTCTACGGCATATTTGTGTCCCCAGGCGGTATCGATTATACCAGATGGGCCTTTTTGTCGTATGAAGTGAAGTTTTGAACGTCCGAAGATGTGATATCACGAAAGTCAACACTTCATTCTTTTTACATCTACTCTGTCCACATACCCGGCATCAAAGACTGAAATCTGGATGGAGGCACATGGCATGACAGTCATTTTACTTGAAAAATAAATAATTACGCGCGATTATCATTTGGTGGAACATTTTATTTTCACATCCAAATAAAATCAATCTGTTTCTGTCGGACACTTAATACGACAATTGCGTTTTAATTATAAACATAAAATGGTACTAGTAAGAGGGAAAATTCTTTTGAAGTATCAGACAATTTCAGATTTATGTTATCATGATGAGAGACTTTTCCTGTTAGCCGTATGGGATAACTCCATTTTCTAAATGCACGGAACCAGAGCCTGGCAGAGAGACATTGTGGGTTAATTCCCCCTTTGATTCTTACATTTTACAAAGAAAGTCAGTCTTGAAACTCGGTGTGACCCTACCCCCCCCCCCCCCCCCCCCCCCCCCCCCCCCCCGAATGGGTGACCCCCTCTTTAATGTTAGTGTCCGTCTAACAAAAAGTCCTGGACCCGCAGATGCTTTACTTATAAAATAGTATATAAAAATCATATTGTGCTGTCTGAGAGTTTGGCATTATACAGAGTCATACAGAGTGTCATTATCACTTTGATATGATCATAACAGGCTATTAACTTTGTATGTGGATATATGCACGAGTTCTGCAGCGGTAATATTGCGCGACTTTAGGATCGCAATATTGTCCGCGACAGAACGAGTGCACATATCCACATACAAAGTTGATAACCTTTTTATTACATAATCACTATCAAATGATTAATTTTTATCTAAATTATCGTTCTGTCACGAAAGACAGGAAAAAATACGGAAAAAAATTCTCCGAAAATGCAATAAACTAATAAAACTGACGCGCATTAATATTTTCCGCGAAAATGATGTCAACTTACTGTCGCAACGTGCGCGTGGACGCCATGGACGTCACGCGATTTTTTCCATTACAACGTTAACAAAACATTCCACGTCCTATATTAGTCCAACTCATGACGTAATTATAACTTTCATTTTATTTCAGTCTGATAAATTACTACGTGCCAGTATCTAATAGGTCAGATTATTCAAAGTGTAAAAGTAAACAAAATGTTGCATAAATTACAAATTAAACAAAAACACAATAGCAACAAAAATCTAAAGAAACGAGATTCGCAATGGACGGACCGTCAGGGGAGGTAACTAGAGTCACGGATTGGGACTAGTCCGAAATGAAAGCGTTCAACGTCATGATATGGAAAAATATTGCACGATCGCGGTCCATTGAAACCCAATGGAAAATAATTTTAGATATTTAATAATCATTTTTATTTCCTCTCGTGTATGATTTACAATCGTGCATTGTATAATGACTATACTGACATAATTTTATATAAAACCTGAATGTTTGGAGCAACACTAACGAGTTTTTTACATTGTTCACGTTGTTTTATCGTGTTTATTTTTTGTTGTGTGTGTTTTTTTTTTTTTGTTTTTTTTTTTTTTTTTTTTTTTTTTTTTTTTTTTTTTTTTTGTTGTTTTAGGTAGTCGCTCTAATATCCATGCGATGATTATATTAATTGAAATGTTTTTTTTTCTTTTTCATTTAAATTTCATTCTTTTCATTTTTAAAACCTCTTGTAAAATTCCTGCCCTTTCGGACGATTGGTATCAAAATTCACGAAAAAAAACGATCATAATTACGGATAATTTGAATGGGCGGATTAAAAGAAGTAAGGTTCATTCTAATGTTTGAAATCTCAAGGAATTTTAATCGAACTTCAACTTCATACGTTAACTTCGCAAGAGACGTTGAAGGGGAAGGCGAAGGTTGAAATCTCAAACTCTCTATTATGTGCTTGCTCCATATCTTCTGCACTTCTTGTGAGATGTTTGTAAATGTAATACCATGTGTTCTTCACCCAGTCGATGTATAGGGCATAACCCTATGACCGTTTGACCAGGTTCCAGGTCAATATCACAATTGGAGGCCAAATAGGTAAATTCTTGCTCCACAAAAAAATAAGCATTAATTCTGTACCTTAAACAACCTTTATGCAGATTACACAACCGAGCTAACTTATCAGGCCAGAGGTCATTATGACAATTATGTGTTCATTCCAATTCTTTTTGAAGTAATTTCTGAATACTAGCATCAGCACCTCGGTAAAGCGACTTAAAATCCAGGTCACTTGGTTAAAGGCCAAGGTCACAATTCAAGGTCAAAGATCTTTGTCTTTTTCACAACATTTTACTTTCCATGAATCAGTGTGGCCTCTCGCGGGTAGTAATCGTCGTAAGTGATAGCGTCGTAAGTGCTCTAGTTTGAAAACAAATAATATTAATCAGTTCAGTTATGTACTTTAAAACTTCGAGCAAATCATAAATCTTTTTACCAGTCATTAAGATAATTATATTATATCCTAAGAAATATCTATCACATTACATGTGATTTACATTACCAAATAGGTCGTTGTACTTTTATAATTGGCGATATCTCTTCAATGATGATAGGATATTACTGATGAAGTTTATGTCTACTCATATTCTAATAATTCTAGATGGTTTTAACAACTGAATTATAATTGCTGTATATAATGTGTAAACTGGTTTAAGTTTCAATTAAATGGATATACGATGGTATGTTGCTGTTTCAGGAGAAAAATACGACCTCATTGAATGAATAAGCGTTGTGGCTGCTTAAAATAGATGAACTTTACAATATAAATGAGACGCACCATGAGAAAACCAACATAATGGCTC
Organism: Mercenaria mercenaria; assembly: GCF_021730395.1. Taxonomy (NCBI): domain Eukaryota; kingdom Metazoa; phylum Mollusca; class Bivalvia; order Venerida; family Veneridae; genus Mercenaria; species Mercenaria mercenaria. Next base: position 17,248,282 of record NC_069366.1, on the reverse strand, counting down.
TGCGACCAGCATGGATCCAGACCAGCCTGCTCATCCGCGCAGTCTGGTCAGGATCTATGCTGTTCGCTAACGGTTTTTCTAATTGCAATATACTTTGAAAGCGAGCAGCATGGATCCTGACCAGCCTGCGCTATGTTGGTTTTGTCGTTGCGCGGCTCAAATATTCTCTGAACTCCAATATACCACATATACATTAAAAATATGAAAGTGTTTTGTGAATATTTGTTTCTACTCTCATCGAATTTTATGACGATATAACCCTTCAATAACTGCAATAAAGCATAGGCATTATATATCAAAATTATTTGTTTTAAATTAAACGTAAATGCCACGGTTGCCTATATGTTTATAGGGGAAATGTTTACTGCGGCCAGAATTTCTTTAAACTTCAAACAACCCTTAAATCCGAAACAAGCGGCGCAAGTTCATTCAAAAATGTGTAACTTTTGTTTTGCATTAAATTTCACATACAAGTACTCACCCATGCTAAACGTTGAAACATCCAGTTATAAGATAAATTAACAGTTGAAACAAATTTAATACAACTGCTACGTTACCGGATATTCTAAATCTCACGTTTTTTTTGTTGCTTTGTTTTTTTCTACAGAATTTCTTACATGACCTCCTTAAGCGTTCTAAGAAAGATTCCGAGGTGTCAGAGGAACAGCTCATTATCTATGCTGACACAATGGTATGTAAAACCTTTACATTATCTATGCTGACCCAATGCTATGTAAAACCTATACATTATCTATGCTGACACAATGGTATGTAAAACCTATACATTATTTATGCTGACACAATGGTATGTAAAACCTATACATTATCTATGCTGACACAGTAGTATGTAAAACCTAATGTATTATCTATGCTGACACAATGGTATGTAAAACCTAATATATTATCCATGCTGACACAATGGTATGTAAAACCAATACATTATCTATGCTGACACAATGGTATGTAAAACCTAATATAGTATCTATGCTGACACAATGGTATGTAAAACCTATACATTATCTATGCTGCTCAATGGTATGTAAAACCTATACATTATCTATGCTGACACAATAGTATGTAAAGCCTAAACATTATCTATGTTGATACAATGGTATGTAACTATGTTATCTATGCTGAAATCAGAGGAGGTCAAATAGGTACAGCTCATTTCCTATGCTGACACAATGGTATGTAAAACCGATACATTATCTATGCTGCCACAATCGTTTGTAAAACCTATACATTATCTATGCTGCCACAATGGTATGTAAAACCGATACATTATCTATGCTGGTACAATCGTTTGTAAAACCTATACATTATCTATGCTGACACAATGGTATGTAAAACCGATACATTATCTATGTTGACACAATCGTTTGTAAAACCTATACATTATCTATGCTGACACAATGGTATGTAAAACCTAATATAGTATCTATGCTGACACAATGGTATGTAAAACCTATACATTATCTATGCTGCTCAATGGTATGTAAAACCTATACATTATCTATGCTGACACAATAGTATGTAAAGCCTAAACATTATCTATGTTGATACAATGGTATGTAACTATGTTATCTATGCTGAAATCAGAGGAGGTCAAATAGGTACAGCTCATTTCCTATGCTGACACAATGGTATGTAAAACCGATACATTATCTATGCTGACACAATCGTTTGTAAAACCTATACATTATCTATGCTGCCACAATGGTATGTAAAACCGATACATTATCTATGCTGGTACAATCGTTTGTAAAACCTATACATTATCTATGCTGACACAATGGTATGTAAAACCGATACATTATCTATGTTGACACAATCGTTTGTAAAACCTATACATTATCTATGCTGACACAATGGTATGTAAAACCCAGAAAGTATCTGCACAAGGATATGTAAATCTCAGAAATTGTCTGTCCTGACACACTGTGACTATATATAGTATGTAAAACCCAAAAAAAAATATGTGTTTGCACAATGGAATGCTAACTATGCTGACACTATGGTATATAAAACCCAGTCAGTGTCTTTGCTGACGTAGTGGTATGAAAAACCCAGTTACTAGCTTAGAGTCAATTAAACCGTAACTCACCTCACTAGCACATCTGTTTGTAGAACTGGTTTATACTTTAAGATATTAGATCCCTAATAGGAATGTTTACAAAATGAAGGTGACCGTGTTTCGCACTGTTTTGCAATTTTTAAACAACTTTTACCGTGCCGTTTTTTATAAATCTTGCATAACTTATGGTATTTCCTCAAGCTCAAGTAGAGACAAATTTCAAAGTGATGCCCACTATCCGAAACGTTTGCAGAGAACTCATTTTCCATTAATTTAAATAGAAGAAACATCAAACTATTGCGTAAATAAGTATAAAACACAAAATAAAAATGCCAGTATCATTTTTTCTAGGGTGCCTCAAGTAAACGGATTTAATGAGACAGAATTCTTAATTCAACATTGAAAAAATAGGGTCGAATCCTGTATTTCAGTTTTGAATTTTGCTTACTTCATTCAAAAATAACCTTGGGGCAGACGTAAAATCTACATGTACCTAAATTTCTTCAACGATATATAATCTAAAGAGCGAAAGCAGAATAGAGAACTTTTACCGCAGGTAACTCAATATTTTTAAAGATATGTAACTCTACCCTTTCTGTTTAAGTAGTAAGTTCACTTTGAACAGCAAGAAACCGCTTATCATTTTTTTTCTCCATTTTTGTAACATAAATCAATAATACGTCTTGAAAGAAGTAAAAACTTACTAGAAAAAAAGGAAAATAAGGAAAACAAATTGGTCCCAGTAGGGCTTGAACCTACGCCCCCCTGAGTATTGCAGTAAAAGTAGGTTTATTGTAGGAATTGAATACTCTTCAAAAAGGAGGTACTCTATTACTCTTGTAATACCTTAAAATGTATGTCAGTAAATATTCTTTTGTTGGAATCGTTTACGTGTTCAAATATATATAGTTAGCGTCGGAAAAGAATAACACTAAAATCATTAACACTAACACAAATATCATTTTTCCGGTCTCCTTGAGTAAAACTATGAATTGTTTGAGTTTTAAATGCATCCTGTCTCACTTAAATTCTACAGACAACAGGAAAATCTATGTGAAATTAAAGAGATATCTCGAACTTGTTAATTCTATACACCACTGTTGGTGTTTTAGAATGGTCATTATATCAAACGTTATTGTCTTGTTACGAAACTATTCACACAGCCATCCTAGCTGTTCCAGTAGTATTGGTAATTAGCATAAACGTTATTAATTAAGTCATTATGACATTATTTCTAAAAAGCAAATACAAAAAAAAATGAAATATTTACTAGTTTCTTAAGAAAGTTTTATACTTATTGGAGGGCACATCAATGGTTTTAGATACAAAGGCAATTTAAAACTTAATTAGAGATATCTGAAGTTGTTTTTTTTTTATTGTTAACTTCCGAAACACACTTGATTTATTAATTACGTTTCAGCCATTAAGGAGAACTAATTTACACATCAGACATTATCGGGTCGGAATTTCTAGCTATTTTTCCTTTGATACATCACGCTGCGTGACGAATTGTCTTAGAAACAAAAGGGTCTCAGTTGCGAATAAAATACTAATGTTTCATGTACTTAATAACCATAAGATCACGTAACAGATGAACATGTTATTTCCTGGTACATAACACTGTCACGTGTTTTAAATATATGAAACCGACAATCCAGTTTGCGTAAAATAGTAACAAGTAAACATGTTTTCTGATTTAGTACCTCGTTCTCAGATTATTTATAGTTGCTACCGGTAACTTTATGAGTAGCGTCTAAAGAGTTGTTTCTGAGTATACCTAAGTCCCTCATTCTTTTGCTCTTATCTGACAGATCTGTAACAATTTTTGTTAAAACTGTTTGGATGTTTTTTGAAATGCGAGTAAAGAATAAATTGTGTTTTTATTTCTTTTTTTTATTTTTAAGAATAATACATATTATTTGCTAATTTATCGTTACTAAAAAGGCAAATGCACTAAGTATATAAAGTTTACTTTGATCTTTCTGAACACAGTTACGTTTTTCGTTCTCCATAGTACTAGTTTGGAAGGAACACATAGGGATTGTTTTATGTCATATTCTATTAAGGATCCGTTTCTATTACCAGCTATAATTGATAGTTATATAGGTTTTAAGTATTGCTTAAGGGTTTTCTGATGCCTATGATGTAGGTCATAGATGGAAAACATGGTATATCAAAAACTTCGTCTAATTATGTTTGCCTCCTCTGTAATGTTGGCCATGCACGAAGCTTGAAATTACAATTTTAAAAAAATCGCGATTCCACGCTTTGCCAGCGTGATTGTGCGCTGTGCACTTGGTCATCGTGAACGCGATACGCGAAATCACGACAATGAAGTGCTATATCTCCTACCTATGATAGAGGAGTGGAGCACAAAGTATGAGATCACAATGGCGAAGTTCAAAATCAGGATAGCGAAGCGCGAGAGTACAATGCCGATGCGCGAATTATGAGAATTTTGCTATATTTTGCGCTTCGCCATGGTAAACATACTTTGCCATCGTGATTTTGCGCTTCGCAATCTTACAAAGAAGATTCACGAAGTAAGAGCTCACGATAGTAATGTGCCAAACATTCGCTAACGTGATCTTACGCTTAGCCATCACGAGAAGGCGACGAGAAGCACGAGATCATAATGGTGAATTGCGAAATTACGAAAAGTTTGCAATTTTGAGTTTCGCTTTCGTGATCTCACGCTTTGCATATCACTAGAGCAAGCAAACGTTTACAACTGTGAAACGTAAAGCACGAAACCGCGAGGCGAAGTAAGAGATCAGGATGGCGAAACTGCGAAATGATGTACTTCGCCATGATCGTGATCTTGTGCTTTGGAATTATGATCTCGCGCTTCGTCGTTGTGATTGTGCGCTTCGCTTATGGCCAGTATAAGAAAGGATGCGATGCTTCTACCAGAACAAAGTATGTTATGAAAAAGGTGACACTTCTGTCAAAGACTTCACAGCAATTACATACAGGACGAGAATCTTAATACGTTTTTGATCTAAACCATTTTCTTGTAATCTTGTAAAATCCCCATAAACAACTGTTTTCTGTCTTTAGGAAAAAAAGCAATTTTCCCTGCAGACATTATCATGTCAATGAATTTTCCAGTCATCCATTTTTGTAATTCGATTTCATGGCGTAAAGAACTGCGCAATTGGGTATGATTAGAAGCAAAATTGTCTCGAATATATAAATTGCTCGAGGGTCGTACACCAACGAAAGGTTGTCTTACTCAATTGCCTTCATTATCATGTTTGTTTTCTCTTGCATATGTCCTGTTTAAGACCACGATCAAGATTGTTAGTAATGGTCAGTAACTTATCTTATTTGTGCGAAAATGAGTAGTATTAGAAATACCGATTTTGAAACAGTATGACCTCTCCTGACCCCTTGACCCTATTCTAAAAAATCCAATACCAACCAATTAAAAATCCACAGGTTTTAACTTTACTTTCATTTTCTCATATTTTCAGAAAACCTGGTTATAAATAGCTGACATATTTTCTGAAAATGTTATATTGGAATTTACGTTGTATTTTCTGAAAATGGCTATGTGGGAAACCACAAATTCAACCAATCAAAAGCCTGCCATTTTTCTGCCAAGTTGGCAGCAAACTGTCATTTGCTTTTACTTTGGCCGAATCTTTGGCCGAATCTTTGGCAGAAATTTGGCAGATTATATTATATTATATTTATTAATAAAATGTAAGGTGGGTCTATGGTCTTTGATCTTATTTTCAATTAGTAAGTATATTATCAGGGTACACATAGTAATTAAAACTTTTAACTAATCTTTTAATTAAGCTTTTAATTAAGCTTTTTAATCCAAAAGTCTGCTTCTATCAGAGGATACAGGTTCATCCGATATGTAGAATTTGATGTAACTATTTTTTAAAAGCGAAAATGTTATTTCTGTAGATGCCGAATCGTTATAAGGATGAATATCAAACACTGTCTCTTGTTCTTGTATTAAATGAACTTTAATTTTTTTCTTATACATAGATATTAACTGATCAGTGTCAAAGTCCTTGGCTACTATATTTACAATATTAAATGAATTAAATGGACCAAAGGCTGGATTATATTCAAGAGTCCACAACCTAAATATAAAATGTGATATTGGGCTTTTAATCGGTTTATCCGGTTCACCTATGGGCCTGGCCCCCGTTAATAAAATATTAATATCTATTATATAAGTTCCAGTTTTTTCGACTATAAACACACCCTTCAAAGTCACACCATGTCTAAATAATTTATATTCTTGGTTTGTTTTTATAAAATCTTTATAATCTAATAAAATTCCAGGTCTTACTTGAAATGCATTTAAATAGTTCAAACCAGCCATATCTTCATATGTTGAATATATCCAGTCACCGTTACGGTCAAAATACTTTTTCATTTTTACATAATCATAAAGAGTGTTATTATAGTATTCAAAGAGAAACACTTCATGTCCCACTTCCTCTAGCCTTTCTTCTATTTTCCTGTCTTTCTTTTTAAGTTTAAGAATTATTTCAGCTAAATCATCAACTCGTTTTGTTGTGGCAACTTCAGAAGCAGCTAAATTATCAACAACGCCTTTTGTTCTAGCTAATTGTGTTTCTTGTTTATTAAAAAAATTTATTACTTTTTTAATTTCTTCGGTATTAGTGGTAATTTCTCCGACATTAACGGTTATTGCTTTAGTATTAGCAGTAATTACTTGGGTATTAGCAGTGATTGATTCTCCTTGTTTAGCTGATATTTCAACTACAGAGTCCAAATCATTTGTTATTTTTTTAATTTGATCATTAATTGTGTTAATTGCTTTAGCATTAGCAGTAATTGATTCTCCTTGTTTAACTGATTTTTCAACTACAAAGTCCAAATCATTTGTTATTTTTTTAATTTTATTATTAAATTCATTAATATCTTCTTGTAATTTTTTTGTAATATTACTTAATTCTGCATATTTTAAATTGTGACGGTTGTCAACAATACTAATCCAATTTCGAATTTGTTTTTTAAAGTCATCTATTTTAGAATTAATTTCTTTTTTAAGGTTATCTAATGCTGTATTATGATCATCACCTCTTTGTGAAGCTGCCTTTTCCAATTCAGATTTATATTCTGCAAATTTATTTGAAAATGTATCGAGTAAATCTTGATTCCCTTTTGCCATTTCAGTATTTAGTTTATTTATTTCTGTTTTGATTTCTAACTGATACATATTTTGTAACTTTTTCTCAGCTTCAATAATCTTGTCTTTTAGTTCTTCATGTTTAATCATACTATCTTTTAATTCTTGAACTTGAGTGTATAAAATGTTTAAATTAACTCGAAATACTTCTTTTATATTGTCATCTGTCAAATCAGATTTCTCTTCAAGTTCTTTAATAGAATCAGTCATAGCTTTCATTTCTTCTTCAATTTTACCTTGTAATTGATTAATTAATAATGAATTCTTTTTAAAATCTTTTGTTAATTCTTCAATATTCTTTACTTCTACTTCTAGTGTTTGTTTTATACTTTTGACATCTTCAAGTTTATAGTCATCTATTACACTTTGAATTTTTTTATACACAAACCGTCTTGAAACTGCATCGTTGGGTTTATCTGGATTTCCTAGGTTGATTATTTCATTACCTCCCATATCTAATGCTCTATTCATTGTGTTATCAAGTTCCTTATTTCTGTGAAGATACGATTCCGTTTCCTTTTTAAGCTTTTTGAATTGCTTTTTAGTAGCATAATCACTTAAATCAATATCAAATTTAACTTTACTTATACTGTCAGGTTCACTTATTTGTTTTACATCATTAAAACTCCCATTATATAATTTATTATATATTACCAGTAAAGTTTTTCTTAAAAACTTCCTTGGTTTGTCAATATATAAGAAATCATATTTTTGATTTGTTGCATTAGCAAATAAATCACGATCTATATTTTGTTCATCACAAATCCTATTATTTTCCATTTTACCTGGACTTTCAAATAAAATATAATGTGAACAGTTAATTCGAATATCTTTTGGTGTTTTATAGTAAGACTGACTTAAATAAATAACACAACAGTTTTTGTGACGTCCTTGAATAAAGTATTTTGTTATTTCATTTTGAACTTTTTTATCTTCACATACAAAATCATCAAATATTACTACTTTTTGTTTTTCTGATTCAAGATTCTCACAAGGTTCAATTTGGTCGGGATCAGCTGAACATTCAAGTATTTCATTTGGATCTAATTTAATTTTTTTTGCAATTTGGTTTAAGTTGTTAATTAAATCTTGATATTTAGATTGTTCTAGGTTTTTAGCATATAAGTATAATTTATCATAATATATAAGAGGTTTTCGAAGTATATGCATTAATGTATTTGTTTTTCCAGATCCTGACGATCCGCATATTAACATTCTAAAACATGAATCTGGCATAAAATGATAAAATTGTTTAAAGTTATTGGATTTATCATTTTTTGTATCATAATTTGGAATTTCCATTTATATAATATTACATTATTTTACAATATCTTACATTATCTTACATTATTTTACATTATTTTACATTATCTTACATTATTATATAAATGCAATCAAAACTTAATGAAATGATAATAAGAAAAAAATTAGTTGGGCAAAAGATGAGAGATCTTAGAGAAGAAATAATGAGAGAAAAAATAAGAAAAGCTACAAATCGGGATATGTATACTGAAATTTATAAACCAATTACTGAAAAAATAGAAAGCCAAAAAGAACAATTATCAAGTCAGTTAAAAGCATTACCTGGAATTAAGGAGCAATTAGCGTTACTTCCAAAAAGTTTTGTTGATAAAATAAAAGAAGTAGAACAACAACAAAAATTGGCAGAGATAACGGAAGAACAACCACCTCCGGGACTACAACAACCATTACAACCATTACCGCCGGAAGATACTATAGGTTTGGAAGAGCTATTCCGAGAACCAATGCGATTAATACCACCGAAAGATCATATGGGTTTGGATGATGGAGATGATGAGTTTGAAGAATCAGAAGAATTAGGAGCAAGACCGAAAGAATTTACAGTTAATTTTAATAAAGATATTGATTTAGATCTTTTAGATGAAAAACAATATTATACGCCGCAAGAAGTGTTTGAATATTTTCACAATGAATCTGAAGATCCAGATGAAAAAATGACTAGGAAAGAAGTAGAGGATATTATAAAAAAGGTATCAAAGAAAATAAAAAAATTGGGTAATGAATCTGGTGCAATATCCAGAATGAAAAATCCCACAGATCTTGATTTAAAGCAAAAGGAAGCAATTAAAGCTAAGTCGAAAAATTATAACAAATATAGAGACGTAATCATTGATATTCTAAAAACAAAAAAATATACGGGAAAAGGAATAAGATATCATAACCCATATAAAGTTTTACCAAATGGACAATATGGTAATTTAATTATTAACTTAAATAAACTTTATGGTCAAAATAAGTTAATTGCTAAGGATAGAATAACTGGAAAAGAAGTCATTAACACTAAAGTTGATGATGATTTAATTGATTTGATTAATAAAAGATATAACAATAATAAAAAACATTCAATTCATTCAAGAAAAATATTCAAAGAATTAACAGAAAAATCAGGATTACCTATCAATAAAAGATCTATGAAATTTAAAAAAGTAATTAGAGGACAAGGTTATGACGTTTGTCCATGTAATCCAAAAGAATTGGTTAATGACTTGGAGTTAATTTGTGGTTCAATTAATGCTGGAAATAATAATGAAGAACTAAAAAATGAAGGTATTAGGGTAGTAGATCAATTATTAAAATTGAATTCACTATTACCAGAACAACATGAAATGTTTTATAAAAAATATTTTTCTTGAATATATAAATGGAACAAAAAATAGTATTAAGTTCTGAAACAGTTAAAGATAATAAAAATACTCCGAGTGATTTTACAATCAGATTTAGTCGTTCTTTAATTTTAGATAAAAATAAAACTTACGTTGTTGGTTTGGATAGTATTAACACTATGACCTATTCTTGGCATAATATTAGTGATGAATATGACAATAAAAGAATTCGTTATCATAATGGTAAGGATTGGAAAGATATTATATTTACAAATGGTTCTTACAGTTACACAGATATTAATAATTATATTAGGGAAACATTAATAAGTAATGATGATTATGAATTTGATAAATCAGAAATTGCTCCAATAAGTTTGGAATTTGATTTAAGTAGTTTTAAGATTTTGATTTCAATTACAGATAATTTTAAGTTGGATTTGGAAATATCAAATTTTCATACATTGCTTGGATTTGAGAAAAAAAAATTAGACAAAACTGAATGGGGAACTAAAACACCAAATATAACTAACTCTGTGGATACAATTTACACTCATTGTGCTCTTATTGATAATTCACTTGTTGATGGTAATTTCAGTGATATTATTTATGCTTTAAGTACTGCAGATTTAACAAGAGCTTATCCATTTACAAAAGAACCACAAAGAGTTGGATATTCTGAAATTAATAAATATATTATAAATTCAATTAGAATATATATTACAGATGTATTTGGTAGAATAATTAATTTTAATGAGGTTGAAACAAGTTTTACACTAATTTTAAAAGAAATTTGAAATTATAAACTTTTATTAAATTTTAGTTTTATATAATGTACAAAAAAGTTTATGACAAAAATAAAGGAATATTTATTTATGTTGATGCTCACACGGGAAAAGAAATCATACATGGTACAGGTCGTGGGTTAAGCCACTCTGCTGGCGCTGGTATCTTTGACACTTTAACGAAATTAATTCAATCCTCAATTAGCACAGCTGGAAAAAAAGCTTTGGAAACAGCAGGAAAAGCAGCACTTGAAAGTGGAACAAAAAAGGTTGGAACAGAAGTTGGAAATTTAGCTGCAGCTAAAATTGTTGAAAAATTTAAAAAGAAACCTGCTCCGGCAGTTGGTAATTTAATTGCTAAGGAATTACAAGAAAAGAATAACAGTAAAAATAGTAAGGAGAAGGAGGATATTCATATGAGAATAAATAGAATATTGTCAGGATCTGGGACTTTAGCTCGTGCTGGAACTTCAGCTCAACAAAAGCGTATTAACAGATTAATTTATAAAAACTAAAGTTTTAACTTTAATAAAAAATAAAATAAAAAATAAAATAAAAACTAGAATAAAAAAATAAAATAATATATAATATATACATGTTTAGAACAAAAGAATATTGCGAAAGATACGAACTAACTCCTATTCAATTAGATACAGCATTAATATCTGTCTTGGGAAATAATGTTAAACAACAAAAAAACGGATATCACTTTACAATTAATGATAGAAGTTCATATTTTGATTGGTTTAATGGTTATTTTGAAGTAAGTTTTAAAGTAAATAAGCTTGCTAATGGTAATAATTATGTTGATGGTGGAGATGATAATCAAATTGCTCTAATTAATAATGCAGCTTCATTAATTGATCAGTTAGTGGTTAAACAAAATGGAAAAATTGTTTATGATTGTAATAATTTATACAAAGTAATAAATGTAAAGAGTTTGGTTGAACTATCTGAAGATTATGCAAAATCAACTGGAACAAATGAGTTTATTTATTTAGATACTACTGCTGGTGCTGAAAGCAGAAAAGACCAAGCTGGATATAATAGTGGTTTAGCTTCTAGGAATTTATTAATCCAAGGTGGTAAAGAGGTAAATGCTAAAATTCCATTAAATAATTATTCATTTTTTCAGGGTTTAGAAACTAATATTATACCTCCAAGTCAAATTCAAATAACACTACAGCTGACAGATGATGATGAATTAATTTTTAGAGCTAATGCTACTGCTGCTGGTAGAGTAATTGTAACAAAATTAATTCTATGGGTTCCATGTTTGGTTTTTAATGAATTTGGGTTTGATCTAATTACTACTGAAAGATTTAAAAAAGCAAGATGGTCATACCTTAGGGAAATGGTGACACAATCAACTGATACACAACAAACTAATATAACCTTTAGAATAACGGCTGGTGTAATAAAACCACAACATGTATTTGTTTATTTACAACGACCTGATAAAAGTAATGCACAAATACAGAATCCACATTTATTAGATACATTTAAAATTAATGCAGCAAATGAAAATTGTATTTTGAGCTCTTGTCGTCTTGAAGTTGGTAATGGTGTTTTTTATCCAGAAACAGAATACACAAGTATATCAAGAATATATGATGATGTAATTAATTATTAATATAAACAAAATAATAAGACTACTGGAAGTCTTTTAAATAGATCAAATTTTTATGATTATTTTGGATTTATTCATTTTAACTTGGAATATAAAAAGGAAGTAACTACAGAAGATCCTAAGCATATTACATTAACAGCTAAATTAAATATTCCACCGGCAGCTAATATTCGTGTTTATGCAATTGTACTGTATGAAGAAACAGTTGAAATAAATACTATTGGAAATGAACTTGTTATTGTTTAAATAAAATAAATATAAATTAAAATAAATATAAAGTATATAATGTCATCAAATTATATTGAATATAAAATTAACCTTACAGATCGACAAAAGAAAAATTTAGCACAAGCCTACAACAACAAAATTCCACATACTTTTAGATTAAAACATGAACAATTACGTGGAAACTTCCCTTTACTTTTAACAAAAACACAAATTAATCAAATTAAAAAAGCTGTTGCAAATAAGAAGGGATTAGAAATTACAATTTCAAAGAAACAAATGTCCAGTCAAGGTCAAAATGGTGGATATTTAGGAGCTTTAGCCGGTATGTTAGGAAAAACAATTCTTCCGATGGCAGCAAAAATAGCTCCAAAAATATTAGCCCCTCTAGGCATTGGAGCCCTTTCTGGACTGGCCAGTACTGGTGTTAGTAAAATACTTGGAAATGGTATGATTTCAGTAGCTAATGATAAGAGAAATATGATATCACCATATCTTACACCTAATCAAAGAAAGCAATTAGTAGGATCTGGAGTGATTAAATTAACACAAAAACAAAAACAAGACGGTGGGTTTTTAGGTATGTTGGCTGCTAGTCTAGGAATACCTTTGATTACATCTTTGTTAAGTGGAAAAGGACTACAGATTGATTCACAACGGAGACCTTACAGACGAATTCCTATAGTAAAAAAAAAATAAAATTTATAAACAAACCTATTTCTAACTTTGAAATTGAACAATGGGTAAAACAATTAAAAATTAAAAACTTTAGGGGTGTATTTAGTAGAAATAATTTACCAAGAGTGAAACTCTCGGAGACCACAGGTCTACCAAAATTAAAATTAAAAGAAAAGGACGAGTGTGGAATTATAAATTTGGATGACTCTATTGGTCCTGGAACACATTGGGTTTGTTATGTAAATAACATGTATTTCGATCCATTTGGACTTCCTCCGCCGAAAGAAGTAATTAAGTATATACCAAATGTAAAATACAACAATGTTCAATATCAAGACAAAACATGTATGCTTTGTGGTTATTATTGTTTATTTTTCATTAAAATGTTACAAGATAAAGTACCGTTGTATGATTTATTGTATAAAATACTAAAAATTAATAATCAAAGAGTAAATGAACAAACTATTATAAATTATTTTAACTAAAAAGGACATTTATTTAACTGGAATAATTAATATAATGGGAATATTCAATAATATCAATGAAAAAGTAAATAAAATAGAAAGGCAATTAATAAGAAAACCTCCATTGTTTTTAACAAGTTATACCCAAGATACTGATAGTGGATTATTTCAATGGAAAACTGTAAATGCTAGTCCTGGTTTAGTTCAAAATGGTAATAATGTAAGAATTAATTTTAATTGCATTTTAATTATTCTTGTTGATGCAATTAAATTAGATAAAGGAGAAGCTAAATTACAATTAAAAAATAAAGAAAATGTAATTCTTCAAAGTTATAATGTAAAAAATAACAGAAAAAATGAATCTATTTCTATTAATTATGCAAATGAATTTAAAATAAATGATGTTATTTATATTAATTCTTTAAACGTTATGAATATTCAGTTAACAATTTATGGTTCTATAATTTAATTAAAACTAAAGTTTTAAAACTTTAATAAAAACTTTAATAAAAACTTTAATTAATTTAAGAATAAGCTAATGTATCAATACCATTATCAAGAATATATCTTTTATCATCATAACATGATAAAGATGTTTTATTTATAACATAACTGGAAAGATTGTGTTTATCAGAACGAATAACTTTAAAGGTGTGATTACTTTGGGTTGAATTAAACAAAGTATCTTTATAATTTTTATGAACTATTGTTTTCTTAACAACAAGTTTTTTAATTCCTTTACATTTTTTAATATTAACTTCGTTTTCTAATAAATATGAATACATTTTACTTCTTAATCCAACAAATTCAACAATTACTACACCGGCAGCTTCATCTTTAAATTTTCCAATTACTTTTTTATTATTATCAAAATAAAATTTTGAGTTGTTATCGTAATCACTATTATCAAATAAATCTTTGTCCTTATAAAAGTCTTTATATGCATCTTTGGTTTTAATTTCATAACATAATGAATCAGTGTCAGTAAACAATAATTTACAATTACTCTTGTACTTTTCCATAATATAATTATAATGAAAATCATACATTAAATATTTTGATAAATCTAGAATGCACATTCCAACATAACAAGGTCTGTTTAATAACAAACTTTCTTTTATTCTATGAATACCAAAAAGGTTAGAGTTAAACATCGTTGAACTAACAAATGAAGGTTTGGCTATGTATTTTAATAAAATATTTTCATCATGTGTTAATTTAATATTAACCCTCTTACGTAAATTCTCCATCGTCTTACCGAATACAGAATTGTTCATTAACTTAAAAAAAGTCCTTTTCAAATGAATTTTTTGCTTTAGATCTTTTTTGAGTATTAAAATCAATATACTTTTTTAACCAAGGACTTTCGTCAAAAGTTAATATTTTATGTATTTTTGTTACTTTTAACCCTAATTGTGTATATAGTTCAAGATTTTTATAATGAACTACATAATTTTGTTTTTTCATTAAAGTTGGAACTAACTTTTTTACATTACTTTTTCCTATTTCAAATTCTGTTTTAATATTTTTACTATAATCAGAAAGCCATTGATCTGGTATAATAATTTTTTCAGGAGCTAAAGGATAATCATTGTGGGTTTTATGTAATTCTTTTGGATATTCAAGATCACATTCAACTATAAAGTTAGTTTTACCTTTTGCAATTAATTTCTTAAATTGTTTTTCGGATATAAATTTGAAGTTTCCAGAGGGTAAAGGTTGACACATAGCCCAACCGTAAAGGTTATTGGCGTCAAGGTACATAATGTATTTGCTTTCTTCTTTTGAATTATAATCCTTCATATATTTATTGTTTGCTTTACTGTATCTGTTTGAAATATAACTTATTCCTCCTCTCAGTCCCTTTTCAATAAAAAGATACATATCAATATCAGTTATTAAATCTAACTTAATTCCAGTCATTTTTAACATTGCATCCCAAGCTAAACCAGGGCTACTGAAATAATGACAAGGATCTAATTTGTAGTACTCCAAACATAGTTTTCTAAAATTTTCAAATACATCAGCTAAAAGTAATACGTCAGTTTTTAAATATAGATCATGATATTCTCCCATTGTTTTAATTTTAAATTTATTCCAAATATTTTTAGCATGTTCGTATTCATTATCAGAAATATTAGTTTCATTTAAAATTGAATAAAACTCTTCTTTAGAAGGTAATTCTGTTTCTTTAAATTTTTTAAATGAATCCATGTAATCATATGGATAAACACCTTTTGTCTTTAATAAATTAATGTTTTCACAATCAAATTCTTGAGATAAGTATTTAAATTCTGGAATATTTTTTACTAGGTTATCCAATGATTGAGACATAAATTGAAATGAATCAATAAAGACCAAGTCAGAAATCATAAATGCCATATATCTTTCCATATTGTTAGGAATAACATTAATTTCTTTTTTAAATTTTCCTATTTGTTGCATAATAAAATGACCGTCATAACCTCTTAAATTATGAAAAATAACAGGAATTTTATGTGTTAGTTTAAAATTAATATTACATTCTGAGTGAGCACTTCCTCTGAATTTTCCTGTTATATGACAATGATCTCGAACAGGATTTTCATTTTCCTTATATTCTTTTTCACAAATATGACAAAACTTTTGTTTTTTAAATTCGGTTGAATCATTTTTAGACATTCTCAAATCTTTGTTAAAATGTTCTTTAAATATTTCTTTACAATATTCCTCTTCCTCAAGCATTTTTTCAATAAACTTATAAACTGCATTAGGACCTCTATAAATCTGGGTTGGTTTAGTATATTTATCGTCATAACAACAAACAACTTTATAGCCGTAACCACAATCTATATGATTTTGATATGCTTCAGTAAATGAAGATTCAGTTGATGGTAAAGCAGTTAAAACTTTTTTAGTTATTGATTCAAAATCAGCATAAATTACAAAAGGTACTGCTAAACCTTTATGATAATTTTTAAATTGTACTTTACTTCCCTCTTTTGGCATTTTTACACCTTGGATACCATTAATAGCTAAACAGTTTGGTATGTGTTCATTTAATATTCTTTCTTGAGTAAAATGTTGTAAGCAACTTTTACAAAAATATTTTCTATGTTGGTCTTTGGTTTTGTTAGTCATTAATCTATTAAAGTCTTTTATCCAAACATAATGTTGGACTACAGTTCTTGAGGGCTTACAGTCATCATCAGTTATTTTATCATTTATTTTATCATTTATTTTATCATTAGTAATTAGCAACATGTCACAGTGTTCTTCGTATTGATATTTTGATATGTACAATGGATAAATACTATTTTCTTCATAACCAAATATATTAAATGATATTTCATTTAAAACTTCTATTTTAGGTATTTGATTTAATGTAACAGGAAATTTAATTCCAGTATAATCAAGATCGTTTATATGTTTTTTATATTTTGAAACTCTATGAGGGTTTTCTTTAACAGGAAATTTGTAAGCTAAATGACACCATCTAAAACATTCGTTATCATCATTCTTTATATTTATTAATCCTTTCATTGGATGTTGTAATGGTTTTGGTAATTCTAAATAACTTGAAGCAGCCAATGGATTATACTTATATCTATTTATATAATGAGCATCAACTGACTCTATTCTCCAGCCGCTTCCTTCTGAAATCCAATTACCAATTCTATTTATTATTTCATCAAAAGCTTGATGTAAAGTTTTTTTATTTCATTTGTATTAATTATTTCTAAAGCCTTTGATTGAAAATAAGCTGATTTATATATTGTATCAGTTTTATCCATTTTTGCAAAAGTTATTTTTAAAACAACGTTTATTTTTATACCTTTTAAAGTTTTAAGTTCAGATTGAAGTATTTCATAAGAGTCGTTTATAGTTAAATATAATTGATTCTTTGGATCTTGTCTATATGTAATTTTAATTTCAAATTTCTTATAATATTGTTTTGTAGATCTCTCGATTTCCATCTATATATTATATTTAGAAAAAAAATCTTCAAGCAAAAAATAATTAAAAAAATAATTAAAAAATAATAAAATAAATAAAGTTTTAAATTATCTTTAAGAAGAATTAAAATATTTAAACTTATATCTTTTTCCATTAACTTTTGATATTCCGCATTTTACTCGGTTTGTCCCTTCACAACACATTTTTATTAACCCAGCATTAATACCAAATTCTTTAGATGCTTTGTAAGTGCTTCTATATATTTTTTCTTCATTAGTATCACAGTCGGTTACAATAACTTTTTTAGGATTGTTTCGATAATTATTTGGTCTGGGACAATCACATAATCTTTCATCATTTTCTTCTTCAGTTAATAGACAACCACAGTCCCATTCAAATAAAGTTCTTTTACGAAGATAAGGATCTATAACATTTTGTAATTTATCAATGACATGATTTTTATATTCATCGCTAACTATTTGATCAAGTTTTGATTTAATAACATTTCTTCTTTTAAGAACTTTCTTATATGAATTTTCATCTGGATTCATTATTTCTCCTAAAGTGCTAGATAATTTTGGCATAATCATTCTATCTACCTTTCTATTAACCATCTATATATAATATACTTATAGAAAAAAATCTTTAAAAAACACACGTAAAATTTAATACAGCTCTTCTTCTTTTTTGCTTTTATATCCGTTATAAATATAGGAATGGCTGGAACAAGTGCTAATGCAGCTGAGCAACCAAAAACACCTGCTGTAATATATAACCCAGTACTTACTCTCCCACAAAATTTATAACTTTTTCTGTAAGCAGCAGCTAGTTTAGTTAAGTGAATAATTAATTGATCTATTGTTTCTATTCCATTATTATTAGAAATAAGATTTTTATTACTCATTTATATAATTAAACTTTTTATTTCTAAATTAAATTTGTTCAAGATCGCTAAACGGAACCCAACTATTAAATTTTTCATTGTAACCTTTCCATTTTACTAAAGCTTGTTTTTTCTTATAGTCTCGTCTAATAACTTTTTCTATTCTAAAAACTTCTTGTGTAGTAGGTAAAAGTTCTTGTTCATAAAATGAACCTTGAATTATTTCATCATTTAAATCTTTAATAGAGTATGTTCTGGGATTTGTATTATTAATTTTATAAATTATAAATATTTCCTCTGTCCAGTTTGGTGTATATCCTTTTTCAAAATGTCTTTTAAGTTTGCTTAAGCGAACTCGATCACCAATTTTAAATTTTGTTTTACTCTTTGGTATTTTTAAATCACCATATAAATTAAAGTAAACAGTACCTTTATTTAAGTTTTTACTAGCTTCGGTTGGTGTCATTTTTATACTAGAATGTTTTGTTTTGTTATATTTATCAACCATATCCTGCAAATTATCTAAATAAGTATAAGTATTATTTGCTGTAAAATATTTCCACATTATTCTTTTTAAACTTCTATTAAATCTTTCTATTACTACAGCCTTTCCTTCATTAAATGTATGGTACATATTAATTTTATTTTTATTCAAAAATGATTCAAACTTTTTATTATAAAATTCTTTTCCTTCATCTACCCATAAATTTACTGGTAATCGTCCTTCTAAAATTATTTTTTCAAATGCTTCAGTAACAGATTCTCCAGTTTTATTCTTTAATGGAATAACCCAAGCATATTTACTAAATATATCAATAACGGTTAACAAGTACTTTACTCCTTTATTATATTTTGAAAAAGCTTGCATGTCAACTAAATCAGCTGACCAAGTATCATCAATATCATTAACTATCACTCTTCGTTTCCTAAATTTTCTTTTAATTGGTTTGTGTAATTCTTCTGCTAATTCATCGCTCCAATTTATTTTGGGGGTAGTAAAAGTTTGCTCTACCCCCTTTTCCCGTTTTTTGACTTTTGTCCCAGACCAAGTTTGTATTTTGTTTTAATTATAGGTTTCACAACTAAATGTTTTGCAATCTTTTCTCCAAATGTTTTTGATTTAGTTTTATTTAAATTGGAAAGCATTTTTTTTGTCACATTCACTTTTACTTAGTCTTGAGTCATAGCAAAAATCATGATTCATACATACTGCATCCAGTTCATTGACAGGGGGTCCATTATCTAGGGGATTTCCTGGCCCACAATAATTATATCCTGGAAGTGTTAAACCTTTCTTAGGTAACAAAGGTAACATTGCTTTGTGAATATCTAAATTACCCCCTGTACTTTTAACAAACTTTGATTTCATCTTTCCACAAGATGAACAGGTAGCTTTTATCATTTTTCTCCCATTTTTTGTTATAACATAATGAGGATTTATATTATCAGTAAATCTTCTTTCTTTCAAACAATATATTTTATTTTGTAAACTCATCTATATCAAATGTATTTAAAATTATTTAAAGACTAATAATGTAGTTATTAATTCAAAATAAGATCAAATATCTTACATTTTATTAATAAATATAATCTGCCAAAAGTTTGCCAAAGATTCGGCCAAAGATTCGGCCAAAGTAAAAGCAAATGACAGTTTGCTGCCAACTTGGCAGAAAAATGGCAGGCTTTTGATTGGTTGAATTTGTGGTTTCCCACATAGCCATTTTCAGAAAATACAACGTAAATTCCAATATAACATTTTCAGAAAATATGTCAGCTATTTATAACCAGGTTTTCTGAAAATATGAGAAAATGAAAGTAAAGTTAAAACCTGTGGATTTTTAATTGGTTGGTATTGGATTTTTTAGAATAGGGTCAAGGGGTCAGGAGAGGTCATACTGTTTCAAAATCGGTATTTCTAATACTACTAAAATGGAAGGATGTTACCTTATTGTTAACATATCTATACCAGTGAAATCAATGGAAACTTACTGTCATTTAACTATTATACATATTTCTAGGCAGTAAGTTTTTGTACAAAATATTCAAACAATTAAATTCGTTTGCTTTAAGGCTATTAACTAATGTTTGGGTCTCAACACACTTTATACAGTCTATTAAAGAATTTTCTCTCTAGGCCACAATTTATTCCTCAGATGAAAAGCATATGCAGTGTACGTGTATTACTTAATGTTACAGAAATAGTAGGGGATAAAGAGAATAATATAATTGTTGGACTTTGTAAGTGTATAATGGCCCCCAAGTGTATTAATACTACACATTTAAATAATTCCGCCTCCCAGTACTTGGGGAAATACAATGGTGTCTAGTTCTATGTATGGCAAGTGAATTTATTGGTTTAATCACATTACAAGTAATTTAGTTTTGGTCAGTGTATGAATTATGACTGTCAATTATTTTGATACTTTAGGGGTATGAGATGGACTATAATGTTTCTAACTACTGTAGATTACTGCATTTATCTGGCAATATACATTTGGTTTGTTTTTATTTTTAATTTTAAGTGCACTGGTGTAGTTTCTGTCCGGTATAAATTGCAAAACACCGCTGTGCATTTTATTTTCAAAAATAGTTAAAGGATCTTTAACACAAATGGAGAAAGACGCAGAAAAAATACTGCTATATAGAAGTTTTTACTGGCTATAAATTTCAGTTCAACAATAAAACAAACCCGGTAAAAATCAATTAATGTCTTAAAATACTTGTGAATTCAGTGATATACCGTACTTTCTAATTTTAATGGTACGGTAAACTAACCAAAACAGATAACAGTGACTGTATCTTTCCGGCCTACAAACCGTACTTTTATCACGATAGGTTTAAAGTCGCACCCCCCCCCCTCCCCGCACACACACACACACACCCCGCCTGTCTGCTTTAGAATTTCAGTGAATAATAAAATCTCTGGAAAGATGCTTTGGAAGTATAGTACGCAACCAAGAAACGTTATATTGCACTTTGAAATTACTAGTAACAGCTATGAATATTACAAGGACAAGATATTTCTTTATTAACATTAAGCAACAATCATTACTAGACCAAATTTGCAACAATTTCTTTCTTGTCCTGAAATACTGATTATAAAACACCACCTAGAAGATCAGTTAACAGCATCGATTTAATAAAAATAAACTGTTATTTACATGTCAGACTTCATATTTCACGAAATTATACTCTAGTTGTACCACGAATACTGACTTTTTTCTAGGAATAATTCCATATAGCCCAGAAACTGAAACGAACTGTCTATAATAATTGTTAAACATATAGTCGCAATATTGTCATTTGTTTCATTAAAGTTGAAAGTGAATGGAACATGGAATGTCAAAATCTCTTATCACTGAAACTTAGAAAAAATGTAATGGGCAAACATAAGGTCGGCAACCATTGTAACGTGCAAAAAAAAGAAACAATACTGATTTATTATTTTCCTGGGGCTCATTTGCTGAACAATGCCAACTTGTACTCGAGGAAACTTGAAAAGATGTGAAATTGATACCATTTTGTAAAGGCCTTAGATATATTACGTAGGGATTTGAAAGCTCTGCCAGGATAACCAAGATTCAGATAAGTTCTGTATATAACAGAATATAGGAGTACAGTTCGTTTTTGTAAACATCATGTTTGTAAACACTAAAGATTGCGTTTTGTAACATTAATTCCAGCTTCCATATTTTAGTGTTTCTGGTATAAGAAAAACGTGAGCTCAAGCTAAAACAAAACATAATCAAAAATTAGAAAGGTCATTTTGTAAGTAGAGAAATTTTGCTTTGAAAACGTGTAATCGAACTGTAACATGTTGATACCTCTTTGAAGATCTACTACTCTCGCACGGTACTTGTAACAGTAACATATTAAATGTTACTATTGAGAAAACGGAAACGGGTAGTGAAACCATTATCCATGACAAAATAGTTGTACTACTTTTGAATCGTATTGACTATAAAGAAAACCCTGATTTACCACGAAGTAAACCCTGAATTACCAATAAAGACATAATCGACTTTTCCGGTGATGTTTTCGTTATCGTTCTCTATTTATACATAACAATCGTACCGTGCTGTGTTTATAGGGCAACTAAATACTAATAACGTAATATTTATTACTTTTTGAATTCTTAGGTAACGTATTTCTTTTGATAAATGTATAAACTAATAAACTGGTTAAATTTTTACATATTTGAAAAACACGTGACTCCTACTCCGAATGTAGAGGACAAAAGAAGTTCATACCTTGTTCAGTAGGTTGATATTATTTTTATACTGAAGATTGGAGACGTTTTAATGAATAGAAGTTAATAGGCTCAGTTTGCGGGTGTTCGTTTATTGATATGTTGCTGCCAATTTTCTTTTACAGCTGCAGTTGTTTGACTGAAATCGAGACGGGAAACTTCAGCTCAGTGAAATGGCAAAGTAAATGAAGATATTGACATGTAGTTTACAATTATTTGTTTTATGCAATAAGAAAATTATTCTCGCTCCTCAAACAATTAGTTCCTTTTTTTCTGAGAAATTCAATTTGAGTCAGAACGTAGGTCATATTAGTAAATACCTGGCTTCAAAATATATTTCCGTGCAGTCTGGTCAGGATCCATGCTGTTCGCTTTCAAAGCCTATTGTAATTAGAGAAACCGTTAGCGAACAGCATGGATGCTGGTCTGGATCCATGCTGGTCGCAAACGCACTATGTTGGTTTTCTCATGGCGCGGCTCATATGTGCAAAAAGAAGTGTCTTCTGTTATATCGTTTTATATTCACTTACACTAAGACAAGATTCATTGTAGCCTATGTGTCCACCAAAAGGTTAAAATAATGACATTGACTCTAGTCTGAATTATTTCTAGTCCGTCATATCATTACTTGTGAAAAAATGCGAAATTGGTATTTAGTTAGTTTGACCCAAATGTTATCACGGCTACACCGCAAATTTGCCATGTAAATGATACACACACCTAGGTAAGTAAGACAGATATTTCCTGTTTACCTGTATATAGCTATCCCGATGTAAAAGTTTGTAGGACTCGTTGAATTTGTAGCCTTCCTTATGTTGTTTAACAACTAAAGCAAGGATTACTTCAGTACATTTTAAATAAGTTATTATTTAAAAGTATTTAAAAGTAATATATCAAAAATTATATATGTCCTAGGATTATTTCAATCTAAACGTATTTAGTCAAATTAAATTGCTTTGGACTATTTGAAGTTCTGTCACGGTTGAGTATGAAAAATTCTGAAAAGCTGACATGATTTATGAATCGACGACAAATTAAAAATTGCAATATTGACATGTGATGCAGTAATATATTTCTCTTCCGTTTGTAGATTGCTTCCGGTGAAAAAAACTTCCTTTGTCGGCCGATTTTCAAGGTTGATTCATTATCCCTCTAGCTTCTTCTCGTCGTATACGGTATAGTAGACAACCTTTTACTTTCCTCTTTTGTGACACGGCTTCTGAACAGCAAACGCTGTCAGCTAGAAATATTCAAGTTCTTTTAACGTGATGGAAACAGTCTAATATATAACCTTGTGATTTGTAAGTGTTTCTGATGCGCGGTTCAAGTACTAAATCAAGTGAAAGACGTTTTTTCATTGTATCTTAGTCTGTTGGAAATTTATTCACTGTTTAATCAAATGTTATTCAGTTTCATCCCAGGCAAGAATCTTCCTTCAAAGTAATTTTCATGACACTAAAATAAATCTTACCAAGCACAGATATAAACAGGTATATTTCCACGACTTCCGACGGACAGCACCCGCCAGTGAAGTATAAACTGAACATATATAACGCCGTCACTTATGCACAAAGCGCGGCTCTTCCACATTTTTCTCCTGCAATTTAAGGAACGGTGGGGTGAGACTTTGGATATAGTCAGACTTTAAGGTCAACGGCACATCATAAATAATTGTTCAAAAATACATTTGGATTTAAATCTAAATAGAATTAGTAATGCCATATTTTGCCATGGTACAGAATGTAATCAGGTATCAATATTGTGTATTTACATTAAGATAAAGTGTCACGAAAATTAATGAAACTGACTTATTCATTCCTTGATGTTTAACGCTTTTACTGAAGTTTGTAAGCTTAAACCGTTTTCATTTTAACCTCAATGTTTTCTTTGTTTTTTTTTTTGTATAGCAGGTCATATTAAGATTTATAACTTTAAAAACAACCAATAATAAAATAAATATTATATTGTTGGTGAAAGATTTGAAATTAACACTATAAAACAGGTTTGCTTTATCTATTCTGTATTTCAAACTGTAGTACTGAAATTTTATATATGTGAGAAACTGTGTCTAGTATCAATAACGCTGAATCATCATTTACTTCTCAATTTAGTGCAACAAATGACATTCATAAATATGTATGATTGTCACAGAACGAGAAAAACAGTTACAGTGCAGTTACACCGAGATTCGAACTTGCAGCCTCGGAATGCTCTTCCGGTGTCCTACATATCTTATCCGTGTTTGTTTCAGTGTTAGAGTGGAAACGCTTTGACATTTGCATCGTATGCAAAACGTGAAATATATTGTTCATGAGAAAAAGATAATACAAACACATTTTATTTTATTTCATGTCATCAAGTTTTCATTTAGATCTTTGGAAAAGTAAAATAGCTCTATGCTGTTATAACAGTATTTAAGTTTTCGTTGTAGTTTATTAAAATTATTAACAGAAAATGAGAAACGATTTGTTGTTTATGTTCGTCAATTCACTGAATATAGTATATCAACGTGAGCCAATAAAACACATGAAATAGAGTAATCATTTATTCATGTATATGAAAGCTTTATGCTGGTACATAATATTTTATTAAATATTCAGAGAAAAAAAGGTGGTTGGTATGAGGTAAGTTTCAACAAAACGTTATAATCAATAAAACATTATAAAATATTTTATCACTGTAGAATCAACTCTAATAGCCTTTTCAAAACTGGGTATCTTAAATCAACTCGGGTTTCTGGTATCATTTATTGCTTGCTTCGTGTTTGTAAAGATTAAGTGCTTCGGTGGATTGGTTCCTGATATGCAAGACGGTAGGCATTTTCATAGCCGGTTTAAGATAAGTTCTTTACAAACAAACCATTAGAAGAAAAACATAAATTTGAAATAGGATTGGGTGCATGACTCGTCACGAAACACATTGCACTTTAAAGTAAACAGCCATCTATATTATGTGATCTTTATAATAATTGAGACTTTTGGCTCTCGCCTTGTCCTGCGTATAGGCACACTGTTGACATTTTTGGTTATGGTTTTGGTCTGACATATACAATAATTAGCGTATATTGGTGTGGGATTATCAACAACCGACCTTTTAAAGGCGGTTCCAGTCATTTCTAATAGAAGAAATTTCTAGGACCTAGCTAGATTTATGTTTGCCGAGATAGAGATTTGATTAGCTTGCATGGGACAGGGAAATACATTTATTTATACCTAAGTTGTCTTACTTCACACTTTGTTTCTATCTCATTTTTGTCAGATGATCGTGATTTCACAAAACAACAGTAAAATTCGTGTAGAAAAACGCTTACCCAGGAACACTTTGCATATATTTTGAACGCTGAGATTGGTGTTCACTTGTTTGTTGCAAATATGTTTAATTTTGCAGTGGTCTTTTAGTGCCACACAGCAACTTAATGCACTCATCACGTGTCTATTATTTAAGTATTATATTTATTATAACTAGATCAATGGATTTAATTCCGATCGCTTTCTTTGATATATTTCTTTAACAATGAATTTCCACATGAAATATCATGTTCTATTTTCAAATTATAATACATCAATGAAAATGACATAAATTACAAAAACCAAAGTGTGGAGTAAGAAACGTATGTATGCTATAATGGCATATCGACAGGTTTATGATTTTGGAGACCTGCATCAGTTGCTATACAAAAACCTCATTTTTGCTATTTCTGTAGAAAAGTAATAGCTCCCAGTTTGTAGTGTTTTATATTTTAATTCTAAATCTGTTAGTAGACACAAATTACAATCGTTTTAAAATTGTTAGTGTTACACAGTAATAAACCAGATAATTATAATGAGAATATAAAAACAAAATAAAACATATGTTTCTCTTAAAAATCATTGTCTAATTTGTAATATATTCCTATGGTAACAAAATGTCAAAATATTAAACCATTTAAAGTTATTTTATAAATCACAGTTTGATGGTTTTAGAGGCATAAAAACCCTCACTTTTGCTATTTTTGTCAGGCTTTTAGCAAGGTAATTGCTTATTAAATTAAAACATAATGTTTTATATTTTAATCCTTTATCTATTAATAGGCAGTTATTAAAGAGAATTCCTATAGTTTTTTTCCTTTCATAGAATCTTTTTTAATTCACATATATGATAGGAAAATTTGTGCTGAAAACAATGAACAAATAAAAACAATAGGTCACCAGGCTTGTTTTTATGAAAAATTGTTTTGAACACACCCACTGTTGCTGAAACTGCCAGCGATTTTTCAACATTTTCATAAATTTCTGCTTTTTTATAAATACCAACCAAACTATACATTCAGGCAGCACAATACGGTTTTTTCTTTTTACAGATTTTATTATATACTTATTTGATACCATAGTCATATTTGTAATACTCTATCCTTACAATAATGGGTACAAATGAAAAAAAATATTGTTTCATATTTACTTTTGTGAACTTTTTTCAATGAAAAATACCCATAGTGAAGAATGTTTTTTTTTTAATTTTGAAAAAAACTCTTTCATAGAATTTTTTCTTTTTCTTCTTGTGTATAGATAATTGTATTGTGAGCATAAAAATGGCTCAAAATGTATGGGTCACCAGGCTAAATTTTTTGTTAAGACCGCTAGAATACAACACCTGTTCGGACGGAAATGGCGCGAACCTGGCCAAATTGATAACATGTATGTCTGCTAAAAGTTAAAAAAAAAGTTTTAAAAGTTCTTAATTCTTTTTATAATTGAATACTAAATAATCTGAAAGGTGATATTGCCTTATCAGTACTAAGTCAATTATCTTACATTATATGAACAACACTGTCTTTGTACTAAAATGCGATGTGAAAACACAACCACAAAAATAGCAAGATACCTGTCAGGCATGATACTTGTCAATACAACATAAACCAGTATCAACATTTGATTACTGATATAACTTATCAAAAATGTTATTTCATTCAAAATTCCTTATATTTAAGATTGTCTGTAACATGTTTCAACAAATGTTGACTTCAGTTCAGTTTTCCATAGAAAGTGTCGGCTGCGCAGAAAGATGCACATAAAAAACTATAGGAATTCCCTTTAAGTTGTTAGCGTACGTTACAAACTAGATAAATATGATTAAATATAAAAACAACCTTAATCGATTGTCTTGGAAATCATCGACTTACTTGTAATATATTCCTTAAGTAATCAAAATTAATAAACTATTTTAAGTTATTAATATATCATAACATTAATTATAATTTACAGTATTTTACTGAATGTTTATATATCGTTTTGTTTTAGGGTTGCAGCAGATTGTCAACAGATGACATAGACAGGGTCTTCAATTTATATGATGTGGTATGTTGTCGCTTTCTTACGTATATTACATAGTCACACTTTGGCTTTTCAAAACGTTTGCCACGAACAAATAGCATCAGTCAATAAAATGTATAGATAAATTCCCTATTTATAAGGGATGACCCATTATGCCAAGAAAACCTGGAATGGGACTAAATTTCTTTGCAACCATAACGAGTTTATATCACAGAATGAAATGTG